>NW_026606143.1:25391666-26023333 GCF_029834395.1 Sorex fumeus | reverse complement strand
GAGTCAGCCATATGTGAGGCAAGCATCATAATTCTTGCATTCTAGCACCTTGTATTCTTTGTTCCCAAAGAATACTTTTTAAAAAAAATTTATTAGTGAAACAGCATGAGGTACAGTTGTAGACTTACAAATTTTTGTGCTTGGGTTTCAGTTATACAATGATCAAGTACCCATCCCTACACCAGTGCCCATGCAGCTGTTAGAAAAGATGAAGTCATGAAATTTACATACAAGTGGTACTACATGGAAAGTATCATGCTAAGTGAAATGAGTCAGAAAGAGAGGCACAGACTTAGAAAGATTGCATTCATCTGGGGAATATAAAGTAACAAAATGGGAGACTAACACTCAAGAATAGTACCAGGAGGTTCACTCCATGGCTTGGAGGCCAGCCGCACATGCTGGGGGAGAAGGCAGTTCCGATAGAGAGGGGAGCACCAAGTAAAGGGTGTTGGGAGGATCCTCCCAGGATGAGAGATGCATGCTGAAAGTAGACTATAGACTGAACATAACTGCCACTCAATGCCTCTTTTGCAAACCACAGCACCCAAAAGGAGAGAGAGAACAAAAGGGAATGCCCTGCCACAGGGGTAGGGTGGGTTGAGGGGGTAGAGGGTATGCTGGGAGCATTGGAGGTGGGGAGTGGCCAAAGAATAGTTTTTGATATAGTCAAAATATTTAGTAAATCTTTATCCAGACTCATAAGGAATAAGAAGAAAAAAACCTCAAATTGCTATTGTCAGAAATAATAGGAGTTACTATTGAAGAATTCATGGATACAGGGAGATTGGGAATTTAATAAAAAATATTTTTGCTAATAAATTTGAAAGCTTTGCTTCTGAAGATATTTAAAGGCTTTACATGCCCTACATCCAATCACCAACACATAAAGATTCTGACACTTAAAAACACAAAACTTGTGTTGATGTTTCTTCTTCCTCTAGCACCATGTTTTGGTTTATGACCTCTTCCTATTTCTTTGTATGAAACTCGGTGAAGTCCACTGAGTTTCCTTGCACCCTGTTATGTTTTTTTCCCTGTGTAAGAGTGGGATTTTAAAATAGGAAAACCTGATTATATCATCGTTTCTGTCCATCTTGAAGTGGATTTTTCTTGAGAGTCAGAATCCTAACTGTGTAACCTGATTAATCTCTCTAGATCTTTCTCATCACTATCTCTCAAGATTCAATAAGCTGCACTTTCCTTTTTCCTCTGTGCATCATGCATTTCCACATTGACTTTAACTCTTGTTCTTCATGCCAGTTTGGCTAACTTTTCTCTTTTAGGTATCACTATAGAAACAAATTCTTTCAGAACATTTTCCCTGACCATTGATAATTGAGATAAATGCCCACTGGATACTATCAAAACTGTCAACATGTCTCTGTTGCAAAACTTATCACACTGCATTGTCATTGCTCATTGCTCCACTTTTCTATAACCCTCAATGGGCTGAAAGCTCTTTAAGTTGTGGAATGTTTATGCAACAACACTTGTACAAAATACTTTTTGTTCCCCACTATGTCATGGAGGAAATGGCTTTATCATAGGGAGAAGCCAATACAAGGAACAAAAAGTATTTGTGTGTATGTGTGTGTGTAGGTGTAGAAAGAGGGTCCTAAGAAGTCGTCAAAACACCTGGAGGCCTCCAAGTGATCCTGAGCTGTGTGGGCCAGATGTTTTTGGTGCTCAGGTCTGGGAGTGAGGTGTTGCTGCACCCAACACCCAGTGCTCAGGGTCAATTGGGTCATACTGGCAGTGCTTAGGGAATCATTTAGTGCCAGGAATTTAACTTAGAGCCTCTGTGTGTGAAACACGTGCTCCAGTCCATTGAGCTATCAAACTAATCTCTTACTAGTCTTTTTTGGGGGGAAGGGGTTTGGAGCCACACCCAGCAGTGCTCAGGAGCTATCTTTGGTTCTATGCTCAGGATTGTCCCTGACAGTGCTCAGGGAATCATACAATGCTGGGATTCAAACCAGGATTGCAGCTGTCACAGCCACATGCAAGGCCTTACCACCAATATTTGACTTAGATGGTTTTGGTACTTGTTTTTCTGGTTCCTCCCAGGAATGCTCAGAAATTGTGGGGAGGGCTGGATTCTCAGGCCTTAGAAGTATCATGTGCTGCCCAGGTCCTCCAGCATGGGGGATGCTTGGACTACACCAATTTCAATGGTGCTGGGCACTCCTCAGGGCTAGACTCAGCAGTGCTCTGTGACCTCCGGGCTGCAGCGAATAATCCTCAGGGGATCTTTTGGTGCTGGGAATTGAACTTGGTTGGGTGCATGCTACATATTTACCCTAATTGCTATATTTCCCCTGGTTCCTAATTCAGATTGTTGTAAGCAGGGTATAAACAATTCTTGATTTCAACTTTTGAGCATCAGTGAATGCATGCTCCATATTAAAAACATTATATTTTCCTCCTTAAATTTTATCTGATTTGGGGGGGCCTGGAGCTATGGTATAGTGGGTAGGCATTTGCTGTGCACACAGTCAACTTGGGTTCATACCCATCACTCTGTACGGTCCTCCAAGCCCCACCAAGAGTAATCCCTGAGCACAGAGCCAGGTGTAAGCCTGAGCACATCTGGGTATGGCCCAAATCCTAAAACACAGATTTGATTTTATATGTATTAGTAGTATTCAATATGCCAAACACAGTAACAACAAGTCTCACGATGGAGACGTTACTGGGCCCGCTCGAGCAAATTGCTGAACAACGGGAGGACCATGACCATGATATTTAATAGTATCAGTTACCTAAAAGTGAATGCTGACACAGTAATTCAGTGGTAGACTTTTGTGACTATTTATAAACTGTGAGATGAAAGTAGAAAACTTTCAAATGGATCATATCTTTAAAAATATTTTTTTTTGTTCCTGGGTCACACCCCATAGTAGTCAGAGCTAACTCTGGCTCTGTGCTCAGGGATCCCTCATGGTGATACTCAGGTAACCAAGTGGTGTGGCAGGAATCAAACCCAGGTCAGCTGTGTGTATGGCAAGTGCCTTACCCTCTGTACTATCTCCAGCTCCAGACTATAGTTTTGTTTATTTTCAGAATACGTAATTGGGCAGTGCGTTGTACTATATGAAATTGTTTTTGCTTTTAGGATTTCTCAAAAGTCTTTCCCTTTGGGCACTATCCTTTTGACCAAAACACCTTCTGGAATCTGATGCTGTTCCCGAATTCTGAGAGAACTGTTTGCCATAACTATACACAAAATTTTTATAACAGTCTTATATTTCAAATATGTGGTAAAATTTTAACCAGAAACATTCATTCTTTGCTAACCAGAACCTTTAAAGAAATTATATTCCTCTCATTTATATTTTCTTTCTCCCTTTTTATAATCACTTTTTGTTCTCACGTTAGAAGTCATTTTGTTTATTGTTGAAAAATTCAAATATATTGAAATTAAAGAGCAAAACAAAATATTTATAAATGAAGCCTTGCTATTAGCGGGGTATATTTCACATAATTTGAACTTTTCTAGGACTAAGAATAATTCTTCATCATAGTTACTTACCCACTGGTTCAATTTTATTTTTTGCCTTTAATTTCTATTTTTAAAAATATTTAATTTTTAAAAAATATTTTTATTAGTGAAACACCATGAGATACAGTTGTACACTTCCATTTTCTTTTTGCTTTTTTGGAGGGTCACGCCCAGCGATGCACAAGGGTTACGTCTGGCTCTGCACTCAGGAATTACACCTGGCGGTGCTCAGTGGACCATATGGGGTGCTGGGAATCAAACCCGGGTCGGCCATGTGCAAAACAAACACCCTACCCGCTGTGCTGTTGCTCCAGCCCCTAGACTTCCAATTTTTTGTGCTTGGGTTTCAGTTATACAATGATTGAGTACCCATCCCTTCACCAGTGCCCATTCTCTACCACCAATGATCCCAGTATCCCTCCGACCCCCCATCCCCCTCATCCAACCATGCCTCTGTAGCAGGGCATTCCCTTTGGATCTCTCTTTCTCTCTCCTTTTGAGTGCTATGATTTGCAAAAGAGGCCTTGAATGGCAATCATGTTCTGTCTGTAGTCTACTTTCAGCATCAATCTCCCATCCTGGGAGGATCCTTCCAACACACTGTATTTGGTGCTCCCTTCTCTATCTAAGCTACCTTTTCCCCTAGCATGTGCGGATGGCCTCCAAGCCATGGAGTAAACCTCCTGGTACTTATCTCAGCTATTCATGGGTATTAGTCTATTTTGTTACTTTATGTTCCCCTGATGTATGCAATCTTTCTAAGTCTGTCCCTTTCTTTCTGACTCATTTCGCTTAGCATGATACTTTCCATGTAGTACCATGTACTACCATCTTTTCTAACAGCTACATAGTACTCCATTGTGTAGATGTACCAAAGTTTCTTTAACCAGTCATCTGTTCTCAGGCACTCAGGTTTTTTCCAGATTCTAGCTATTGTAAAGAGTGCAGCAATGAGCAAACAAGTGCAGATGTCACTTCGACTATACTTTTTTGCCTCTCTGGGATACATTCCCAGGAGTGGTATTGCTGGGTCAATGGGAGCTCAATTTCTAATTTTTTGAGGATTGTCCGTACTGTTTTCCAAAAGGGGTGAACCAGTCGGCATTCCCACCAGCAGTGAAGGAGAGTCCCTTCCTCACCACATCGTGTGGACACCGGTTGTTTTTGTTCTTTTGGATGCGGGCCAGTCTCTGTGGTGTGAGATGGTATCTCATTGTGGTTTTGATCTGTATCTCCCTGATGATTCATGATGTATGGTTTTTTTCTCATGTGCCTTTTTGCCATTCGGATTTCTTCTTTGAGAAAGTTTCTGTTCATTTCATTGCCCCATTTTTTGATGGGGTTGAATGTTTTCTTCTTGTGGAGTTCAACCAGTATTTTTTATATCCTTGATATCAGCCCCTTGTCAGATCGGTATTGAGCGAATATCCTTTCCCATTCTGTAGACTGTCTTTGTATTTTGGTCACTGTTTATTTTGAGGTGCAGAAGCTTCTTAGTTTAAGATATTCCCATTTGTCTATCTCTGTTTTCACTTGTTTGGCCAGTGGCGTGACATCTTTGAAGTTACCATTTGCTTCAATGTCGTGGAGCGTTTTGCCAACCTTGTCTTCAATGTACTTATGGATTCTGGTCTGATGTTGAGGTCTTTAATCCATTTTGATCTTACTTTTGTACATGGTGTTAGGTAGAGATCTGAACCCATTTTTTGCATGTAGCTGTCCAGTTTTGCGACTACAATTTGTTAAAGAGGCTTTTCGTGCTCCACTTCACATTTCTTGCTTCCTTATCAAAGATTAGATGATCATATGTTTGGGGGGAGATGTCAGTATATTCAACAATGTTCCATTGGTCTGCAGCTCTGCCTTTGGCCCAGTACCATGCTGTTTTAATTATTACTGCTTTGTATTAAAGTTTGAAGGTTGATTACTCCCATTTTCTTTTTCCCAGAATTCATTAGCTATTCGAGGGGGCGTATTGTTCCATATGAATTTCAGGAGTGTTTGCTCCAATTCTTTGAAGAATGTCATGGGTATTGTTATAGGGATCACATTGAATTTGTACAAGGCTTTAGGAAGTATTACCATTTTGACAATGTTAATTTTCCCCATCCATGAGCAGGGGATATCCCTCCATTTTCTCTTGTCCTCTTTTATTTCCTGAAGTAGCATTTTGTAGTTTTCTTTGTACACGTCTTTTACTTCCTTAGTTAAGCTGATTCCTAGGTACTTGATTTTCTGGGGCACAATTGTAAATGGGATTGTTTTTTCATGTCACTTTCTTCTCTCTCACTGTTTGCGTATAGGAAAGCCATGGACTTTTGGCTATTGGTTTTATAGCCTGCAACTTTACTACACAAATCTATTGTTCTAGGAGTTTCTTGGTAGAGAATTTAGGGTTTTATAAGTATAGTATCACATCATCTGTGAATAGTGAGAGCTTGATTTCTTCCTTTCCTACCTGAATGCCCTTAATATCTTTTTCTTGCCTAACTGCTATTGCAAGTACTTCCAGTACTATATTGAACAGCAGTGGAAAGAGAGGGCATCCTTGTCTCTTCCCTGATCTTAGATGAAAGGCTCTCTCTTTTTCCCATTGGGATGATGCTTGCTGTAGGCTTGTGGTAGATGGCTTTAACATATTGATGAAGTCCCCTCTATCCCCATTTTGGCGAGGGTTTTCATCATAAACAGGTGCTGGATCTTGTCAAATGCTTTCTTTGCATCTATTGATGTGATCACATAGTTTTTATCTTTTCTTTTATTGATATGATGGATTATGTTGATTGATTTCTGAATGTTAAACTATCCTTGCATCACTGGGATGAATCCCTCTTGGTCATGGTGTATAATCTTTTTGATGAGTTGTTGAATCAATTTTCTAGTATTTTGTTGAGAATCTTCGCATCCGTGTTCATCAGGTTTATCGGCCTGAAGTTTTCTTTTCTTGTGGTGTCTTTGTTTCCCTTGATATTAGAGAGATATGTGCTTCATAGAAACTGTTTGGGAAAGTTTCTGTTTCTTCAATTTCCTGGAAAACTTGAGAAGAACTGGCAATAGGTCCTCTTTAAATGTTTGGAAAAATTTGCTAGTGAATCCATCTGGCCTTTGTTTTGGGGAAGACTTTTGATTACAGTTTCAATTTACTGGATGTTAATAGGTCTATTCAGGTACTCTAGATCTTCTTGATTCAGCCTTGGCAGATTATAGGAATTCAGGATTTTATCCATTTCTTCTAGGTTCTCTTTTTTCGTGGCATACAGAATTTCAAAGTTGTCTCTGATGATTTTTTGAATTTCTGTGGTTGCTCTTGTGCTATCCCCTTCTCGTTTCTCATTCGGTTTATTAGGGTTCTCTCTCTCTTTGTTTATCTATCTTGTTTATTTTCTCAAAGAACCAGCTCGGTTTCATTCATCTTTCAGATTTTTTTTGTTTCAATGTCATTGATTTCTGCTCTACGTTTTATGATCTCTTTCCTTCTGCCTGATTTTGGCTCCTTTTTTGGTCCTTTTCTAAGATCTTGAGCTGTGAAGCCAAGTTGTTTATGTGGGCCCTTTCTTCTTTTCTGAGAAATGCTTGAGAGCTATAAATTTTCCCCTTAACACTGCTTTAGCTGTATCCCATAGGTTCTGATAGCTCTTGTCTTCATTCTCATTTGTTTCCAGGTATCTTTTGATTTCGTCTTTGACTTCCTTCCTTACCCACTCATTGTTCAACATTGAATTGTTTAATTTCCAGGTGTTTGATTTGGTTCTCCATGTCTGTGTGTGATTCACTTCTATTCTCAGTGCATTGTGGTCCGAAAAGATTGTTGATACAATTTGTATCTTCCCTATCATATTGAGTTATGTTTTGTGTCCTAGAACATGGTCTATTTTGGAAAATATTCCGTGTGCACTGGAGAAGAATGTCTATTCTTTCTCTTTGGGGTGTAAAGCCCTGTATAGGTCAATAGGCCCTCTCTCTTCTATTTATTCCTTCAAAGCCAATGTTTCCTTGCAGAGTTTTGATCTTGTTGATTTATCCAGAGGTGACAAGGCGATGTTGAAGTCTGCAGCTACTATTGTGTTGCTAGCAATGTCCTCCTTAAACTCTGTTAGCTGTTGTTTTAAATATTTAGCTGTTCCCTCATTAGATGTATATACATTTAAGAGTATGATTTCTTCCTGTTGTATGTATCCCTTGATTCGGAATAGAAAATGACATTCGCTGTCCCTTCTAATCTTTTTCTATCTGAAATTTATGTTGTTGAATACTTGTATGCCCACTCCAGCTTTTTTTGAGGGAGCTGTTTTCTTGCAGGATTGTTTTCCATCCTTTAACTTTGAGTCTATGTTTGCTCTAACTGTTCAGATTAGTTTCTTGTAGGCAGCAGAATGTTGGGTTCTGTCTCTGATCCATTTTGCCACTCTGTGTCTCTTGATTGGTGAATTTAGATTTTGACATTGAGGGAGATTATTGTTATGGAGTTTTGGGTCATCTTTCTGTAAGGGTGTTTTGTGCTTGTAGGGTTTGTTGTCTTATAGTAGCCCCTTATAGCCTTTGTTTTAGGTTTCGTTTTGAGTCTAAGAAGTTACCTAGCTGCTGTTTATCCACAAAATAGTGTATCGTTCCTTCGAGTGTGAGTGAGAGTTTAGAGTATTCTTGGTGAAGCATTTATTTCAGTGAGGTTTTTTTTTTTCACTATATCCCACCATTGCCTTCGGGCTTGGAGGGTTTCCTCTGATAGGTCTACTGTGAATCTAAGGGGTGCTCATTTGTATGTGATTTCCTTCTTTGACATTGCTGTTTGCAGTATTGTGTCCTATCTGCGTCATTCATCATTCTAACTATAATATGTCTTGGAGTGTTTTTGTTAGGGTCTCTTTTAGCTGGCACCATTTGGGCTCCTTGAATCTTAATGGCTGCATTGTCCAGCTCTGGGAATTTCTCAGCAATGATTTGTTTAACTGTGGCTTTTTCATTGGGATTGTTTCTCTTACCTTCTCGTACTCCAGTGATTCTAATGTTGTTCCTCTTGGAATCATCTCCTAGCACCCTGATTCTCTCTAGAGCTATTTTGAGGTCTCTTGCCATTGTCTTGTTGCCTGTTGGCTCGGTTCAGCTGATCTTCCAGCTCAGTGATTCTGTCTTCAACTGTGGTCATTCTACTGTTGAGGGCACAGACTGAGTTTTTTTTTATTTCATCTACAGAATCTTTTATTCGTGAAATTTCTGTGCATAGCTTTTCAATTTCTGCTCTCATTTCTTCCTGTATTTTCTTGATTGTTTCTCTCATGTCTTTCTTTAATTTACTGGATATCTGTCTGACTGTTTCATTGAGTTCATTGAACATCTTCATTACTTCATATATGAATTCTTTCTCAGAGAGTTCCCTTAGGTGAGTAGCACCTACTGAGGCTTGTGGACTCTTTTCTTTGTCCACCCCACGTGGTGGGGATTTGTGTTGTTTCATGTTGGTGTGGAGGTATGAAGACTGAGATATTACTTGAGATTGCTGGGTATGAGTAGATTACTTGCTGCCACCCTAAATTAGGCCACGCCCACTTCCACAGAATCCACACCCTCTTCTACAGAAGCCACACCCACTTTTGAAGAGCCATGCCCCCTACGGGTACCTGGTGTGTGTCTGGGGGGGGTACAATCTGGGAGAGGAAGAAGACCTGCACAGCGTTGGGGACGAACAGGAAGAGGCTCAAAGATGGTGAGCGTCCCAGGGTCCTAGAGGACACCTGGGGTGCGTATGTGGAGAAAGTCAAGTTCCAGGTTCAAATACTTGCGGACTAACTCTGCTTTTAATTTCTAATACTATGAATATATAGTGTTTTTATTGTGCCAATAAAATTAATTTTTTTACTGTGTAAAAGTGAGTCTTTAATCAAAAGCACATAGATTTACCTTCTCTGTTTTTAAAGTTTCAGTTTTTATAGTTAGCTGTATAGCTCACAGGCAATTTAATTTTCACTATATTATATATATGTGCATATTATTTCCCAGCATTATTTAAATTATATTCATTGTGTCCATCATTTCTATTGACTTGAATGTTTCTTTAAACAAATATTAAAATGTTATAGACTGATATCTGTCTATGTTTGATTGCTCTGATTTCAATATTTGTGTTATCATACCATGTGTTTAGCATTTCATTTCCTCTATAACTTTCTCTCTCCTCCCCAAGTTTTAAAAGATATTTGAAATATTTTCTATATTTCTCAAATTTTGGACTAAGTTTGGCAAGTTACCTGCAACCAGATTATAATTCTGATACTTATAATTTGGAAATATTTTCATTTATATGAAAATGCTTATTATATGTTGACAGATTGTTATAAATATAATTCCTTTTATAGTGTTTCTCTGTTACTCCATTAGTATATAACTTATTTATTTGGAGTAAATATATTCCTAAGGAAATTTGTTGTTTCTATCACTTTCTCCATTTGTATGTGAAATTGATTCCAGGACCTCAAAAAGGTAGTGTTCTACCACTGTACTACAACCCCAAATCACTATTTTGTGTTTTATTGACTATTTGGGGGAGGGGAGTGGTGAAAAAATATTTGAAGACTAACTTGGTTTTGTTTGTATATGTCCAGTGCAAAATGATTGATGTAAGCAATATATTCAGAGGGAGGAAAACAGTGTAGTCTATTATAGTTGAAAAAAGTTATAAAGAAGAGAATTTTTAAAATAAACACAAAGTTGAGGAAATTCCTGATAATTCATAGTTGGGGGAATGAGCAAGGTATATACAAGCATAGTTAGTTGACAAAGACTGTGACTTCTGTTATGGGTGGAAAATGGTTAAAGTTAGAAATTGCGAGGTTGTGGAAAACCTTGGATGCTAGCTAAGGGCTATAATTCAAGCAGCATTGTATTCACACAAGAATAGACAGTTGCATCAGCAAAATATATGTGCTTGAGGAGGAAGTGACATGCCTAAAGTGCCACTTTTGATTGTAATCTCTGGGTGATGTTTAGGATTAGTGTATTAGTCTGCTCAGGCTACCGTGACAAAATACCATGGACAATGTGCCACAAACAACAAATTTATCTCCATGGTTATGGAGCCTGAGAGTCTGTAGTCAAGGTGCTTGCTAATGTGGCTCCTCTGAGAACTTTCTTCCTGGCTTGCAGATGGTAGTCTTTATGTTGTGTTTACGTATAAACTTTGGGTGTGTACATGTGGAGGGAATGGAGGAAAGAGTGAAGCACTCCAATCACTTAAAAAAAGAACACTGAGGCTATCAGAGTTTACTTTGTTGGGCCATACCTGGTGGAGCTCAGTGCTCACTCCTGCTGAACTCAGGGACCATTCCTGGTGTGCTCAGGGAACCATATGGGGTACTGGAAATCAAACCTGGCCCAACCCCATTCAAGGCTTTACCTGTTACACTATCTCTCTGGCCCCTAAGAGCACTGCCTTAAGACCTCCTTCAACCTTAAATTACTTCCTCACTGGCCCCATATACAAATACAATCACACTGGCATTTTGAGCTTCAACAAATGAATGACGGCAAAGAGGGAGGAATGGGCACAGTTGTTCAGTCTATATTTGATTTGCAGAATGGAGAGTCTTGAATGCTGGCTCAATTGGCAGCAAGGAGGATGAGGGGATATGAGAGAGAGTTTGGAGTGAGAGAGACATGGGGAGAAAAGGAATTGTTAAATTATTATTTCAGAGAGCCAGAATAAAGATTCTAATTTTCAAACTTTATTTTAAGTGAATTTATGTGTATTTGCTTATATCATTTCATCTAGAACAAAGTTTCCAGAAGGGACTGTGAAGATAACATTATGAAAATGACCGCTTAATAAATTAATGTACTCCTGGATATTTTTGTTCATCTTACCATACCATCTGTTGATACCCATATTACTCATAACAGTGAGTAAAATTTAGAATGATCCTATATTCTGTGTAAAATTAATTTATCATTCCTAGGAGAATACCTTCTATTTGTATTTACTTAATACTTGAATATGATGACTAACTGTTCTGGCATTGGTAATTTAGAACAGTTTTGAAGAAAAAGCAAGTCTATGAAATTATTAAGAGGCGATGAATCTGGGCTGGTTAATTATTACTTCATTTGAGAAAGGATAATACTGACATTTTAGGCATTCTATTGGATGTGCAGAATACTTTATCTAAAGTGGTATGGACATCTTTTGATAAAGGTAAGACAATTTTCATGATATTCGGAGAAAGTTCTTAAGTCCTGCTATGATCTAGAGGTCAGAAATCTTTCTTAAAGAAGTACATAGTATTTCAGCTTTGCAGCTGTAAGGTATCTGCTGTAAGTGCTTGATCACTATAGTACAAAGATGGAAATAGATATTGCATAAATAAATGAATATACCTGTCTCTCAGAAAACTTTATTTGCAAAGCAAGGTGAAGGCTGGATTTGGTTCATGGGTTGTTGACTCTGTCTATTCCACTTTATGGTGACTTTATAAATATAATCATTATTTGGTCATTATATTAAAGTAGATGAATCTATTATATGGGGTTACTATGCTCTGAAAGACTGAGGTCTTTCAAAGGCCTATGAAAAACTTAGCCAGCATATTTACTAATCATCAAAATACACTCTTTATTTTATTCTATTTTATTTTCTGGCCACTTATGGCAATGCTCAGGGCTTACTCCTTGCTCTGCACTCAGGAATCACTCCTGGAGGGAACCAGGGAATCATATGGAATGCTGGGGATTGAACCCAAGTTGGCCGTATGCAAGGTAAAAGCCCTACTTTCTGTACTACCACTCTGGCCCCAAACCTCTTTATTTTAATATGTTATTGGGTGTTTGATAGCTTATAGGTACAGATTGGGGTTCTACTTGAAATTGAACAATTATTCAACTATCATTCTAATCAACCTTCTTTGACAGTACTAAATAAGTGACCAAGTGGACTGCTTTAATTTTCATTTTTATTCATCTCAACTACTAGGGTTTTTTTATAAATCCCACTACAGTTTCCCAGTTGGAAGAATGTCTCTATTCTTAGCATTATATTTTCTTTCATAGTTATTTATGACATCACAAGAAGTATTGTGGCATAGAGGTTAAGAGCATGGGTTCTGAAGCCAGACACAATAACTTACTGGTTATAAGAACTTCTGCAATTTACTTAAATCTCTGTGCATTTCACTTTCCTCAACTATCAAATGGGGATAATAATAGCTCTCATCTCATAGGGTTTTTATGAGGATAACAAGAGTTAATACACACAAGTAAAACATTTAGAACAATGATTAATACATAGTAACTGCTTAAGAAATTACTATCATTAGAGCTTCCCTGTTAGGCTGTAAGCTTTTTGAGGGCAAGGACTATATTTTGTTCTTCTTTAACCACAAAGCAGTTTTCATGGAGCATACTAATATTCAATGTATGGTAGCTAATGTTATTACTGTTATTATCATCACACGGTCTAAGCAATCATTAACTTTTTGTTAAATTGAATTGTTTCCCTTCCCCTGTTTATCCTTTGGAGAAGGTGTCAGCATGAAATAAAGTCCACAGGGTAAAGAGAAACATGGTAAATAAAGGAATGTTGAAAGCAATCTTACAAATTAGTTAAATAGCCTATGAGAACTTGCCAAGAATTTAATTCATAAACCTGTAGGGAAGGAGTGGTGGCAACCTGGGCCATCTCACTGTCTTCATGGGTCAATATACATATTATTTGGCATTGCTGCTTTAAACTCTTCTCAGTCTAGTAGAGTATTAGCTATTCTTATATTAACTGGAATCATAAAGGAACAGGATTTAGGAAATATTCTCAATATTTACCAATCCCAATTTTCCACTCCATAGCACGGCTATGCCTTCTCCCGCACTATTTTCGATATCTAGTACTGAGAAACTTTAATTCTGGGTTGTCTTTTGATAAATTAAATAAACATAAACCAACGGTAATTTTTACCTGAAATCATATTCTTCAATGTTCCTTTCGCCCCACTTATGTTTAGATTAATTCAGTTTAGTCCCAGTATGTTATCAATCTAAGTCTTTGTATCTTGATCTTCACCTAGTTTTCACGTCTTTGTCTGCATAGGCTTATGATTGTCCACAGCTTTTCATTTAGTTTTGGTAGCCACAATTTTTCCTTTGTCCATAGACAACCTTATTAGGAAAGATTTCTCAAGTTTTTCCTGAAAATTAACAGCCTGGCCGATTAGAACCCAGAGCTACCAAAGACCTAATTGCTTAAGCATACTAGGAATTCTACAACGGATTTAACCTTAGTGAAGAGTTTTCTTAAAATATGTACATAATCCCTTGGGTTTATTACTCTCTGGTTTGTAAAAATAAATCTTCCTATTTTGAGTGCTGAATTTAGATATGAGATTTGAATAAATAGTGAGGTTCTGGGGCTCAGTTTATTTTCTTGTCAAGATCTTTAATAGCTCTTCTTTTTTGTGCAAGTGCAGTTGACTATTATGATAAAATCCATCTAATTAGCTATCAATATTTGACAGTATACTTTTTAGCAGTGCCATTCATCCAACTCAACAGAGCAGTCATTTCAATCAAGGAAACCACACCAGCCATTCAAGTGAGAGAATACTGCCAGAACTGGATTTCATCTTAATGGGCTCACTAAAGAAAATAAAACTTCAGGGTTTCTATTAGCCAATATATCTCATTAATATTGTGACTGAAACTGTCAGTATCATTCTTAAAGCTATCAGTGTTTAGGACTTATCCAAAATAGATAAGACAAAAGGGAAAACAGATTTTATATTTGTTACTTTTCATTTAGTTACATGTAGATTTATCTTCTATTGGCATCTCACACATTTTCTCATAAATTTTATGGACTTCTTCTTTTTCTATTACTTTTCAGATAGGCATTTATTTTAATTTCTGGGAAATTAATCATATGTCACTTCTTTGAGTCACATTTTCTCATTATTTGCAAAGTAGAAATAATGGCATCGAATGCATGAGTCAGCTTTAGTTTTGTCACAAACAACCAAGACTACAGCAATACAATATTTTTTTATGATTTACACATCAATTTTGCTGGGTTGAAATTGACCTGGGTAGGGTTAAGTTGGGCTTGCCAGTAGGCTTTGTGTTGGTTCCAGTTCTGTTTGACACATTTCCTTGTTTTTTGGAGACTAGCTTCTGAGAAAATATTCTCATGGTGATGGCAAAAAGCCCAGCAGTGGAGCGCATTCAATCCTTTGATTTAGTCATGTGTGCAAAGCAAGCCACAAGCTCAGTGTCAGTGGCATGAGGATTGGTAGGGAATGACTAATTTTTCAACAGTAATCTAACCTACCATGCATCCTCACAAGATAAGATTGGGAAGATTTGATAAGATTTTATGAAATTATGTAGATGTGAGCTCTTTGTTCATTGTAAGGCACTAGGTAACTAATATTTATAAATGCTGTCATTATGAATTCTAGAAAAATCCTTTTGATAGCCTATCCCATAATGTTGTATCAGAAAAACCATATACAACACTGTAAAAAGCTGTTGATTTGGAGTACTGATATATTGCTTCATACTATTATACTGGAAGACTAAAAATCAGGAATGTCTATTACAGTTTAGTATATTGAAACTACTTGATTTGCCATAACACTTAAAAATTCAATGAGAAAGCAAGCCAAGGAAAGAGGATTACATTTGAACAGTCTTCCTGATAAAATAGTAGTAATTAGTTTGAGCAAAATCCCATAGTAGTTTTTTTTTCACTTCTCAGGAAACCAAATGGCAGACAGATAAAACAAATTACTTTACTCAGAGTAATTAGAAAGCGATTATATGGTTCTGCCTATGTTCTCCCCAAAGTGTAAAGTTCGTGCCCTGTTTTTCGAAGAACTTTATGTCTTTTAATACCTAATCCATCTACACTCAACTACAAAGTCTGGCAACAACTCTCCAGAAACTACCGAGAGTACCTGAAGTACAATATTGATGATTTAAGAATGAGGCAGGTGAAGGAAGATTAGCATAATTTTAATTTAATTTATTTGCTTTTGGGTTTTTTCACCACACCCACTGACACTCAGGGCTTATTCGCAGCTCTGCATTCAGGAATTACTCCTGGCAGTGCTTGGGGGAACACATGGAATATGGGGGATTGAACCCAGATTGACAACATGTAAATCAAATATCCTACCTGCTATAGCTCTCCAGCCCCCAATCAGAAACAAGTTTTAAATGTTACTATCATTTTAGTGAAAGTATGGCTGGTTTTGTTAGCTCCCAATTCACATCTATCACAAGATTCCTAAAAACTAAGATCTACATATTTATGTACCAAGGTCTAGCATTGTGAACTAAGACATTATTGTGTCTTTAAGTCCAGAGCATTTCATTTGAGAACAATAACATATTTGAAAGGGAAAGTTATCCTCTTAATGGAGGTCATAAAAATTCAAATTAATTCCTAATCAAAGATGACTCAGGAAAACAGATAGTTCATAATGTTTTGATTGAAGGACACTGAGCCCTTCAGGATAAGAGATTGCTGCCAACTGACAAAAATAAGGGCATTTTTTCTACATTGAAAAAAGGGGGAAAGTAACACTGAAATGCAAAGGATTTTTGTTTAGACGTAGAGGCTATGGAACTTTGTTATTTCAAGCATAGTGCAATTAGGGTTTTTTTGCAATAGTTTTCATAAATTTTGATTTAAAAATAGGAAGAGAGAAAAATTTGAAAAAGAGATAAGGAGTTATT
The DNA here is from genome assembly GCF_029834395.1 of Sorex fumeus. Classification (NCBI taxonomy): domain Eukaryota; kingdom Metazoa; phylum Chordata; class Mammalia; order Eulipotyphla; family Soricidae; genus Sorex; species Sorex fumeus. The sequence goes on along the minus strand of NW_026606143.1, from coordinate 26,007,117 downwards.
CTTTTTTCTTCACTAAGGAATTCACTCCTTCAGGCAGAAAGTGAAGCGCAGATGTGGAAGAAGCACACTCACAACGAACAATGCCTTTCATTTTGGTCAAATGTCACAGCCTTCTTAAAGCTCCTAAAACGAGCAATAACAAATCTTTCTATGTTTTCTTTGTGCCAGAAACCTGGTATTTGGAGCTGATCAAATCTTCACAAAAATTCTGTGAACTTAGTAATGATATTATTTGCAATTTATAGACAAAGAATCTGAGGCATAAATGTAAGATAACTTGTCTGTAAAAACAGAACTAGTTGTAGTGAATTATACATGAAGGATGATGCACAAACATTTCCTAGTAGATCACACAGAGGAGCCTACTACTTGGACTTGTAGAAGAAATAGTTTTGCACTTTGGAACCAAAAACTCCTTTTTAAAAAAATAAATAAAGCACTTTCATTTACAATGTTATGCATAGTTGAGTTTTAGATGTACAATACTGCAGCACTAATACCACCACTGGTATCAACTTCCCTCCACCAGTCTTCCAGGTTCCCATTCATATCCCCCGCCACTCCCCCCTTGCCCACCAGCCTTCCCTTTTGGACAGGCAGCTTTCTAAGTTTGTTAATATTTCAGTCTCTTGATTTTAGTGTTCTTGACTCTGTGGTTTGGATATTTAGCTCTATTATTTCTTAACATAACCTTTGTGCTTGACTGTCCTAAACTGGCTGCCATTTCTTCTCCTCTGTGTCTTTTCCACCCTTACCTGCTCTTTCTTTTCTTCTTCTCACTGTGGGGCCAAAGTTGATTAGGGCATAAAACATTAAAACATTGTATTCCCTCATCCAGTTATTCTAAATATCACAAATGAGTGATAATCATCTTGTATTCATCCTTCTTCTGGCTTCATTTAACAGAATGTCTTCCACTTCCATCCATGATGCCATGAATTGCCTGATTTCATCATTTCTTACAGCTGTATAGTATTCCATTGTGTATATATACCACACCTTCATGATCCACTTATCTGTAGTTGGACATCTAGGTTGATTAACTATTGTACTGAGTGCTGGGATGAATAAGTCCATATATTCTGGAGCAATAGCACAGTGGTACGGAGTGTGCCTTATGTGCAGCCAGCCTGGCCGAGCCGGGTTCGATTCCTCTGCCCCTATCAGAGAGCCTGGCAAGCTTCCGAGAGTATCTCGCCCACACAGCAAAGCCTGGCAAGCTACCCGTGACGTATTCAATATGCCAAACACAGTAACAACAAGTCTCAAAATGGAGCCGTTACTGGGCCCGCTCAAGCAAATCAATGAACAATGGGAGGACAGTGTTTGACAGTGTATTCTTTTGAATGAATGTTTTTCTGGCCTGGAGATAGATACCCAAAGTGGAATTGCTGGGTCATGTGGGAGCTCAATTCTGAGTTTGCTGAGTATACTCCATACTGTTTTCCATAGAGGTTTGACAAAACAACATTCCAACAAGCAGTGGATGAGTGCTTCTTTTTCACCACATTCTCACCAACAGATTGCTCCCAGTATTTTCAATATGTGCTATTCTCACTGGCATAAGATGATATCTCATTTTGTTTTGATTTGAATATCCCTAATAATAAGTGATGATGAGCATTTTTTATTTGCCAGTTGGTGGTTCTCGGGGGGAACCCTATGGGATGCCAGGGAATGAACACGGGTCGACTGCATGCATGGCAAATGCCATAACCGCTGTATTATCACTCCAGCCCTCATGCAATTTTTATTTTATTTATTTATTTTTTTATTAAAAATTTTTTTAATAGTGAGACATCATGAGGTACAGTTGCAGACTTACACATTTTTGTGCTTGGGTTTCAATTATACAATGATCAAATACCCATCCCTCCACCAGTGCCCATTTCCCACCACCACGGATCCCAGTATCCCTCCCCCCTTCCCCCCCCCCATCCTACCCTGCCTCTGTAGCAGGGCATTCCCTTTTGTTCTCTCTCTCTTATTGGGTGTTGTGGTTTGCAAAAGAGGCAATGGGTGACAATCATGTTTGGTCTATAGTCTACTTTCCGCATGCTTCTCCCATCCTGGGAGGATCCTCCCAACACCTTTATTTGGTGTTCCCTTCTTTATCTGAGCTCCCTTTTCCCCTAGCATGTGTGGTTGGCCTTCAAGCCATGGAGTAAAATTCCTGGTATTAATCTCAGCCATTCTTGGGTGTTAGTCTCCTATTTTGTTACTTTATGTTCCCCAAATGAATGCAATCTTTCTATGTCTATCCCTTTCTTTCTGAGTCATTTCACTTAACATGATACTTTCCATGGAGTACCACTTGTATGTAAATTTCGTGACTTCCTCTTTTCTAACAGCTACATAGTACTCCATTGTGTAAATGTACCAAAGTTTCTTTAACCAGTCATCTGTTCTCGGGCACTCAGGTTTTTTCCAGATTTTGGTTATTGTAAAGAGTGCTGCAATGAACAGAGAATTGCAGATGTCACTTCGACTATACTTTTTTGCCTCTCTGGGGTATATTCCAAGGAGCGGTATTGCTGGATGAAATGGGAGCTCAATTTCTAATTTTTTGAGAATCGTCCATACTGTTTTCCAAAAGGGCTGAACCAGTCGGCATTCCCACCAACAGTGAAGGAGTGTCCCTTTCTCACCACATCCGTGCCAGCACTGGTTGCTTTTGTTCTTGTGGATATGGGCCAGTCTCTGTGGTATGAAATGATATCTCATTGTGGTTTTGATCTATATCTCCCTGATGATTAATGATGAGGAGCATTTTCTCATGTGCCTTTTAGCCATTCAGATTTCTTCTTTGTGAAAGTTTCTATTCATTTCATCTTCCCATTTTTTCATGGGGTTGAATGTTTTCTTTTTGTGGAGTTCAACCAGTACTTTGTATATCCTTGACATTAACCCCTTATTGGATGTGTATTTGGCGAATATCCTTTCCCATTCTGTAGACTGTCTTTGTATTTTGGTCACTGTTTCTTTTGAGGTGCAGAAGCTTCTTAGTTTAAGATAGTCCCATTTGTCTATCTCTGTTTTCACTTGCTTGGCCAGAGGTATGACATCTTTGAAGACACCATTAGCTTCTATGTCATGGAGGGTTTTGCCAACTTTTCCTCAATGTACCTTATAGATTCCGGTCTGGTGTTGAGGTCTTTAATCCACTTAGATCTTACTTTTGTACACCTCATGCAATTTTTAAATCTGCAACATGGAGCAGGTATTATACCAGAAGCCTATTACTGTGAATAGCAAATGGGCTTTTCGACATTATACAGTATTAGTATGGAACGAACTTTATTAATAGATGAGAGAAAGCTATTTAGATATATACAATACTCTAACATCAAATGGTGTTATGATAAAGGGTAGAAGATAAGAATTGAAGAAAAGTGAAAAAATGAAAAATCTTGGGACATATGACTGATAAAATACTAGAAACAAAAGCAATTCAATCCTACGCAAATAAAAAGGTAAATGATGAATAATTCCCTTCTAAAAGTTATAGCTAAGATAGAAGTCTTTTTCCTTCTTCTTTTGTAAAAAATGGATTTGTTGAATCACCATGCGATACAATTTTACAAAGTTGTTCATGATTTTCTTTCTTTATTAAAGTGAATTAATTATGTTTCTGTGCTAAATCCTTAAGTCACATTGGGCAACATACTTGGATATGGAAACTTTGGTAGGTTTATTTCATTGCAGGTGCCCTAATTTTCCAATGTTTTCCTGTATCCATGCCCATAGTCATGTCTACACACACTGACTTTGGCCTTGATCTTTAGGATGGTTACCCTAGGACTTCTACTTGGCTTCCATAATTGCTCTTTCGTTCATGCTTCTCTGCCTTTACCGTTTGAGCCTTAACTTTGGCCCTAGTCCTATATTTAAATAGATTATACTTCCATAATCCTGGAAGCTTGATGACTGTGTTTTTGTTATGGTTTTTAAAGGATATATGCTTTTGTATTTTTCTCATTTAACTTTATATGCGTTCTATTTTCACTGAGAAGAAGGAGATGGCAAAGTAACTTTCCTGATTTGTAGATTTGCTTTAACTTCTCATTGCCCATATAGTTTCTTTGTTTAGGAGGAAGGGTATTTTGGGCCACATACACCAGTGTTTAGAGCTACTTCTGGCTCTGTGTTCAGGGGTCACTGTTGGAGGTACTTCAGTGACTACTTGTGATACCAGGGATAGAACCAAGGTTGGCTGCGTATAAGGCAAATGCCTTTAGATGAGATCATTTGCCCAGCTCCTAAGATGTTTTCTTATCCTTGAACTATATTGATTTCAATAGGTTATGTCTTTATATTAACAATTGTTACAGTTTTTCTCTCGAATACGTTGTGTCATATTTACTTACATATTTGAGGCTGTTTAAATTAAAGAGTTATTTTATATTTATTTGGACGAGAACAGTGCAGTCTTTTGCCCCCGCGCCTGGGTGTCCCTCGCCGGGACCCCTTGGAGGGGAGCGGGTCGAGCTTTCCTCCCCGCCCCGACCGGGGCTCCGGCAGCCGAAGACCTCCAGGACCAGCCACCACCATGCTGAGACCACTCTCCGCACACATGAAGGTACTGGCAGAGGGACAAAGCCACGCGGGTTCCGGGGCCGAGACCTCCAAGCCTACTCGAATTGGAGTCGAGCATCTTCCACCCAGATCCTCCAAATTCCAGTAGGCAGGGGTCACACCCACCAACTGGCCCCCTGGCGCCGTGTAATCCCATCAGCGGCCAAGACTCAGAGACTATAAAATCCAGATCCCGGAACCGCGCGGCCGCATTCGCGGCCGCGCGACATCTTATCAAAACTTTTCTCTATGACATCTTATTATCTCATTCCTACTTTGGACAAACTTGCAGGCTATCGAATGTAGCCTGCCCACAGGGCAGAGTCTGTGGCGTACCAAATATGCCAAATACCAGTAACAATGATGGGTCTCATTCTCCTAAAGAGCCGTGAATATAATCTCAGGGCTAGGATGAAAGAGACGTTACTGGGGCCTGCTCGAGGCAATCGACGATTAACAGGATGATGAAATGAAATGAAAATATTTATTCTAGTCTTTCCCAGGTGTGGTCATTATTATCTGGCCATTGGATTTCCTTTTCCGCTCTTCCTTCTACTTTTGATTTATTTGCCTTCATCTTTTGAACTTGGTTTTATTATCCCATGCCTTTTTTTATGTTATTGACTATTTATCAGAAAGATGTATATTTTCTAATTTTTCCTGTTTTGAAGTGACTTTATCATTTTCTTCAGTTATTTCCCTCAGTTTTTCCAAATCACCTTTCATTTCCTGCTGCTTCATTTATTACTTGAGCTATTTCTTCTAATAGTACATGTTATTTTACTTCCTTTCAGATTATAAAGAGGTTTGCCTCAATTTATTTTCTTGAGGATCCAACGGATACCCATCTTTCATTTTGTTTACTTACTATGTTAATTTATTCCATAGTTTTTATTATCTATGTATACAGGCCCACTTAAACTCTTTCTACTTCTTCTTTATCTCTGGGTGTTGGGTGAGATTGAGAAATTTAGCAAATTAAATACTCAGGAATCTAGTTAAAAATGAATTTTAAATAATGATGAACATAATTTAAAATTATAATTATGGGCTAAGATAATTGTTTAAAGGGCTGGAGTGCATCTCTTGCAAGTTGGAGGCTCAGTTTCTATTCTCAGCACCACAGGGTCCTTCAAGTAATCCTCCTCCCCAGCCAACAAGCTGGTCACAGTCAAGTGCCAAATGAGTACAAAATCAACAACAAATATTAAGTTGAATTTTTGAGGACATTCTTATATTATTACTACTTTTTGTTTGGTTAGGGGGGCACTCATGGCAGTGCTCAGGGCTTACTCCTGGCCCTCTGCTCAGGAATCACTCCTGATGGGGCTTGAACCATATAGGGTACTGGGGATCAGATATTTACCAGTCTTGTGCAAGGCAAGAGTCTTACTTGCTGTACTATCTCTTTGGCCCAGACTTGAATTTAATTCTAAAGGATACTTTCCCATTTTATGTTTGTGTTTTCTGCCTTAGAAGTACTTAATCTCTAAGAGAGCCCTGACAAAATATAAAATATTAACACGGACCATGTTGAAGTCTCTGAGCTCTCACATCTTTTATTGCTTATTATATGTTCATCTTTGTGTATGAGAGTTTCTTAGCAGAACTGATGCACATTTTTCCTTTTTATTTAGACTCCTTTTGCTATAGACTTTGGGGAAGAAAATAATAAAATAGAAGGGAATACTACAATCCCTTAGTCAACCTGTTTCTCATGACATAGTGTGATTTGGAACTGGGCTCTCACTTCTCTGTTCTCTAGTTCTCCCAAAACCAATCCACACATTTCCCATCCCGACTGATTCCTCCAACCATAATTTTCTTAGTGATGTCTTCTCTATTCCAGCTGTCCTCTCCCCAAAAGTTGAGAGAGAATATGGGGAATATTGTCTGCCCTGGAGTCAGTGGGAGGGTGGGAACAGTGCGGGTATACTGCGGATATTGGTGGTGGGGAATGTGCACTGGTGGAACGATGGGTGTTCTATCATTGTGTGATTGTAACTCAAACATGAAAGGTTGTAACTATATCTCATGGTGAATCAATAAAATTTTTTAAAAAAAGAAATTTAGTATTTTATTAATTTAAATTCAAATTCATTGAATTTGGGTAGATAATATTTGCAAATTATGGCTGGGCTTTTTAAAAATTACTGGATAGATGGTTATTTATCCTCATTTTTTATGTTTTGGGGTTTTCAGGAAAGAAAAAGATGAGTATAAAAGGGAGTTCAGATAGAGAAAGGAACACCAAATAAAGGTGTTGGGAGGATCCTCCCAGGATGGGAGAAGCATGCTGAAAGTAGACTATAGACCAAACATGATTGTCACCCATTGCCTCTTTTGCAAACCACAACACCCAATAAGAGAGAGAGAACAAAAGGGGATGCCCTGCCACAGAGGCAGGGTGGGATGGAGGGTTTGGGGGGTGGGAGGGATACTGGGATCCGTGGTGGTGGGAAACGGGCACTGGTGGAGGGATGGGTATTTGATCATTGTATAATTGAAACCCAAGCACAAACATTTGTAAGTCTGCAACTGTACCTCATGATGTCTCACTAATAAAAATAAAAAAATAAAAATAAAAATAAATAAAATGAGAGAAATTTAAAAAAGTAATACTCCCCACCCCTATTTTATTTAAACACTATGGTTTACAAGTAAAGGTAAAGGCCCTCCCGTTGTTCGTTGATTTGCTTGAGCGGGCCCAGTAACGTCTCCATTGGAGACTTTGTTGTTACTGTGTTTGGCATTTACCTTAATGGTTTACAAAGTTGTTCATGCTGGTTTGTTACAGGCACTCAATATTCTAACAACAAACCCCTCCATTGTCACCTTTTCTCCAATACCTTCATTTTCCCAACCATCCCTCAAGCCTGCCCCCACAGCAGGTCCACTATAATTTATATAGCTAGTTACCACTAAATGGCTAACAGAATAACCAAAACATATTTCTGTAGAAGAACATTTATGAAAATTGTTGTGTCTCACCATAGAGACATTAAGTCCTTGTCTGAGGTTCACTGAGGTTTTTGCTGTAAACTAAATCTTCTGTGTTAATGTTTTTGTTAGTTGGGATTGGTTGGCTTCTGCATTACATTCCGCCCAGCCTCGTATGTGGAACGACACTGGGATGTCACTATTGTCAAGTTTGGAGATGTTGCTCCAGGAAATCCAGAATATTTAACTGGTCAGTCCAACTTGAGGAATGGTGGCAGCTTTTGAGTATGGGAACATCTGGGGCTTTGTTAGGTTGGGGTGCCCGCCCTCCCCACTGAGATCACCTTGGAGGTCTCAGCCAGGAATGGGTGTCTGAGAAATTTTTGCAGTTAGTTGATCTCTTTTGAGATTTATTTATGAATCTGGAACAAGGCCAATAGAAGAGCTTACATGGAGGCAGTGGTAGAACATGGACTGTAAACACATTTATTATATTGTCTTCCATATGAATGTTTTGGGATGGGTTCTTAAGGTGACTCTTACTGCTGTCAACAATAATTATAGTATTTTTCAGCATTTACCATGTAACAATCACTAAATTAAGCATTTTATAAACTTGGTCCAAAAGGAAGCAAATTTTGGAGAGTCTAGCCGACTTGTCTAAGATTATGGAGCTATTAAATAATACTGACCAATATTTGATTTGGTTTCAGAGTCTACCTAGTTATTACTACAAGAATCTACTTGCATAAGCACACCAGGGCTTGGATGAAAGAAAAAACATTCTAGGTCTCCAAATCACCAGTATTCTGTCACTCAGTTTGTTAAAATATTTAACAAGGATAGTGATCAGATTGCTCTAATTAGATCATTTTGTGGTTATAGATTTAGTTGTTTGTGGAAACTTATTTTAGACAGGTGGGCAGGAGGACCTCACTATTTATCTCCCTTATGTGTCTGTCCTGTCCTTTATTCAAAGGTAAAGGTCTTTTGAGGTCCTTTAAAATCTCTCCATATATATTTTGTGTTCTCTTTGGTCGAAAGAGTTATCACAAGTAGTGGAGTGCTGGGCGAAGCCTGGCAAGTATTCAGTATGCCAAACACAGTAACAAGAAGTCTCACAATGGAGACGTTACTGGGCCTGCTCGAGCAAATCAATGAACAACGGGAGGATAGTGCTACAGTGGAGTGCTGAGAGCTCTATCCTTGTGGGACTCCAGGTGGGGAATTCTGGAATTCTGAAGGGACTGGAAGTTCTTTCCAAAAATTTAATATTTATGTATCAACTTTATGGAATTGACTTAAGCTTTGCATGAACTATGTGTTATTACTTGGAAATCATAAGGCATATTAGAGATCCTCTCATGATATGCGGGACATGCTGGGACTCAGACAAGTTAGGAAATGGCAGATTGTCTATGACCTACTTTGTCTATACTTTGCTGAATAAAGGTCAAAAAACTCTACCTGCTGCCAATTTTGTACTCATCCTTTCTGCAAACTCTTTCAAAAGAGATTAGGTTCTTATTACTTTATTACCGCAATAAAATGTACATCTAGAATTCTGGAATGAAAGAGCTGCTGTCACAGAAGCTGTTATAGGGGAAGCTATAACTTAAATGTAAACTTGAAAGTTTTCCCTAAGTGAATCTTTTACAAAGAAAATACCTTCTATGTCTTGTAACAGGATGCGCCACCAGATATGAGGTGCCATGGATGTACATTTTAAGTGACCCACACAATATATTTGCATGAAAGCAAATTTTTGTAATGTGCATAATTTTTGTAACATAAAGCAGGGTCTCGTTGATTATACTTAATGTTTCTATGATGTATAACTAGTAATTACCTAGTTAAGAGAGGTGAATAGTGCTTTTTTGATGAGCATTAAAAAGAAATATTTTTTGCTCTGGGGCACCAAAACCTTTTGGATACTATTCATCCCCTTTCCCCATCTTCTCTTTCTTCTCTTCTATGTTCATTTTCTTCTCATTCATTTTCAGAAGAGACCCTCCCATCCTTAAGAACTGGCATATGAGAATGGCATGTCCATGGGGGTGGTGGTGATGATTTCCTTCCACAGGTCGTGAATTTGTCTTTTTAAAATATTATGCAGCACAGCTGCAAGCACTAGATTAACTTCAGGGAAAGAAGTTCAGAATGAAGGTCATCTTTCGGAATTTTCATAGTTGGCAAGGGAGGGAGCTTGTGACATATTCCAACAGACATTGCTTTTGGAAACTAAAGAAATTTGACTCACAGGGTTTTATATGCCATAATTGTCTTCAAATTCTTCTATATAATGCACAGAGAAAAATTGTACAAATATGGGAGATATTTGTTTTAGTCTGAAAGTATTTATGAGGCAATACATAAAAGTCAAAATTATGCATAGTTACATATATGTTATTTCTATTTTTATTTGAAGAAACATTGGTCTGTAACATTATATATAAGTTTATAATGTTATATATATATAACATTATATATAAAGTGTACAATATTTTTTTTTCTTTTTGGGTCACACCCGGCGATGCACAGGGGTTACTCCTTGCTCTGCATTCAGGAGTTACTCCTGGCGGTGCTCAGGGGACCACATGGGATGCTGGGAATCGAACCTGGGTTGGCTGCGTGCAAGGCAAATGCCCTACCCGCTGTGCTATCTCTCCAGCCCCAAGGTGTACAGTCTTATACATCCACATCTGCCTACACTACATTATGTTCAGAAGTATAATTTTCATCCATCAGTTGACCCATTTTGATTTACCTTCTGCTCCGTTTCATTTTGATTATCTTGTTTTGTTATGGTGTATTTATTTGTTCATTTATCTACCATATATGAGTAAAATGTTACATGGTGTTTGTTTTTCTCTAATTTCACTAATCATAATACCTGTGTGTATATCCATGTTGTAGACAATGGCATAAATTCATCTTCTTCCCTTTTAGAATTGAGTAGTACTTAATTTATATATTTATATTGCACATTTTTACTTATCTTTACAACCTAAGTTGATATCACTTAGGTTGCTTCCCAGCAACCTTAGCTATTATGTCTAACACTGTGAAGAACATGGAGGTGCATATATGTCTTTGAATTAATCTTTTAATATTCTTCATATAGACACAATTACTCTAAGTAGGATAGCAATAACATCAGTATTAATTTTAACAGAATTTCTAATGTAGCACTATATAGGGGGAACCCATAGATATAAGGCACATAAGTTCTTTAGCACACTGTTAAATCATTTTATGGCACAAATACCAAAATTACACTTTTGCATTGCTAAAAATTTATAGGAGAGATATTTTTACCTTGCCATTTCTACAATGTCCCCATCTTCTAAGTTAATGTCTCTCACTTGAATGATCTCTGGTTTAGTTCATCCAGTGATTTCAAGGACATCACCTAAGTTGTTTTTTCTAACAGCTTTATTACATGGAAAGGGCAAGTATAGCTATTTTTATTTTACTAATGTAACAATGGGATCTCAGAGAAGTTAGGTCATATCAAAAATGAATGTCAGAAATCAGATATTCTGAGCATCTCCATTGAATACCAGAATAGACTAAAAGCAGAAGGTAATTTAGCAGAGAGAATCTCAGAACTCAATAACACACTCATATGATGGTCACCATGGCAGGTGGCAAGTGTGTCTTTAGTTCATGCCAACATTTGTGGTATACCTGGATTAAATATTATATAGGGCATAATACATATGTGTATTATATTGTTTAATTATAATTAATTTAATTATAATGGACTAGAGCCATTACCGACTGGATTCGTCAGTATTCAACCCACCTTTATGTCACCGCCTTATGTGACTGCTATATAAACTAAGACGTCAGCTCGGAGGGGGAGTCAGAAGCGAGAGAGCTCGGGCTCCAGAGATCCAGAGTCAGAGCCAGAAGGAGAGAGGTTCCAAGATTGGGGCTCAGGAGAGAAGGAGGCAGAGAAAGACAGGAGTGAAGAGGATTGGAATAAACTGCTATTGATATAGACCGGCCTGGCCCCTGTTTCTTCTTCCGTCTGCCCTTGACCAACAGCCGTTCTGATCCAGGCCACACACAGCGGCTCAAGAGCACCAAACGCAGGCGGTGAGACAGTGCCATCCAGTGAGCCCGTGAACACACAACCTTTGGCGAGATAATATTTTGCAGTGTGTGGAATGATTACTATAAGTTTAGTTAACGCATCCGACAATTAACGTAATTAACTTATGGGGTGTGTGTGTATGTGTATGTGTGTGTGTGTTGAGAACATTTAAGGTCTACTCACAACTATCCGTATATTTCCTATCTTGCCACTCCATTTGAAGTTCCAGTTTTTCTTGGAAATCTCTATCCAGTGTTAGCTCCCAACAGCCTTTGTCTTAATCCTAGTAACATTTTATGGAGACTTCAATATATAACATTGATTTTGTCATTCTTTTGGATCACATTTTAATGTATCTTTCTATTAACGTGTGCTTTGTCTTTCTTAACAAATGGGAAAATCCGTAAAACCTTGGGATTTACACTGTGAAGGTCTCATAAAGAATTACATAGAAATTCAAGTTGGATACTTTTAAAATAATTAAATAATGGACAACTTTTTAATGTATAGACAAGGTAGAAGAAAATCCTGAAATAGTCTTCTAGTTAATAAAAGCATTATATACTCACAGTCCTAAATGATGAGTGAAGTGATTTCCTTGTTTTGGTATTTGGATCATGCCTGACTTACTCCTAATTTACTCCTGATCACTTCTGGTGGGCTCAGGGGACCATATGGGGTGCTGAGGATTGAACCCACGTGGATTATGTGCAAAGCAGGGACCTTATCTGCTTGAGTTATGTTCCATTTTGCTTGTCTGAAGCAAAAAGGTTTGGATGGTTTTTTTTTTCCTGTTGTAAATTTTAATTACTACCCCCAAACTCCTATGAAAAAACTTACTTTTAGAACTCTAGTTCCTGGCCTAGTTTTAACAAAAGACTATCAGGGGATATTTCAGGAATACAAAGTAGAAAGCTCACAAATAATTTCCAGTTAAACTTAAAAAGAGTTGGTCCAGAGTTGGGCAACTAGTCAAAGGCTTACTGTGAATTATTTGCAAATGGATGCCAGTGTTTGCTCTCTGGGCTTGAGCTGGGAGTAGTCCTTGAGCATCAGCAGGGTAGGATGGGGGAATGGGGGGTGGGAGGGATACTGGGATTAGTGGTGGTGGAGAATGGGCACTGGTGGAGGGATAGGTACTCAATCATTGTATAACTGAAACCCAAGCACAAAAATTTGTAAGTCTACAACTGTACCTCATGGTGTTTCACTAATAAAAATTTAAAAAAATAAAATAAAAATAAAAAAGAATTAAAGTATTTATCTCAACCAATAATGATTATTTTTATAGTATTAGTAGCCACCTGGTGCATGCATAAGAAGAGGGAGGTGGGAGCCCCAACATTTCTTAACAGATGCTTGCCCTTTGTGGGGAAAGAAGCAGGTTATATGTTTCTCATCAATTCCCTGTAACTTAGTTTCAGGTTTCTTCTAAGATTTGGAGGTCCCATATGAAATATTTAAGTGATAATTATTTTTAAACTCTAAATATCTGCTTCATCTCTGAGTAAGAGAGTGTTTACCTTTGAAGTTTGATGTTATTCAAAACCCATTCCAACTGCAAATATCAAGTGTTTACACTATTTGTTGGTTTATGAGTACTGGTGACAGAGGGGTGAACATTGCATAAAAGTTCCTGCTCCCGTATTTCATGCATTTGAATTCAAGGAAATAGGCAATGAAGGTTGTGTTTTCAGTATGCTTAAAGGAAATATGTCCTGATAAATAAACATGATGGAGAAAACAGTGTAAATGATGTAAATAATGTTGTAAATGTGTATGTGTGAATTTTTTAAAATTTAAAAACATTTTGGGGGTTTAAAATATTATTGATAGTGGTTTCTCATGGGCATCATCCCAACACCACACCCATTACTAGTGTACCTGTCTTTTCCCAAGGACCTCAGACCCCCTCTTACATCTCCCTAAGTCAATTGTGTGGATCAGTTCTCCCATTATGTTGCCTTGGGACCTGTATTGCTACTTCACTTTGTATCTTTAAGTTTATCATATGAGAGTCATCATTCTCTACCCCTTTCCTTCTGACTGACTTCACTTAGTTTGATAGCCTCTAGTTCCATCCATGTTGCTGCAAATTACATGATTTAACTTTTTTTGTTTGTTTGTTTTGCTTTTTGAGTCATACCTGGCGATGCACAGGGGTTACACCTGGCGATGCACAGGGGTTACTCCTGGCTCTGCACTGAGGAATCATCCCTGGCCAAGGCCAGGGGACCATATGGGATGCTGGGAATCAAACCCAGGTTAGCCACTCACAAGGCAAACGCCCCACCTGCTGCGCTATTGCTCCAGCCCCTGATCCACTTATTTAACCTTTTAATCCACTTATTTGTAGTTGGGCATTTGGGTTGTTTTCATATCTTGGCTATTGTACTAAGTGCAGCAATGAACATTGGTGTATATACATACATATATATATATATCTTTTCAAATTGATGTTTTTATTTTTGGGTATAGATGTCAAGAAGTGCTATGCTGAATCATATGGGAGTTCTATTTCTATATTTTTGAGAAATTGCCATATTGTTTTCCATAGAAGTTGAACTAGACAACATTCCCACCAAGAGTGGATGACAGTGTGAACTATTTTTAAATGAGTGGTGTTGACGAATTTTTCTAAAGAGAATTATCTAAGACTTGAATGATGAGTAAGAGGCAGGAATGAAAAGAAAGAGGACAGAATGTTCTATATAAACAGGAAAATATGTAAAAGCCTTCAACTAGGATCATAATTTATTATGTTCAAGGTAAGCACTGGTTAAATGTCTTTAGAAAAGAGCCTAAATGGCATTTAATTTTATATTTAAAACATATTATGGTCTAAGCATATATTATTAAATTCCCAGAGTACTTGTAAATTTAAAAAATGAATAACAGTTTTGATTTTATAAGGACTTTTGAAATAGAAAGTTATTTTAAATATATTTTAGATGATTTCAGAAAAATGGGGGTACATTGGATACAATTTTAGTAACAAGTCAACTCGTTTATTGAACATCTCCATACTATATGCTATATATATATATATATATATATATATATATATATATATGAGAAAGGTCAGAAATATAGGCTAAGATGAAATTTTTATCTGCAGGGTTAGCAGACTCCAGCTGTCAAAAAGGATATATACCTATAGAAAGGTAACTAAAGATACAAGGTCATACCCAAGTACAAGTGAATCATGACATGAGAGGAAGAAAAGATTACTTATAGATCACATTCCTTAAGGTGATGGCTAAAAGGAAAGAGTATTTGAATTGTAAGTAAGAATTAAATGACTTGAGGCTGGTAGGGCTTGTCATGAGTAGGGGTACCAGTGACATCAATTGCTTTTTGCCTCACTAACTTATACCACAAAGTTGAAGAAAGCTTTTTTAAATTGATTTTGGTTTTGTCATGTTCAAAATACAGCGTTTGCCTTGCACGTGGCCAACCTGTTTCCTCCACCCCTCTTGGAGAGCCTGACAAGCTACTGAGAGTATCTTGCCCGCGTGGCAAAGCCAGGCAAGCTAACCATGAGGTATTTGATATGCCAAAAAGAGTAACAACAAACTAACAATTTGTTGTGAGAAGTTACTGGTGCCCACTCGAGCAAATTCATGAACAACAGGAGGACAGTGCTACAGTGCTACATGTAAAATAGTATGAGGCTTTTTCATAAAAATATTCTGTATTATTTACAGCAAAATTCCTATACTACTAGACAATATAAACTCCAGAACCCCAGGAGTAAATGTTTTATTTTGGTGAAACTTAACTTTTCATTCAAATGAAGAAATAAAATAATTTCATTCATTATTGGCAGATAGAGGAACAAGTTATATTTAATACTCGATGTTGATATTTATACGCTGTACTGTCTTTAAGTAGTATTCCTTGAAGGCGAATCAAGGTTGTTATTAAAAGTTATTATATGTCTCTCTCTGGGACCCTCCTGATACCCAAAAATATAGAAAGAAAATAAATGAAATTCAATAAGCAGTTAAATCAGTGGTATAAATCAACCCTTAGCACCTCATTGATTTTCACTGGTCATTGAATCAGGACCACCTTATTTGTTGAGTAACTTTTTCCTTTATCATCTGCTTAGTATTGGGGCCTCTACTGGGGCCACAGATATTGCAATGTCTGAGATATTACGATTTGTATATGTGTGTACATGCACATGTATACATGTATATTTTCCTGAGGTCATAGAATGGCTCCTAAATGTGGCTAATCATTATACTTAGTTAGGATCTTTTACAGAATACAGATGTTTGAGACTCATTACAAGCCATTTAGATAAGAATTTCTATGCTGGGGTCCATGCACCACTGTTTTCCTAAAAACTCCTTTAGTACTTCTGAAGTTCAGTGAGTTTTGAGAACCACTGACCTCATCAGAGGACGAATGCCTTGATTTGTATGCGTGCATTTCTGTCAGATGCTGTAAGTGAAGTCATTAACCAAAATGCATTTCCAGACTTCAGATCATTGAGTTTAAAATAAAATGAAATATCTTTCTGGGTGATAGAATACTAAGGACATGAAGGGAACTAAAATGATGTACCCAGATGTAGCTACTCCAATACAGCACAGATAACTGATCCATGAATTAGTGCCCAGGTCATATTTACAGTGACACATTTAAGAAGGTGCAATGACTTAATACACCAGATGTAAGGTGGGTTTTGGCATTCAACTCTGTACCGTAATCAAAGAGTAAGATCCTTGTCTGGCCAACAGGCTAGCTGGACCTACTAACTTGCTGTCCATGTGTGTTTGCTGAGAGGTTCAGATTAAACAGTTTACTCCAAGTTCCTTTGTGGAATAAAGTAAAGATTCAAAAAAATAATTCATATGTGAAAATCACTTCTGTCTGTAAAAAGCTATTTAATGGTAAGGATTCATCTTTATTCATAGGGCAGTACTACAGTACTCATACTATAGTTTGAAAGTTGAAAAGTATAGAATTTGGACACAGACACCATATTTAATTGTTGCTACTCTTCTTCGTTGAGTTACCTTGGCAAAGTTCTTTCTTTTGTCTGACTATTTTTAATCTAAACTATAGACAATGAAAAGCTGAGAAATATAGGTAATTTGGTCATTATTCATTTAATGAGTAAAAAATAATTTATGTGTCAGATACTGCTCTAGGTATTGAGGATAAAGATCAAAATAGTTTTCAGGGGCTGGAGCAGCAATACAGTGGGTAAGGAACTTTTTTTCATGCAACTGACCTGAGTTCAATTCCTGGCATCCCATATGATCCCCTGAACACTGCCAGGAATAATCCCTGCACACAGAGCCAGAAGTAAGCATTGAGTGCTGGGGCTATGCCCCCCCCCAAAGTAAAAGTAAAAAGTAAAAAAGTAAAGGCCCTCCCGTTGATCATCGATTTGCTCGAGCGGGCCCAGTAACGTCTCCATTGGAGACTTTGTTTTTACTGTGTTTGGCATATAGAATATGTCACGGGGAGCTTGCCAGGCTCTGCCGTGCGGGTGAGATACTCTCTGTAGCTTGCTGGGCTCTCCGAGAGGGGCGGAGGAATCGAACTCGGGTCGGCCATGTTGGCTGCGTGCAAGGCAAACGGCCTACCGCTGTGCTATCGCTCTAGTTCCCCCCAAAGTAAAACAAAACAAAATCAGTTTTTAGCTTCCATGGAAATTACAAGAGTATAGTAGATAAAAGACAATGAACAAAGAAGTAAAAATATAATATGCAGGACTTCAGAGTCAAATGAAGCAGGGTAAATAGGAATTCCTGGTGGAATACAGGAGTGTTGAGGTTATGTTTCAGGAAGCTTCATTGATTAGATGATATTTGAGAACACTTTTAAAGGAATTAGAGCAACTGAACTAGGTGGATACCAGTGGCAAATTCACTGCAAATAGAAAACCTAGCAGTTGCAAAGGCCCTGAGATGTGATTGTAGTGGAATGCTCAAGAAATTCAGTAACTAGTGCACAGTGATAAAGGATTACTTGTATGAAATGAAATCGGAATTAGTAAAGGAGGCAACACTTTTCAAGTTGAAAAATGCACCCAAATCTCCTGCAGATGTTGGTAAGGCATGAATTTGATTCACTAGGTCTGGAGTAGCTCTGGAGTTCTGCATTTATAACCTCTTTGGGCTTTGCAGTTTATCCTCTGAGTAGAATTGTTTGGGGCTGTGTCAACAAATGTCAATAAAGATGTTAGCTTTTGCCTTGACTGAGGAGGGTTGCCATGTGAAAGTTTTTTTTTAAGATTTTTTAAATTGAATCACTGTGAGATAGACCCTTACAAATCTGTTCATGATTAGGTTTCAGTCATACAGTGTTCCAACACCCATCCCTCCACCAGTGTGCATTTCCCACCACCTGCCTCTAGCCTCTATGGCAGGCATCTCTCTCTCTCTCTCTCTCTCTCTCTCTCTCTCTCTCTCTCTCTCTCTCTCTCTCCCCTCCTTTTTGGGCATTATGACATACTGAAATGTTATCATGTATATCCCTTTATATACTTTTAATGTTCAGTTCTTGCCCAGCATGATAATTTCTAACCATTATTGTCATATTCCTCGCTTCTCTATCTTTCTTACCCTCCACTCCACTCACACTTGTGGTAGTTTGGGGTAGATTGTCAATTTAGAGCTCTGTAAGCTGCAATATTGAGGTGTTGCCAAAGTAGTATCTGAGTTTCAGTCCTAGCACCACTAATGCAGTATGTACTTTTGGAAAGCTACTTTCTTAAGTGTCTGCTTACTGCATCATTTTGTTTTGAACAATGTTAAACAGAGAAAAGGCGAATGAAAGTGCAGTAAGCATCCTGGATCCTTTATAGGATGAACAGTTACCAATATTTTTTCCTCTCCTCCCATCTCCTCCCTTTCCCATGGATTTTAGGCCACACCTGGCAATGCTCAGGGGTTACTTCTGGCTCTGCAGTCAGGCATCACTCCTGAAGGTACACAGGGGACCATATGAAATGCCGGGGTTTGAATCCAGGTGTAGTGTATGCAAGGCAGGTGCCTTACCGGCTGTTCTTTCAGCCCCCAGTCCTTAGTTCCTGTTCATAATGATCTTTCTCTATATTTTATCATATATCTTCTGAGAACAAAATAATCAATATAGTCAATAATCAAATTCAAAACATTTGATATTGGACCAGAGAGACAGTACAGCAAGTAAGGTGCTTACCTTCAGGCAACTGACATGGGTTCAATCGCCAGCATCCCATGTGGCCCCCAAACCAAAACAAAATTGATATTGATATAATCATTGCATTCAATATAATTTAAATATATAAAAAATTAAATATAACAAATGCCCTCTGATGTCATGCATGACATTTTTTCTGGTGTGGAATTTGATCCAGAATGTTATATTGGGTTGTCTGTTGCTTTAACTTTTATGTTTAATTAGTCCTTTGACATTAAAATGCATCTCTTGACCTCACTCTTATTCTTAGTTTTTAAAAATGTCACTTAATTTTATCTTTGGATTTTGTTTTGTTTTTCCCCTGGGCATCGACTGGTGGTGCTAGGCAGGCCATTGACCTTGATCTTCTTTTTTTAAAAAAAAAATTGAGTCATTTGTGGCCATTATTATTTTGAAAAATTTATGACAGTTGTTTTGTAGACTGTCACACAATTTATTTACTTTATTTTTTATTGAATCACCGTGAGCTACAGTTACAAAGCTTTTATGTTTGAGTTTCAGTCGTACAATGATCAAACACCCATCCCTCCACCAGTGTACATTTTCTATCACAAATGTCCCCAAGTATCCCTCCCCGCCCCTGTCACACCCGTCCCCCTGCCTCTATGGCAGAATGTCACACATTTAAATTAAAGTATGTGACTTGTTTCAGATCTTGCATTTTTGGCAAAAATTTAATGTAAATGATATTTCATTCTGCTCAGTATATCATATTATATTATATTATATTATATTATACAGGGGACACTTGATTTTAGTTTGCTTCATTTTTGGCAATGTTAACTTGGGTCACTTGGATAAAGTATTATCCAGTATATTTTTCATTGAATATGTACCTTGTTTCCTTTGTAATTAATAACCTATCTATGAGGTGATATTATGCAAATATCCTTTGCCCTATTAACATTAAATCTGTAGTTTTCATACATTAATAATTTTTATCGAGTAAATGATTTTTTTGATCTGCCATTACTTTTATATTTATTTTTTGCTTTCTACTATAAAGTACAGCTTTCTTTTTAGTACATGCATGTATGTATATGTATTTTTATCTATTTACATATATATAATTATTACTTGTCTCAGCATGGAGTCATGGATTCATTTTAAAAAAAATAATTCAGTCATATTTGAAACCATTACTATAATTTCAATGTCCAAATTGTCTAGAAATATGATTTTCAAATTCATTTAATTTTTCAATCCTTTCTTTCCCGGAAAAATATTCCAGGTTTACATAATAATCCACTTCCCAAGCCCTGGATCATTTCCCCCAAAGAGTCCTGGTATCTTTCAGTGAACACTTCACTGCTTAGACACCTATTTTTTTAAATAAAAATTTTAATGTTATTTTGTTATGTATGCCTTAATTGTTAATATATCTGTTTACTTCTTATCATTTGTTAGGAGTCAGTACTAGGGACACTTTTTGACATTAGGACAGACTACAGCCTAAACCACAGTATAAGAAGCCTAATTAAAAGACATGGTCACTTCTCTTCCATACACAAAAAAACTTTATTTGGTTTGCTTTTGGTTCATTCAGTGGTGTTCAGTGCTTACTCTTGAATATCACCAGGAATCACTCCTGGTGGTGCTGGTGGACCGTATCCAGTTCCTGGCGTTGAGCCTGGGACAGTGTGCAAGGTAAGCACATACACTCATGTACCATCTTTCTGGCTTGCAATGTGCATGTTTGGATTTGAAAAGTTTCTATTATCTCCCCTAATTTGCCCCATGGGCTGGAGCTATAGCACAGTGGATAGGGTGTTTGCCTTGCACGTGGCTGACCCAGATTCGATTCCTCCATCTACCTTGGAGAGCCCGGCAAGCTACGGAGAGTATCCCACCACAAGGCCGAGCCTGGCAAGTTCCCCGTGGCGTATTTGATATGCAAAAAAAAAAAAAAACCAGTAACAAGTCTCACAATGGAGACGTCACTGGTGCCCGCTTGAGCAAATTGATAAATAAGGACGGGAGGACAGTGCTACAGTGCTACAATTTACCCCATAGGGCCAGGCTACAGACCTAGGTTACTGCTCCGATCTGTCCACATTAGAAAGGCTCAGTGGCACCCACCATTTGAGAAGCCTGACTGGATTTAAGAAATCTAAGTCATTGATCTTGTCTTCTTTCATTTGAATACTTTCCATTTGTCATGAAGAAATAAAACTAGATTTGTTTGAAAGCCCAGCGTGGTGGCATAATTGTTTTTGTGTTACAGAGCAAGGACCCACTAGCCATAAATATTTTGCCCCTAACAGAGATATCAGCATGAGAATACTTTTAGGATTGCTTTGGGAGTTAAAAATATGTGTAAAATATGCTACACAGTACCTAGCACATAGTATGTGCTCAATAAATTAATTTTATTACAACTATTTTCAAGTCATTATAAATAATAAATTTCTGGCTGGATATTTAAAAGCAAAATTGTGAATGATAGTAGATGAATTTTGAAAATGAATTATAACATTCTCAGAGAAAAAGCTAAAGGTTAACATAATAGGTCCACAAATAACTACTTTGCCTCTTGATGTATAGCTATGAAACAGTACACCATCACATGTGGCATTCTAGCATAAACAGTTACTAATCTTGTGCTTAAGTTCTTATGCAAATAGCATGTAAAGTAAGTCTCTCAAGTGAATTCTAAGTTTTTGTGACGTGGGAAGAGATTTAATATAGGTCTTTCATTACAAAACATTTCATTTAAAATTATTTTCAAATATTTCTATTATAAAGGGGCTTCAGGTGAGGAGAAATTGGTCCTATTTAGGCACAGTTAATGAATGAAATACTAAAGTCTTACAGCAAATAGAAGTTTATCTTCCTTTGTTTCCAATTTCCCTCACCATGCACACTTTCACTTTGAGGGGTTTATATTAACATGAGTTAACATGTTACTTTGAGCTTTCCTCCCCGCCCTGGCCAGGGCCCCGGCAGCCGAAGACCTCCAGGACCAGCCACCACCATGCTGAGACCACTCTCCGCACACCTGAAGGTACCGGCAGAGGGACAAAGCCACGTGGGTTCCGGGGCCAAGATCGCCAAGCCTACTCAGATTGGAGTCAAGCATCCTCCACCCAGATCCTCCAAATTCCAGTAGGCGGGGGTCATACCCACCAACTGGCCCCCTGGCGCCGTGTAATCCCATCAGCGGCCAAGACTCTGAGACTATAAAAACCAGCTCCCAGAACCACGCGACATCTTATTATGACATCTCATTCCTACTTTGACAAACTGGCAGGCTACCGAATGTAGCCTGCCCACACGGCAGAGTCTGGCAAACTCCCCGTGGCATACCCAATATGCCAAATACCAGTAACAATGATGGGTCTCATTCTCCTAACGAGCCTTGAATATAATCTCAGGGCTAGGATGAAGGAGACGTTACTGGGGCCTGCTCGAGGCAATCGACGAATAACAGGATGATCTGTGATCTGTGATCTGAACATGTTACTAATATTACCTTTATTTTGTCTTAATACGAATCATAGATATTTCTTGTAGACACACTAGAAAATTGAAAGAGCAGAAATAAAATAATCACCCCAGTACCCAACAGTAACTGTAACATGCATTTTACTGTAGCACTGTAGCACTGTCCTCCCATTGTTCATCAGTGTGCTCGAGTGGGCACCAGTAATGTCTCACAACAAATTGTGAGACTTGTTACTGTTTTTGGCATATCGAATACATCACAGGTAGCTTGCCAGGCTTTTCTGTGCAGGCAAGATACTCTCGGTAGCTTGCCGGGATCTCCAAGAGGGGCAGACGAATCGAACCCGGGGCAGCTGGTAGGCCGCGTGCAAGGCAAACACCCTACCACTGTGCTATCACTCCAGCCAGCATTTTACTAACATTGTATAATATGCCTTTATATATTATTTACATGTAAAATATATAAATATTAAATAAGTTATTAGCATCACAAACATTTCAGTGAATATTCTATAACTTCATTTTTATGGGTATAAAATAGCACATATATGATTGTATCACAATCGAATGAACTGAAGAGATAGCTCAATAGGGGAGTGCACGCAGGAGCTCTAAGTTCTATCCCAGTACTGCATGGTCACCCATGTGCCTCTGGGAACAATTTTTGAGCACCACTAAGTAAAGCTCAAAAGCAAACCAAAATTAATTTAACCAACAAATGCTGATGATAATCATTGTTTTTTAATATGCCCTATTATACACAACATTGCAGTTTAATTAATCACAGCTCTCTACTTTTTACTATCATTAGACAGAGAGCTGCCCTAAGACTAGACTAGAGATGCATCTAAAGTATCCACAGCAACCAGGGGTATGCCTGGGATCATTTGGCACTCAATAAATACTTCTTAAAAACTTGAATTATATATAAATATTTCAGGATTATTCTTTTTGGGGAGTTGGAGAATTGGGCCACACCTAGGACTCAGGGCTTACTCCTGGCTCTATGCCCGGGAGTCTCTTCTGACAGCGTCCAGGGAACTGTATTCGGTGCCTGGAAGCAAACTGGGCTTAGCCATGTGCTAGACAAATGTCTTCACACCTGTACCATTTCTACAGCCCTTCAAACGTTTTCTCATTAGGATTTTGTGTTTGCAGTGAAATTCTTGGTAAGAGAGTGTAAAACTAAATCTAGTAAAAGAAACTGCTTCAAGTAGGCAAATTAACGTATCACCTTGGACAATAGAGGTTCTCTTAGTCTTTCTGGGTTTCTAAGTGACATTTTAGGTAGGCAAATGGAAGGTGGGCCTACAGGTTTTTTTTTAAATTTTTATTAGTGAGACACCATGAGGTGCAGTTGTAGACTTACAAATTTTGTGCTTGGGTTTCAATTATACAATGATCAAATACCCATCCTTCCACCAGTGCCCATTTCCCACCACCACGGATCACAGTATCCCTCCCATCCCCCCATCCTACATCCCACATCCTACCCTGCCTCTGTGGCAGGGCATTCCCCTCTGTTCTCTCTCTCCTTTTGGGTGTTGTGGTTTGCAAAAGAGGCATTGAGTGGCAATCATGTTTGGTCTATAGTCTACTTTCAGCATGCTTCTCCCATCCTGGGAGGATCCTCCCAACACCCTTTATTTGATGCTCCCTTCTCTATCTGAGCTGCCTTTTCCCCTTGCATATGTGGCTGGCCTCCAAGCCATGGAGCAAAATTCCTGGTACTAATCTCGGCCATTCTTGGGTGTTAGTCTCCTATTTTGTTACTTTATGTTCCCCAGATGAATGCAATCTTTCTATGTCTATCCCTCTCTTTCTGACTCATTTTGCTTAACATGAGGCCAACAGTTTTTTAGGAACTAAAAATTAGTTTCTAATAGGAGCTTAACTTTTTATAATAGTCCTGTCATGATTTTTGTTTACTGAGGTTTAAGAGAGCATATTTACCCAAGGGCAAAGAATTCCATGAGGATAAAAACATTGATGCATAGTCCAATTTTTGGGTGAAAAGGTTACTAGATCCACAATGATGACTTGGGTCTACTGGAAAAAATATGAATGGAAATGAATTTCGAGAAAAGAGAAAGTGTTCTTTTTCCACCAGAACCCGTAAGGTATTAGAGATTGTTCTTGTCTTTTGAGCTAAGCTTTTATTGATAAAACCTTTCCTCTTTTGTTTTTCATGCATTACAAAGATTCTGGTATGTAACATTCATTATCATTTGTATCCATATAAGTTTTTACTGATCTCTTTGGTGTTCCAATAATTGCTCAAAAGCTTGCTGTTTACATGTATTTGTGACTTTTCCAGTTCTCAGACTTTGTTTTTACTCTCGTACCACTGTGGCTGGAAAAAAAATATTTGAAGTGCTTACAGTTCTAATTTGTTGAGACTTGTTTATACTCCAACATATATTTGAGACTGTTCTTTGTGTACTTGAGGAAAATGTATATTCTGTATATAATATTATTGACTATATCATCTTATTTAATATCATCTTATCTAATATATCATTAAGACTGTATTTCCTTGTTTTTCTGCCTGGAGAATCTACCTGTTGATATAATTTGGGTGTGAAATTACCCTGATGTTGCTGCAT
This sequence comes from Sorex fumeus, assembly GCF_029834395.1. Lineage (NCBI taxonomy): Eukaryota > Metazoa > Chordata > Mammalia > Eulipotyphla > Soricidae > Sorex > Sorex fumeus. Next base: position 25,982,244 of record NW_026606143.1, on the reverse strand, counting down.
TTTTATAATTTTCTTTATTTAGACCCAACTAACACTTGTTTTATGTATTTTGAGTCACTTGAAGGTAGAATTTAGAAGGTTCTTGCTTTTAAACCCATCACCTACTCTGTCTTTTGGTTGGTAGTTTTGATTGGTAGTCATCTGACTGTGCTCAGAGGTTACTCCTGGCTCTGCAGCAGGAGTTATGCCTGGCGTTACTCTGGGGACCATACGGGATACTGAGAATCAAACCTGGGTTGGCCGCGTGCAAGGCAAACAACCTACCTGCTGTACTATTGTTCAGGCTCCAATCTATTTACTCTTAAGGTGATAAATGATTTGTTCATTGCCATTTTTTTCTAGCTGATTTTTTGTTGTTTTTATAATTTTTCTGTTTCTCTTCTTTACCCTACCACAAAGTATGAGGTATTTTGTTTTTTAATATAATACCTGTCGATAACATTTTAAGAAAAATTTATTTTAGGCACTGTGGTTTACAAAACTATCATTGGTAGGGTTTTATACCTAAAACATTCCAATACCACACCACACCCTGTATCACAGTGCTCATTCCCACTATGTCCCAGTGGTCACTCTCAGCACCCTGCCTCCCCCAACTTCATTAGTGGTAGATTTCTTCCTTTTTTATAGATATATTTATTTTGTGGTATTTAGTTTCAGTATGGAAACTTTTTTTTCTTCATTTTCCCCCTTTTTACTATAGGATTCCCCCCATTTATCATAGGATAAAAGTCATGTCTTATGCCATAGGTATTTGTTTTGATGTAATCCCATTTGTTTAATTTTGTTATCTTTGCCAGGGTAATACAATCATTGAAGATACCTCTGAGGTCAGTATTCTGGACATTTCATCTTGTACTTTCCTCATCATATTTTATGGGCTATGAGTATATATCTTAAAATGTTGATAATTTTACAAGTTCCAGGAATGTTTGGTACTTTTGAGCCGTATAGCCAAACATCTAAATTGATGAGGTAAATGGTGTAAGCCCCATAATTAAGGTAAAGAATGGAACCTACATAACAGTGGATCACTCCAAAGATTGTATTAACTCCAAGCTTTTGGCTGTCTTTTTTCATTCTCACTGAAGTTTCTCTTTTCAGAACTCATCTAGTAAAAACTTCATCTTTGGATTTAGTTCAACTTGTCTTGTGTTGTTTATATTTCTTCATTTTTTCTCTTCAGCTAAATTGTATGAAGCATATGTTTTCTTAGCTTATGTTTTCTTCCATGTCTTTCAATAGCAGGTACTATACACGCACATATTAGATATCAATAAAAACTTGAGTAATATATCTGTAGATGCCACATAAAAATGTTTCATGCATAAAATGGAATCTTATTGTTGCTAAGATTTTAATCTAAGATTCACATAAAAAGTAGGTTATAAGCATACAACACCTTCTTATAGAATTTGGCATAAACTACATTGCCTAGCTCTTTTTCAAATAAATACAAATTGGAAAGCAGAAGGAGTTGTATGTTTCTGGGATACCTACTGCTGTAATATTAACTATTTCTGGTATAATGGCAGGTTGTCTCCTCTATAATCAAAGTAAATGTACAGATTGACAATTCTTTCCACTATTTGAATGTCACTTTAAAATAAAATTGGTGGTAAGTAACAAGCATTTTTGAATATACTGGTTATTTTGACCTGATGGATTTGCAAATTTCTTATGAGCATAGAAAGTAAAAACTGCAGCCTATTTTAAAGTACAAATCTTGTATGCAGCAAATGAAGTCACATTTTTATTTATTCATTTATTTGTTTGTGCTGTTAGAAAACCACTTTGCAGAAAGTGTGAGGGAGAATACTTATTAGGCTAATAACAGCAAAACCATAGAAATGAGACATGTATACAAATCTGCCTCTAGAAAATAATGTGGAGCTACAGAAGGTTAAGAATCTGTAAAGATCAATGGATGCCAGGAGCTAAAAATAGATAAATAGCATGGAGGAAAAAAGTAAAAAGAAAATACCAAAGAATTGCTAATAATATGTAGGAGGGCTATTTTGTCTTTGTTCTCTGTTGAAAATTGCTAACATTTGATTGAGACATTTATATATTCTTCCAAATAGATCATTTTCATTTTCATTATGTTCAATGTCTAAACTTCTGAGTCTTGGTTTCCTCTTTAATATGCCTGTACTTAGACACATATATCTTTTAATTTAAATTTTATTTTAGGCACCATGGTTTGCAAACCTCTCAATGTCGGGTTTCACGTATAAAACATTCCATCACCACACCCTCCACCAGAGTGTTTGCTTCCCTGTACCATTGTCCCATTGTTCCCTCCACCTCCTCTGTGCTAAGCTTCTGATGAAAGACAATTTCACAGTTTTTTTCTGGGCAATTGTCTTTCCCCCTACTATATTTCTTTATATCCTGCCTATGAGAGAGATAATTCTGTGTTTATCTCTCTCTGTTCAGCATATTTCTAGATCCATCTACATAACAGTAATTGCATGATTTCATCTTTTCACAGCTAAGTAGTGTTTCATTGTGTAGATATACTACACATCGACAAATTATAGTTCACTGTATCACTGCCATCTTGTTGTTCACCAATTTACTGGAGCGGATGCCAGTGATGTCTCCATTCGTCCCAGCCCTGGTTTTATTTATTTATTTTGTGTTAGATTGATGATTTATTTATTTATTTTTAATTTTTATTAGTGAAACGCCATGAGGTACAGTTGTAGACTTACAAATTTTTATGCTTGGATTTCAGTTATACAATGATCGAGTACCCATTCCTCCACCAGTGCCCATTCTCCACCACCAATAATCCCAGTATCCCTCCCACCCCTCATCCCCCCATCCCACCCCACCCCAGTGGCAGGGCATTCCCTTTGTTCTCTCTCTCCTTTTGGGTGCTGTGGTTTGCAAAAGAGGCATTGAGTGACAATCATGTTCAGTATATAGTCTTTCAGCACGCATCTCTCATCCTGGGAGGATCCTCCAAACATCCTTTACTTGGTGCTCCCTACTCTATCTGAGCTGCCTTTTACCCTCGCATGTGCAGCCGACCTCCAAGCCATGGAGTAAACCTCCTGGTACTTATCTCAACTATTATTGGGTGTTAGTCTCCCATTCTGTTACTTTATATTCCCCAGATGAGTGCAATCTATCTATGTTTGTCCCTCTCTTTCTGACTCCTTTCACTTAGCATGATACTTTCCATGTAGTACCACTTGTATGTAAATTTCATTATTCCATCTTTTCTAACAGCTGCATAGTACTCCATTGTGTAGATGTACCAAAGTTTCTGTAACCAGTCATCTGTTCTCGGGCACTCGGGTTTTTTCCAGATTTTGGCTATTGTGAATAGTGCAGCAATGAACATAGAAGTATAGTTGTCATTTCGACTGTGCTTTTTTTGCCTCTCTAGGATATATTCCCGGGAGTGGTATTGCCTAATCAAATGGGAGCTTAATTTTTAATTTTTTGAGAATCGTCCATACATTTTTCCAAAAAAACTGAACCAGTCGGCATTCCCACCAGCAGTGAAGGAGAGTCCCTTTCTCGCCACATCTACACCAACACCTGTTGCTTTTATGTGGGCCAGTCTCTGTGGTATGAGATGATATCTCATTATTGTTTTCATCTGCATCTTCCTGATGATTAGTGATGTAGAGCATTTTTTCATGTGCCTTTTAGTCATTCGGATTTCTTCTTTGGGAAAGTTTCTGTGCATTTCATCACCCCATTTTTTATGGGGTTAGATGTTTTCTTCTTGTGGAGTTCAACCACTGCTTTGTATGTCCTTGTTATCAACCCCTTATTAGATGAGTATTGGGTGAACATCCTTTCCCATTCTGTAGATTGTCTTTGTATTCTGGTCACTGTATCTTTTGAGGTGCAGAAGCTTCTTAATTTAAGATAGTACTATTTGTTCATATCTCTGTTTCCACTTGGTTGGTCAGTGGAGTGTCATCTTTGAAGTTACCATTAGCCTCAATATCGTGGAGGGTTTTGCTGACCTTGTCTTCAATGTACCTTATGGATTTTGGCCTGATGTTGAGATCTTTAATCCATTTTGATTGAACTTTTGTGCATGGTGTTCCATCGAGGTCTAAGCCCATTTTTTGTATATCGTTGTCCATTTATGGCAGCACCATTTGTTGAAGAGGCTTTCCTTGTTCCACTTCACATTTCTTGCTGCCTCATCAAAGATTACATGTTCATATATTTGGGGTTGTGTGTACGGATATTCCACCCTGTTCCATTGGTCTGCGGCCCTACCTTTGTTCCAGTACCATGCTGTTTTAGTTATTACCGCTTTGTAGTAGTGTTTGAGGTTGGGGAGGGTAATGCCTCCCCACGTTTTTTTCCCAAGAATTCCTTTAGCTATTCGTGCCAGCCCTGATTTTAGCAGCCTCTCCTTACTCATCTTTCCTTACAAAACTGCCGTATTGGAGGCTTTTTCAGGGTCAGGAGAATAAGACTTGTTATTTATCTATTTTTGACATATCAAATACCCCACGGGTAGCTTGCCAGGCTCTGCTGTAGATTGTAGTTAATTCAGTAAAAAATATGTCAGTGTGTATAGTAAAGGTATCAGGTGGCTATAAAAAATGAAGCTGATTCTTTTAAGTTAATTTATTTTCCAAAACTTTATTTTATTAAAGTGCTGTGAATTACCAATTTATCCATAGTAGGGTTTTTGACATATGATGTTCCATCACTAGTCCCACCACTGGTGTCAGCTTCCCTCCACAGGTGTTCCCAGTTTCCCTCTCCTACCTAACCACCCCTATCCCAGCATGACATTAAAAAATCTGGTTATTAAAATTTGGTGTCATAATTTCAGTATGGTTGACTCTGTGGTTTGGATATTTAGCTTTATCACCCCTTAACACCTCAATGTATCTGAGTAGTCCCTGCCCCTGTGGAGATGAAGCTGATTCTTAAGTACCAGTGTTTCCTATGCCCAAATGGACATTGTATGATGATTATGTGATAAGATATCATGTTTTGTTTGACAGAAGTACAGATGTTTAAAGGTTTTGGGATGAGGAAAATAGCTTAGTGGGAGACCATTTTCAGAATGTTGAACTGTGTGCAACTCTCTCTCTCTGTCTCTCTCTCTGGCCTTCCTTTCATATTCTTAGCAGATCCAAGATTAGACAGTTTGAGCCATATATATATATATATATATATATATATATATATATATGTCTCTCCATTCAGTCCTCCTCATGGGGAAAAAGTTAACTCAAAAAATTTTGTTCTGGATTAGCTCCCTACAGAGCTGTCCATGGACCCCAATAATTTACAATTTTAGAATTCCAGGAGTGCACAGCTACTTTCACAGCCATGTGACCTCTCATGGTATTCATAATAAGAAATAGAAAATAAAATATCTAGCATTTGCCTGTGGCAGGCAGGCTTGAAAGGTTGTGGGAAAATTCGAAATAATGGTGGGAAGGTGTAATGGTGGTGGGATTGGTGTTAAAATATTGAATGGGGATAGGGGGTGGGAGGGATACTAGGATCAGTGGTGGTGGAGAATGGGCACTGGTGGAGGGATGGATATTCGATCATTGTATAACTGAAACCCAAGCACAAAAATTTGTAAGTCTACAACTGTACCTCATGGTGTTTCACTAATAAAAATTTTTAAAAATTAAATTAAAAAATAAAAATGTAATTTCTCATAGTGGAAAAAATTAAAAATAAAAAATAAAATATTGAATGGAATCAATGTGAACAACTTTATGAAAATAAAATTTAAAAATTAAAAAAAGCTTAGTTCTTAGTTTTAGTGGGATATCAAAAAACATACATATTTTTCTCTCTATCTACTCAGTGTGACACAGGAAGACAAAGGCACAAGACCCTGTGATATTTTTTTGGCTCCTGACCTCCCCATATGTTATTTCTCCTGTTCCCTAAATCCCAAAGAGACCCCAGTATTCATATTCTTTGTTTCAGATAAATGATTCAAATTTTATAAAAGATTCTTATTTTGTCTTTCTAGGCCTCTAATATTTAAAGTATTGTTGTTCACACTCTTTAAATTAGACCCTATTTTGAATGTTGATAATTGACAGAAAAACAAGTATTTATTCTGGCATTAATTTATCCTTCCCTCCCACTTACCTGTTATAATTTTGGAGTTCCCTTAATATTTTAGTTTTCTGTGTTTTTGGCCACACTGAACTATGTTTACTCCTGGCTCTGTGTTTGGGGCCACATACCCTGGCAATGCCAGGAAGACCACCTGTTGTGCAGAGGACTAAACCCAGGTTGGCTGTGTGCCAACTCTCTCTCTCTGGCCCTCCTTTAATATTCTTAGCATATCCAAGATTAGACAGTTCAAGTTTCTAGCTTCTATATTTGGGAATTTTTTCCCTAACTATCATATTATATTTGTTTACTCAGGCTACCACGGACTATGTGCTTATTTGGATTATTAAAGTTGCCATTGATTTAACAAGCAAAACAAAATGAAACACCAAATTTAACCCCCAAGCAAAGTCTTTTGGACTTAGTATGAAATTTTAGAAATGCATTTTCTCATTGTTCTCAGGGCTAGATGTCAGGATGTCAGACCAAGGTGATGGCAGGATTGATTTTTTTTTTTAAACTGAAGCTTTCCTCCTAATACCTTTGCTGTTCTAGACAGTCACCTACAAACCTAGTGGTGTTACATAGTGGTGTTCTAACTTTGTCTGCATTATAATCTTATGGTACCGGCCATCATAGTTATATGACCATGTTTCACCTTAATCAACTTCTTTAAAAACTGTATCCTAATATGCAGTCATGTCAGAGGAATTGGGAGCTAGAGATCCAACATATGCCTTGGGGGGCATACAGCTCAGTTTGTAACACACACTCACATTGACATGATGCCAGAATCATTAGGCTACTTTCTAGAGGAAAAAAATATCTGTTTTAGTCATAATTTTTTTTCTGAATCACATTCCTGTAAACATTTGTGCTTGAACATATGGTTGGTAATCTACAAGAACTTTGGGAATTTAAAACGCTGTATTAGAGGTTGGAGAGATAGATCAACAGGCTGGTGTGCATGCTCTGCATAGAGTAAGTGTAAGTTGGATCCCCAGCATTCCACTGAGCCCCAAAAACTGCTGTGGGAGCAGATCCTGAGCACAAACAGGGGTGGTCAAAAAAAACAAAGGAAAAATAAGTGTTTCCAGAACATTTGCTAGGCAATCTTTTTTTTTTCAAACACCTCGTATTTCAAAGCTATACCCACATTGAGTAAAGGTCAGATGTGGTTCATTGTTGTTATGTTATCCTACTTTCTATCCCAATCAAATGCAGTAGGAAAAAAGGTTGTGAGTAGAAGAATCAAGGTGAATGTCTGGATTCTCTTTCTTCCTAAAACTCTCCCTGACCTAGAACTGGTCCAAGTTGTGGGGAGGAGCACTTAGGACAGAGAAGGGACCCCTCTGACAGTGATCATTCTGGACAAGAACTGAGTGCTGAAAGGAGGTAAAGTAATATACATGTTAACCTTGTAGTAATAGTATTGCAAACCACAGTGCCTAAAAAAATAAGAAGAGAGAGAACAAAGAAAAGTGTCTGCAATAGAGGCAGACTGGAAGGGGGTTGGAGGGGGATAGTGAAACTGGGAACATTGGTTGTGGGAAATGTACACTAGTGAAAGACTGAGTGTTGGAACACTGTACGACTGAAACCCAATCATGAACAACTTTGCAACTGTATCTCATGGTGATTCAATTAAAAACTGTCTTTCTGGCCTTCTATAAAGCATCTTCTGTGTGTAATGTGTGTATCCAACGATTAGTTATTACAATGGGAAAGAAAATAATATCACACCTCTGTTATAAAACATCTCTTCTAGGTGCATTGCTACAAATACTGTGATATTATATAACCCCTTTCCCTCCCTCCATGCTTCCCTTCCTCTCTCCCCTCTCATTCTTTTGACGCTATCATTTAGTAATTCACACATACAAGGAGGCTGGGTCAGGCTCAAGTAAACTGATTGCTAATGCAATTCATTTACCAATCATCTCTCTGTGATCACTCTGAGTCATCTGATGAAGACAATGAAGTTAATGAGGGTACGGAAATGAAGAGAAGCAGGGCAGGATAATGATAAGGAAAAAAATCCACAGAGCTGAGAAGTATCAGGAAATAGGGTGGCCATGACCTCAGTCAGGGGCACCCCGGGATCCAGAAGTGAGGGAGAGAGGGAAGGCTTCTCCCCGTGACCTTCATTGCATTAAGATGCAGCTGATCATGTTACCCAATTGGATTTTCTGACAAAATCTCAGTTGAAGCAAAAAATGTTATCCTGAAGATAATATGTGTATTGGAATGATTATATGGCTTTGGTGTGTTATTTCCTTGCTGTAAAGAAGAATATATTATTTATTTATAGAAGTAGCACACTCCTCATGCAGTTGACACAGGTATGGGGGATAATTTACAAACAAAATATTAGAATCTACCAATGTAGAAAGCATCAAGGTTGTAATGAGGAAGATGGTCTGTTTAGGGGTTTCAATTTTGTTTTGCTCTGTTTTATTTTCTCTTTTTGCAGAATGAAAAGTGCCAGCATGCTGCCACTTGGGATAGCTGTGTAGTTTCTTTAGGTCTTGTTACTTTGGTAAACTGGTCCAATGTTATTAAGAAGGAATTATAGAAAGCACATTGTTTTCCTGCCTGATGGCCTGGAGTAATTTTAATTGATTCCTGAGTTTTGTTTCCAGGCAAGTTAGGAGCATATGGAAATCATTTTTAGTTGTTAATAGTTTTGCTGCTGACAGGAATTGTAAAGAGGATTTACTTTACTCATTCTAGGACATAATAAAGGGACTGCTGATAGCTGGAGGCTGAGAGGATTAATGGCTCCAGGTGAGTTCTCTTGCAGGCCCATGAAGGAGTGGGATTCTATCTGCCAGGAGATGACATACCCACATTGACTGTTCCAGGTGGCAAGGGTGCTAAAGGTGTCTGGAATCCCACGCTGGGTCAGAAATCAAAGCCCGGTGATTGATCAATACTCTAAAACATCTCATTGTTCTGAATGCAGAAATGAAAACATATAAAGTAGTAAGTGTCCTGGGTTTAGATTGGGCAGTTATTAACTTCACAGTCCTGGGCAAATTACTTCACTTTTTAAAAAATCTCACTATCTTTATCTTTGAGATGGCAATAGGAATAGCTACTGCATAGCTGTTTGAAGGTCAAGAGAGATAATGTCAATCTTGTATAACAGCCCAACAGAGTACTCAGAAAATTATAACTACTCTAGTTAATATGTGCAGTTACTTTGAAAATCTGTGTCTGCTGCATTAGGCATGATAGAAAGAGAAATTCAAACATAAATAATTTTCTTTTCTTGAGAATATACTTGGTTTAAGTCTAGGCTTTCTATGACATACACTACAAAATAATGGACCTGCAACTTGGAAAATAGAATTTGTATTCTTTGCTCTGTAGAAAAATTTGTGGTATTCTCATTTTCTCTAGTTTTTAACTATGAGACAACAATTCAAGATGTATTGTCGTGCTTTGTTTTATTTTGCTTGTACCTTTGCCTCTCAAAATTAATGGCCTCATCTAAATAAAGGTTTGTGGTATTTTCCTTGGTTATTTTTAAAATATAAAGTTGATGCGCCAGATTGAGCCTTTTTTACTTTTATCTAGTCCATTTCCTAAAATTAAATATCTTTAACATTTCCATTGAATAAGCAGGGTTCATGGGGTATAATTATAAAACAACTTTATTTTTGTCTCCCAATATCTCTTTAAATTTGTTGGTGGGGGGGTTCTTTTTCCTTGGTTGGACTTCAGTGAAATTTAAGCCAAGTCCCATAATTTTGATGGTCACTTTTAGAAAATACAACAACCTTTAGTCAGTAATTAATTTGTGTTATCAAAATATTACATTTCATTTGAAGGTAAAGCTTCTCTTGTTGAGAGTGCTTGCTGCAGGCTCACTGCCAATGGGTGGGTGGGAATTCTGGATGGTTTGTTCCTTCTCTTCCTGCACATGATTTTCTCCTCCCCAATCCGACCACCGTACATTTAGAGCTGCTTTAAGCTGAAGGGTACAGAGGACAAGAATATCTTGCTTGCCTGCCACTGTTTGGTAATCTAGTATCAGTGCTCTCTAGATCTGGTTGGTAAGTGTTTAAAACTGAGTCCTTAAGGGGCACCTTTATTGGTTTGTAAATAGCCTTGTGGCCCCTTGTTACTCTTCATTGTATTGCCAGGAACTCTTACTTTTAGATCCTTTGATGGACAAATGTACTTCTGATTGCTCCTGCCTGCTCCCGTCTGGTCCTTTCTTAGACCCTGTCACCTGGTGGCACTTTCAACTTTCTAATCCCTTTGTAACTTCAGTGTGCTCTCTTCAAGATGTGTGAAGAAGGTGCATTAATTCTTTTGTAGATTACATGTCTCTCCCAAATTATTCTAGGAGAGTACGTGAGCCCCTGTCACTCCCAGTGACACAGTTTTTCACTCCTGTTTTGAAGCTGCACACTAGCCAGATTCTCAGGGATTTGTATTACTTGGGGATAAACTCTTCAATGTTTATCAGTCTGCATGAAAAATATAGAAAACTTTCCCAGTGGTTTAATTATATTTCCATCCTAGATTTGGAGAAAGAAGTCTCAGAAAATCAACATATATGAAATTCCTTCCTTTGATATCCCAACTACTTTTAAACTTTTGTATCCAATTTTGTTGTGGAATTAACAGTAGAACAACAGCTTATTACCCTTAGACTCCTTATAAGAGGTCACTGTCACTGTCACTGTCATCCTGTTGTCCATTAATTTAACTTGAGCGGGCACCAATAACGTCTCTATTCCTCCCAGCCCTGAGATTTTAGCAGCCTCTTACTCATCTTTTCCCAATGATTGGAGGCTCTTTCAGGATCAGGGGAATGAGACTTGCAGTCGTTACTGGTTTTGGCATATCGAATACTCCACAGGGAGCTTGCCAGGCTCTGCCCATGCAGGCGGGATACTCTCAGTAGCTTGCTGGGCTCTCCAAGATATATATATACATATATATATATATTTCTCTATTATTTGTTGCCTACTGTCTGAACCCCATCAAATATGGTGTGGTAATTATGGAAAATGGGTAGAAAGTATTTTATAATGTTCGCGGCCAGGCAGTCGGGAAAGCAGCCTGGAGCATGGCAGCAGTTGGATAGTGGAGGTCAGCTGCCAGTGCTGGGTCCCTTTGGGCAGGAAGGGCTCTCACCCACCCCTCTCTGGGGCACCCCGAGTGAAAAGAGCCTGGCTTGAAGTCTGGAGTTATAAGGGGTAGCATTCTATAATTCCGCAAAATACCATTATGATATGGGCATGTCATAAGACAAAATGCTTTATTGTAAACCCTCTTTTAACAAGACACCATGTCCCATTCTCAATTTCTGTTGCATGATCCTATATCCATAATGTTCGTGTGGTATAAAGCACATAACATAAATTTACTTCTTACCATTTCTAGGTGGGAATCTCATAGTGTTAACTAGAGTCACATTGTGATGTATGTGGATCACATTTTAAATGCCCCATTCATTGTATATTGAAAAACTCCAGTTCTTCCAATGATTTGTTTTGTTAAAAGCATTTCGATACTTAACATGTAGTACCACTTGTAACAGCACCCAAAAGGAGAAAGAGAACAAAAGGGAATGCCCTGCCACAGAGGTGGGGTGGGATGGGGGGGATGGGTGTGGGAGAGATACTGGGATCATTGGTGGTGGAGAATTGGCACTGGTGGAGGGATGAGTACTTGATCATTGTATGACTGAAACACAAGCACAAAAATTTGTAAGTCTACAACTGTACCTCATGGTGTTTCACTAATAAAAAAATAAATTTTAAAAAATTTTTATAAAAATTAAAAAAGCATTTTGACCATAGGTTAGTCCTGAGGACAGAGGCAGGAATAACCTCTAAGCATTGGCCAGTGTACCTTATCCCGAAGTATTTTGATTATGATATTGGTTATTATAACATTCTTCATATTATAAGACATCACAATACACAGTCAATACGGAGAGAAAATGTCATTAAAATCCAATTCAGTAGCTGAAACACTGCCAAGCCTCATGGAGAGTGTTATTGGAAGGAGAAGCAGGAATAGAAACAGTTCTTAAAACCACAAGCTTCATGATTCTCCATTCTGCAGCTAATGTATTAATAAACTTGAGTGTTCCTAGTCTGCTTGCTTCTTTTTGAACTGGCACTGTCTACTTATTGTTTTTATCTCCTTCGAGTATCATTTATTGATACATCTTAATTTTGGTTTTCTCAGTTTCTGGTTCATAATACTTTCTGTTTACTGCCTCTTGGCTCTGAAAAACTGTTCATAATTCTAGCTCATCCAAACACAGTGAAATTCCTCATTCCCTATTATTGGTAGATCATAATTCAAACTACCAAGAGAGGAAATTGGATCCTTTTTTGCTTAACTGTACATATTTTATGGGAGTTGACGGTCAAAAGATTGGCTTCCTATTGGTCACTATGTAGACACGTATGGCTTCACTTGAAGCAGAGGGTGCTAGGATATGGTCCTTGAGAAAGATCCCTAAGAAAATGTGGCAACAAGATTTCATTGTTGTATGGTAAAGATATTTTATGTGCATGCTTGAACATGATTATTTTATCAATATTTATTTTTGCAACATGTAGTGGGCTGCAGCGATAGCTCAGTGGGTAGGGCATTTGCCTTGCACGTGGCCAACCCGGGTGACCCGGGTTCAATTCCTCCACCCTCTTGGAGAGCCTGGCAAGCTACTGAGAGTATCTTTCCTGCATGGCAAAGCCTGGCAAGCTACCCATGACATATTCAATATGCCAAAAAACACAGTAACAAGTCTCACAGTGGAAACTGGGCCTGCTAGAGCAAATGGATGAACAATGGGAGGACAGTGTTACAGTGTTACAGTACTGTGTAACAGGAACTCTTTTGGGAGTCGGTTTGGGCTACACCCAGAGGTGCTCTGGGCTCATTCCTGGTTCTGTGCTCAGGATAACTCCTGGTGGTCTTGAGAGTCCACCTGGGATGCTGGGCATGGAACTTGGATTGTCTGAGGGAAAGGCAAGTGCCTTTCCTACTATAGTATTGCTCTGACCTGAACAGGAACTCTTAATGGGAAAGGATGTTAATAAAGGCTATCTAAAAATAAGGACTAGAAAAGGGGGCCTCTGAGTTTCTGATTATGGTGGATTTTTTTAGGAAGAGGCAATTTTCATGGATTGAGTTCTAGCAGCAAATCCTGAAGCAAGGATGCTGTTATAAATAACGTATTTGAGCAGTAACAGGGAACTCAAGAAAGTCAGCCAATCAGAAGTACAATATTAAAAGTGGTTAGCACTGTGGCTCATTTCAGTAATTAATTATGGGAACTGTATAAGACATTGCAAGCTTCTCTCAGAGGAGGACCCAGGAACCAGGATAGTTATCCACCAACTCCTCATTTATTGTTGATTGAGGTTGGCTTTTGGTGACTTTTAGCTTGTCCTGAATTTATAAGTTCCATGTATAGTAAAAAGTCTGCAAGCAATTTGTAGCTAAGAAATGAACATGGGAGTCTTCTAAGGGCCTTCAGTAAAATTGAACTTTAGTTGCCCACCACATTAAAACTAAGCTGAATTCTTCATATTTTCCTTCTCTGTTTTACTCTCAACTCCCCATTCAGATTTCTAATGATATTTTTTTCCTAAATAAACTGTATCCACACACATACAAAAAAAAGTCTGCAAGCATTCTAACTCATTTTGGTAAGATTTACTGTTACCTGCAAAGATATCATAAATGACATAAGGATGAAGCAAATATGAGAAATTCACAATCACAGTCCTCCCGTTATTCATTGTTTTGCTTGAGCGGGCCCAGTAACTTCTCCATTGTGAGACTTGTTGTTACTGTGTTTGGCATATTGAATACATCATGGGTAGCTTGCCAGACTTTGCTGTGTGGGCGAGATACTCTCCGTAGCTTGCCAGGCTCTCCGAGAGGGGTGGAGGAATTGAACCCGGCTCAGCCCGGAGGGCTGTGCGCAAGGCAAATGCCCTACCACTGTGCTATCACTCTAGCCCATGAGAAATTCATTTCTTAAAATTTATAAGATTTATTAAGAGTATAAGATGATGTCATTATGTTAGAATATTTATAATTCCTTTTATATTATAGTTATCCACTTATTACAGTACGAACAAAATTCAAGAAGTTTTACTGATGACCATGAGTTCTAATACAACAGTTTATTTCAACCCATGGTTTCATGTTTATTCAAAATGCTATGATTATAGGGAAGTATATATAAAATACTTCTAAATTCTGAGGTACAGTGTTTGTCTTGAAGGAAAGCACATGTTCAGTTTGTGAAGCTGCAAGCTAAACTACTACTTCCCCTCTGAAGACTATTAAAGACTGACAAATGACTACCCAGACTTGGATATTTGGCAATTTCAAAAGTGAGTAACGTGAATCTGTTACTTCAAAAACAATGGTATTATTTGTTGCCAATGATAAAATTTGAATTTTCAAGTAATATTCTGATTTTTACAAAACAATAGTTGTCCAATAAAACTTTTTATATTAGTGGTAATGATAATAATTATTAGTTCTAATACATATGCATACATATATATTATAACATGTCAACCCTTGGAATGTCTGCAACTCACTGAACCAATGTTTTCCCAATGAGTGATACATGATATAGCAAATCATGCAAGGATAAAGTATCAATTAAAATTTAAGATTAATGAATGAATTTGAATGTGACAGTAAAAAAAAGTTTATTAGTGTGATGTTAGGTTTTCCACTGCAACTAAATTCTAACAAAGTACCGTTTGTTGAATTTTGATTCAAGGAATAATACCCAGAATTATCTGGAAAAGTTCTCAACATATTCCTCCCTTTTCTAACTACATATCTGGGTGAGGCATATTTTCTTCATATACTTCAACTAAAATAGCATATCATAACAGATTAAATACAGAAGCAAATGTGATAATCCAGCTATCTTCTTTTGTCTTCTGTTGGCTCTCATTAAACATACTTGCCGAAGTGTAAAATAATGCCACTGTTTTTTTTAAATTTTATTGTTTTAAGAAAAGTGGATATTTCCCATAAAATACATGAGAATAGTAACAGATGATGAGCTTATTTTAAGTGAATTTATGTTTTTTTAAAATTACTTAAAATGTAAATATAGAAAATATTATACACAAAATCCACATAAACAAAAGCTCTTTGGAAGTTCTTTTTAACGGAAGGAAGTCAGTTTCTTTGGAAGTCAGTAATTCAGCGTTTGTAGGATCCTGTATAATAAAAGGTCTGAAACTATATTTAGAGGAGATAGAGGAAAGGTTTCAGAACACTGAGGACAAGCTAAGAGATCTTGCTTGACACAAACATGAGTAGAGGATAGGTTACGATCCATTAAAGTTAATAATCTTGTTATTAATCATAGTGAAAAAGTTAGGTGGTTGATAGAAGAGGTTAGAGAAATTTCTAGAAGAATAGGAGTTCTGAACTTCCTTTAATTTTTTTAAATTAAAATTCTGTAATTTATAATACTGCTAAAATGGTTTTCAATGCACACACCTCTAACACCACGCTCATCACCAGTGTACCCACTTCCTCCTCCAAGGTCCCCAACACCCCTTTCATAACAATCGTCCTCCCCCACTAACTCAATTGTGTGAACTCCCTTTTAGTACCTGTGGACAAAGTAACAGAAGTGAAAGTCAAGAATCAATCTGGGGTGAGGTATTACATTGTCATGTTTCTCTATGTTTACTCACATAGGCCCTCCCGTTGATCGTCGATTTGCTCGAGCGGGCCCAGTAACGTTTCCATTGGAGACTTTGTTGTTACTGTGTCTGGCATATCGAATACTCTCGGTAGCTTGCCGGGCTCTCCGCGAGGGGCGGAGGAATCGAACTCGGGTCGGCCATGTTGGCCGCTTGTAAGGCGAACGCCCTACCCGCTGTGCTATCGCTCCAGCCCCTCCTCCTCCTATGTTTACTAAAACAATAATAAAAACAAAGCATTTAACCTGAAAAGGAATCAGAAAATGAGCATTTTTGTTTGTTTTGAAGCCATACCCAGCAGTGCACAGGGGTTTTGCTCTATGTGGTACTCTCCTATACAGGCCACATGCTCCAGCCCTTTGAGACTTCTCCCCAGACCCATACTTAGTGTCTGCAAATTTAGGGAATGCAGGTTTGATGAAGTCATTCCAGACTTTTACTGGGGAAGCATGAAATACACTAGCATGTTAATATGAGCAAAACCCAGGTTGCTGGGGAGACCCTGATCAACGTACTAAATATTAGTGAATGTCTCAGACATATTTGAACTTGTCCAGACTAGACATAAAAATGGAGTGTGAGGAAACTCAGGATTAAAAATTGTTATTTCCTAAGAATGAAAATCCTTAGACTTATGGATTCAGAATCTATAATCTTCAGGCTGCGCCTTGATATTGTATCAGTTTTATTATAGAATACATTATCCTTGCTCCTTAGATGACAAGTCTTGCATATTTGACATTTAAGCTTCAAAATATAGGCTACTCCTGGAAGAAACTCTGTTAATTATTTGCTAGTAGAAAAAGAATGATGGGTTAAAGTAAATACATGCTGTCAAGCTGTCAATAATTATTTAATGCCGCTATGTACAAGCAATGATCCATGTCAAACTTCTATGAATGAATTAGATAAAGACAAACTGCATTTGCAAAGGTTCTGGGGTATAATTTATGCATTATGTGTATAACTATATATATATTAGAGTAGGATATAATACAATATAATAGTATATATTACATACAAGGAAGTGAGTCAAATAAGTACCAAAACCAAATTCAAAGCAGAAAAGTATCTATAAGTGAACAATAATTTTTATTCCAAAACTGATTGGGAAATCAAGGATGGTGTCATACTGAAATGGATGAGGAAGGAGATTGCCAGTGGATCCTAAGATTTTTGGATGTCCCTGTATTCTATGCCTTTCAACAACCCTAAAGTATTTTTGCCTGGAGCCATAGCACAGTGGTAGGGCATTAGCCTTGCATGTGGCCAATCTCAGAGAGCCCGGCAAGCTACCGAGAGTACCCGCCTGCACAGCAGAGCCTGTCAAGCTCCCCATGGCGTATTCAATATGCCAAAAACAGTAGTGACCAGTCTCACAATGGAGACGTTTTACTGGTGCCTGCTCAAGCAAATCGATGAACAACAGGAAGACAGTGCTGCAGTGCATTTTATGGGTTAAGAAGCCAAGACTCAAGAACTTTTGGGTAAATTCCTTAATATTGGGATACTTATGGCTGGGGAGATAGCTCAGTAGATTGTAGTATGTGTAATATATATAGTATATGTAGCATATATCCTGGGTTCGATCTCTGGCACTGCATGGTGCTCCAAGCACTGCCAAAGAGTAACCTCCTCCATCCCTGAGTATCCAGTGCATAATAGCCCTTTAGTACTGCCGGGTGTGGCCCCAAAGTACTCTACTCCCCCCTCCAAAAAAGATATAGAAGGTTACCCAACTGATACCTTTACCTTTGTCTCTGAAGACCCCATTTTTCTTATGATGCTGTGGAAACTGACTGTATGAAGAGGGATAGCATCAACATGGGAAATAGAAGAGGAGAGAATGTTGCATTAACTGTATTTGTCAACGCCTAGTTTATTTTTTGAAAAAGGATCTCCATTTTTATTGACCCTTGAAATTGCTGAATAAGGAAGTATTTATTTATAAAGCTTAGAAGGCTTTTAGAGAAAGACCCTATAAATCATTTACATAGCTTTCATATACTTCTCTCTCCATTGAGCCAAATCTTAAACCTACCTGTGGCTCTGGGTCAGTATCCCATTTCTTTCTACCTAAAAATGAATAAAATTCTTCCAATTCTCTATGATTTACATTCCTAACAAGCAAGGAGATACAAAAGTACTACCCAAATATTTTTTGTTTTAATTTTTATAGAATAGATAGCTCTACAGAGAAAATAATCCTCTTTGAAGGCTTTGAGCTCTTAAAAGGAGGCACACAAAACCTAATTCTTTCTAGTTAAGTATTTGCCAGTATTATCATTAAAGTATTCTGAGGGGAGGTCAAAATTCTTAACTACTACTTTAATTTGCTGTCATTATTTCAATAAATAATAATCTGTTCTCACAATTATCTATTCCACTTTGAACTTATGTACTATCTAGTCTCTTTTTTGTTTTTGTCCTTGCAAAGTTCCCACAGTTCAAAACAGATGTTTACCATATGATAGATGACTTTAAGTTCTGTTTCCTTTCGGGAAACTGGAATGAAAAAAGTCTCTCCTTGCATTGTCAGATGTAAATAAGGCAATACTTGGAAAGCTATTAGTCCAGTGCTTGACTCAATACATTCTAGCTCTTCCCATTATTTTATTTTTAAAAGTGATTTTTCCCCTTGCATTTTTCATCGTTGTTGCAATCACAGTGAGGAAATGGTGTATACAGTTCTAGTACTCACTTGGAGGTGACAGGGTAGCTTGTAGGGTAGCTTGTAGTGTTTGCATATGTTTGGTTGCAGTGCCCGTGCAATAACTGTATCACACACAGTTGTGATATGTCAGAGATTGCACACTTTGTTTCAGGGCCAGGAGACTGCAATCAACACATGGGAAGTGCCAGATATGGAATCTATGGCCTCAGCCTGCAAAGAAATGCTCTGCTATTGAGCCATCCCGAGCCCTTATTAGTGTTATTACTGATGCTAAATCATTTTCTACAGCCAGCCCAGTTTTCAGTTATCACCTTTATATTTTGCTGAAGTGTTTGTCCATTTTTAAAAAGAAAATTTATATTGTGCTTCCAGGAAAAATCTGAAATGTCTCTTTATTAAAGGCATATTTAAAATAAGGCTTAGTAATAGGAAGGAAAACAAAACGTCTGGCAGAGGGAACTGTCTCAGGAACATAATCAGTCAGGGCACAGCTGATTCTCCCCATAGGTATTTGAATCCCCTTTTCATCAGAGAAAAATACAGGGGATGATTATTTTGATGAAGTTGAAAACACTCCAAAATATTCCCCTTTGTTTTGCTGTATTCTTTTCTCTTTTCTAATTTTCACACAGCTCTGTCTCCTTTGGCTTTCATTAATTCTATTCACTCAAAACCTTTCTATTTGGTTCTCCTGGTGTCCTCAGTCTCATCACAGAATGTTCTTTCTTGTTGAAAAAGACAATCTTGACTACGAGGTCTTTTGACCCCATTCAGTTGCATAAGAAAGGGCCTTGGACATAGAACACATCTTTACCAAGAAATAAAGAGTCCTCATAGCTTGCAATGGACTTATCACCTTGTGTGGGAGTATCGTTCTCTGTTTCAGACTCAAAGCATGCGCTTTTGTTCTGCTTAAGCATGTGCGTCATGTGGCATTTGGCCAGTCCCACTACTATCTCTGTCCCCCGAGGAGAGAGGATAGGGTCCTTCATTCTGTAGCACAAGAAAGATACCTGCAGGCTGGAAAGAATCTACTGGCCACGCTGAAGCAGATCTAACTGTCTCTTCTCTCTGTAAGTTGTTCATTCATTGCTGGGTTATATTGTGTTTGCCATGGTGCATCAGATACCAAGATGCTGTGGGCTGAAATTCTGGGATTTTTACTCTAGGTAATAGAAAACAAATGGCATTTGCTGAACACTTTTACCTTGCCCTAACTAAATCCTTTAAAAGTATTGCTTTTTTCTCTCCATGGGATGCAATGTTCTCTAAGTGGCTACTTATCCTGGGTTGGTTGTTGGGATTGGGGTTCCTCAGTGGAGCTTTTGCTGTATATTATACTCTTGCTTTCTTTTGTACCTGTGGCTCTGGAGCTCATGCCATTGACTCTCCCAGTATTTTTCTTGCTGCTAGCCTCAGACTCCATGCCATAATCCATTAAATATTCGATTTCTGGCTCACAGCATTATTTTCTACCCTGCTATCACTGTGGGTGAAGTTAATAAGGAAGACCTGTATAACAACTAGATATCTTCATATCTTGATATCTTGTGTGTTAATGAGCTTCACTTCCATTCTGCTCAGCAACCTACTCTCATAAAAATAGCCTGTCACCACTTAGAATGGTTTCTTTTCTGAAATCTAAAAACTTTGCACATTTTATATTTTCATCATACCCTGTAGTTCTTCAGTTCTTTCCATTCCATTATACATCTCTCCTCTTTGAACTGTTACATCTTTGGTCCCATTACCCCTTCTAGTTTATTCTTCTCAGGCCCCTTACATTTGTCTTTCTATAGACTATTAGTCTATTCATGATTTTGTCAATATCTTTATATCATCCTGCACCGTTATTGTTCCATTGTATTCATCAAAATGAAACTAAATAAAAGCCTAGCAATCCTCCCAAGTATTTGCAACTTTCAATACCGGGTATCTGTGTCCTTGGAGAGGGTTTCATTCCCTTAGTTAGCGCTGCTCCAGATGTATTATTTCTATCGTTAGCAGGCTGTCAGCACTGATTCTTTCCCATTCATTTCAGCATCTGTGAAAATTTCCACTCAGCTCAAACTTGCTGCCCCACCATCTCTTCACTTATTTTGTGTACAGCTCTACCTGCTGTTATGTATGTCACAAGAGAAAATAGCAGATTATTCTGCTTCTTCAATAACATTTATTTGCATGGGGGCTGTTTCAACAGAAGATATCTTCTCCTAGCCAAAACAAAGACTTTCAACCCATTCTCCGGGTGTCACTCCCTCCTGACTTAGGGATTGCGTTTTCCAATTTTTGTTTGCTCTCCTGTGCTTAATTCTGTAAATTAAAGTACCCCCAAGCCCTCTCATTAGTTTTTCCCTTTCAGCAACTGTAATCTTTCTTTTATAGGAAAACTTCCTGATGATGTTACTTATACCTAATTGTTTCACTTCCTTATACGCAACCCATTGAGTTATCTAAATTTGTTCCAAGATCTGGTTCTTGGAAACAGGAACACTGTTTGCAATGACTAATCGAAGAAAATTCTTGTTTAAAGAATGCTAAATGACCTGTTTCTAAATTTTAAAAGGAAGCTATTGATTTGAAATAGTGACAATTGGTATAATAGGTATTTTGTAAAATGTAGAGAAATACTCTGTTTATAGCCATCATTTCAAGTAGCAACTAGAAACATTGCCTGTAAGATTGAGCTCATTTGCCAGAGTCCTCAAAACAACCAGTTTGTGATTTTGAGAGGAAAGCTGTACATAACTGCTATTATCAGATCTGCAGATGGAATTTTTAAATTTTGAAAAGAGAAAAGTCCAATGAAGGCTGTCTACCTTGGGTGAAGAATCAGAGTGCCAGTAGAAAGAACAGAAGCAGACTCAACAACAAAAAATAGAACTTGTACAAGTTCACAAAAATATGGACAAGTTGCTACAGAAATCAAGAACAGGGTTGATAATTTTCCTGCAATTCAGATACTAGTAACAATTCATCATTGGCATGAGTTTGTTACTAAAAGGAGAATATTAACTTATTTGAGAAGCTTTGGTACTGATATTTTTGTAATTAAAAGTATTAAGTTTTGTTGAAATTTGTAGATGGAAGGGGCAAAATATCTGCGAGGAAAGGAGACCAGAGCTAGGCCTGATTTTGCTCAAGAATCTTGATTTTGGTAAATGTAAACAAAATGGAGACAGGCACCAGCATGCAATTGGTTAGAGTACCTAATATCTGCTGAAGTGCACTTTGACCTGTGATAGAATCAGTACAAAATCCGAAGTTTGCTTTGCTGAATAAGACAGAAAGCAAAAGACAATGTCATGAATCTCTGAAGTCCTTTAAAACACTTGCTTTTATAGAGCCGTGTCCCCATGGTTGACATTTAGCATTATTTATCATTTTTACTTGTGAGTTATCAGTACCATAGTCAGTGTTGCTCAACATTGGTTTGTTCCTAGTTTGCCTGCACCAGTGCTGTTCAGTATGCTGGCTGCACTAGGGGCAACTTTTAAATCTTTTAACGCTTACCTGGGGAGCTTTTAAATCTATCAATTTAATCAACTAAACCAAAAGTCTTGGGATTGAGGCTCAGGCATGGGCAAATTACAAAAACTCCCAAGGTAATACTAATGTTGTATAGCCAGAATTGGACACACTGGACTGTTGCCTTAGTGAAGGCCATGTACTTAATCTTGTTTGAAAAATCTGTTCCCCACCCCTTGGTTGACTGAGTTGCCCTTGGAAGAGGTATGTTTTTGTGTTTATTTTCAGAAAGTAGTCTGTTGTGGGTGCATATGCTGCCTGAGCCCATGTGCTGCCTGTGCCCATGTGTTGTTGTCAAGCACATGTGGTGCTGGAGCACATGTGTCACTCTCATCTCCCCTCTTGAGATGTGAACTTTCATACTTTCATATCTGATGCTGGGATGTGTACTGGGGCGCCCTCTCCACTCTGGAGAAGCCCCCGCTCTGTCTTGAGTGCGTTATTCTCTCTCTATACCTGCCCCACTTCCTCAAAACTTCCAAATAAAATTGTTATACTTTCAAAAAAAGAGAAAAGAACAAAGGGGGGAAAAGCAGTCTGTTTTCAAATTTCCAAGGTATCAGGGAAACTTTTTTGTAGCCTCAAAGGATGAGGAATAATTGACAAATGCTATATCTTAAAGGTCCCTTATGCCTAGCAAGGGCTTTCTATTACATCCCCCCCTGAATGCACATCCCCCACCCCCAGCCTTGGTTAACCATACTAGTAATCATTTGGGGGCAATTTTAAAAATTGTTAATGACTTAGCAGGGTCTCAACCCCAGAAATTCTAATGAAAATGTTCTGGGGAATAGTCTTAAAAACCAGCAAAAACAACTGTTTCCCGTGAACACAGGTTTGATACTGAAAATTCGGAGTGGAATGAGTGTTTGGGGCTATACCCAGCATTGCTCAGGGATTGCTCCTGGCTCTGTGCTCAGGGATTAGTCCTGGCAGGTCTTGTAGGACCATAGAGTATCAAACCCAAGTCAGCCATTACCCATATATCACTGCACCTCTCTATCTCTTTCATTTAAAAAGTTATTTCTTTTGAAAGAAAAACTTGTGTTTAACTAGTGACAATAAAGCAGAGGATAGAGGCTATTGATTTTTTTGGGGGGGGAACCAACATACAATTAGTTTTTATTGCAGTGCAACAAAATTGCCAGTATCCTTAAAGAAAACATTTCAATAGAATTGACATCCTTGCAGAGATGTGAGGCCCATTTTTTCATTTGCAAACAGTTGCCACTGGGGGTCACCATTACAATTGCAAAGCGTTGCCTGCCCGTCTCAGGCTATGGAGGCAACTTGCCTAAAATGAGGGTAATTTTGGAGGAAGCATTTGCAGCTCTCAAGCACTTTCTTGTCCTCAGTTTCTCGGAAGGCAGTGTTCAAATGCAAAGATAAATACTTGCGTTTTTGTGCATAGGATAGTCACCTTGGGGACAAGCGATTCCAAAAATTGCCTCATAGATGAAACAGTTTTTCCCAACTCCAGTGCCTTTCTGAGGGCTGCACCATCCCCCCCAAAGGAGTATTAACATGCTCTTTTCTGCCAGATTTGAATTTTTCAAAAATGTAACTAAGTTGTGTTGTAGCCTGCTTTGTTTTTGTATTTTTGTATTGTTTTATTTTGTGAGCACGGACCCTTGCTGTCTCAGGGTATTAGTCAAGACATTGTTTCTGCCTAGAAAATCCCTTCAGCTGTTTGCGTCTTACATATTAAATCACTGTCATTGCTGTGACACAAGGGAAATCTAATAAATAACCACACTGAAACCAGAGCCCCCTAGAGTGGGAGTCAGCATAGGACAAACCGCTTTTGCAGCACGCAGGATGTGTTGAAGTAAATCCTGCAGCCCAGACTGGTTAGGAGGCTGACAGCAGATGGCACTCCGGGCTGCATCTTAAACAGGCTGGGCCATCTCAGTCAGAGTTGATTCCACTCCAGTCACACCTCTCCCAAGCAGCCCCCTTGGCCCACACCCCTCCAGACCATCACTGGTGGCTCAGTACATATGATTAACATTTTTTTTGGCTTTTTGGGTCACACTCGGCGATGCACAGGGGTTGCTCCTGGCTCGTACACTCAGGAATTATTCCCGGAGGTGCTTGGAGAACCATATGGGATGCTGGGAATTGAACCTGTGTTGGCCACATGCAAGGCAAACACCCTACCTGCTGTGCTATCGCTCCAGCCCCTATGTGACTAACATTCACTCGGCATTCCCATCGAGGGAGTCATGGTCAAACAATGCAGACGACAAAGTGATTGCCCTCAAGGCCAGCTTCCTGGGCTGTGACCTGTACACTCGGGGTGTTAGATCTACTCCCAGAGTATTAGAAGTACCCCTTCTGCCTCCACCACCCCAAGTCTTGAACTTCCTGAAACTTTTCAGACAAGAAGTCCTACATTGTCATTTTGCTTTGGCCTGGCAAGTTATGTAGCAATTGTACCTGCCCTTAAGTGGCATGTGCCACGGAAGGAGACAGGAGAAATGGTTGGAAGCTTGCCACAAGTGGTGGTGATGAGAAGGGCAGTCAGGATAGAGAATGGAAGCAGAAACAGAATTCCAGACATGAATTGGTTAACATTTCTAATATGAGAAAAGATGTCGAACTCTCAGACCACCTAGGGCTGGTAATGTAGCTCAGTAATAGGGTGAATCTTTGCATGTATGGGACCCTGGGGGAGAGAGAAAGAGAAGGAGAGGGACAGGGAGTAGGAGTGAGAGGGATGATGGAGGGAAGGAGAGGGAGAGGGAGTGAGGGAGGGACGGAGAGAGAGACAGAGAGAATCTTGATTGATTTGAATCACTCTACTTAGCAAAAACTCTCTTCCCCTACTCTTGTATTGCTAGATAGAGGCAGGTGAATTGTGGAATGGAGTATGCTGAAATAAGGGCTTTGGAGTTATTATTCTCAATTGCCATTGTAATATTTGGATTTTAGTATTTTGACAGCTTTATGTTGTTCTTGCTTTTATTTCATATATGGTTTGCATTAATTATGGTAAAATATTTCATTTAGAAAATGATGAGAAATACAACCTGGGTAGAACAGTAGGTAGAATAAAAGAGAAATGGATGACCCTTTGGGAGTCATGAAATCTAAACATGTCTCTGACTCATACTAGAGGAGAAAGGAGAATATTTTTTTGCAGTTTTTTAGAGCAGCATTTCTCAACTAGAGACCATCTGGCCTTCTTTGGGACCCCAGGATAGTCTATAGATGGCCACGAGTGAAAATTGCATAAATGGAGCAGGGCAACAGCTGGGACAAAGGAGCCACAATAAGTAAACAATATCAGAAGGGGCCA
Organism: Sorex fumeus; assembly: GCF_029834395.1. Classification (NCBI taxonomy): domain Eukaryota; kingdom Metazoa; phylum Chordata; class Mammalia; order Eulipotyphla; family Soricidae; genus Sorex; species Sorex fumeus. Next base: position 25,956,929 of record NW_026606143.1, on the reverse strand, counting down.
TGCTTGGAACAAGATTGAGAAACACTGATTTAGAGGATAGTTTGAACGTACTGTGTAAAGCTCTCATTTGAGCTGGTATACCAGGGAAGAAGACCATTTTATTCTTGGCGTCAAGCAAAGGGAGAAATGCACTGTACAATACTTCTGCCATTGTGAAAGATCAGATCAGATTCAGAAACCACAGGCACTGAATGTTGGGGACTTAATGTCAACATTATTCGCTATACAGTGCTCACTAACTGAACCATTGATTCTGTTTAATATTCCAGTTAGCTCTACTTCCTCTATCTGAACCAGGAGTCCATTAAGATACATTTGGTCAAATCTGAGGTAGAATGAGGAGGAAAGCATGAGGCAGGGAGATGGTGAACGATGCTCACCTCTCTCACAGTATGGTGCTCTTGGATTGTGGGCTCTCTGGGTTTGATTGTGTGTAACTTTCACTCTCTATATCTCTAATGATTGTTCAGGGACTTGGGATAAGCTTGTCACCATGGGCCTAGGAGTGAAGGTACATTTTTAAGGAGGACATAGGTTTTAAATAATGTCCTCAAATTATTGCATGGTATTCTTTGATCCCTATCATCCTGCCCTAGTTATGACTCTAGAAATGAAGGTTGTTTGCAGTGTTAGGATAATGCAATCAACAAGGTTGGAAGATGTCTGAGGGAAACTGTGTCTGAATTTTCTTTATAAAGCAGCCATTGTCACATAGGTAAGTCCACACTTGTACAAGATGCTTAGTGACAGGAAAGTTTCACTAAATGAAAGTCTTACCATACACTGAACTGAACTCTGTCTTCTTAGAGATTCTTCAATTGGTCTTTTGGGGTCATAACAAGAAAATTGAGTCTCTAACAGAAACAGTTCTTTGACTTTTTCATATAGTATGATTCCTATTCATAGTCAGCTGGTACATCTGTGATCTCTTGATGAATCAGTGAAAAGAGTTGAAGCTTTTAACTTTAAAACTGAGCATGCCTCAGATGTAACTCTACTGTATGTAACAAATGTCCCTGCTTCTCTACTTGCCCCATTAAGGTCAACTTTCAACTCAGCAGCTGGAATTGACTTTTTACATTTTATTTTATTGGATGTGGGGCCTAATCTAGTGGTGTTCTGGGAGTTATTCCTGGCACAGTGCTTGGAGATGCCTCTTGGTGGTCCTCTGGGGACTATGGTGCCTGGGTCTCTGGTTTAAAAGGCTGTGCTTAGCCTATTGTGCTATCTTTTTGCCCCGTCAGCCCAATTTTAAACTGTCACTGTCACTGTCCTCCCGTTGTTCATCAATTTGCTCAAGTGGGCCCAGTAACATTGTGAGACTTGTTACTTGTGTTTGGCATATTGAATACATCACAGGTAGCTTGTCAGGCTTTGTCATGCAGGCGAGATACTCTCGGTAGCTTGTCTTTAAATTATTAAGTTGGTGAGGTTTGAACAATGAAAGGTCCAGTCTGTCATTGGGCACCTGGATTGCTTCCATATCTTGATATAGACTCTGGGAAAGTATAGCAGCTTCTCTGCCAAATAAAATAAAATAATGGTATGGTCCAGAATTATCACAACTAGTATTTACCCAAGAAAAATAGGTCTTTGCACAGATCTATGTACAGATGCTCACAGACCTAATTATGTCACTGTCACTGTCCTCCTGTTGTTCATCGATTTGCTCAAGCGGGCCCAGTAACGTCTCCATTGGAGACTTTGTTGTTACTGTGTTTGGCATATCGAATACATGATGGGTAGCTTGCCAGGCTCTGCCGTGCGGGCGAGATACTCTCGGTAGCTTGCCGGGCTCTTCGAGAGGGGCGGAGGAATCGAACTCGGGTCGGCCATGTTGGCTGCGTGCAAGGCAAACGCCCTACTGCTGTGCTATCGCTTGAGCCAGACCTTATTATAAAGACTACAAATGAGAAACCACTAAAAACAAATGGCGGTCAACAAAAACTATGAAATACTACTCAGCAATTTAAAAAACAAGCATGACAGAAACGTGCAACAACATGGGTAATTCTCAAAGCGTTATACTGAGATGAATATGACAGAAACAAAAGACTACCCTAGGTAAGATTTTATGGATAGCTCTAGAAAAGATTGAAAGATAGTAACAATTGTATGAGACCCACTCACATGTGGACTATAAAGAAGAAGAACAGGAAATGGAAAACCAAACTAAAGGAGGGGCAGGGGAGAGAGGAGGGTTATGGTAGACATTCATTGGTACTTAGGTAATGGGTAGCACTCTCCTCCCATTGTTCATCGATTTGCTCGAGTGGGCATCAGTAACGTCTCCATTGTGAGACTTGTTGTTACTGTTTTTGGCATATCGAATGTGCCACGGGGAGCTTGCCAGGCTATACTCTGCAGGCGGGATACTCTTGGGAGTTTGCCGGGCTCTCCAAGAGGGATGAAGGAATCAAACCCGGGTCGGCCGCATCCAAGACAAACGCCCTACCCGCTGTGTTATCGTTCCAGCCCTAGATAATGGGTATGACATAGTAACATATATTTGAAGAGATGTGCAATTGTATTCCTAGGTTATATACATAAGTTATTGTAAACCATTGCCACATAACAGACACTATCATATTCCTGCATGCAGTGCATGAGAGTTCCAGACATACAACATGTATTTTGAGATTTATCAGTTTTAGTTTATCCCTCCTCTCATGCACAAAAATCCCCTTCTTTCTCTCATTTTCTCTCCTTACTGCTTTCCCCTGTACCCTGATGCCTGAGAAGGGTTATTGAATCCATGAACTACCCTGGGAAGTTCTCTTTCCAATGAGCGTTTATATAACACCAGAGATACTGCCTAAGACTCATTTGCATACGGAGATGATCTGAGTCCCACTAGCATAGCTGGTAGTTGTGGTCTGGAAGATCTAGAATTCATATTTACTGTTACAATAATTCAGTTGTTTTACAAACATGTATTGAACTACTTTCTGTCAATTATAGTGTTGATAGCATTACAAAGACTTCATGAATCCACGTACTTTATGCTATAAAGATTCTTAGAGCATTATAAATACATACATGAACTATATACATGTACCCAGGTACTTTTGGGAGGAAGCTTACAATAAGGGGAGATAGTCATGTAAAAGACACAAGTACAAAGCAGTGTAATATGTGTACCAAGTACTGAAATGGCAAGGAGGAAACAGGCATAGAGTATAGTTGTAATTGTGTGTGATAGGGAGAAGTTCTTTACAACTTTTATTAATAAAAATGAGGCCAACATTGTGTTGAAGAAAAGAAGGAAAACTTGAATTGTGCCTTACTCTTAGTTGGGTAATCCCTTCCTTTATGAGACAATGCTAATAAAAATTAAAATAAATAATATCAAAAAATAACTGTTTTGTTCCTCGGTATACTAAAGCTGGCCTCCATGAGTGATGCAAGAGTGTGTGCCTCTCATCTCTTCCTTAATCCTCTCATGCTTTGATGTACCAATGAATGGCATCTCTTCATTGCCTGAATGTCCCTCAAGGGAGTAGGGGTAATAGACAGGAAGCCTCAATTTGTCCCACTACTTGAATTGTAATATTTGATGGAGAAAATGCAACAGATCACTACCATTCTCTGTAGCAAAGTGCCAAACAGAGATGGTAGAAAGAAGGTTGGGAAAATTGTTGCATCTCAGCCTGGAGCCATTAAGCCCTTGTATAAGATTGTTAACATGCTGTTACAGGTTGAGTCTTGTGTGCTATATTTTTTAATCGAGATCAGTTTAATCAAGATACGACATTCTTCACATGCTTTCTTCTAAGGAAACTTTGATCACTTTTAGCAGATTATTCTTAACTGTCACTGTCACTGTCCTCCCGTTGTTCATCGATTTGCTCTAGCAGGCCCAGTAATGTTGTGAGACTTGTTACTGTGCTTGGCATATCGAATATGTCACTGGTAGCTTGCCAGGCTTTGCTGTGCAGGTGAGATACTCTAGGTAGCTTGCTGGGCTCTCCGAGAAGGGTAGAGGAATCGAACTCAGATTGGCCGTGCGTGTCGGCCACGTGCAAGGCAAATGCCCTACCAGCTATGCTATCACTCCAGCCCATTCATAACAAGCAATACAAATAAATAATTTAGGGCTTGCTATTGGGGTAGGTTTGGGTGCTGGGGAGGGGGAATTCAAAATATTGGTGCTGGTAAGGTATAATGATGGTGAGATTGGTGTTGGAAAATTGAACATAATAAATTTTTGTGACTGACTTTATAGAAATAAAATTAAAAAGAAATAATTTTGGGAACAGATGATTTCACTTGATCTCTTAAGTTGAGGAAGTAGAAAATAATATCATATTTACACAAATAACCTCTTATCTTCCACAGATTGTTTGCAATGTTGCATGTAACAACCCCTCCTTGTAAGCAAAAGTTTTCAGTAATTATATCAAGGGCTGGAATTATTTTTTCATGCCACCTATCTGTGCTGTTATTGTGATTTGATTTTCTTATTCTGATTTCTTTCACTTAGTATCACAACTTCAGTTCAAATCCAATCATTGCATATAGCAGAGCCTTGCCTTTTCACAGCAGAGTAGTATTCCATTGTGTTTATATACTCTTCCATCTGCACAGGTTTCCATGAAAGTAGAAATAGTTAGGAATAGGTGTGACAGACTACTCTCATCTATTTACTGCTGAGCACAACTAATTATGTGGCCACAGTCTAAGTGGAAGGGAGACTGCAAATCTGGGGTTGCAAATAGAATATTTGGTGAGCACTGTCTTGATATAACTAATGAGGGTTGGTTGGTAATGTAAACTCAGTTCTATTTCATTAAAAAATCAGTATCATTTTTCAACCTAAACCTCAGCCAAAAAATTTATGAGGCACAGTCTCTGGAATCAAGGTCAGATATTAAGGAGAGTCTAAGTATTAAATTTTACCAGACAAGGCTGCTTATCAGGGTAGACCACCAAAGGAGTCTAACAGGACCAATTTGGATAGATCAAATGGGAGCAGTCTTATCTACAATAAGCATAACCCCATGGAATAGGAGGCAAGCCATGAGGGAAAAGAAGTGGATGGTTTTGAGGCAGAGAAAGTGTAATCAATAGAGATGTCAAAGTATAAAGGCTAGTGTAAATAAGGATTTAGAGACGTCCAGCAGCAATCAATATAGAGCAAGAGAAGATGGATTGAGGAGCAGACAGATAAAAGGCAGTTTAAGAACCACCCCGAGACATACCCCACTTAGCTGATAGCAGGCCGCAGAATCTTCCCCATGTGCCAATTGTCAAAAGTCACACTAGGCAGAAAGTGTCCTTAATGTATCAAGGTATTGCCTTACAATTCAACAATAACTCCAAATTCTTTCACCAGCTTAACCAGTCCATATCTTTTCTGTGTGCCAACCTTGTTACTGCTATAAACTATTCACAGATCTTTAGGTATGCTGCTCTTTCTCACACCTACTCTTTTGTTTGTTTGTTTGTTTTTTATTTTCTTTTCCCTGCCTCATACATTCTTTTTTTATTAGTGAATCACCGTGAGGTACAGTTACAGACTTACAAACTTTTGTGCTTGTGTTTCAGTCATACAATGCTTGAGTACCCATCCCTCCACCAGTGACCATTCTCCACCACCGATGATCCCAGTATCCCTCCCACCCCCCACCCTAACCCCCCACTCCACCCCGCCTCTGTGGCAGGGCATTCACTTTTTTTGTTATTTTTTAAAAATAGTTAGACACCATGAGGTGCAGTTGTACACTTACAAACTTTCACATTTGGGTTTCATTTATACAGTGATGAAGTACCCATCCCTCCACCAGTGCCCATTCTCCACCACCAATAAACCCAGTTGCCCTCCCACCCCTCAATCCCCCCACCCTACCCCACCTCTATGGCAGGGTATTCCCTTTTGCTCTCTATTTCCTTTAGGGTGTTGTGGTTTGCAATAGAGGTATTGAGTGGCCATTGTGTTCGGTCTATAGTCTACTTTCAGCACATGTCTTGCATCATGAGCAAGTCCTCCAGACACCCTTTCTCACACCTAAATAATATTAACTGGTGGACTGTTTCTTAGATGACTGTTCTCTCCATTCTCCAGAAGTTAAAATATTACTTTGTTGAAGCAGCAGGTACTAGAGAATGTGGTAAGAACATAGAAAAGAGACCTCTGTTCCCATGAAACCACAACATTCTTCTATTGCTATCCTTGTCACTTTCTTTTGACTATCATTTTGACTAGATAAGAGCTATGTATTTTATCATATAGTATTAGCTTGGTCCGTAGATGATGTTTCATAAATACTTGTTGAATGAACAGAGCTACAGACTAGTGTATTTAGGTTACATTTGATGGCATAGATCAGGTCCAAGTGTATTTGGAAATGAGTGTAGGACTCTCACTGAGTGGATGCAGCTGAGTGGGAGAGTAAATGCTTTGCACATGTAAGGCCCTATACTTACATACACAGTTTTACTGTTTTTTTTTTCATTCACTGTACTTACATACACCTGTACTTTTTTGATCCCCAGTACTTCAAAATAAAAGAGTTATGAAAGTCAAGTCATAAGACATTACCAGTTGTATGGTTTGTGTATTTAATTACTCATTTTTCATTTCCAGGCTACACCTGGTGATGATCAGGGGCTAATTCAGTTTCTTGTTTGGAGGCTTTTCCTGGTGGTGTTTGCAAGAGTCATGTGGTACTAGGGATGAAACCTGGTCCTCATGTAGACAACAAATGCACTGTAGCCTATTGAACTAGCTCTATTAGCCACCATACAATTGTTTTAACAGTTTAATAAAAAAGATTTGTTAATCAAGCAATTGATACCTAAACAACCAAAGTAAGTACTGGCGGGTGGGGTGGGGTGGTTTTTATCAGCAGTAGGAAGAACGGGAATTTGCTAACATTCTTACTACTGTGGGAACAAAGGAAGAGGTTGGGACTATTAAAACATAGACCTGAAGAAATTGGCTCAATGGACTGAGTGTAGAATCCTGAAGGTGGGGATGTCTCATCATCTGCTACTGACATCTGTAACAGGATACAATAAAGATTGGCCTAGGTTCATGATAACATTACAAACCACAGTTAAAGGCTGCTACTGTGGACCAGAGAAGTAGTTCAGTAGGATAAAACACATACTTTGTATGTAGGAAGCAAATGGTCCCCTGAGCACTCTGGTAGCAACCACCAAGTAAGCATCTGGCAGTATCCCACAAGCTCTGGTTGGTGTGGCCCCCAAACAAAAAGGATACAAGATGTTGCTGTGGGAAAACTATCATTGTGAGAATGATTCTTATGAATAAGAAACAAGCATTTTTAAATTCTTCTAACAATCTTCTAACATGCCTGTTGGTGGCCCCTAACAGGAAACAACTTGTCCAGCAGAAATGACATTCAAGAAAGAAAGTAAGATGACATGGCTGGGAGGTAATGAGGGCAGGGGACAGGGACCTTGGGCATATCAGTTGTGAAGAGGTGCAGCATATGTATATATCTAAACCACAGAGTCAACAACACTGTAACAATGAGAACCAAACTACAAGAACAAAACTTAAAAATATGCCTATCAAGGAGTCAGTCTAGGGGGTGTATAGAAGGAAACTATGGATCTGGTAAAGGAGCTCAAAATGGGATTTCTCTTAAGACCAGAGAAATAATACAGGTGGTAAGACATGTGTCTTGAACACTGCCAATCTCAGTTCAATACTTGGCACTGCATGTGGTCCTCTGAGCACTTAGCCCCTCTGGTGTGCTCTGCTCAATGGGAGTTTTGACTGATCAGCACAGAGGAATGTTTGTAGGAAGATTGAAAGGAGATAATGTCTTGATAACTCAGACATAAAATAAGAAAACCAACCATAAGACATTTTTTAATTTGTGCAGCTTGACTTCCAAATGTGAACTCATCTTTACAGTTTCAATATTTTATACTTATTTGATATGAAATCACAATTTATATGTGTCTAAATTATGTTCCTAATCACGTCAATAATTTCATAATAGTGCAGTATTTACAGCATCATAATTTATTCAGTGTTTTCCAAAATGTTGGGCGTTTCTATAAATTCTGTTTTATTGCCATTATAGATAAAACATTAACATCTGGGCCAGAAATGTGGCTCAGTGCTAGGGCACTTGTGCCTTGAATGTGTGAAGCCCTGGGCTTGATCTCAAGTATCACATGAGTTTCCTCTCCCAGCACTGCCAGGAGTAGCCCCCAAGAACCAAGCCAGGAATTACCTCTGATCATTGGTCCCCAAACAAAAATCCCCACTAAAATTCAACAATGAAAACAAATTTTAACATCTTTGTATACATTCATTTTCCCTTCTTTTTAATACTCCTAGAAGTTAAAGTAGAATTACTCTAAAAGTATGTGAGAATATTTGTGTCGCTTTATAGTTTCTCAAAAGCAATTTATACAATACATTAAAAATATATTTTTTAATCAGTAAAGCTGATTTTAAAAGCTATTTTAGGTTCTGTGACTTATAACACTGTTAGTGGTAGGGTTTCATGCACAAAGCTTTCCAGCATCCCAGCACCACACTCTCCACTAGAAAATCTGCTTCCCTCCACCATTGTCCCAGGACCCCCCTTCCCCTCCCTCATCTCCACGCTTCCTACTGTAGACCAGTTCTCAATTTCCATGTACTTTGGGGCATCACTGTGTTTCTTTATATCCCACCAATGAGGAATATCATTTTGTATCTGTTCCTCTCCTTCTGGCTAACTTTGCTCAGCATGATACTCTCCAGATCCATCCATGTAGGAGCAAGTGGGCTCCGTAAGATGGAAGATGGGCAAAGCAGGGCTTTGTAAAACTCAGGAATACTACTTGTCTATAAGAAAAGCTGATTTTTAATCATTTTAGTGGAATCATGGGGAAAAAAGGGCGCATATTTTGAAGACAATAGCAAAATAAATGATGGGATGCAGCAAATTGAAAACCCATCTCTTGGGGCTGGGGCGATAGCACAGCGGGGAGGGCGTGTTTGCCTTGCATGCAGCTGACCTGGGATCAATTCCCAGCATCCTATCTGGTCTCCCGAACACTGCCAGGAATAATTCCTTTTTTAAATTTTTTTTTATAATTTTATTTATTGAATCACCGTGAGAGCAGTTACAAAGCTTTTGGGTTTAAGTCTCGGTCATACAATGAAACACTCGTGCCCAGTGTAGTGCAGTCCCCATTCTCCACCACCAAAAAACCCAGCATACTCTCATCCTACACCCTCCCCCTACCTGTGGGGCAGATGATTTCTACATTACTCTCTCTCTCTACTTTGATCACATTCAATATTTTGACACCAGACCCACCATTATTATTTAGAATTTTACCCCAACACTAAGATCTATAAAAAAGGCAACAGTAGACAATTTGTTTTCTATTGCTGGTTATGAATAACATATGATGTTCCATGGCTGCAGTAGCGGCCATGCGATTTTGAAATTCTGAAATTTTAACACTTAAATCTGGAGGGATTTCTGCCAAAACCTACTGGGTTCCAAGATTTCTTCCTGAGTCACTGGGATCATGGCCGTTAAGCAGCTTTATCAGGAGCCAGAGAGGCCGTTCATGGGCAGCAACTCGGGGTCTCCTTGGAATGGGGAGGAAAGGGCTGGCTCCACCCCCATCCCGTGAGACCCTGCGTGTCTCGTCACTGAGGGCCCAAACCTGACTGTTGAATGGCCTCTGAAGGATGGCGGCCACGAAGCCGCCTAGGGGGACCAGGTGGAGGGACAGCACCCTTTCCCCCTTGAAATGGTCCTGCGACAGTAACCTACTGCTGGTTCCGGACACATTTCTGCCAAAAGCCACTGGGTTCTAAGATTTGTTTCTGAGTCTCTGGGATCATGGCCATTAAGCAACGTGATCAGGAGCCAGAGAGGCCATTTGTGGGCGATGACTCGGCATCTTGTTGGGGAGGGGAGGAAAGGGCTGGATCCACCCCCATCCCATGAGGTCCCATGTGTCCCGTCACTGCTGGCTCAAATCTGACTGTCCAGTGGCTTCTGGAGGGTGGTGGCCATTGGGCTGTCAGGAGGAACAGGCCAAGGCATGAAACCTATTCCCACCTGGGTTGGCCCAGCACCAATAACCTACTGCAGGGACTGGATGCATTTCTGACAAAAGCCGCTGGGTTTTGAGGTTTATTTCTGAGCCTCTGGGATCATGGCCATTAAGCAGCTTGATCAGGAGCCAGAGAGGCTGTTCATGGGTGACAATTCGGGGTCTTGTTAGGATGGGGAGGAAAGGGCTGGCTCCACCCCCATCCTGTGAGGCCCCATGTGTCTCGTCACTCTGGGCCCAAACCTGGCTGTCCAGTGGCCTCTGGAGGATGGTGGCCATTGGACTGCCAGGGGGAACAGGTCAAGGCATGATGTCTATTCCCACCTGGGGTGACCCAGCACCTGTAACCTACTGCAGGGACTGAACGCATTTCTGCCAAAAGCCGTTGGGTTTCAAGATTTGCTTCTGAGTCTCTGGGATCATGGCCATTAAGCAGCTTGATCAGGAGCCAAAGAGGCTCTTTGTGGGAAGCAACTTGAGGTCTTGTTGGCATCGGGAGGAAATAGCCGGCTCCACCCCCATCCTGTGAGGCCCCATGTGTCTCGTCACTGTGGGCCCAAACCTAACTGTCCAGTGGCCTCTAGAGGATGGTGGCCACCGGGCCACCAGGGGGAACAGGCCAAGGCACGAAGCCTTTTCCCACCTGGGGTGGCCCAGTGCCTGTAACCTACTACAGGGACTGGACGCATTTCTGCCAAAAGCTGTTGTGTTTTGAAATTTGTTTCTGAGTCTCTGGGATCATGGCCATTAAGCAATTCAATCAGGAACCAGAGAGGCCATGCCTCCAATTATATAGCTGAGCCAGAGTGGGTTTGTGGGTGTGTCTCCCATGTACCTAACTTTTGGCCACTTGCTTTCTTGATAAACTTTGCCCCGAGATTTTAGGGTCTGGCCAAATGCAGAGCAGCAATTTTGGGGTATCTAGAAGTCTGAAGGCACCATCAGGCTGCTGATGCACTCACCTCACAAGTACAGATTGACCTGCTGGTGGCACCATACCCCCAAGGAGTAATTCCTGAGTGCAGAGCCAGGAGTAACCCCTGAGCATTGCAGGTGTGACCCGTCCCCCCCAAAAAAGGGAAAAAAAGATTAAAAAAACCCATCTATTGTTATTGATTTATCATTGGCTAAATATACAGTAAATTTTCAGGGTATAGCTTCACAATCCTGCCCTTTTTATGTATTTGCATATACAGGTGTAAAGCTTACCTTTAAAATCTATCATTTTTCTCTTTAAAGAAGAAATGGAACCATACTATAAAGCTACAATATTTCTTGACTTGCTTTTTTCTCTGGCTAACCTCTCTTTTTCTCTTTTTCTTTAAAAAACCCTTTATTTATTATTTGGCTCTTTCAGTCACACCTGGAAATTCATAGGGGTTACTCCTGGCTCTGCACGCAGGAATTACTGTTGGCGGTGCTCGGGGGACCTTATGGGATGCTGGGGATCGAACCTGAATTGGTCATGTACAAGGCAAATGCCCTTCTCACTGTACTATTGCTCAGGCCCCACAGGCTAAATTCTTATGGATCATTTAAGATAGTGATAAAATAAAAGCACTAACTCAGAAAAACATGCAACCACTATATTTTATTGCAGTTATTTACACTATCCAAGGTATGTCCATCAATGGGTGACAGTCACGTGCCACATGATAGCATTTTGGCCAACAATATACCACAGATGCGATGGTTATTCTTATAAATAGCCTGTGTCTGTAAATATACAATCTAGGTTTTGGAACTGCACTATGTCCTGCTCATAGATGACAAAGTTGCTCAGCGGTATCCTTGTTAAACAAGTCACGGACATAAATATATACATCATGGAATATTATTCACTCATAAAGTAAGTAAAAGTAAAGGCCCTCCCGTTGTTCGTCGATTTGCTCAAGCGGGCCCAGTAACGTCTCCATTGGAGACTTTGTTGTTACTGTGTTTGGCATATCGAATACGTCACGGGGGGCTTGCCAGGCTCTGCCGTGTGGGCGAGATACTCTTGGTAGCTTGCCGGGCTCTCCGAGAGGGGTGGAGGAATTGAACTCAGGTCGGCCATGTTGGCTGTGTGCAAGGCAAATGCCCTACCGCTGTGCTATCGCTCCAGCCCATAAAATGAAATAAATCTTGCTATTTGCAACAATATGGATGGACCTTGAGGGCATCTTGCTAGGTGAAGTAAGTCAGACAGAAACAAGCACTGAATGGTCTGTTGCTGCAGTTGCCTCTAGAGCCAAAGCTGGCGGAGATAAGGGGAGTGGCATGTGGTGGTAGAACCAAAACCAGGCTTCACTTGTGCAAGACATTGTTTGACGTCAGTCTAGTATTTTTTCTTCCATCAGAGCCTGGCATCTCTTTTATTTTAAAAATAAACCATGAAAAAAGGCAGAAAATACAGAATGCTAGATTATGGCAATCAGTATAATTTTTTCAGATCTCACTATTCCCAAATTTCTAGTTGAGCTATATTCTGGCCCAATATATGTAGAAGAATTTGATTTTTAAAAAGGAATTATTTAAGTTCTTAGGAAGACCAGAACATTTACACCTCAAAGGGCACCTACAAAGAATGTAAGTTCCTGGGCCAGAGAGATCATAGTTAAGGTGTTTGTCTTGCATTCAGCTGAACCTGATCTTGGTTTAACAGAGCCGGGAAGGTGTAAGCCTGAGCACCACTGGGTATGGACCACGCAGTACCTCTCAAACAATGTAAGCACCACCAAGAGAGAATTCCCCCCCTAAAACCAGATATTTTATAATATTTTTGTCTTTCTGTATAAATAAGGGAGATTTGTGAATTGCAGAAAGGGGATCTTTTTAGAGTCACATTTCTGTTCTGATAAGGATTGGGTTTGTTAGACAAGCACATTTATTTTTAATTTTTGAAAACTGAGTCACTGCATGAATGAGGTTGAGGCTGACCCACCCATCCAACTACAGTATGTTCAGTTTGCTTTATAATATCGTGACAATATCTTTAACCATGATGGAAATCAGAAGATTCTTAGGTTTTAAGGTTTTAGAATGATTTGCTTCATAAATCTTTCCACAAAGACTTCAGGATGTTTTTGTTTCCCCCTGGGTATGTAGTTTCATTTTGTATATGTGCTGCAGAAGCTAGCACTGTAGTTTCATTTTGTCTTAGGCTAGATAATCTAAAAATAATTCTTATCAGGCTCTGAATATCAACTTCCATTTTGGCTGACTTTTGCCCATAGAGCTACTAAAATTTTTGATATCTTGTTAGGTTTTTGCTAGAAAAAGAAAAACAGTACATTTTCCCTGGAAGTGTGGAGCCACCCCATGGATATAGACGGTATCCTCAAAAAGGGTGCAAAAGATTCTCCTCGAACAAGATTCAGAGCTACTCCCAAAAATAGCTGAAAGAAAAAAATCAGAGAATTCTCCAGAGAGCTGGCAACAGTCAGTAGACAGCTGCAAATGCAGCACAGCCTGCATTTCTGTCCCACCCTGTGTCCAGGGTCCTGTCCTAATGGTTGCCAAACTAAATTCTCATGACATTAAATATGATAAGATAGCAGTAGCTATCTCTGTGAGAGCAAAGATCAATAACAAGTTGACACTGAAAAACAAATTTAAGTCACAATTCAGAGATAAAATAATTCGTACAAATGGGAGATTTTTTTTTGCCTGCCAATCAGAATTTTGAAAACAAAAGATGTCTTCTCGCAATTAAGCAGCACAGATAGTGGAAGACAGCTATGCTAACTACTATACCACCAGGACCACCAAGAGAACTTTATAAGAATCCACCCCGTTGGCCAACTTCTGCCAGTTTGTCCAAGATTCTGTCTGCATTCTGTGGAGCAAGGGAGATGTCTCTGTGGGTCTCATTCTGGTCACTGGAAACTGTAGAGAGATCTGGGGAGTCTCTTTGTCTGCCAAGGGTCTCTAGAATATTTATGACACCATGTGTGAGTCATATAGCCAGAGAGATGGGCAGCAAGCAGCTGGGAATCACACAGTCTGTCCCATCACCAACCAGCGCCTTATATGGATCTGGGGCAGATGACCTCCACCCTTGCAATAAAGGAAGAAACGGAATCATCTCTTTCTGCAGGGTAGGAAGCACACTGGAAGATGCTTCCCAGAGGACCATGTGGTGCCAGGATTAAGGCCTGAATTTCCCATATGCAAAGTATGCACTCAGTATTTCATTTTTTCTTTTTTTAATTAACTTTATTAAATAATTAGTTTAGTTATAGACATTCTGTTTTCCAACACCAATATCACCACCATTGTACCTTCCTATCACCATTATTTCCAATTTTCCCAACCACCCTGAGCCTGATCCCATAGCAGGCCCTCAATAATTTATTTTACATTGCTTGTTATAAATAATTTGCTAAAAGGATGATCAAAAAATGTTTCCTTAGAAGAAAGTTAGTGGAGATTGTTGTTTCTCGCCATGGAGCCCTTAAGCCCTTGTATAAGAGATTACTAAGATGTTACAGGTTAATTCTATTGTGTTTACATTTTATTATGAAAATTAGTTTCCTTCTTTATTACATCCCATCCCATCTGGTGTGCTACTCCTGGTTTATCAGTATTATAGTGTGTGAGATGTCACATGGCTGAAATTGCAGCCGTACACTCCAGAGTGGTCAAAATCTCTAACGGGGTGATATAGCTAGAAATAAATTCTTAACTGGCTGGTGACTTTGGGCCATGTTTCTGATTGCTGAGCTTCTGGAGGTACATGGAGATGGGGGAGGTATCAAACCCATTCCCAAACTCATGAAAGCTGGAGATTTCAGTCAGAAAACATGCATACCACACTCAGTATTTCTTAAGCAGTCTTTCTAATACATTTTTCTTCTCGTCTCCTTTAAAAAATAATTTCCTCCTTATCATTTTTGGGGAATGCTTGTCTAAGAGCCCCCCTCCCTTATCTTCCACAAACCTTGTAACTGGATAAACTTGTCTAGGTTTTGAACTGTGGCTACTGTCACTCAGTTTGTTCTTTGGTTCATTTGTCTGTTGAACCTTAAAATAAAATTCAGTTCATCAGGGGTCTCACAGAGGAGAGAACCTAGTTGGGTTTCTATATCAAAAGTTGTCCAACTTCAGACACAGTCTGGTGATGATGATGATGTAGTCTCACCTGGTGATCCTCAGGACCTAACCTGGCTCATTACATAGGGCTCCCTTAGGGGCACTTGTGGGACCATGCAGTGCTGCTGATTGAACCCAAGCTTTCTGCATGCAAAATATGTGCCTTTCAAACTACCTCTCTGACCCCAGTCTGATTATCTATCTATCTATCTATCTATCTATCTATCTATCTATCTATTTATCTATCTACTTACTTACAGGGTTTCTGGGCCACACCAGGGTGTGTTCAGGACTTACTTCTAGCTCTGTGCTCAAGGATAACTCCTGGCAGGCTTAGGTAACTTTATAGGGTGATGGGGATAAAACCTGGGTCAGTGCCATACAAACAAGCACCCTACCCACTGTATGATTGCTTCGGTTATTTTCAAGTCAGCTGACTCTGGACCCAATTCAGGGGAATAATTGTTCTAATTAATCTGAAAGCTCTTAATGCAAACACTGGAGCTAGGATCTGAGGGATGCTTACCCAAAGCAGTTGAGAGGCAGTCAGATTGCAGAACCACAATGCCCAGTTGCTTATTTTTCCTGGGACTGTAGGAGCTCTTTGTTTCCTTCTTCTATTACCAAGAGTTGTTAAAACATAAACTGAGGCACATTAAAATTTTTGGAGTGGGACCAGGCTAGTGGCTCAGTGGTAGCACTTGTTTTGCAAGTGTCACACCCTGGATTTGCATCCGGCACCATGTTGTAATCCAAGCACTGTACTGGGAGTAGGTGGTGGAGCACTACCAGATATGGCCCCCAAACAAAAAAGTAAAAGTCTAGGTGCTGGAGCAATAGCACAGCAGGTAGGGCATTTGCCTTGCATGCGGGCTGACCCAGGTTCTAATCCCAGCATCCCATATGGTCCCCTGAGCACTGCCAAGACCAAGAGTAATTCCTGAGTGCAGAGCCAGGAGTAACCCTTGAGCATCGCCGGGTATGACCCAAAACGCAAACAAACAAATAAATAAATAAATTGAGAACCATTTAAAAATATTAGAAGTCTTCACTTAATAATCACTTAACTTCCCGTTAGTCGTCGATTTGCTCGAGCGGGCGCCAGTAACGTCTCCATTTGTCCCTGTCGCGTGCTAGTGTAGCCCAATGGCATCTCTTCGCTCCGGGAACATGGAGGGCCTCAAACCGATCGTTCATGACCTTGACAAAGAAGTCTGACCATCTGGTAGGTGGGCGGCCACGCGGTCTCTTGACATCCCGTGGAATCCAATCAGTAACAGCTCTAGTCCAACGGTCGTCTTTAAATCTCATTACGTGACCAGCCCATCTGATTTTCGATACCTTGGCATATGAGACAGCGTCCCTGATCCTTGATCGTCGACGGATGTCAGAACTCCGGATTCGTTCTCTCATTTGAGTGAAACGTGATATTCCAAGCATAGCTCTTTCTATTCTTCTTTGGGAGACCTGAATGGCGTTCTCATCTTGTTTGCGTAGGGCCCAGGTCTCTGAGGCATATGTTAATGCAGGAAGAACAGTGGAATCAAAGAGATGTGCCCGGAGCCGGAGGTTCTTCATCCTCTTAGCTATTTCTTCGACGTTCTTGAAGGCGTTCCAAGCCGCTCTCTTCCTCCTGCGCAGCTCGGGTGCCAGGTCATTTGTCATGTTGACCTCTCGACCTAGGTACACATAGCTGTTGCATTCGGAGATGGTCGTTCCATTGAGAGCGAATGGGGCATCAGGAACAAGGCTGTTTCTCATAAACATTGTCTTCGTAAGATTCAGCTGTAGTCCTACCTTTCCACACTCACGGTCAAAGTCGGCCAGCATTTGTGCCGCTTGGCTGATGTTTGGTGTTATTAAAACAATGTCATCAGCAAAGCGGAGGTGGTGTAGTTGCCGACCATCTATCTTCACTCCCATTCCTTCCCATTCCAGTCGTCGCATGATGTTCTCGGGGGTGGCACTGAAGAGTTTTGGTGAAATGGTATCACCCTGCCGCACCCCTCTCTTGACATCAACGATCACTTCTTTGTAGAATGGTGAGATCCTGGTAGTGAATCCGCAATACAGCTCACGGAGGATCCTGATGTATTGGGCTTGAATGCCCTGATTGGCTAGGGCTTCAATGACCGCTTCCGTCTCAACAGAATCAAAGGCCTTCTTTAAATCAATGAACGTTAAGCAGAGCGGCATCTTGAACTCCCGAGAAACCTCAATGAGTTTGGTTATCGTGTGGATATGGTCGATGGTGCTGAATCCTTTGCGGAACCCTGCTTGCTCACATGGTTGTCCTTCATCTAGTGTTCTGCCAATCCTATTCAGTATGACTCGAGTGAACAACTTGTAGATGACAGACAATAGGCAGATCGGGCGATAGTTGCCAATGTCATGGATGTCTCCCTTCTTGAACAGTAGTACGGTCCTGCTGGTTTTCCATTGAGATGGAACCTTGCATTCAGACAGGTAGCGAGTGAAGAGCCGAGCCAGTGTATTGATGAGTACTGACGGCAGGTTCTTCAGGTGTTCAGGTTTGACCTTGTCTGGGCCGGGTGCTGTTTGCTTCTTTACTGACGAAATGGCGTGTCGGATTTCGGAAGGGAGAACGTTGGGAACGACATACCCATCCTGTGGAATTTGGTATGTCGGCAAGTGGACATGGCTATCGAAGAGATTTGAGTAGAAGTCATGGATAATCTTCTCCATTGCCCTTCTGGAGGATGTGATGGATCCATCAGGACGTCGGAGGGCAGTCATCTTGGTCTTATAGTTGGCGAAGGACAGGCGGGCGTTACGAATACTTTTCCCGGCTTCTGCCGCATCTACCAGTACTTCTGCTCTTCTCTCTTTGAGGTCTTCCTTGATCGCATCTCTGCAAGCTACCGAGAGTATTCCACCCGCACGGAAGAGCCTGGCAAGCTATCCGCTGTGTATTCGATATGCCAAAACCAGTAACTACAACTGGTCTCATTCACCTGACCCTGAAGGCTTCACCGACATGGCAGCACTGAGAAGGATGAGAAAGGAGAGGCCGACAAAATCTCAAGGCCGACCTAGGCTGCCACAACGAAGGAAGACAAAAATGATCGTCTGTACTTTCAATGCACGTACGCTAGCATCAGATGCATCCATCGAGGACCTGATGGTACAAGCGCGAATGATCAAGTACGACATCATTGGTCTGACCGAGACAAGAAGACACGAATCTCACCATGCCGTTTTCGACACTGGAGAAGAATTGTTCCTCGGAACATGTGATAAAAGAGGTGTTGGAGGCGTCGGTGTCCTTGTCAACACAAACTTGGCCAAGAGCATTGATTCATATGAATGCCTAACAACCCGAATCGGACGTTTACATTTGAATAGATGTGGCTCACTGCCTGCAGTTTCTATCTTCGTTGTCTACGCACCAACATCTCATTATGATGAAAGAGAAATCGAGAAGTTCTACATGGAGCTAGAGAAGTTCTATAAAGAAGACCACACCTTCTACAAGATCATTGTGGGTGATTTTAATGCCAAGATAGGACCGAGAAGATCAGCTGAAGAACTTCACATCGGAACCCATGGCCTAGAATGGAACAAACAGGGTGAGAGACTGTCTGAGTTCATCATGTCGACCAAGACCATTCATGGTAACTCACAGTTCCAGAAGGCAGAATCTAAACGATGGACATGGGAGTCTCCCGGTGGACGATTCCACAACGAAATAGACCACATCATATTCAATCGACGGTTTTGCCTGACTGATGTCGCTGTTGTCCCAAAATTTCGAACGGGATCGGACCACCGTCTCCTTCGTGCAAAATTCTACTTCACAGAGCGGGGAGAAAGGGCTGCAAAGTTCAAAAAGAGAACTCCCAGAACGACCACCAACTGGGAACTCTTTGGTACTATTGCGGCAACATGGGAAGATGCCATTGTTGACAACATTGACGAGGAATACGATCGACTGGTTCAGCACCTCCATGAATGTGCGAGGAACGCCAAGAGAGAGATAGCCACAAAAAGTCGCCTATCTTCGAAAACTCTTGAGCTAATTCGCCAGCGTGGTTTGGCGCATGCCTCAGGCAACCGCAAGCTAACGTCCGAGCTTGCAAAGCAGTGCAGAGATTAGAAGTCTATTTGAGGAAAAATGGATTCAAATAATGCAGCACCCAGTGAAGCCGGCAGAAGCTCAATGGAGTTATCCAAAATAAAAGATTTTTGTTGGCAGAAGGGAACAGGAGAGAGGACATTAATCTAGGCCCCCCAAAAGGGTTGTCATTGTGAAGTTACTTTCCTTTAGTGCATGGCAGAAGTTACTCAGACAAATTGCCTCACTGGAGCTGATTAGACAATACTCACTTGATTAACATTTAATTTTTGGATGAGCACAAAATATGAGTTAGGTCTTGGGTTGGTTATGTGAGGCTTAGCCTAAGTGACTCCACTTTGGGTCTGCTGTCTTTTTAAATACTTTCGTGTGTGTGTGTGGGGGGGAGGGGTTAACAGTTAAGTTCACTTTAAGACATGTTGATTAACCACTTTAGAGGGTTAAAAATACTTGCTTCAGAAAATCCAACAGATCAGTAGCAGAGTTGGAAGTTGGTCTTTTGATGGAGAGATCAGTGTTTCCATTATAAAATTCTGTACTTTTCTGTCTGCTTCACTTTATTATCAGCGAATTAACTTGTAATTCCATGTTCATTCTTGCAAGTGTATCTGCTTTTCTGCCCCGAGTGGATAGACCGTGACAGCTTTTCTCCTTTGTTCCCTAATCCTTAATCTTCCCAGCTCTCCTTCACTCTCAGTCAAACCAGCGGCCTCCTGTTGTGCTGGGCAAACACCCCTGCTGGTTTGCAAAGGAAACCATATAGTGTCCCTTTTGATTCTTCTAATGTGCCAAATAATCAAACAGTAGACAGATTGGTAAGATAAAACTGTTTAATAATAACACATATGTCTCCTACATACAGGGCTGAGTCTCAGTAAGACAGAATAATTCACCCACCGAGTGGCTTCAGATATCATCTTAACTTCAATTTACATAAAAGAAATTGGCAGTACTCTGTGTTTTACATTCAGGAAGCTCAGGTACCACCTACAGTAGCACATGGTCCCCTGAACACCATTAGGAATCACCACCAAGCACTGAACCAGCAGCAACCTTCAAGCACTGCCTGGGGTGACCCCCAACATAACAACAAAAGGGACATTGGTATGGGAGGTTATCTGGGAAGGCACAGTGAAGTGATGTCTGTGGATTTAAGTTTAACCTTCTGTCCATTGATCAGAACTAAGGATGTTAGGTCTTCCCTGTACAATGGGGTGGTTTGTGTATGTGGGCAGGAGGGGCAGACAAATGTTTTCTTCTGCGCATGTTAATGTCTCTTTTGAGAAGCTATCTTTTTCCTACCCACATTTCCTCTGGTTACATACATATTTTGGGGGTGGCAGATTTTTGTTCTCTCACACCTCCATCCAAGAAAGTACCTTTTATTTATTTGGCTCCTGTAGTCAGGGGACCATCCAGTGTTGAGGATAGAACCCTGGGTTCCTGCATAAAAACCATGCACTGGAGCCCTTTGAGACATCTTGCTAGCCCCCATAGAAAATATCTTATTTACTTTTACTTGTTTATTGGCATGTATGTCTCCCCACAGGACTGTTAGTTACGGTAAGGACTGAATGGAACTTACATAAACAAAAACGTTGAATTTGAAGCCCACAGTAAGATTGTAATATATACTTGAATGATTAAAGAGCTTGAGACTGCTCACTTATTGCACAAATATCAGTTGAACAACTTTCCTGAAAGACATTATGTTAGGTTAACTGTAGTAAGAGATTCTGGCCTCAAGGGATTCACTGTCTTAACAGAGACAAGTCATGGTTCATAAATAACTGTAATACAAGGTAGAACTTTAGACTTAGAATAAAAACAATCCTCCTTAGAATGAAACTTTCCTTCTGCTTAATGTCTGCAAATGACTATAGCAAATGAAGCTCAAGGCTTGTCCCTGTGAAATAGATTTCTATTAAAGTGAATCAGACAGAATGAAAATTCCATTCATTCTTCAATGACACTACTTAAATGGGCCTTCAACCAGCAGGTTATTGTTTTCTGTTGCTAATGTTAGATGATTTACCTTGGTAAGTAGACATTTGTACTAACCTAACAAATTCACTTTAGGAAAATAATATGTACCTTGCTGGGTTAATAGCAACTCATTGGGTTGTGATAAGAATAAAATGAAACATGTTTTAACACATTTAATATAATAAGTATCCAAAATGTTTTTTCAACCCTAGGGGTGTTAAAATAAGCTTTGAGAATTTCATATTTACAAATGAGTATTAACGAAAACATAAATTTGACAAATTGAACTTTTATTTTGTGTTAAAGAGTGTCCTTGATAGGTTTCAACCATGTACACATGAGTCTTTTCACAGAATGTCTCAGGCCTCTCTGGATTTTACATACCCCTACCAGACTTATTTTAAACTAGACTTCCCTGTATGGTGATGTGAAATAGGAAAGTGAAAATTTGAGAAATCACAATATACCTTGCAATCAGAAAATTTGCTTTTTGTGTGCAAAGCAACATAGTTTTTAAAAATGGAAACTCATTTAGAAAGATATGAGGGGAGAGATAGAGAGACATGTGTTCAAGACGTATGTGTTCAGGCGTCTCTATAGCACTGGTATAGCACTTTCCTCCCATTGTTCATCAATTTGCTCGAGTGGGCCCAGTAATGTCTCCATTGTAAGACTTGTTGTTACTGTGTTTGGCATATTGAATACGTCACGGGTAGCTTGCCAGGCTTTGCTGTGCAGGCAAGATACTCTCGGTAGCTTGCCAGGCTCTCCGAGAGGGGCAGAGGAATCGAACTTGGGTCAGCCTGGTCAGCCATGTGCAAGGCAAATGCCCTACCTCCTGTGCTATTGTTCAGGCGTCTCTAAGGAAAAGAAACAGAGATTTGCAAGCAAGATAGGTGTGCAAGGGAGAATACACACTTGAAAAGTAAGCCAGATTAGCTGATATTTTAATTTGTCGAGATACAGTAGTGAAAATTTGATCATTTAGCAGTTAGGATGTAAAAAATAAATGAATCCCCCTTTGTATCAGTAGAAATGATTATTGTACTACACTGCAGGTTCATGGCTATCCTTCGCCAGCAGATGCAGACACTGCAGACAAATGTAGTGCATTTAGAACTTTAAAGGAGATAGGTTCTGTGCTTTACTGCCACCTTTAAAAACATTATTACTAATTTCCCTGTTCGTGTCATTTTAACAAGTATTTATGAATCTCATCATTTTCACTGAAAAAGGCTAAAGGCTTTTTGAAAGACCAGGGAAAAAATTTCAGGAACCTCTACCTTGTGTTCCTTCATTCTGCATGCTAGTGAAGAAGAGGAAGATCCAGAAAAAATTGCATAGCTAAATAATGACAAATAAAGCCTGGATTTTGTGATTATAGTCAAGACTATTCAGGTATATCACAGCTCTTTAAAGAATCAATAGTTTAAAGTTGTATTGATTTTTAACAGGACTCTTAATCAGTGGCCGCAGATTTTCTCGTTGCAGATCAGAGTGCTCAATAAGCTGGGTGCATCATTTGCATGTGGGAAGCCAAGCTTTGGTCCTGGGCTCCACATGATTCCCTAAGCACTGCCAGGAGAATCCCCTGAGCACTAAACTAGGAGTAACCTCTGAATATACCAATTGTGTCCACACAAGATAAAACAGTATCAATTGATTAAAAGTGGTATTCTAAGAACAATGGACTGTTCCAGATAGGAAACAATTGCTAAACGTGTTAAAATTATGTATAAAATTATTGTGCTTTCATCTGTAAAGGAACGGCAGCATAATTGTAAACAAAATTAGCTTATGTTCCAACAAAACTCCCCAATCTTCTACTCTCCAAATTTATTCCATTACCTCTAAAATTGATTGCATAAAGCAATATAAGATAAAGGTAGCACTGCACTGTAGCACTGTCCTCTCATTGTTCATCTTGAGCCGGCCCAGTAACGTCTCCATTGTGAGACTTGTTGTTACTGTGTTTGGCATATCGAATGCATCACGGGGAGCTTGCCAGGCTTTGCCATGCGGGCGAGATTCTCTCAGTAACTTGCCGGGCTCTCCAAGAGGGGAAGAGGAATCGAACCTGGGTCAGCCTGGTCGACCGTATGCAAGGCAAATGCCCTACCTCCTGTGCTGTCGCTCCAGTCCAAAAAAGGCCCTCCCGTTGATCGTCGATTTGCTCGAGCGGGCCCAGTAACGTCTCCATTGGAGACTTTGTTGTTACTGTGTCTGGCATATCGAATACTCTCGGTAGCTTGCCGGGCTCTCCGAGAGGGGCGGAGGAATCGAACTCGGGTCGGCCATGTTGGCCGCTTGTAAGGCGAACGCCCTACCCGCTGTGCTATCGCTCCAGCCCCATTCTTAAAAACTAAAATGGAATATTTTCTATTAATAAGCAATTCTTCATTCTGATAACATTATAATAAAATTGCCTTAAGATTTTGGAATAAGTCAAAGCTGATTTCAAAGCTCTATGGGTAAGGTAATAATAATACATCCCTGGGAAATTTTACCTCTTTAAATCTCTTTTCTTCTCTGTAAAATGAAGATAATATCTAGCATATTTAGTAGATGCTTAGTAAGAATTATATTGTATTCATTAACTATCCCTGAGCATTTCATTATTAAACATCAGGGGAATTAGTGGATTTGTTAGCACAAGAAACCCTAAGAGCATCTCACTTTTTTTTTTTTTTTGCTTTTTGGGTCACACCTGGCGATGCACAGGATTACTTCTGGCTCTGAACTCAAGAATTACCCCTGACGGTGCTCAGGGGACCAT
This sequence comes from Sorex fumeus, assembly GCF_029834395.1. NCBI lineage: Eukaryota > Metazoa > Chordata > Mammalia > Eulipotyphla > Soricidae > Sorex > Sorex fumeus. The sequence continues at coordinate 25,932,951 of NW_026606143.1, read as the reverse complement.
ATGGGATGCTGGGAATCTAACCCGGGTCAGCCGCATGCAAGGCAAACATCCTACCTGCTGTGCTATTGCTCCAGCCCCCAGCATCTCACTTTTGAGAAAACATCTGCCCTTCTTAATTTGTCTAGAGTGCTCTGGGAGGATCCTCAGTGGGAACTGAAAGGACAACTGGGTGCCTTCTCAACTTCTCAGGGTTTCTTGGAATTAAGGTGACTTAGCCATTGCAATCAGCTTAAGGATTTCTTCTTAGTTTTATGCCAATGCAAAGAAATACAGAACTCCTTCTTCCTTCCTTCCTTCCTTCCTTCCTTCCTTCCTTCCTTCCTTCCTTCCTTCCTTCCTTCCTTCCTTCTGTCCCTTCCTCCCTCCTTCCCTCCCTCCCTATCTCTCTCCCTCCCTCCTTCCTTCCTTCCCTCCTACCCTTCTTCCCTCCTTCCCTTCTGCCCTCCTTCTCTCCCCCCCTCCCTGACCCCTCCCACCTTCCCTTCCTCCCCCCAACCCTCCCCCCCCCCCCGTCCCCTTCCTCCCTCCCTCTCTATCTCCCCTCACAATCTGAGTTCAAAGCTCTTCTCCCTTCTCCACTCCCTTTATACCTTCCTTTTTTTTGGTTTTTAGCCACATCTTGTGAAACACAGAGGTCACTCCTGGTGGTGTTCAGGAGCCTATCTGATACCAAGGCTTGGACCCAGGGTTCCTGTGTGCAAAGCATGTTCTTTGACACATTGATATCCCCTGACCCCAACACTGCTTTCTATTTTGTGCTTGTTTCCACTCTGTCCTCTGTCTCGTGGTCTATCTTTAACTGAACCACCTGCTGGTTAATGTTTGTGGTGTGCTTGCCGCTGTGCACTCTCGGGAGCTTATTCATATGCCACTGCGTGTCGGTAAGTTCTAGAGATATATACAGAGCCCATGTAATAGGAACTTTAACTCTAATAATTGTTATGACAAATCCTACACAATATTATTGTTTAGCAATTAAATTTCAGAAGAGCTCAGGGAGTTGGGCATGTTAAATAATTTCTGAGTTCAGGATTTTACCAATAATATCACAATTGCTTTAACCCCCTGGGTTGTAGGTTCTGAAAACATAACATGGAAGCATTTTTCCTCTTTCAGATTTGAATAGTGATAATAGTAGTAATAATTACAAAATAAAGCTAGGTGTTTAAACTCTAATTTAAGTCTTTATTTAACTGTCTATGCAACCACACACATGTACTGTAAGATCACAAAATAAAACTTTAGCTTGCTGCATATTTGGAGGTTATGTAAGAGTTGGTATCTCTATTTTTTTGTACTCCTGGTCCAGTATTTGAGGATCTCTCCTGGCAATGCCAGGGATTGAATCCAGGCCTCCTGCATGCCAAGCATTGCTCCAGCCCGTTGAGCCATCTTTCCTGCTCTATACTATGCATTTGTGACATTTAATAACTAATTTACTTAGGCAAAAATTAAATGTGAATGATAGAAAAAGATTTTGACATATGCAGATTGTTGCATTTAATGTTCTTCGAGAATAGAGAGCCATGCTTAATGAAATAATTTTATTAAAGTAATAGAAAGCCATCTCATAAACTGTTTCAATTCAGACCTATTTATATTCTAGTAATTCTCATTAGAACATCGAGTTATAGATACTGGAAAATATGTACATGCTTCCTTGTGAGGGGCAAAGCACACACTAAAGATATTATTCTAGGAAAGTTATTTGACCTGCATTTTTTCAAACAGAACTCTTTTGAAGAAAAGAGTCTCAAATGTCGAGACTGAGAAAGAGCTCATTTGTGCTATTGGTAAAATCCTGAACTCAGTGGGAGAGGGCTCTAAAGAAGACTAAAATTTATTGAGCCCTTCTTTGTTCAAGGTTTTGAAATCCAACCTGTGTCATGTTGCTTAATAATTCCAACAGCCCACATTTTCTGTCCATGTAGGTAAGCTACGCATAAAGTCAAATTACAATAACAGGGTTATATGGTAACTATGAAATCAGAACCAAATAGCTTATTGTGTAATATGGATGTTCAGTCTTTGTAACAACTTCTTGAATATATGCATGCTCATGCTCAACCAGAGTTTGTGTCCTTAGGTACGATTATCCCCTCTCTAGAGTAGATCTTGGGGAGCTACAACATTTGCTTTTCAGACTTTATAGTTCCTGTGTTTCTGTGGCTGACTACCCTCTACCTGATAGACATTGGTCTGGGAAAGAAGGCTGTTTTTTTTTTAAGATGACTTTAAAATTTTCACTTTGAAATAATCTTCAATGACTACAGAATCCAACGTTTCTTATTTAAGATCCTAGTTCAAGTATGACTCAAATAATCTAGGTTGATTTTGATGAGTCCGGAATGGAAACCAGGATTCTTGCTAGATTTGTGTGTGTTTCTCCTATCTTCTTGGATCAAGTTGTCTGCTATAGTCTTCTAATGGCTGGTCACAGGAGCTCAGGAAAGTAAGAAGACACTGGATATTATTGAACTCATTGGCTTGAGACCATCACACTCACTTCCACCATACCCTATTGACTCAGGTCAGAGGTGGAAGTCCAGTGTCTATAGAGGGAATATATCCTTCTCAAAACTGGATTTAAGCTGAAAAGAAAAGCACTGTAGCACTGTCCTTCCATTGTTAATCGATTTGCTCGAGCAGGCACCAGTAATGTCTCTATTGTGAGACTTGCTGTTACTGTTTTTGGCATATAGAATTCACCACGGGGAGCTTGCCAGGCTCTGCCAAGCGGGCGGGTACTCCCAGTAGCTTGCCGGGCTCTCCGAGAGAGATGGAAGAATTGAACCCGGGTCGGCCGTGTGCAAGGCAACCGCCCTACCCACTGTGATATATAAATTCTCCAAGAAAAAGAGGAGTTTCCAGAAAGGAACCCTGGAAATAGTATAGGGATTAGGGCACATGCCTTGCAAGTACTTGACCCTTACTCAATCCCCAGCACCACATGACCTCCTGAGAATTGCTAGGCATAACCCTGCAGGACCCAGGCAGTAAACCATCCTCAGGTTCTTACATTGAACTGTAGACTCGGTTGGCCACGCATCATCAGGAGAGTCCCTGGGTACTTCTTGGACACCCCTGAACCAAAAGAAAAGGGCAAAAAGAAAAGAAGGGCTTGAAGAACTGGAAATGGTGAACCACTCTAGCATAGTTTCTCTGATGAAATGTACTTTTGTGTTGATTCCATAGCTTAATTCTCAGAAGTCTACTTCTTTTAGATTTTTGGAGTGGTTAAGGTGCAAAGCATCTTGTTTGTTTGTGTTTGGGGTCATCATGCTCAGTAGTGTTCAGGGCTGACTGCTGATTCTATACTCAAGAGATTGCTCCTGGCAGAGCTTGGGGTACTATAGGCAATACTGGGAAACTGAACCAGGGTTAGCTACATCCAAGGCAAACACCTTCACCTCTATACTCTCTCTGCCCCAGCATCTCATTTTCCCCTTTGCTTCTCTCACCTGAACGATTGAATTTTCTGGTTTGCATTTGAATAGCTGCTAAATAAACCAATCTGATTCTTACCCTGCAGCCAGGTACATTAGTGATGCAGAGAATTGCATGGGAGTTTAAAAACCTAGGGGTGACTTACTTACCCAACCTCTCTGTGCTAAATGTAACTTATAAGCCATCCTAAACCAATGGTAGTATTTGGGTATTTGAGTTTCTGCTGTAATATCATTTCACCATATCTTTCCTGAAAAATTGTGAAATACATATAGAGGAGAGCACGGTATAATATATGCATATAAATAAAATATTATAATACAGTGGGGTATTCTAAGTTATGAACATAGTACAGTTTATTGATTTTGCCATTTTTGAGCATTTGAACTTTTTTCAGTTTGGCACTATTATAATACTTCAAAGGACATTTTTTAAAAATTATGTTAATGATAAATTATTTGACTATATGTGTTTTAGGGATACACTTTGGTGCCTCTTTTAATCACATGTTGCCACACCAAAACTGTCACCCAAGTACAAATAAATGCTCCTTCACTGCAGTCCATGAGATCTCCAATCCCCTTTGCTTTCCATCCCCTATTCACGGATCTGCAGTCTGAATCTACAGGCTTGTTTTCCTTTGGTTTTGTCTGTTTCCTTGCTTTTCTTCTCCATATCCTGCTTCTCTATATTCCATGCATGAGTGAGATCATCCAATGTGTTTCTTTCTCCTGACTTTTCTCACTTACCGTGACCCTTTTCTAGTTTCATCTGTTGTTGCCAAAAAAGGCGGGGGTGGGAGGTTGGGGGCGGGGAGAGAGAGCGAGAAAGTGTGAGAAAGAGTGAAAGAGAGAGAGCAAGAGAGAGAGAGTGAGGGGCTGGAGCAACAGCACAGTGGGTAGGGTAGGGTGTTTGCCTTGCACGCAGCCAACCTAGGTTCAATTTTCAGCAACTCATATGGTCCCCCGAGCACCGCCAGGAGTAATTCCTGAGTGCATGAACCAGGAGTAACTCCTGTGCATCCCCGGGTATGACTCACAAAGCAGAGAGAGAGAGAGAGAGAGAGAGAGAGAGAGAGAGAGAGAGAGAGCGCAAGAGAGGGAGAACAAGAGAGAGAGAGTGCGCAAGAGCACGCATGAGAGAGAGAGAGAGAGAGAGAGAGAGAGAGAGAGAGAGAGAGAGAGAGCAAGTGAGGGAACCTACCCAAGCTGGGGGTGGCGGCCGGAAACTGGGAACATTGCAGTGGGGAAATGCACACTGATGAAGCAAATGTGTTGAAACATTATATGACTGAAACCCAATTATAAAGAAATTGGTAACTGTGTATCTCACTGTGATTCCAAAACAAAAAGTTCATTTCTTCTGGCAGGATATTACTTCTTCTGGCAGGATATTACTTGGTAGCCTTGTATAAAAGAGGCTCTAGGTAGCTTCCTTGCATCCTTCCACCATGTAAGGAAACATCAGAAGCTTAAGATCAGGAAGAAGGATTCTTGCTTGACCATGCTGATACCCTGATATTGGACTTTCTTGTTTTTAACTGTGAGAAATGAATTTGCTTTATACAAACTACTGGTGGAATTTTGTTATTTCACCCTGTATAGATGGAGACAATGGTTATTTTTTCACCCCTTCCCTTCCTTTTGTTTCAATTATTGGACAGCTGGGGAGTCACACACCCTGGACTTATTGAATCATGGTAATCATACATTCCAAGTGTAGCAATGGTGACATATGTGCCCCCCATTTGTACAATCCTGTGCTTGTACATATTTTTTGTTGTGGTGGTAGAGCTCATCAGAGGTTACACCTTCTCATTGTGGTCCATGTGGTATGGCCAGATAGCACTTGTAGCAGTAGTAATGACATGCAGCAGAGCACAAATAGTAGAGCTGTCAGGACAGTGCTCAGAGTAAGCAGTGGCATTGAACTCACAGCCTTTGACTGGCAAGGCTGGAACACTAAGCCACTTAATTATCACCTGGGTCCCCAAGGCATTTGGTTTTGGATCATTTTGATTCTTGAGGATTCCAGAAGAGGCAAAGCTCACGCTCACTGGAGGTTGCAGGGTAGGGGGGTTAGAAGGGGAGGGGTGGGTCCCTTGCTAAATAGGTGAGGTGTCATTAGATCTGGAGCCAAAATTTCTTTATTCCCTGAAGGCTGGTAACAGATTTTGAAGAAACTTGAGCAGCAAATGAAGGGCTTTAGAACTTACACTGGAAGTGGTTAGCATTAGTATGGGAAAATATTTCTTTCGAAAGACAAGCCCAAATGGAATGTGAAGGAAATTTGAATATGAAATTTGGATTCTTTCCTGTAAAGATTCTGTAACCATAAAAGACACAACAGCAAAAGGAGAGAGACAAGAAAAGGGAATGCCCTGCCACAGAGGCAGGGTGGGATAGGGGGATGGGGGGTGGGAGGGATACTGGGATTGGTGGGGGTGGAGAATGGGCACTGGTGGAAGGATGGGTACTTGATCTTTGTATGACTGTAAACCAAGCACAAAAATTTGTAAGTCTACGAATGTACCTCATGGTGTTTCACTAATAAAAAAATAAAATAAAATGTGCTTGATCATTTACTACCTACCTTAAAAATAATTCTCAAAGACTGAGTAATTGATGGTTTAGACACTGGATGTTGATTTGGATTTTAAGTGGAGAAAACTTTGCTTGTGTCAGGGAGTCATACTTTTCACTCAGTTTTGAATCTTGCTTTGCCTGCCTTTTAGTTTATATCTGTACGTTTTGGTACTTCCTCATTATAATTTTTATGCTGAATGGAATTCAGAGAATTGGGTCATCCTTGAGCAACTGTAATCAGGAGGTAGATCTTTACATTCAAAAGAAACTACAAGGACCTCCAAACTAAAAAGGTTGACTCTACTTCCTGTCAAATAAGTTGTTTAGGAGAGGAATCATCAAAGTTTTGATTAGGACAAACATTCACTCTTACTATTTTTTAATTCAATTAAAGGTTTAAAATAAATTCCAGAGCCATGGCCGTGCCGGAGAGCTGCTCGTGGGGGGCAACTTGTGACTCAGTGGGGCGTGAAGGACGAGCCAGGAATGCCCCCCTTCCATTGAGGTTTCAGTCGCCCCATCATGACCGACTCATACCTGGCTTTCCACAGAGCTCCCAAGCGGCTGCCATCTTTCTATCCAGAGGGAAAAAGGCGGAAGGGACCAACACCCTTTCCCTCCGGGCAGGCATGGTGGCGTGGAAAGTCCAGAAGCACAAGGACTTAATGCAGAGCCCAGCAGCTTGCAGCAGAAAAATGAATGGACTAAGCCTTAATCCACGCCACCATAGAGGTGTGGAAAGTCCAGAAGCACAAGGACTTAATGCAGAGCCCAGCAGCTTGCAGCAGAAAAATGAATGGACTAAGCCTTAATCCATGCCACCCTGCCTGCCTGGAGGGAAAGGGTGTTGGTCCCTTCCACCTTTTTCCCTCTGGATAGAAAGATGGCAGTCGCTTGGGAGCTCTGTGGAAAGCCAGGTATGAGCCAGTCGTGATGGAGCGACTGAAACCTCTTTGGAAGGGGGGCATTCCCGGCTCATCCTTCACACCCTACCGAGGTCACGAGTTGCTCCCCACGAGCGGCTCTCCAGCACGACCATGGCTCCAGAGCACAGAAACCAATCTCATAACTATCTGACTCTCAGCAGAAATACTTCCAGGGTTAATAAGTAAAATACCAGAAATCCAAAATCGCATGGCCGCTATTGAGGCCACACGATATCATTTGATTTTTGTGACCAGCTGTAGAAAACAAATTATTTCACAATGTCTTTTCAGCATGTCTGATTTGGGGGGTGTAAACTCTAAATAATAATGGTGTATCTTTTGTCGAAACAATGAATCTAGTCAAAGTAGATAGAGTGTTAACTAGAATTCATCTGCCTCACATGCATTGGGAGGGTTGGAAGGGGGGCGTTTATTGGGGTTCTTCATGGTGAAAAATAACTATTGGTAAAGGGAAATGTGTTTGATATTTGCATGACCGAGACTTAAACCTGAAAACTTTGTAACTTTTCCCACAGTGATTCAATAAATAAATAAATTAAAATTTTTAAAAAAGGGAAAAAATAAAACTTCATCTTGGAAAATAAAAATAAAAACAAATTAAAATAAATTCCATCACTGGAATTCTGGTACCAACTTTGTTCTATATTCTTCAGAATCCTTGTCTAAAACTTTCTTTTTTTATGTGCATTATCTGGCTCTTATCTCCCCAGTAAAAAGGTGATTGTAATTGTATATTTATATTAAGATTTGTATGTAAAATATTCTTAAGCTTGAATGAGACAATTAATTCCTAAACTGATGTGAAAATAAAGCTAAAACCATTAAAAATAAAAGACACAACAGCTTGACTTGTACTTGGTGTGAAGGCTAGACCAACCTATAGAAAGCTTTTATTTTTTTTCTAAGTCTCTCTCCCATATAATAGTTTGCATCAGCTAGATGCACTCCCACTGCGTGGTGAGTTCGATTCCTTTGAATTGCCTAGCCCTTCCTTATCATGCCTTTCACAGACTGGTGGGTGTGCAGCCAATGTGAGCTGAACCCAATTAAAGGAGATTTGAAAAGTTGCGGAGATGACTGGTTAGGCAGGAGGGAGGAGAAATTCTGCTCAAAGGTATCTTTGTTACAAGGAGAAAGCTAGTGCTGATTAGCAGGGTTTCAAGGTTAGTGTTAATGTTAAGTACAAACAGGGAGTTGTGGACAGCCAGCCAGTTGAGAGTCTAATGACTTCCCTTACAGATGTGGCATTGATGCAATGTTCAGGCATCCATGTGGAAGTCTTCAGAGTTGGAGACCAATGCAAAGAATCAGGATATGTGAATGTCATTAGAATTCAAAGTAATAACTCTGGAATGTTAAAAAATAATCTTAAACAATGATTTAAGTGATATAATAGTTCTTTGACATACTGTCACTGTCACTGTCCTCCCATTGTTCATCGATTTGCTCAAGTGGGCCCAATAACGTCTCCATTGTGAGACTTGTTGTTACTGTGTTTGGCATATAGAATACGTCACGGGGAGTTTTCCAGGCTTTGCTGTGCAGGCGAGATACTCTTGGTAGCTTGCCGGGCTCTCCTAGAGGGACGGAGGAATCGAACCTGGCTCGGCCAGGCTGGCCGCATGCAAGGCAAATGCCCTACCACTGTGCTATCGCTCCAGTTCCAGCTTTGACATACTAGGAAACAAATTTTACTCAAGTAAACTTAAAGATCTAATTGGCTTTATTAACTAATTCCAAGATCAGGCAGCACACCATTAAAGTATAAGATAGTTCTAAACTACTGTGCAAAATTATTCGAATTTTTTTATTGAGGCACTGTGGTTTACAAATGTTTATAAATGTAATAGAGTTTCAGGAATTCAATGATGTATAATCTCTCGGGGCGGCTAGGGGAAGTCCCCATTAGCTCTCGCTCTCACCGCCTGTGGTTGGCGGACTCAGCCGCTCACCCACCCAGGGTGGCCCAAAGCTATGGGCAGATGAAGGAGGAAACGAGAGCCAAGCCAGTTGCCATTTATTCCATTCTCCCCAAGAGCCTGTTCCAGTCTCACTAAGCTCCCCATTCTAGTCTCACGCTGCCCCTAATTCCTGTCTCCTCCTGTCTCTCCCACTCATCTCTCCATGTTCTCTCTAGTAGTACCGTGTCTCTCATCTCTCCAGGTGCCTGCTCCTGCATTCTTCCCCTACATTGTTTTCCCTCTGTCCCCCTTGCTAGTCTCTCCACGCTTCATCTTGCTGCTCTGATCTCTCTCTCTCATCTCTCCCCAACTCTCTACATTAGGGGTAGACACCACACCCCATCCAGTAGCACAATCAACATATTAAAAGCCCTTCTTCTGCTCAAGGGCAAAATACCACTTAGGGTGTTTTTCTCCTTTCTTTAGTCCAATAACTCAATTAACATCTTAATTAACATCTTAATATCAGGAGCACAGCGGGTAGGGCATTTGCCTTGTATGAAGCGGTCCTGGAGTATGTTGCCCGAGATATGGAGAGTATCTCACCCACAGGGCAAAGCCTAGAAATACCTGTGATGTATTAGATATCCCCAAAACAGTAACAACAAGTCTCACAGTTTGTTGTGAGACATTACTGGTGCCCGCTAGAGCAAACCATGAACAATGGGAGGACTGTGCTACAGTGCAGTGTTATTTTGTATGGACACAGTAAGAGATACATTGAGCTTGTAGGGTGACTCTCCTGGGGACATTTCAGCACAGACTCATACTACAGTGCTCAGGCTGGATTAATCATTCCTAACCCTAGCAGGGTCTGAATCTAATTATCATTTTTTGGATCATGGCAGCATTTGTCCATGACTATGCTCTTAACTTATAGTTAAGCATTATGGCACTTTGTCCAGACCCATTTCGATGCCAGGGTAGCAAATAGCTCACAGCTTGCCCTGGATCCATCAAGTCCCTCATTGTGACCCTGCTTTTGGGGTGCTAGGAAGTATGGGCAGCTGAGGCTTAAGTCAGGAGGACAGATGTCCAGGAGGTAATATTATCTGGAGTCAATTAACTCCCATGTTACAAAAGCATTAGCTGTCTTCTTATGCCCATACAAAAGGACATTGCTCTGAATTAACTATGCAAATGACTTAAGGAGAAGAGAAAAACAATATTTACAAGTCAACAGAGCACAAAGGAAGAGATTACAAATAAACACAGAGGAATGGGAGCACTGTGATGGGAGTAACCCAATAAACCTAAGCTTCCTGCGGCAAGGCAGAAAGGACAAACCAGTGTTACCCTACACAATGTTCCAACAAAATCCCACCACCAGTATCCACTTCTCTCCAATAATTCCCAGGTCCCCCTACCCCAACCTGGGAATTATTGGAGAGAAGTGACAAAAATACATTTTAAAGTTTAATTATTGTGATTTGGGTCCCTTGCTTACAGTATTGATGACTCTGTGGATATATATACATATATATATCACTGTCACTGTCATCACTGTCCTCCCGTTGTTCATCGATTTGCTTGAGCAGGCCCAGTAACGTCTCCATCTTGAGACTTGTTACTGTGTTCGGCATATTGAATACGTCATGTGTAGCTTGCCAGGCTTTGCCATGCAGGCGAGATACTCTCAGTAGCTTGCCAGGCTCTCTGAGAGGGGCAGAGGAATCGAACCCGGCTTGGCCAGGCCGGCTGCTTGCAAGGCAAACGCCCTATCACTGTGCTATCGCTCCAGATATATATATATATATATATATATATATATATATATATAGAGAGAGAGAGAGAGAGAGAGAGAGAGAGAGAGAGAGCCAGGTTCGAATCATTCTCAAAGCAAAACAAACAAAAAAAAACTCCCATAGACAACATTTGTCTACTACTCCTGAATTGTACCAAATGTCTGATGTGGACCCACTTTCTAATGAAGGAAAGTAATCTATTCTCTTCAGATATTCTGTTTGTTTGCTTGGGGGTGGATACTCATAGAGGTGCTCAGAGCTTCTCTTGTTTCTACCTGCACTGAGAAATCATTCCTCGCAGGATTTGGGGAACTATAATGAGGTACCAGGGATGAAAGGCAGGTCAACCACTTGCAAAGCAAGCACCCTACCCACTATACTATCTCTCCAGCCTTCTTTGGAGATTTCGTATGATAATAGTTTAGAACTACAGATGTTCTGTTTTATAGCCTTGGATGCATATTGGAAACATCTGTGCAGCTCTCTAAAAGTACTGATATGACCAGAGAGGGAGATTCCAAACAGTTGAACACATGCTTTGCATCTAGGAGTCCTGGGTATGATCCCTGATACTGCATGGTCACCTGACCATCACTAGGAGTAACCTCTGAGCAAGGAGCAGGGAGTAGATTTCAAGGATGGTGAGCTGTGTCCCAAAAACAAAATCAAAGTATTAGTAGCCTTCAATAAGAGACCAGCAAACTTAATAGGCTGTTATTAACTGAGAGAATAACTGAGAATTTTAACTTGGGGTACACAGATTTGCAGAACACAAAACCATGCCTCAAAGAGAAGCCCAAGTCAGATAGTTCTTGTAAATGAGATGGGTGAGGATGGTGGAGTGGGACAATGACTGAGGTGGTCGGCAGAAGAAATATCAAGGCAAAAATGCTTGGATGGAGAGGGTCAAAAAGTAAATGTAGATAAGGGTGTCTTCATCAGACCTTTCAAACAGAACATTTGCCTGATTTTTGGCTTCTTGAAGTGTTGCTGGGTTTGCCTGGTCAGATCCAGTTTAAAGAGGAAAGTAAAGTAACTGTTTCTGCTGTGTCTATCTTGGGCCTGTTTTTAATGTGGCTCCTATTTTAATTTCAGTTGCCTTTCTGTTGATTGAAATCTTGGAAGCATTACTGATGTGCCATGATTGACACTGTGGTTCAATCAATTATTAGCTCACATTTTTTACATTGGGTTTCTGATCCTTCCTCAAAGGTAAGGAGCATTTCCATGGAAGACATTTAGTCATATTTTAGCAACAGCGTCTTTGCAGTTCTTTGAAGATTCTCATATAAAACCCATAAGTCTCAGTGATCCTTGCAATGTATTGAGCAGCCATTGTGTGATTGGTTTTCCTATAACTTCAATCCATGCAGGGGAGACAGCATTTTACTAAACGACATTCCTATAATAAGCAACCAGATTTTATTTTAATTTTTTAATTTTTATTAGTGAAACTCCATGAGGTACAGTTGTAGACATACAAATTTTTGTGCTTGGGTTTCAGTTATACAATGATTGAGTACCCATCCCTCCACCGTTGCCCATTCCCCACCTCCAATGCTCCCAGCACCCCTCCCACCCCCCACCCCCCATCCCATCCCACCCCTGTGGCAGGGCATTCCTTTTTGATCTCTCTCTCCTTTTGGGTGCTGTGGTTTTCAAAAGAGGCATTGAGTGGCTATCATGTTCAAAGCAGCCAGATTTTAAATTAGAGAACATACCTGAATCACACATGGTGCCTGAAGGCCATCAGCCAAGGAAATCAGAGAACAAGGCAATTTCAGCAGTAATTCCAATTTTGCTTTTGTAAATTGTTAAACAAATAGATTTTTTTGGTGGAGGAGGTTGAATGTTGGCTTGTTTTGTTGCCATTATCTAAATACTAAATGTCTCTATTGTAAAGCAATTTTCAACTCTGAACTGATCACATGGCAAGGAACCTTGGAAGAGAGTTATGACAAAGGTTTTGGAAGGTTTTATAACTAACTGTCCTATCATTTCTAAATAACATTGTAAATATTGACTTCTGTCAACCTTTAGCTGCACATTCCTACATCATGTGTCAGCGTTAAATATTATTTTCCCCATAGCCTTTCAGGAAACAACACAGAAATCTTGTCCTGATTCTGTTCTGTAGTTTAACATTCTCAAATCAAAATTGGAGTTACAGAATTTCATGGGGAAAATATGTACAACAAGGACAACTTAGAGTCTAAGGCTTCTTCCTACCCTTGTCTATTAGTGAATACAAATCCCTTCAATTAGAGGCAGATAACAGAACCCCAAACCTCAAGTGGGTTTTCTACAATTGGCATTTGATCCAACCACAAAGGATATCTCTATGGATACCATTGAGAGGACTCTGTATTGATACATACCCTTAGCTCTCTCTGTGCCCTGGGAGATTTATTTTGGTCCTGTAATAGGAAGCAGGATGAAGCGTTTTGCATATTATGAATGAGTGTTTCAAATTCAATGTTCAGTGTCAGACATACATATAATCGCTCTCAGCATCCTCTCCTGGAGGCATCATGCATGGCAAAGACCACAGAAACCTTGGGCTAGCCTGTGCCCTCTCAAATATCCTTACCTGAGCCACATCGCTCTTGCTAGGACAGTTAGCACAGCAGGTGGTTCAGAGTAATGATCTCATTTTGATGGCCCTGGAGTTGATCTCCATCCGGCTTGTTATATTAGCAGGCTGGTATATCCAGAAATGAATACAACAATAATAAGCAGACCTTACAGAAGTCTGCCTGCTCGACAGTGACAAATGAAAGCATTGCCACCTCTGGCAGAATGATGGACCTTGAAGTTTTGACTTTCAAAAGTTTGTAAAGTAGAGCTTTGTACTATGTTAAGAGGGTGATTGTCACACGAAGGAGACAATTTGGTTAAGAAGAGCCTTTTTTTAAGATTTGCTCATTTTTTAAAAAAATTTTATTAGTGAAATACCATGAGGTACAGTTGTAGACTTATAGATTTTTGTGCTTGGGTTTCAATTATACAATGATCAAATACCCATCCCTCCACCAGTGCCCACTTTTCACCACCATGGATCCCAGTATCCCTCCCACCCCCCATCCCCCCCATCCCACCCTGCCTCTGTGGCAGGGCATTCCCTATTGTTCTCTCTCTCCTCTGGGGTGCTGTGGTTTGCAAAAGAGGCATTGAGTGGCGATCATGTTTGGTCTATAGTCTACTATCAGCATGCTTCTCCCATTCTGGGAGGATCCTCCCAACACCCTTTATTTGGTTCTCCCTTCTCTATCTGAACTGAGCCTTCTTATCCTCTGTCCTCTTCCCTGCCTCAATGTCTGGTCCACACTGTGCTTTCCCCACTCCTGCAGCCACAGGTGCAGGCTGAGGAATTTGCTTTCTGGCCTATTATTTGCACCACAACTATAGTCTCTCTGCAAATAGCAATATCCTTCCATGATAATTGAGGTCTCATTGTCTCATTTGCAAAGACCTCTTGAAATTTCATATTTAATAGGAAGTCCTTCAAGTACGCAGTCAAGGAGAAGCCTTGATGAGGAATGTCAGAAAAACCTTAATATAAAAAACCGATCTGAAAAGGAGTTATTCTGCCATGTCCCCCAAGACTCGACCCGGAAAAGACTTAAGACTTGCCTGAGGCTCTCACTTCAGATGACTCAGGACCCAACCTTAGACCAGCCTCAGACTCTAAACTAAGATTGACCTAGCCCAAATCTGAAGACTGGACTCCCTCAGAAGATAATTCAGCAGGAATAGAAAGGCACCAACAAGACTTTAATGTAGACCACCTGAAATCAAAGTCCTTTCTGACAAAGCCCTAGCAATGGACTGTTGTCTGCACAGGAAGCCCTGGAAACTTGGGAAGAGGCCTCTAACACCAGCTCTGCAGATGTGTACAGTCTGTTCTAGAGTTGCCTACTCCCCAGTTCAGTGGATGTATAATATCTCTTCCTTTACTTTATCGGACTCTCCTCTGGTGTTCCACTCCTCTTCTTGTATTTTTAAAATAGAATTACTTTTCTCTTTGTCTTCTCTGAAAATTGATTTCTGTGTCTCAATCCACTGAGCATTGCTTAGTACAGAAAGAAAGAAAGAAAGAAAGAAAGAAAGAAAGAAAGAAAGAAAGAAAGAGGGAGGAAGGGAAGGAGGGAAGGAAGCAAGAAGGGAAGGAAGGAAGGATGGAGACAAAGGAAAGGGAGGAGAGGGAGGAGAAAGAAGAGAGAAAAAGAGAGAAAGAGAAAGAACCCAGTCCCGTGTATATTAGGACTTACGTATTCTCCTGGGAGTTGCAAAACCTTACATCTGCTGGAGTTTCTCCAAAATTCAGGTGGTATCGACTCCCATACCACATAGATAATGTGATTTGCAAGTGCAACTAGGTAACTGTCTTATTGAGACTGTATTACTGGTCCTCACCTGCCTGAACACTCACCCCATCAGTATAGCCTTGTGTTAGTGAGCACAGAGGCAAGTCACACAGCAAAGAAATGGCCTTTTGTATTCTGCCTAAGCCACATTGAATTCTATGGTTCATCGTCCTTACTTCATTTTCTCTCTGTTGTGATTGTTAGATATTCAAGAACAGTGAGTTCAGTACCTGTTTATATAAATATTGCTCACTTTTAAATGTAAAATTCTAAAAGAGATGGGCTGTGTATCTGATCCTGGATTGTGTATGTCTGAAGCATCATTTGAAGAAGTTAAGTACAACAGGGGGCAGATTCTGAGTTTCTGACATTCAGTTTTCTCTTTACTGGGTTAGATTGTCTGATATTTTATTTTAATAGAAATGGCTTTGAGTAGAGCTAGGAAGTGAACATTGAGAAATGGCTCTTGAGAAATAATGGATTCCCCCCCCCAAAAAAAAAATACTGACAAGACTGTGCTGGAATTGAAGCAGCATTTTCCTGGTCACATCACACTTCTCAGTCTACCTCTACTGAACATACAGACTGTGTTTTAGCGTTTGAACACAAACTACCTCACTATTCTATTGTTGTTGCATTGTAGGACCCGGTTTTTCTCCAGCAGGTTGCCAAAGTGGTGAAGACAGGAACTCTTACATAGACATTTTTTTAATCTTTTCATTGTCTGAGTACTATAGGACAGCAGGGGTTTTTTTCTTCCTTTTTGTTTGTGGGCCACATCTGGAGGTGCACAGGGCTTACTCCTGGTTCTGCACTCAAGGATCATTCCTGGTGGGCTTGGGGAACCGTATGTGGTGCCGGGGATTGAACACAGGTCGGTCGGCCATGTGAAAGGCAAATGTCCTACACACTGTACTATTACTCTGGCTCAGCCAGGAGTCTTTTAAGACTTCATTAAGAATGAAGTTAGTGAAGGAGAAGAGATGTACAGTAAAAAGAAGCCCATGATACGATGAGAAACCCTCCCACCCCATTTGGTTTCTTTCTTTAGCTATGAGAACATTCCTTCCTTCTGCTCTCCGCTTTGATATCTCATACATTTTTTAAAATCTCTCCAGGCACCTCCCCCTTTAGATCTTTTAACACCCGCTGTCATTTTTCAACTCTATGCAGGCTGGAAATGGCATCCTGCAATCCTGCATAAAATTCTGACCAAGATGATATTTGTAAGTGTGTCCTTTCTTGACAGACAATTTCCTTCAAATAAATACATATTATTAATCACTACTGGCTTTATACCTCTTAGAGGGGTCCTTGAACTAAGCCCCACAATTTAGAGGGCCTTGTTCTGAGCCTCTACTACCTGTGTCGTGTCTTTTTTATAGGCCAAAGTGGGCATGCCTACTGACTATTAGCACTCCCCACTTGTATACTTCCAGCCACCCAGGGGCCCAAAGTGCCACTTAAGGAGCCCCAGGACTGCATTGAGAGCCTGTACTGTCTCCTTCCTCTTGAGGGCAAATGAGAACTCCGGCATGCAGGCATAGACCCAAGGAGTAGCCAGAATATGACTCAGTCAGTTTGAGGAAAAACCTACAAGGTAGGTTTTCACACATGGGGGTACAAACAGATGATGTGGAGTTGGGGAAAAATCACGAGAAAGAAGGGGAGAACAGGACACAGACTTACTCATGGGGCCACGTTGTCTCTAAAAACATCCTCAAATTTCATATTTAAACCTTGCCCTCCAGGTTATTGCAAACACATGGGAATGGGTCTCCATGTTTGTGCCTGACATAGCCCTACAAATGTTGAGTAAGATCTATTTACAATAACTCAAAAATCTGTGATTTCTTTTATCTTCCTATTTTTTTTGTTGAATGGCAGCCACAAATTCACTGCCCTTTGAAGGCATTCAGTTAGCATTGTCAGCTAGACTTTATTTCAGTGATATTTGTCAGTGCCCCATTGTATTTAGGCAAATCATCTTGTTTTATTTCACTCTAGGATACCAAGAAAGTAATGAGCCACCACATCACTTTCTATGGTAACCTACTCAATTCTGAATACTGTGAAAAATAAATAAGGTTTTCAGTTACACTGTTTTCGAAATGTAGGTGAGTTGAGTTACCTGGTGCTGGGGGGGGGGGGCGCAAAACCACTCTCCAGCCCGCAGAGGTGGCCCTAGGATCCGTAGGTGCAGGGAAGGACCGACCAAATGAACACAAGACACAAGAGACAGAGTACAGTTTAGAAATAGAGAGAAAAAGGGAGAGGTTTTATTGAGGGATACAGGCTGTTTATATAGGGTCGGGGCAGCTCAGTCAGGAGCAGAAGCAATATAACCATATATGGTAAGGGCTGGAGCGATAGCACAGCGGGTAGGGCGTTCGCCTTACAAGCGGCCAACATGGCCGACCCGAGTTCAATTCCTCCGCCCCTCTCGGAGAGCCCGGCAAGCTACCGAGAGTATTCGATATGCCAGACACAGTAACAACAAAGTCTCCAATGGAGACGTTACTGGGCCCGCTCGAGCAAATCGACGATCAACGGGAGGGCCTTTACCTTTACCTATGGTAAGGTCAGCAACAAGAGCTTTACCTAACATTCAAGGTAGACATTTGTACATCAAAGGGTCTTATGACAGTAGGTGCATCCTGAGCTTTACATCTGTATATCAAAGGGTCTTAGGGCAGTAGGTGCATCCTGGAGGTTACTGTAGATAAGGACAGATAAGATGACTGTCAGCCTGATGTTATGTGGCTATAGATCAGGTATAGGCTGAAATCAGGAAGTCCTGGGAGACTGTCACCAATGTCTGTAACATGGGAACCATGGCCAGGGTCTATCAGAGGGCTCTTGGTTTTCCACACCTGGAATTTCTTGTGTGTAAGGAGTTTTAGCAACGTGTAAAAGGAACCTTATTTTACCCATGATATTTAAAAAGATATAAGAAATGATAGCTCAGAAAATAGAGGGAGAAAATAAACTACAAAGCTGGAGGTGCCATTTAGTAAAAATGACTTAGGGACAAAGCTGTGCATTCACCTTGGATGGAAAATACCATGAAAAATCTCATAGATAAAAACCTCAGGTCCAGCTATACATAAGCAATTATGTTGCTGACCTTCCTGTCTTATAGTTGTTACAATGTTAGTCTCACTCAATTGAGTTTTTATTATTATTTTGTTCCTGGCCTCGACTTTTAGAGAGGGGATTTTTTCCCCTCCTCCTACCTTCACATCAATTTTCCCCTAGCACATCTTGTTCTAGGTAAATGTTTTATGGCATAATCTTTGGGTTCTTTCACTCTAAAGTGGAAAGTATTGGAGTTGATTCATCTTCTTTGTCTTGTCAAACACTTCGCTCATCTTGACATTTGCAGAAGGCTTTGAAGATGTGCCTTCTATTAGTAGTATTCAATTGAAATTGCTCTCATAATTTTCAATTGAGTTTGAATATAATGAGGAAAATTACCAGACTATCTGATTTTGGCATCTGTTTACTGTGTGATGCATTGGCAACAACCTTGGATTTTTGTTCTGTTATGTTAACTGAATAAAGAAAAGCACTCTGAAAATAATATTTTACTGATTTGCCACAAACATGAATAGATAGTATATGTGGATTTGGCTTTGATTTCTATACATCTCTGGGCTTTACATAATAGACCTGCACACCAAGTGTTTCTGGCATCTTCCTACCCTCCCTACAATTCAGCATGGGCTACTTCAAAAACAGTATTTAAATTATAATAGCAGTCTAGAAAAATTTGTGTTACATATATAAAATGCCATTGCAATGTGATTTGTTTTAACAAGAAAATGAGGAAAACCTAAAAGGCCATCATTATGAAAAATATTGTATGAAATACTTATCATCATAGGAAAAAGAGAGTATGAGATAGTTTCACAGAATAATCGTCAGTAAGGGTATTCAGATTATTGCACAATAGTAAGAAGGAACTTCCTGCACTAACGTGGAGAAATGAGATAAAATTGAGATAAAATTTTAAGTTAAAATTGAGATAAAATCAAGTTTCTGAGAGGAATACACAGCATATGTGGCCAGAATTATTTCTGTCCTTAGACAGCTAGTTTCTCTCTCCTTCAGCAAACAGGGGAAACATTTATTTCCTCATTCCTTTGGTGTTAGGTGTGGCCACAGGACATGATTTGGATAATAAAATGTGAGCTGAAATGATGTCCAGAGCATTCAAATGGTGCTTGATGCTGCGGGACATTCTCCTCCTCCTCATGTTTGTCAGTGCATGTCATGTGGTGGTATAATGTGAGTTAACCACGTGGGGTACAACGGGAATTCTGCAAAGGAATACGTGGAAAAATATTTGTGTTGCTTTAAATAAGTGTTAGAGAAATTATCAAATTTGTCATGATCATATGCTTTAGTTTATTTGTCCTCTCTCTTTCCCAACTATTTCTGGTATGTGGCTTTTACAGATACCACATTGATGAGTGTGTGAAATAAATTTGTCTTTCCCCCTCAATCTCTGGTTGCAAAGTGTCAAATTTTCAAATAAGATATCTGTTAATTAGGAACCAAATTGCTTAAAAATTTCAGTATTTTACTGATCATTCACTTCCTTGTTTATATTCTATGTATTTTCTCATGGTCAATAAACTGACTCAAATGATTTAAATTATCCCACCACTTAAAGAGAAAAGCTTCTGAAATAATCTGGATCCAAGGAGTTAAATTAATTTCACCATTGGCTGCGTTTTTCAGAAGTTCTTTTAGTTCTTCCTTTGACACATAACTGTAGCTTTTAATCTCATTGGGATTTAGATTCAAAGTTATATTCTTCTGGGAGACTAGCACCCAGAGAGGCAGGGTGGGATGAAGGGATAGGGGGTGGGAGGGATACTGGGACCCATGGTGGTGGAAAATAGGAACTGGTGGAGGGGTGGGTGTTTGATCATTGAAACCCAAGCACAAAAATTTGTAAATCTACAACTGTACCTCATGGTGTTTCACTAACAAAAATTTTTTAAAAATGTAGATGATGGAGAATGGGCACTGGAGGAGGGCAGGGTAGTGGATCATTGTATAACTGAAACCCAAGCACAAAAATTTGTAAGCCTACAACTGTACCTCATGGTGTTTCACTAACAAAAATTAAAAAAAAAGAAAATGAAAATGAGAAAAGGCAAAAAAAGCAAAAAAAAGAACAGTAGAGAAAAGTACCAGGAGCTTTGCTCAGTGCCTTAGAAGCTGCCTTACTTGCTGGAGGAAAAGGTAGCTCATATAGAGAAGGGAACACCAAGTAAAGTGTGGTTGGAGGACCCGCCTGGGATGGGAGATGTGTGCTGACAGTAGACCATAGATCGAACATGATGGCCACTCAATACCTCTTTGCAAATCACAACACCCAAAAGGAGAGAGAGAAAAAGATACTGGGATCATCGGTGGTGGAGAATGGGCACTGGTAGAGGGATGGGTACTCAAGCATTATATGACTGAAACACAACCACAAAAGTTTGTAAGTCTATAACTGTACCTCACAGTGATTCACTAATAAAATTTTTTTAAAATGTTACATTCTTCTTCAAAAACAAAATGTAATAAATTTTATGTTCTCCCCAAATACTGGAGTATTTGGGGCTGGAGTGATAGCACAGCGGGTAGGGCGTTCGCCTTACAAGCGGCCAACATGGCCGATCCGAGTTCGAATCCTCCGCCCCTCTCGGAGAGCCTGGCAAGCTACCGAGAGTATTCGATATGCCAGACACAGTAACAACAAAGTCTCCAATGGAGACGTTACTGGGCCCGCTCGAGCAAATCGACGATCAACGGGAGGGCCTTTACCTTTACCTTTACCTTTACCCCAAATACCATCAGACTGAGCCTTGTAATACATTCGTGTTAGATAAGTAAATTCTTCTGGAAGAACCTCTTCCATTGGAATTCCTAATTCAGACTGCAAACACCTCTGAGCAGCATCTTACTCCAATTGCATCATTTTTCCCCAGCTCTCCTGGACTACTAAGTGGGTGACTACCAACAGGAGTTTGTAGCGCAAACTGGAAAGGTAACTTTAGCATATGATCTCTGTTGCAGCAATAGCTTATTTTCATTGTTAAACAAGAAGACACTAAAATCTCGATGCAATAATCCTTTATCAATGTTTTCATTCAGGTGACAATTCTTCTTGGTGTCAGCTCCAATTTTATTGTCATGTTCATCAATAAGAATGCATTATATATATATAACTTCTAGCATCAGGAGCATTTTCATAAACTCAGTAGGGATACAAAATAAATTAGTTAAGTTTTATCCTAAAGTAATGGATATCTTTTGGACTTGTATGTTACCCAACACTCCAAGTGAGTCAGGAATCATGCACCCAATGTAATGAACATTTATGTAGTAAACTGTAGAAGGGTTTGCACCCAGTAGAATAGAGACTATAATTAGCCTCCTAGTTTAAATCAGGTTTTGATGTCTAGTTTAGATGATACAATTTTACTGGCATAGTTATAAGAAAAAATATTTGAAGCGATTAATAGATTAATATGGATAAGGAAATGTGGACCTATTTAAACTGCTCTTAAGACTTAATGGAAAAGGGTCAGAGAGAGAAAGTACAGGCAATAAGGCTCTTCGCACATGACTGACTGCAATTCTATCCCCAGCACTGCTTAGTGACCTCAAACATTTCCAGGAGTCATCCCAGAGCACAGAGCCAGGAATAGCCCCAGAGCACCATCAGGTGTGGACAAAATCTTCCTCCCTGCAAATACATTTTTAAAAAAAGTTACTTGGAAAAAATAAATGGTCTGAGCTGAGCTGAAAGTAGCTCCTTAATACCACCTAGTGTGCCCCCCAAATAGAAGAATAAGTGGACTAATAACCCAAGAACCACAGCAAATAAGGCTGATCACTATTTCTAAGAGAATGTCGTAGAAATTACCATGTGTGAGTGTGTCACCAAAGACAAGCTGATTCAAATAAAGACATCGGAATTGAACCCTGTGCCTGCACTTTGATCTCCAGCTCTGGGAAATCCTGCTTCCTTCCGTATCATGAGGATAACTCAAGCTATTTGGCATGTGAATGAGCAGCTCTGGAGCAACTCTTCTAGCCCTAGTCAAGCCTTCGGTCCTGGGCAGCATCTTAATGTTAGTTCCTGAATCATGACCACCTCTTTAAACTGTGTTCAGACTTTTAATCTACAGAAATTTTATTTTATTTTTGGATTTTGGGTCACACTTGGTGATGCTCAGGGGTTAATCCTGGCTCTTCATTTAGGAATTACTGCTGGCAGTGCCAGGGCTGCTATATGGTATGTGGGAGATCAAACCCATATGTGTAAGGCAAATGCCATATGTTCAGTACTATTGCTCTTGCCCCAAATTTTAGAGTTTTCTTCTTTTTGGGGGGAGCGACATGGGTCCATTTCCAGTGGTGCGTAGGAGTTACTCCTGGTTCTGCTCTCAAGGATCACTTCTGGCAGACTTGGGAGATAATATAGAGTACCAGTACCGAACCCAGGTCAGTTGTGTGCAAGGCAAATTCACTTCCTGCTGAATTATCTCTCTGGCCCCTCTACTGACGTATTAGATATGCCAAACACAGTAACAACAAGTCTCACAATGGAGACATTATTGGGCCCACTCGAGCAAATCGATGAACAATGGGAGGATGGTGCGTCTTTTCTAACAGCTGCATAGTATTCCATTCTGTAGCTGGAATGAAAAAAGTTTCTTTAACCAGTCGTCTGTTCTTAGGCATTCAGTTTTTTCCAGATTCTGGCTATTGTAAACAGTGCTGCAATAAACATAGAGGTGTAGATATCATTTGTACTTTACTTTTTTGCATATCTGGGATGTATTCCCTAAAGTGTTGTTACTGGGTCAAATGGGAGCTCAATTTCTAATTTTTTGAGAAACGTCCATATTGTTTTCCAAACGGGCTCAACCAGTCAGCATTCCCACCAGCAGTAAAGGAGAGTCTTCTTCTCCCCACATCCACGCCAACACCAGTTGATTTTGTTCTTTTGTATGTGGGCCAGTCTCTGTGGTGTGAGATGATATCTCATTGTTGTTTTGATCTGCATCTCCCTGATGATTAGTGATGAAGAACATTTTTTCATGTGCCTTTTGGTCATTCAGATTTCTTCTTTGAGAAAGTTTCTGTTCATTTCATTGCCCCATTTTCTGATGGGATTGGATGTTTTCTTCTTGTGGAGTTCAACCAGTGCCTTGTGTATCCTGGATATTAACCCCATATCAGATAGGTATTGGGTAAATATCCTTTTCCATTCTGTAGACTGTCTTTGTATTCTGGTCACTGTTTCTTTTGAGATATAGAGGCTTCTTAGTTTACGATAGTCCCATTTGTTGATTTCTCTGTCCACTTGCTTGGTCAGTGGTATTTCAAATTTGAAGATACTTTAGCTTCGATGTCATGGAAGGGTTTTACTGACCTTTTCTTTGAAGTATCTTATGGATTCCAGTCTGATGTTGAGATCTTTAATCCACTTTGATCTGACTTTTGTGCATGGTGTTAGGTAGAGGTCTGAGCCCACTTTTTTGCATGTAGCTGTACAGTTTTACCAGCACCATTTGTTAATGAGGCATTTTAGTTGAATGAGAAGTATTAGGATACAAAGGAACTTCCTTGCTCTTTAACTATCCAGCTTTGTTTTATCTGTTCCCTATATGAAACGTTCCCTTCTACTTAAAATATAGCTTGCAAACTTTGATCATTTTGTACATGACAATAGTCAGAGTATCCCTAAAGGCTTTATATCATCGAATGTATAGAAAACAGCTCTTGAAATGAACAAATCTAGTGGAAAGGAATGTTAAATTTGCATTTAAATTTTGTTAAATTATGAGGTGGTCAAACTATTGCCTACAGTAAAATCCAGTCTGCCTGTTTTTATAAATAAGGTTTCATTAGTACACAGTTATTTGTTTACAAATTGTCTTTAGCTGCTGCTGCACTATAACAAACAAGGCTGAGTTCTTGTAACAACATTATCTGGCCAGAAATATCTATTACATGGTCCTTCACAGAAAAAAAAAATTACTTGCTCTGGTATTCTAGACTCTTACCATACCTACAAAAATTCTAACCCTGCAAGGCCAAAGAAAAAAATTCTCTTTCATGGCAAAGATGTTTTTTAATCAGGAATGGAGTCACTGATTGAGATAAAGAATTAAATTAAATTTATTTGTTTTAAAAGAAATACCCAATTCTACACCATCATTTTCTGACACTTAAGAAAGCCAAGGGTGGGGCTTGGAGTGATAACATAGCGGGTAGTGTGTTTGCTGACCCGAGTTCAATTCCCAGCATCTCATATAGTCCCCTGAGCACTGCCAGGAGTGATTCCTGAGTGCAAAGCTAGGAGTAACCCCCGAGTATCGCCGGGTGTGACCCAAAAAGCAAAAAAAAAAAAAAGCCAAGGAACTTGAGATTAATAAAGCAACTCCCATTTTTATAAATAGAGAGGAGGCTGGAAAGACAGTTCAAAGCACTAGAATGCATGCTGTACATGAAGGGGGCCTAGGTTAGAACCCCATTACCACATGATACCCTGAGCACTGCTGACATTGCTGGAAGCTACCACAATCACCAAGGAGGCGTAGCTCCTGAGCACTGTTCTGTGTGCCCCAAGCACCAAGTTAAAAGAATAAAGAGGCAAGTTTGGTATTATTGGGGTGGGGCGGAGTTTGGGTCACACCCAGTGGTACTCAGGGTTTACTCCTGGTGCTCAGGAATCACTCCTAGTGGGCACAAGGGACCCTATGTGGTGTCAGGGATAGAATTCGGGTCAGTAGCAATGCAAGTCAAGTGCCCTACCTCCTGCACTCAAGGTAGTATTTTTTTGACTTTACTTCTCTGTTTCAAATCTGATGAGAAAGAAAATGAACCACTACAGAAAACATTTTGAAAACAGAATAGCTGTCTTAAACAGAGGTCAGCTTTACAACACCCAAAAGGAGAGAGAGAACACAAGGGATTGCCCTGACACAGAGGCAGGGTGGGATGGGAGGGATGGGGGTAGGAGGGATATTATCCATGGTGGTGGAAAATGGGCACTGGTGGAGGGATGGGTATTTGATCATTGTATAATAGAAACCCAAGCACAAAAAATTGTAAATCTACAACTGTACCTCACGGTGTTTCACTAATAATAATAAAAAAAGAGGTCAGCTTTTGTAGACTGATTCTCACGCCACAAATAAGAGCATAAACTTTCATAATCCTTAAACTAAGCCCTAGAAATAAGGCAAAATTATAAAAACCTGCACACAATATAAGCATCTGTGTGGCAAATTAAAAAAAAAAACAAGTAAACATCAGTAATTCACAGCTATTGGAGAAACACCTGGGGTGTCTAGGTATCAGTTTACATTTGCTTACCTTGGATTTAAATTCTAACTGTACAGATTGGTCACTCATTTTACATAACAAAACACCTTAACACTTTGCTATTGAAAACAACTACAAACAGCTATTATCACACACAGGTTCTGTGGGAAGATCCTGGTTCCTGTATCTTTTGAGGCTGCAATCAGGATGTTAGAAAGAATCATAGTGTCTGTAGGCTTGCCTTGGGTCTGGAGGATCAGTTCTCAAGGGCTTTTACTCTCAGGTCTGGATTTTACTTACACTCGCACAAATCCATCTTCCATCCTTGCCTAATTCCAAAACCACACCCAAACATTAGGGTTTTGTGATGGTAGCACTCTATTTCCCAATATCAAATCCTGTCATAGTTTTATATTACTATATAAAAAGCATTCTAAAATTTAGGAGTTGGAAACAATAAACTTTGGGACTACAAGTTGGCTCTAAGAGCTAGAGTGCATGTTTCACAATCGGGCCCTGGATCTGATCCCTAGTACCTCATGATCCCCTGAGTACTTCCAGGTGTGACCCCGCCCTCCCAATCAAACAAGATAACATAACAATTACTGAATTTTCTCACACATAAAGGGACTATTGACAACCAAAGTAAGTGAATTGGTGAAACCAAAAACTTTAAGACTGAAAATTATGGTGGTTTCTGAAGGGAAAGGGTGGTAGGGTGTATATGAGAAGTGGGTCACTGTCACTGTCCTCCCGTTGTTCATCAGTTTGCTCGAGCAGGCCCAGTAACGTCTCCATTGTGACAATTGTTACTGTGTTTGGCATATTGAATACGTGACGGGTAGCTTGCCAGGCTTTGCCGTGCAGGCGAGTTGCTCTTGGTAGCTTGCCGGGCTCTCCGAGAGGGGTGGAGGAATTGAACTTGGGTCGGCCGTGTTGGCCACTTGCAAGGCAAATGTCCTACCACTGTACTATTGCTCCAAGGCTCTTTTTGATGAGGGGATAGTGGTGGTACTTTGGTGATAAATGTAGTAGTTGAAAATATAGAGGTGTTATAAATTCTTGAACTCTATAAACCCTATGATACAGTAAGCTAATGAAACAGTATTTAAAGATAAAGAACAGATACTCTTGGTAGCTTGCCGGACTCTCCAAGAGGGGTGGAGGAATCAAACCCGGGTTGGCTGGGTCAGCTGCATGCAAGGCAAAGGCCCTACCCGCTGTGCTATGAAATTTGCATACAAGTGGATCCATGTGGTGTGTACCATGCTAAGTAAAATGAGTTAGAAAGAGAGGGACAGACATAGGATGACTGTACTCATTTGTGGAATATAAAGTAACATAGTGGGAGACTAACACCCAAGAATAGTAGAGATAAGGACCAGGAGGATTGATCCATGACTTGGAAACCGGCCTCACTTGCTAGGGGAAAAGGCAGCTAAGACAGAGAAAGAACCACCAGGTAAAGGATGCGTGGAGGGCTCGCTTGGGATGGGAGATGCATACTGAAAGTAGACTATAGACCGAACATGATGGCCACTTAACACCTGTATTGCAAACTGTAACACCCAAAAGGAGAGAAAGAGAGTAAAAGGGAATGTGCCTGCTGCAGAGGCGGTGGGGGAGGGATGGGGAGTGGGAGGGAAACTGAGAACATTGGTGCTGGAGAATGGGCACTGGTGGAGGGATCATTGTGTGACTAAAATGTAATCATGGAAGTTTTTAAGTTTGTAGCTACCTCAAGGTGGTTCATTAAAACATTTTTAAAAAATAGAAGCAATTTTTAATGACCCAGAATTTTCAGGCATTTAACTTACATTGTGAGCCAACTTTTACCTTTCTCTACAGCCAGTAGGCTGAAACTGATGATTGTTTTGCTTGTTGACTAAACTCTAAGTTGGTTGAAAAAATGTACCAAACACCTGAGAATATAAGTTCTTGTATTTATGTACAACTTTGAAGTTTACAAAGTGATCTTGTATAAGTTATTTACTTCTCAAAATTGTAGAGAAGAAACAGAAAAATCAGAGACATAGAGACACTACATTTTTTCATCTATCCTCCCTCACTAGAGGGTGACAAATTTGTATAAAACTAATAGAAATAGAAAAATAATAGAAATTCCCTATATAATGGTGTCTTTAATCTGAGAGAATTTTAGTAACTCTTTTGCTTTCTAGCTCAAAAGCAAAAGAACAAGCTTTACTTAGGGCAGAGCCAACAAATCTCTGACCTGTCACTCTTGCAAGTCACTCTGATCTAAGTAGGACTCAACTTCTGACCTGTGAAAAAGAGGTCTTGAGGTTTCTGATGAAAGCTATTTTCAGTGACATCCAATCTTGGAGCTGCCGAAACAAGTCCGAGCAGACAATTGGAAAAAATGTACAAAGCTACCCACCAATAAAAGGGTAAACAAATGATAGGTATCAAAGGGTTTCTAAGTTGCTTAGTCATGGAAGACCCCTGCCAAGAACTTATTTCATACATGTAATAGCTATGAACCCTCAAAGGTTTCTCATGAAACTTGATATGTTTCCTTATAGTAATTTAAAAAGTTCACTCATTTCATGAAACTTACATGTATCTACCTCATACACAAATGAAGATTAGAAGTATGATAGAGAAATTAGAAAATAAAATCCAGTATGAAATTGTTTGCACCTTTAGAGAAAGGTATACCAATACTCCTTTTTGAAATACTTGTATGAATCTGGAGTGTTTACAACAGATCTTGAGGCCTTTTCCTGCATCTGTAGCAGTGGCAAGATTAGAGTGATGATGCATTTCAGAATTAGGCACCCATATCCACAGGCCAGGAAATGGAAATATGGCAAGGAATTATCCTTAAGCTTTGAATTACCGTAAGAATTTGAAGGGATCTCAAGTCCCTTTGCTTTCTTAAATGTCAGAAAATGATGGTGTGAAATTGGTTATTTCCTTTAAAACAGATAAATTGAATCATTCCTAATTACTGGGTTATGTTGTTAAGAAAGGTCAGTGTGCTTTTTAAGGACAAGCATTCAACAGAGGTGAAAACAAAAAGAAATCCCTCTGCAAAGCTAGCAGTAAGAAAAGGAAATGATGAGAGTTGAACTGTTTTGCTGGTGTTCCCATACAGATCCAAGCAAAGGTAAGAAAGATGAACCAAAAAATCAATTGGGTATTTCTTGGGAAACCTGTAATAAATGGGAATAAGACATGATTAAGAGGGACCTACTTGTCCCAAGGGAATATTTTCAAAAAAACTTTAAAAATCAATTCAGATATAGTTTAGTGAACTGTTTTCTGTGTAAAACAATCATATTTGTTAAAGATTACTGCAAATGTGTTGACTCTTCTCCCAGTCCTTATGGGGGCATGTGCCCACATTTATTTATATCACTAATAATAACTTTTATTGGCCACATACAATGTGGCAGGTAAATTGATCTGTATGTGTTAATCTGTGGCATAATCACAATTTGTCTCAGGCACCTTTGTTGTTCTGGAAAACTGAGGAGTAGGGAGGTGAAATAATGTCTTCAAAGCTATTTTTATAACGGGGTATCTTGGCTCCAGGGATTTCATATTTGACTGATAAACTTTATTTTGGCTATTTGGTAGCACTGTATACTGTAGCACTGTCCTCCCGTTGTTCATCAGTTTGCTCGAGTGGGCCCAGTAACGTCTCCATTGTGAGACTTATTGTTACTGTGTTTGGCATATCGAATACATCACGGGTGGCTTGCCAGGCTTTGCTGTGCAGGCGAGATACTCTTTCGGTAGCTTGCCAGGCTCTCGGAGAGGGGCAGAGGAATTGAACACGGGTTGGCCAAGTCGGCGGCGTGCAAGGCAAACACCATACCCGCTGTGCTATCGCTCCGGCCCTTGGGTATTTGGTAGTTGGATTTTTCTTTGTAAAGTACAGAATTGTTTACTTCAACTTTTGTTCAGAATGGCAGAGCGGGGGCTGGAAGAGACTGCCCAAATTTGGAGCTGAGCTTTGCATGCCAGAGGTCTGGGTTTGATGCTCAGAACTGCATGGATCCCCCATGCACTGTCTGGAATGACTTTTAAACACTAAGCACCACTGGCTGTGGCCCCCAAACCAATAAAATAAGTTAAAGTTGCAGAATGAACATACGCTTTTTTTTATCCTATGTTCATTGAAATCCCAATGAAATGAAGGTGAAGAGATGAATAGAAGATGCAAGCCCAAGGGCATGTTACTGCACATAGAAGGATAGGAGTATAGAATGAGACTATGGCAAATGTCCATAGGATGTAAAACAGGATGATTACTAGTTGACTGGCTATGTCTGAGAGCTGAAATGAATCCTTACTGGACACAGGGGGTTATTGAGAAATAATTATGTTCTGGACCCCCAAATGTCTCAGATATGGGTGACACCTCTGAAAATGAAGGGTGAAGAAGAGAACTGTATGCAGTCCAGTTTGAGAAATTCTTAGAATCCCTTTGTGCTATTTCTACTATGAGACAATTCTAGGATTTTGTTCTCAGAAGTACAAGAGAAGGCTCCTGTTTCACTCAGCAGGAGTTTGTTTACACTTTCTAGTCCTCCAGTTACTTATAAGAGAAACTTACAGTTTCTTCTCAACAGAACAACCAGACTGATCTTGAGCAAATGACTTCTCATCAGCTGAGAGAAAGAATGGAAACATGTTAGACAGTGTACAAGGTTCAAAGTAATTTGCTCATTCCCCTACTCCAGAACTACCTTCTCACTGACTCTATTTATTTTTTAATTTTGGGTCCACACCTGGTAAAGCTCATGGTCTACACCTGACCAAGTTCTGAAGGGTCATTCCTGGCGTTTCTCAGGGGAACAGGCAGTGCTGGGGATTGAACCCAGGCATCCTGCATGCAAAATTTGTGCTCCAGCCTGTTGAGCCATCTCTGGGCTCCTAGGTTACCTTTCATTCATTCTTTTATCATCATATTGGACTTTTTCTTGCTCATAAAACCATTCCTTGAGTGGCCTTGAGTGTGGCCTTGAGTCCATCTTAGTCTCTTTTCCGTACCTGGAATTCTCATCCCTTAGAGATATTAAGCCTCATTTTCTCACTTCTGCAATCAGATTTGACCTTTGTAACGAAATCT
Organism: Sorex fumeus; assembly: GCF_029834395.1. Lineage (NCBI taxonomy): Eukaryota > Metazoa > Chordata > Mammalia > Eulipotyphla > Soricidae > Sorex > Sorex fumeus. The sequence goes on along the minus strand of NW_026606143.1, from coordinate 25,902,454 downwards.
TTCTTGGCCAATATTTTTAGTTACAACCTTTCCCAGCCCTTTCTATCCTTTTTCTCACTTTTTAACTTAGTATGGGATTTTACACTCCCCCCCTGCTTGCTTTAGTTTCACAACCTATAAAAGAAGGCAAAGAGCAAAAGGTACTTTATTGCTTGTATGGTTTCCTGTGCCTTGTTATTATCCTGTTTGTTTGCCTAGGATAATAGAATTAGGAGCAATAGAATGTTCAGCTGTTGCGGGCAGGGAGAATTATATCTGCTTTGTTCATCTCCTGTATTGTGAGCACTTAAACCAGTGCCTGCTATAGTACTTATAGTATAGTATTAATGTATTGTATTAATGTATGGTAGTACTAGTATATAGTATTAATATAGTATTAATGTATTGTTGATACATTAATAAAAAGATTCTATGATAAATGGGAAAAATCTCTAGGAAAGTGAGGTAAAAGAAGTGAAGAAAATTAGGAGATAAATCATAAGAAAATTTGGGGTCTAACCAAGTTTATTATCTAAACAATAAGACAGCAGAAAGGGAAAATGGAAAATATAGAGGAAGCTATATATTAGATCAGTAAGTAAAAAAAAGCCCCAGGCAAATATTTTCAGTTTGAAATAGCTCACTTAGCATTTAGGTCAATGGTGGGGGGAAATGGGATTCACATCAAAGAACAATATTGGGTCATTTCAGAATGCATGAGGAAAAGAGAAAATTCTATTAATATGTAAGGAGACAAAAGCAAATTACTAACAAAGGAGACTAATAGTTGTAATTTCTTCAGTTTTCACCAGTAGTATTTGAAGCCAGAAGTCATGACTTCAAAATTTAGTGGGAAATATATATATATATATATGTCAATTATCTTTGAGTCTGTAATAAAGATATTTTCAGATAGTATGAGCCCAGAATATTTACTTCTTACAGATAATTTCCCAGAAAATTGCCAGATAAGACTTTATGATAGGGAAAAAAACATAGAGAGTTGAATATATATTATAATATTTGGAAAATGAAAATTAACACAAGGGAGCCAGTCAAGGAAATTTTCAGGCCTGGCCTTGTGGGATGCCTAGGCTTCAAGAGTCACCAGTCTAGTTTGAAGAAGGACTGATGCTTTGAGTGAGAGATCTCTGAGCAAATTGAAAAAGAGATGACATGACTGACCATATGAAAAGGAGTTTTACACAACCAAGGCTGAGTTTGTGGGACTAATTGTGAGTCAACACATAGGAATCGATGAAAAGGAACAGTACAGTTATTTCAGGGAGAGATAAGGTTGTATAAGAAAGGAAAGGTAACCATAATGCAGTCTATGATTCAATTGTGAATATACTTTCCAAGTAAAAATGGGACAAACACTGATTATTAATATAACCAAAATGATGTTATGGAAGTGTTATTATGATTGCTTCTTGGAGAAGGGTACAGTGCCAATGATATAAATCAGCTTTCATAGGGAGACATCAGTAAACAACTGCTACAAAGAAAGAAATATCTGGAAATATCAAGATCATAATTTTTACATTATGAAGTTCCTTTCCCCCCACAAAACTTAGTTGCAATTTTTGAATATTCTTATCCTTGTGGCCTATGAAATGTAGGAGTAAAATATATTATTTCTTTATAGTATGATTTACAGGGACATATGATCCCTTGAACTATTTGATGAGCAACTGGAATAAATATAAAGACAATATATAAATTTTATAACTGTTAGAGAAAACTAGGTCTGTTAAGTATCATTAATTTGGAAATAAATGATTTTTTGCTGGTGTTTGATATGTTGCAAGACCTCTTCTGACTCTCAATAAGCTATTCAGAGACATGTCATGGTCATCTCAGAAGGATGGGTGAATTTGGAGATGTTTAGCAGAGAGTTTCCTACCTTTTCCTATTTATTCTCTAGGGACAACTCAGATTAAAAGGAAGCAATTCAAAGGCTTAGATTTTAGTTATCTTTCTATTTGCCTCAAGGGCAAGGAGCCTTCTTGTTATCATTCTCTATTTTAATCCTTTGGAAGAACAACTACTTTAAAACACTGAAATGTTTTAAAAACAAACACTGAAAAAAAGTTGGGAGGCTTAGTGGGTGATAAATATTTAGAAAAGGTTGGGAAGGAATGGAGACATTTAAGTGCCTATATTTTATAAACCGTTGTACCATAATGAATTTTTATTTTACTTGAGCAATGTAGGAATTCTGTCTTTCAAGTAGCTATAAGTGTACTCATTGTATAAATCGCTAGGCTCTAATGATCATAACAATTTTTAGACTGGGTAGAATACATAATACAAATATTACCAGTTCTATTGACTGCATAAAGTGTCATGGTTAATATTCAATATTGGCTTAATTTTTCTTTTTTTTTTCATTTCATCATCCTGTTAATCGTCGATTGCCTCGAGCAGGCCCCAGTAACGTCTCTTTCATCCTAGCCCTGAGATTATATTCAGGGCTCTTTAGGAGAATGAGACCCATCATTGTTACTGGTATTTGGCATATTTGGTAGGCCACGGGGAGTTTGCCAGACTCTGCCCTGTGGGCAGGCTACATTCGACAGCCTGCAAGTTTGTCCAAAGTAGGAATGAGATAATAAGATGTCGCGCGGCCGCAAATGCGGCCGCGCGGTTCCGGGATCTGGATTTTATCGTCTCTGAGTCTTGGCCGCTGATGGGATTACACGGCGCCAGGGGGCCAGGTGGTGGGTGTGACCCCCGCCTACTGGAATTTGGAGGATCTGGGTGGAAGATGCTCGACTCCAATTCGAGTAGGCTTGGAGGTCTCGGCCCCGGAACCCGCGTGGCTTTGTCCCTCTGCCAGTACCTTCAGGTGTGCGGAGAGTGGTCTCAGCATGGTGGTGGCTGGTCCTGGAGGTCTCCGGCTGCCGTAGCCCTGGCCGGGGCGGGGAGGAAAGCTCAACCCGCTCCCCTCCAAGGGACTCCGGGAAGGAACACCGAAGCGCGGGGGCAGAGACTGCACTGCTCTCGTCCGGGATCTGGATTTTATCGTCTCTGAGTCTTGGCCGCTGATGGGATTACACGGCGCCAGGGGGCCAGGTGGTGGGTGTGACCCCCGCCTACTGGAATTTGGAGGATCTGGGTGGAAGATGCTCGACTCCAATTCGAGTAGGCTTGGAGGTCTCGGCCCCGGAACCCGCGTGGCTTTGTCCCTCTGCCAGTACCTTCAGGTGTGCGGAGAGTGGTCTCAGCATGGTGGTGGCTGGTCCTGGAGGTCTCCGGCTGCCGTAGCCCTGGCCGGGGCGGGGAGGAAAGCTCAACCCGCTCCCCTCCAAGGGACTCCGGGAAGGAACACCGAAGCGCGGGGGCAGAGACTGCCAATTTTTTCTTTAAATTTTTCTTTAAATTTGCCAATATTTATATGAATTCATATTCTTTTTGTCAGCTGGATTTAAAATGAAGCTAGTACAAACTCTTTGTTTAAAATGTTATTAAAATATCCATCTTGTGCAGGTCTGAGTTATCTTTCAAGGGCCCAAATGAGTTTTGGGAATGGACAATAATTAAGTCATAACTGAAATTTTATAGAAATAATTTCAAGGCATTTTACTACATTCATTCTGGATTCTTACCATTAATTCCCCCCAAGCCAATTTGACTATGACGTGAAGTATGTTATTTACAAGACTGTACATTTTTTTGTTATAGTAAGTTTGGGGTTAGTGTTGTATTTACAAATTTAGTTTAAACCCTGCCTCTTAATCTAGCTGCAACGTTGAATTTGTAATTAGAAAAAACTTTCATCTTGTTAATTTGTGACACTAACGTGTTGTCCTGAATTTAATATTTAAACTCCATATACTTGATTTAGTTCAAAAATTAGGATACCATAAAGGGTAAGACATAGAAGGTTAACAAACTCTAACTGAAGAAATCAAAAGAAGTAAATAATTCCAGGTTCCAGAAGTGAGTAGCCTCACTTTCACAAGTTAGTAATGTACTAACATGGGGGAAAAGTTTCTCAAAGCTAATAAAAATAGCATATATGCTAATTTTCATTTGTGTGACAACCAAATTCCTACACATTAATCTATGGAGATAAAATAGTTCCCTAAGTGAAATTGAATCCCCTGGACCTGGGGCAAAAACTGACAGGCGAAAATTTTGTTTCTTTTGGGGTTACACTGGTGGTGCTCAGAGATTACTACTGTGTCTGTGCTCAGAAATTACTACTGGCACAGCTTGGAGGACCATCTAGTTGCTGAGGATTGAACCTGGGTGACTGGTTATATCCAAACACTAACCCAGAGCTGGGATGGATGTGGGGATAAAGGCCCCTCATTCGTTGCTTGTGATGTTGTTAACTGGTCCAATCTTTTTGGAAAACAATAGGGACACTCCTCAAAAAATGAGGACTTAAGCTTCCTTATGACCTTAGGTAACTCCATTTCTTGGTATCTACCCCAGGAGCAAAAAGCATCAGCTCAGAAAAGATATTTGCACTCCTATGTTCATTATAACATTGTCTACAATAGCCAATATTTTTGTTCTTTATGATGCATTCTAATCTCACTGGTGGGAGATGATATCTCACTGTTTTGATTTGCATTTATCTCATAATAAGTAATGCAGAGCATTTTTTTTCATATGCCTTATGACCATCTGTATGTCTTCCTTGAGGAAGTTTCTGTTTCCTCCTGTTTTTTTTTTAATGAGATTGTTTTTTTCTTGTAAAGTTCTACCAATGCTTTATAGCTATTGGATATTAATCCAATATTATTATTGGATATTATTTGATATTATTTGACAAGATGTGGAATGACACCAAATCCCAGTCGATGGGTTGTCTTTTTTATTCCGGTTCTTGTTTCTTTTGGGGTTCTGAAGCTTCTTAGTTTGATGTAGTCCTTTTTGTTTTTCTTTGCTTCTGTTGGTTCATCCAGTGGGGTTGAATCAGTGAAGATACCTCTTGCTTTCATGTCATGGAGTGATTTCCCTGTGTTTTACTTGATATTAAGTTACAGATTCAGGTCTGATATAGAGGTCTCTAGTTCATTTTCATTTGACTTTTGTGCATGATGTTAGGTGGGGAATCTGCCTTCAAATTTTTGCATGTGACTGACCTGTTATCCCCAAACCATTTGTTGCTCCACTTCATATTTTTCTACTTTATCAAAGAGTAACTATGCATATAGTTTAGTATCTTATTATGGAGACTCAATTTGATTCCATTGGTTTGAGGAACTGTCCTCAACGAAAATCTTTTGATGACTGCAGATTTATAGTACAGTTTGAAGTCTGGAAAAGAGAAGCCTTCCATCTTTTTGTATCCTTAGGATTGCTTTTGCTATTTGGAGGTTGATTTATTTTTCCATAAGAATTTCAGGAGTGTTTGATATTTGTCTTTTAAAAATGTCATGGGCACGACTGAAGTGATGGTACAGCAGATAGGGTATTTGCCTTGCACATGGCATACCAGGGTTTAATCCCCAGCATCTCATATGGTCCCCTGAGCACCTCAGGAATGATTCCTGAGTGCAGAGCCAGGAATAACCTGTGATTAATGCTGGGTGTATCTCCAAAACTTTTTTTAAAAAGTCATAGGAGCAAAATTCCTGGTACTAATCTCAGCCATTCCTGGGTGTTACTCTCCCTTTTTGTTGCTTTATGTTCCCCAGATGAATGCAATCTTTCTGTGTCTATCCCGCTCTTTCTGACTCATTTCGCTTAACATGATACTTTCCATGTAGTACCACTTGTATGTAAATTTCATAACTTCATCTTTTCTAACAGCTACATAGTACTCCATTGTGTAAATGTACCAAAGGAAGGCCAGCCACAGGCTCTAGGTGAAAAGGAAGCTCAGATAGAGAAGAGAGTACCAAATGAAGGGTGTTGTGAGGGCCCTCCCAGAGTGGGAGAAGCATGCTAAAAGTAGTCGATAGACCAAACATGATCGCCACTCAAAGCCTCTCTTGCAAAACACAGTACCCAAAAGAAGAGAGAGAGAACAAGGGGGAATACCCTGCCACAGAGGCAGGATGGGACGGGGGGGAGGGATGAGGGTGGGGGGGGGATGCTGGGACCCATGGGGATGGATGACAGGCACTGGTGGAGGGATGGGCACTTGATCATTGTATAACTGAAACCCAAGCACAAAATTTGTAAGCCTATAACTGTACCTCATGGTTTTTCACTAATAAAAAAAGAAAAGAGAAAAAAAAAAGGAAAAAAAAGTCATAGGATTTTTTATTAGGACTGCATTGAATCTGTCAGCAAGATTGTCATTTTGACAATAGTGTTCCTTCCCATCCATGAACAGGGAGTGTGTTTCCAATTCCTGATGTCCTCTTTTACTTCTTTTAGTAGTGATTTACAGTTGTATCTATATAAATCTTTCACCTATTTTGTTAAGTAGATACCCAAGTAATTTATTTACTTTTATAATTTGTATTTTGTGTCTTTTTAATGTCTTTTTATGTCTTTTTCTTAGTGTTCATCCATAGAGACTAGAAGTTTATAGTATAAATATTTGAATCATATGGAGGCCGCCCTCCAAAGGCTTTGAGTGTAATACTTGAACTCTGTGCATGTTTGAGAAAATGTTCTTTCAACCCTACTCCCTAAATTCATGTCTACTTAGAATCCAAGAATATGACCTTGTTTTTGAAATATCATTGTAGCACTCTAGCACTGTCCTCCTGTTGTTCATTGATTTTCTCGAGTGGGCACCAGTAATGTCTGCATTCATCCTAGCCCTGAGATTTTAGCAGCCTGTTCTTACTCGTCCCTCCCAATGGTGCCGCATATTGGAGCCTCTTTCAGGGTCAGGTGAATGAGACACATCATTGTTACTGTTTTTGGCATATCGAATATGCCACGGGAGCTTGCCAGGTCCTGCCCTGCGGGCAGGAGACTCTTGGTAGCTTGCTGGGTTCTCTGAGAAGGAGAACTAGACTATAAGAGGTTGTGTGGTGGCGTATGCAGCCACACACTTGCGGGAACTTTGTTTTATAGTCTCTTGATCTTGGCCATTGATGGGATTTCATGGCGCCGGGGGCATTTTGTGAGTGTGACTGCCAAGCTACTGGAAAATGGGGGATCTGGGTGGAGGAGGCCCAGAACTGATCCGAGCAGGCTTGGAGATCTCAGCCCCGGGAACCACGCACCTGGGTTCTTCTGCTGGTTCTTCATGTGTGAGGCTCGTCGAAGCATATGGAGGGTGGTCTCAGCATGGCTGTGGCTGAGTACTGGAGGTCTTCGGCTGTTGGGGCTCTGCTCGCGGTGGGAGGGAAACTCAACCCACCCCCTCCAAGGGGCCCTGGTGAAGACAGCCTGGCGCATGGACAGGAGACTGCGTCACTCTCTTCCAGCCAAGATCCAGAGACTATAAAACAACACACTCCAATATCAAACACTCCTGAAATTCTTATGAAAAAATAAATCAACCTCCAAATAGCAATAGTTGGAAGAGAGCAACACAGCGTCTCCTGCCCATGTGCCAGGCTGTCTTCACTGGGGCCCCTCAGAGGGTGATGGTTGAGTTTCCCTCCCCGCCCTGATCAGAGCCCTGGCAGCTGAATACCTCTGGTATACCCAGCCACAGCCATGCTCAAGGCCACTCTCCACATGTTCCAACGTGCCTCATGCATAAAGGAACTCAGGTGCGTGTTTCCTGTGGCTGAGATCTCCAAGCCTGCTCAGATCAGAACTGGGCCTCCTCCATCCAGATCCCCCATTTTCCAGTAGCTAGGTAGTTATACCCACAAACTGCCCCCAGCGCCATGAAATCCCATTGAAAGATAAAGATGTTAAAATTAAGTAATACATGTCTAGGGTGTGTAGGCCAAATTCCATTGTGTATTAGGTATTTTTTTCACAGTAAAGTGCTTTGCTAAGAGCATTTTCACTGAGAAAAATTCACTACAAACATTTTTGCTACCATAAAGCAATTTTGCTATAAAGGTATATTCAAAAGCTCATCATGAAATGTAAGAAACACAAAATTAAAATGAAAGTTTAAACTTTACAAATATGTTTCAAAATGTGTGTAGATTAATGGAAATATTCTTCAAAAAGATTTTGTTTTGTGGACTATATCTAAACATCTGTCCTCCAGGACTTTTGTTTGTTTATAGTGTTGTACTCGGGTTTTTGGTCTCAGTGTGAAGGGACACAGAGTCAGAGAGAGATCAATGTAAATGTAAAGGAGTTTTATTCCAGTTAATCAGGGTCCACTATCTCACCCACAATGTGGTCTCTTGATAGGGACCCCAACTTACAAGAGCAAGCAGCTTATATAGGTTTTGGTTACATAAGCATTAACAGTTTATCCAAGAACTGACAGGCTTTTCCTAATATGGCTATGGGTGGGTGTTGGGTAGGGGGCTTTGGTGATTGGGTCTGGCCACCTGCTAGGCTTGGGGTTTTTCATCTAGGCCATGCCAGCTTGGGGTTTTCTTTCTAGGTATGACTAGCTCCCCCTGGCCTGTGGTTTTTAGGGTGTTAGTTTCCTTAGGTCCCTGTTCTCTGGGAAATGGAAACTTACACCTAGCTGGCTTCCTAGCCCTACAGGAGCCTGTCACGGCGGCACCTGTGCCCTCACAATACTATCATACTTTTTTGGTTATTTTCAGTGATCAAATTGATTTTGTGAAATCAGAAAGTATCAGGGCAGATTGGATACCACTCTACTAGAAAATGAAAACATATCAGCCTGCAGAAAGTTAATTTTTTTATTTAGAGAGTGGAGAACTGAAGCCAGAGTGTTAGCTAGTTAGTTTTATCCTTTAGAGTAAAATTGCTTTCATGAAAACCCTCATGGGGAATTTTTCTTTGAAACTAATCAGAACAATACTAATGTGACTGGTGTCTTCAGAAGAAAACACACTGATTCACAGAGACATAAGAGTATTACTACTTCTTGTACATAGAGGCAGAGATAGAGTGATATATCTATAAGCCAAAAGACACCAAGAATTGCTGGGAACCTAGCATTTCTCCACTAGAAGCTATGAGAAAAGGATGGGAAAGAGTCTCTATCAAAGCTTCCTGCTAACACTTGATTTCAGAAATATAGCTTCCAGAATCATGAAAACAAATTTAAGTTATTTTAAGTCACCCATTTGGTGGTAATTTTCATGGCAATCCAAAGAAACTAATACAGATTCTCGACAAAAGATTGATTACATTCTATCTTTCTGTTACTATTAAGTTTTAATGCAAGTAGTCTGCAAGAAAATCTGAAATACTGAAATGTAAAAGTGGTCTGAAATCAAATAAATTACTGTCATTGAGTGCAGATATTGACTATGAATTTGATGCATATAGAAATTTCCCATCTAATTTTATCATCAGTAAGAGTCACTGAACAAAAATATAACTCTTTTATTTAAAAAAATTAGGACTAGGGAGTTAGTACCTAGCTTCTGGTACATGCCTTACATATGCCCCACCCAGATTCAATCTCTGACATCAATTGACCCCTGTAAGAATTGCTGTGTGGTTCTAGGCACCCTCAAGCACTGCTACGGTGAGTCCTGGTGGTCACCAACAGTGTACTACAGGGACCTAGCCCACATCCTTAGGTCCAAACATTGCTGAGCTGGTTGACGGAGTGTCACTGGGAGAGACTCCTAGGTCTCCTGTGCATCACTTAGAAGGTCCCCCAATATTTTTTAATTTGTAGAAACCTGACCCCACAATGCTTAGAAGGGCTTGGCAGTATCAGGGACTAAACTCAGGGTCTCACACATGCCAGATATTTGTTCTACCACTTGAGCTATTTCCCCAGCTTGAAATATTTTATTTAATGAATTTAACAATTTTTGTTATTTGTAGCATACTAGTTTTTCTTTGTTTTATTTTGTTTTTGGCTTATAATCAGTTGTCCACTGAAGCTATGTCTAGCTCAGAGCTCAGGGGTTGTTCTTGGCAGAGCTTTTGGGATAATATGATGCCAGGGATTGAACCCAGGCTTCCTGTATGCAAAGAATGAATTTTGTCTACTGACTTCTCTTGCTATCTCTCTCTCTAACTCTCTCTCTGAGTCACTAAAGTTTTGTATTATTTTTGATTTGGGACCATATCCAGTGGTGCTCATAAGATAATCCTGGTTTGGTGCTCGGAGGGGGATCACTCCAGGTTGTGTTTGGGGATATAACATGTTATTCCAGGGATTGAACCTGGGCCTCCTACATCCAAATCTTGTGCTTCAGTCCTTTGAACTCTCTCCCTACCTCCCCAGCAAAGATTATTTTAAACCAAGAATTACTATTAATTTAGAAAGAAGTAAAACCAACATAAAGACGGCCATTTTTTCCTGAGATTCCATTTACTTTTTAAAAAAAATTTTTCCCTACATTGTATTGGATGTTTTTAATGGAAAATGTTTTATCATCTCATTTTTCTCTTTTAAGACCAAAATTAGGAATTATGTGCTCTTATGGACATTCATATTTACACTGTATATTGAATGTTGTAAAGTAGAATGTTATAAAAACAAATTTGTAGAAGTAATCACGTAGAGGATAATAAATTGAGAATTTAGGGGGGATGCTGTCTACTTTTCATAAGTAATTGTAAGTCCCTTGGTTTATTAGACCTATTTTTTATCATGTATATAATGAGCGCTTATTATCATTGTGACATTATAAACTTTTTAGTCACTAAAAATTGAAAGCAGTACTGATAAATTTGTGTTGTTCAGCTAGAGCCTGCAAATGTCTACTCTGTCACTTATCTGCTTTCAGTTTTATGTGTTTGTCACATCCTGCTAGGAAGTTTCTAGCTCTTATAATTCCCTTTATGATTCTAACTTTGGAATGACATTCCCAGGACCCGATTGACTCACCTTTGATAACCCTCTCCTTCCTGGCATTTCATTTCTGCTCAACAATGCAGCAATATGGATTGGATATACTTTTGGCTCAAGTCCCTAGACTCTAGGTTGATGATTTAATCAGAGGTACAGCCAGGGACTGGCCTTAGTTCAGAATCCAGGTTGAGCCTTCAAATATATGCTGTCTGTATACTTTGTCCCTTTGTTCAAGAGGACTGACATTATTTGGTTTTGTGCCAATCCTGATGGAGAACTGGATCCCTTCACTGGCTTCCACAGTAAAGCCAATGACACCAAGCATATCATGAAGATTTGTGGGTCATGAAGCAGGGTCACCTTGTACAGAACAGGCATTTACTTTGAAAAACAACTTCCCTTGTGCCTATTTCAGCACTTTCTAGTCACTATTGCCAACTGAAATTTCTGTTTTATGCCCTTCCCATATAGAGAGTCCAGTCTATCATCTGCTTTTTTCCATTCTCTGACATGTACCCCTTGCCCATATTTTCCTTCTCTTTCCCTTGAATATTAATATGCCTTCTCTTTATCATGGGGATCAATTAAGTTTCTTATAGCATGTGTGTAGACAACTTACAAGTAAAATCCCTTCCTGTTTAAAGATCTGCTTATCATAAAAGATTATTCATCACAGACTTTTTCCTTTTAAGTTATTCAGTCTAACCTGTGCCCTGCTATATGAAAGAAGACTGTTCTCATTTGGTTTGATTCAAAAGGTTATTTTTTGCATCTAGGAATGCTAAGTTTTTCTGTGTAAATTAATGGTAATAGAATTCCCAGACTAAAATATAACCTATTGAATCAAACAGAATAGGAGCATTCTATTTTACATATTGGGACACACCTGTAATCCATTCTCTCGGATCACTTTTAGAAATAACCAAAACCACAGTAAATGTAATGAAAGATATCCCAATGTATAAACTCATTTGCAAAGTGTCTGCTCTCCTTTACAATTATACAATGTGAGTTTTAAAATCTAGAGTGTCCTGGCACATGAATTTGAACTAATAATCATTTTGTACTGTCTGTCTAATAAAGGAGAACAAATTTAGTACAATGTGATCCAGAGATTTTTTTAAAGTTTCTTCTTTTTGTTTTTTTTTCTTCTTTTTGGATTATAATAATAATTGCTCTGCAATTGGTCTTTGATAACCTAATAATTAGAAAATTCTAGAGCTTAGACTTCTCTTTCATCACTGGAATGTTTGGGCTTTTGTAAGAATTTGCTTCTGAATAGCAAATAGTATGTCCTTTAGTACACTAAGGCAGTATTTCTCTTTTAGAAAGATGGTCAGGGACGGGACAGAGCTGATCCTGTATCCTATCCACAACTCCAGCAATTCAGGAATTATGCCCATAAGCCACCTCTGGTTGGTGCCAGATAATCTCATCATTGGTTGTCATCCAGATTGCATTTCCCTCTCTCCCAGAAGTGAGCATAACATGACACTTGACATAGACATGCTTTTGAACCCTGTAACAGGCTGTTTCACTTGGGGTGCCCTGGAGGGGGGCGGATGAGACCTCTCCTTGCCCCAGTTGACCCAGCCCCAGCAGCCGAAAACTTCTAGAATTCAACTATCTCCACGCTCACAGCTACTCTCCACATACTGGGGCTGAGCCTCACCCACAAGTGAACCTATTCCTGGACTGCGTGGCTGCATTTGTGGCAGTATGCAAACCACACACCCTACCATGCTCCAAGAGTACTGCACCACATTTGATGTTTGATGGGGTTCAAAGTAGTAGTAGGCAAGCAATCTTAGACTGAAATATTATATATATATATATATATATATATGCTGGAGAGATAGCACAGTGGGTAGGACATCTGCCTTGCATGTGGATGACCCAGGTTTGATTCCTCTGCCCCTCTCGGAGAGCCCAGTAAGCTACCGAGAGTATCTTGCCCTCATGGCAAAGCCTGGCAAGCTACCCAAGACGTATTCGATATGCCAAAAAAACAGTACCAACAAGTCTCACAATTTGTTATGAGACGTTACTCGTGCCTGCACGAGCAAACCAATGAACAAAGGGAGGACAGTGCTACAAATATATATATATATATATATATATATATATATATATATATGAATGAAAGCACACAAGGCTCAACCTTTAACAACATGTTAGTGATCTCTAATAGAAGGGCTTAATGGCCCCCGGGTGAAATACAAAAATCTTCACACTCTTTCCTCTAACAATACTTTTTGGTAGTATTTTCAGAGGTTTTTCATAACAAACAATACAAAATATAATATTTTGGTTCTGCTTTGGGGCAGGAATTGGGGTTTTTAATGGAAACATCCAAAATATGGTGGGGGAGGGTGTAATGGTGGTGGGATTGGTGTTTAAACATTAATCAAATATTGTGAACTACTTTATAAAATAAAATTAAAAACATGAAAGATGGCCAGGGGTCAGAGAGATAGCTCGAATTTCTGGAGTGCATGCTTTGTATATAGGAGACCTGGTTTAAGCCACAGGCTGCATGGTCTCCTGAGCTTCACTAGGAGCTAACTAACCCTAACTCTCAGCCTGAAACTGGGAGTATACCTTGAACACTGCAGGTATGGCCCAAAAGAAAAAAAAATCTATGATGATCACGTTCTGCTGTGCCATATACCTTTAAAGTATAGATTAATATTCGTTATTGGGGGGCTGGAGCGATAGCAAGTAGGAAGGGTAGCCTTGCACACGGCTAACCCAGGTTCAATTCCCAGCATCCCATATGGTCCCCTGATCACTTCCAGGAGTGATTCCTTAGTTCAGAGCCAGGAGTAACCCCTGAGCATCGCCAGGTGTGACCCCATAATAAACAAAAAAAAGGTAAAAAATATTCGTTATTGGGTATTGATTCTACTTATATCCTTGATTTGTGAATTGAGATGCTGGTTGATGGTTTTATAGCCTAATTGGATTACTATTTGACAATAATTATTTGCTATTTCCATACCTATTGCCAGTTTCCTCACTTGGTATAACCATGTGGCTTCACTCTGGCTCTCTTCATTACACTCTCAAAGTATCTCTTTTGCTTGCAGTGGATGATATTATCTCAGCCAGATAATTTTGAAAGAGTTATAAGGGATTGCAATAATTATTCACTTTTCTTTTGAGCTTGCAGAGCTGTAAGGCTTTGAACTGTTGTACTTTTAATGACAAGTTCTTATTATGACAAAAGTTAAAGTAAGAAATCTTCTGGTATCAGTTTATGCTGTTAGACTGCTGTGTTATCTCTGTAGTCAAGTGGGTTTTTTTTTGCCAACAATGACAATTCCAGATATTTAATCCTTGAAGAGTATTGGACAAAGATTAATTTGGTCAATTTAGATATTTTTGTGGCAATGCCAGTTTATTATGATGTCCTGCCAGACATCCCAAAGGCACTAAACCACTTATTTTCCTAATCCAAGGTTTAATCTATTTATCCAAATGCTAGTTTATAGAGAACATTTGTCCAAGTGACTCTGTAACCATTGTACATCGCCTGTAAATTTTATTTTGCATGAGTTAGAACATAATTGTTTTGTTCTATTCACTTGAAGTGAGCATATGCCTCTTGTACTAATGAAAAAATTAATGCAGGGCCCTTACCTTGTTCCATACCAGAGGATCATAGGATAACATTATGTTCCTTTTTCTTAATCGTTAGCAATAGTATTAAGGAAAACAGAATTCTAGCTACGGGGATCAATAAATGAAGAGAAGGGAAATAGCCTCGTGTAAACTGGCAATTATCTAATCAGCCCATAAAACCAATGTGGTGGAAATGTCCCAATTGTTGCAATGAATCAAATGGACAACATGCACTTTCCTGCAGTATCTGCTCCCTTTCTGACAAATAAACAAGCATGGATACACCTACTCTGTGTACCTACTCTGTGTACATTCCCTGTATACTAAGTCACAATTTCTAGCTGCCTCCAAAGAGAAGCATGCCATTCAGATAGTCTTCTGTTTGAGTCCCCAGTTTGCTGAGAACGAACAGGCACAGGTTTTACAAGATAAAATTCAAGGTTTGCATTCCATCTCTATGTAGCTAGCTAGCAGTGTTATGTTTGCGGTGAGAATTCTTTGGACTTCAGTTTTCTCACCTGCCAACTATCAGTCACAATGTCTATTTTGTGGAATTGTCGATATAATATTATCTGATGCCAATATGTGTCTTGGACATGAAATGAGCAGCACTATGCCAAGCACATAATAACCATAGTAAAGTAAAGTAAAGGCCCTCCCGTTGATCATCGATTTGCTCGAGCGGGCCCAGTAATGTCTCCATTGGAGACTTTGTTGTTACTGTGTTTGGCATATTGAATAGGTCATGGGGAGCTTGCCAGGCTCTGCCGTGCGGGCGAGATACTCTCGGTAGCTTGCCGGGCTCTCTGAGAGGGGCGGAGGAATCGAACTCGGGTCGGCCATGTTGGCTACATGCAAGGCAAACGCCCTACTGCTGTGCTATCGCTCCAGCGCATAATTATTCTCACATAATAACCATGTGCGCATAATTATTCTCACATAATAACCATGCAGAGTTTAAATTTTTCTTTAATTATTCTTTACTCTCAGTTTCCTTTTTAAAAATAAGCTTTCACCTTAGGTCATTGAACTAGGACTTCATACTGGGACTTCATTTATTTCCTTATGATTTGGTCCCCTCTGTGACCTCAGTTTTCAAGGTGTATATGTTCTCACCCTTCCTCAAGGCCACAGGAATCTGTTGGGCTGGCACGATCCTTGTCTAATCTGCTCTCAGCATGCTTTACACTAAACCTAAAAGTTGCACTAAAAGTTGCTCTTTTAGATGCATGCCATTCCCCACCCCTTGTAAAATTTTCACATTGCTATGAACCCAGAATATGCTTCAAGCAGGTTTAATGATAATGTTAATGAATGTCATATGTTAAGCCACCTTTTCACATTTCCATTGACTAGGGGAAAGGAAAAGGTATCTACTTCCAAGATATGCAGTATACTTGTGACAACAATGAAAGCACGTAGGACCTTTGATTGATAGCTTGGATTGTACAGAATAAGGAAGCAAATGTCCTTTCCTTATTACTGTGTAAATTTAGCAAATTTATAACCTTCAATCTCCACATTCAAAAATTAAGCCAAAGGAAAGACTATTGCAGTGATTCTGATTTAGGTGATGTTATATGAATTAATGATATTGAAAAGACTAGAATAATGTCTAGACATTATTAAGCATTCAGAAAAGTTGAGATGTTATTATTATCCAAGAAGAGTTATCTTACCCAAAAAGAGAGAAAGAATAAAAGGGAATGTGCTTGCCACAGTGGCAGAAGGGGGGGTTCTCATGCTGGGGGAAAAGGCAGCTAAGATAGAGAAAGGACCACCAAGTAAAGGATGCTTGGAAGGCTCGCTCAGGGTGGGAGATGCGTGCTGAAAGTCGATTATAGACTGCATATGATGGCCACTTAACACCTGTATTGCAAATCATAACACCCAAAAGGAGAGAGAAAGAGAGAGAGAGAGAGAGAGAGAGAGAGAGAGAGAGAGAGTAAAAGGGAATGTGCCTGCTACAGAGGCAGGGGGGTATAGAGTGGGGGTTGTGGGAGAGATACTGGGAACATTGGTGGTGGAGAATGGGCACTGGTGGAAACATGGGTACTTGATCATTGTATAACTGAAATGTAATCACAAAAGTTTGTAAAACTGTAGCTCATGGTGATTCATTAAAAATTAAAACAAAGACAAAAAGAGAATAGTTAGCTTAAGCATAATGAAAAACTGGTAGACTCGGTGTTGTGTGTTCTTTATTGGATTCACTTCAGTTGGTAATTTTATTTTGTTTTTGATATGGACTGAAATATGTTAATTTGACTTGTTAATTGTTTTAATTTAAGTCAGTTCAATAACTTACATCTAGATCTCTTCCCCTCCCCATGTATTACACTTCCCTTTTTGTTGTGTTTTTTTTTGTTATTCTAATTAGGTTCACATAGTTACAGTGCACTAGAGATTAAACTGTTGTGAACAGAGGGATCCCAAATGGCAGTGCTGCCAGGACCACACTCTGCACCCATGGAGTGGTGCTGAGGATTGAACTTGCACCCTAATGCTTGCAAAACAGGCTCGGTGCCACTGAACTGTCCTTGGGTCCAGAACCATATTATATTCAGTGGCCTGATGGTGTTCCATTACATAGGAGGAATATTGGGCTGGAGCGATAGCGCAGCGGATAGGGTGTTTGCCTTGCATGCAGTCAACATGGCCAACCTGAGTTTGATTCCTCCGCCCCTCTCGGAGAGCCCGGCAAGCTACCAAGAGTATCTTGCCCGCACGGCAAAGCCTGGCAAGCTACGCATGATGAATTCAATATGCCAAACACAGTAACAACAAAGTCTCACAATGGAGACGTTACTAGGCCCGCTCGAGAAAATCGATGAACAACGGGAGGACATAGACAGTGACAGGAGGAATATTACAAGATGAATCCTCACTCTGAGAGGCTGGAATCTATGAATGCTGATTAAGCAAATTTGTTACCAAACTTATTCAATTCTCAAGAAAATTTTCATTTTTTCCAGATAGCCAGATATCTTTGAGCAATCCTTCCTTCCTTCCTTCCTTCCTTCCTTCCTTCCTTCCTTCCTTCCTTCCTTCCTTCCTCCCTTCCTCCCTCCCTCCCTCCCTCCTTTTCTCCCGCCCTCCCTCCTTTTCTCCCGCCCTCCCTTCCTTTCTTCCCTCCCTCCTTTCCCCTTCCCTCCCTTCCCTCCTTCTCTCCCTGCCTTTCTCCCTCCCTTCCCTCCTTTCTTTCTTCCATCCCTTCCTTCCTTCCTTCTTCCCTCCCTCCCTCCCTCCCTCCTTTTCTCCCGCCCTCCCTCCTTTTCTCCCGCCCTCCCTCCTTTTCTCCCGCCCTCCCTCCTTTTCTCCCGCCCTCCCTTCCTTTCTTCCCTCCCTCCTTTCTCCTTCCCTCCCTTCCCTCCTTCTCTCCCTCCATTTCTCCCTCCCTTCCCTCCTTCCTTTCTTCAATCCCTTCCTTCCTTCCTTCCTTCCTTCCTTCCTTCCTTCCTTCCTTCCTTCCTTCCTTCCTTCCTTCCTTCCTTCCTTCCTTCCTTCCTCACACAGTGGTGCTCATGGGCTATCATATTCACCAAATAATTGCCACCAGTGCATAATTGACTCATATTGTTTTCAAATAATTCTGCACATACAAAAATTCCTTACATAGAGGTCACCCCACACTTTTGTATCTATAGCAATTTCAGAGTGTACTGCAATGATTTTGCAGGTACTCTTGGTTCAGTGTTTGGAGGTTACTTCTTGCGGTGCTCAGGGGACGATGCAAGAGTCCAGATCCACTTGGGCATCCCAACTGTTTGAGCTGTCTCCCTGCCCATGGACAATTCATTATTTTATTTCTCTATGGTTTCATTTATTTCTTCCTACGTTCCTTCTTCTGTCCTTTCCATTTGAAGTAGAGGTTTTCTATAAAATTTTCAGCAGAACATTTTTGTGCTGGCTTTCATTTTATGAAGTAGATTTTCTTTCAGATATTTTAGAAAATAGCCATTAAAAAAGGTGTTACCCTCTCACAACTTCATTTTAGCCTATTTCCTTGACATTCACAGGTTACTGAATGAACTGTTTGTAGTTGAATATATTTTTAAGCGCTCATCTTCAGTCTGACTATTACTCAAAATATTTCCCTTCTTTATACCAAGAATGCATCTTTGTTAGAGAAAATGGGAGTCTTTGAAGGATTTTCAATGTATAAACTTCAAGTGTTGCCTCATAGAAGAAATGGTGGAAAGATTTTTCACTTTGTTGACAGTCTTTCTTTGCTCATAAACCAGGAAGATGGCGGGGCGAAGTGGACTTCAAAACTAAGATTGTCTCACCAGTTGATTATCCTAAGCCCTGTTGGAAAGATTAGTAAGCCTTGACCATAGGAAATAGGATTATCTGTGGTACAAGAGAAAATGAGCAAAGTTCATGGAAACGCTCAGGCACTAGGCCTAATAAGGAGATATAATATCAGGTTAAATAAAGTAGTCACTCATCTGGTTGTACCAGTGGAGTTGCCTTCTGTAGTTTACTGCATAAACACTTGCTCTAAATCTTGGCAATCCCGAGGTGACTCCAGCAGAAAGTCTTCTATAATTAATTGCATGTGTATTGCCATTCACTTGGGAAGCAGGTGATTACTTGCCTGAGTGATACTCTAAGACATTACAATAGCAATGGTGCTAATGATTTTAATTAAATGTTTTAAATGTATGCCTGTTGAAATATTCATTATTGTACCTTTGATTGTGAGAATTCAAAATATCTTACACATTTTTCCATATAATAATAACTAGGGCCAATTAGCAGGAGACAAACTTTGAAGAATTTTTTTCTTCCTAATACAAATGAAATGAAAAAGAAGCATAAACCCATATATTTTTATATTGTTCTGATTTAACTTTTCCTTTGAACTCTTAAAAACTGTTTATTGTCAAAACTAGCAAACAAAATTAGGGAGACAAATGGAAGATAAGAAGCACAAATTTGAATAATTCTTTGCCATTTAGTTGTATTCCAATTTTTGCATATTTGTAAAAAATATGCTTGGGAAAATCTGGTCTCCATAAAACATACTGATCTTTAGTTTAAAACTTTACCTGGACTTGCTTAATTAAGGTATTTATTGGAAATAGAAGCAGTTTCAAGTGAACCTAGTTCTCTCACATGCAAACCACACAGTGTTTGAACTGTCTCACTGACTTACATATGGAGACATTTTAAGGTAGTCTGTAGTTCATGGAGTGAGTGCATAATGTATAAACCACAAGGTGCACTGGAGACAATAAAGACTAGTTCCTTCATTTTGTAGTTTTTGATTATCACCATTCTTTATATAAATATAATTTAGTGACTTGGAAGTGAAAAACACTTCAATAAACTCTCATTAACCTTAGCATTGTTAATTTTTATCCAAGTATTTTAGGTCTTCCAGCCAAGAAACTGAGAAAAGTGTGTGTGCGTGTGTGTGTGTTTGTGTTTTATGTTTATGTGTGTAGTTTGTCTACGATTATGGTCCTGTTTTCCTATCTTACATGTAGGAAAGATTTCTAAAACTTGCTGAGAAATTGTTCATTAAATTTTTTATTCTTTTTTATTTAATTTGT
Organism: Sorex fumeus; assembly: GCF_029834395.1. Lineage (NCBI taxonomy): Eukaryota > Metazoa > Chordata > Mammalia > Eulipotyphla > Soricidae > Sorex > Sorex fumeus. The sequence goes on along the minus strand of NW_026606143.1, from coordinate 25,882,495 downwards.
TTTTTATTGAGTCATTGTGAGATATACAGTTATAAATATGTTAATGATAGGGTTTCAGTCATACAATGTTCCAAAACCCATCCCTCCACAGTGTACATTTTCCACCATCAATGACCCCAGTTTCTGTCCGGCCACATCCTGCCTCCCTGCTAGCCTGCCTCTATGGTGCTATGGTGATACTTTCCTTCTCTCTCTCCCTCTATGTATCCCTCCATTCCTCCATCCCTCCCTTCTTCTCTCCCTTTCCCTCTACTTTTGTCCATTATGGTTTGCAACTCAGATACTGAAGGATAATCACGTTTGTTCCTTTTCCTCTTTTCAGCACATAGTTCTTACCTAGAGTGATCATTTCCAACTATCTTCGTCACAGTGGCCCCTTCTCTATCTCAACTGATTTTCCCTCAAGCACTTGAAGCAGATTTCCAACCATGGACCAGTCCCCTTGGAACTTGTTTCTACAGTCCTTGAGTATTAATCTTATATTATGTTTTTTTATATCCCACAAATTAGTGCAGTCATTCTATGTTTGTCCCTCTCCATTAGAATCTTTTCACTCAGAATGATATGCTCCATGTCCATCCATTTATAAGAGATTTTCCTGATTTCATTTTTTGTAATTGCATAGTATTCCATTGTGCAGATATACCATAGTTTCTTTAACCAGTCATATGTTCTTGGGCACTCGGGTTATTTCCAGATTCTGGCTATTGTGAATAGTGCTTCAATAAACATAGAAGTATGGATGGCATTCCTGCTGTATGTTTTTAGGCCACCAGAGTATATTACCATAACTGGTATTGCTGGATTGTATGAAAGCTCAATATCTAGTTTTTTGAGGAATGCTGATATTGTTACCCAAAATGGCTGGATCAGTTGGCATTTAAACCAACAAGGGAGAGTTACTTTATTCCCACACCCATGCCAACATGCCAACACTGGTTGCTCTTGTTCTTTTTGATGTCTGCCAGTCTCCTTGGTATGAGATGATATCTCATTATTATTTTAATTTGCATCTCCCTAATGATTAGCGATAGAGAGCATTTTTCTGTGTCTTTTGGCGATTTGCATTACTCCTTTGAGGAAGTTTATGTTTATTTCTTCTCATCTTTTTATGGAGATGGAGATTTTTTTCTTGGGCAGTTCTACCAGTGCCTTATATATCTGAATGTTAACCCCTTATCAAATGGATATTGGGTAGATAATTGTTCCCATTCCGTGGGCTCTCTCTATAACTTGATCACTATTTCTTTTGAGGTGCAGAATCTTCTTAGCTTGATGTAGTCCCATTTGTTTATCTTTGCCTCCACTTACTTGGTCAGTGATGTTTCATCTTTGAAGATGCTTTTAGCTTCAATGTCATGGAGGTTTCTGCCCACATTTTCCTCCATATACCATATGTATTTATGTATGATATTGAGGTCTTTAATAAATTTTGATCTGAATTTTGTGCCTGGTACTAGAAAGACTTCTGAGTTTATTTTTGCATGTAGCTGCTCAGTTTTGCCAGCACCACTTGTTTAAGAGGATTTCCTAGCTTCACTTTGTATTTCTTGCTCCTTTATCAAAGATTAGGTGCTCATATATTTAAATGTCAGTTTCAGGATATTTGATTCTGTTCCACTGATCTGCAGGTCTGTCTTTCTCCCCAAACCATGCGTTTTAATTACTAGTGCTTTGTAGCACAGTTTGATGTTGTAGCTATTTATGCTTCCCATCTTCCAAACAGTTTCTATGAGGCAAATGTCACCCTGATATCCAAAGCAGACACCACAAGTAAAGAAAATTACAGACAAATATCCCTTATGAGCACAGATACAAAGATCCTCAACAAAATACTAGCGAGTAGAATACAACTCATGAAAAACATCATACATCATGACCAAGTAAGATTCATACTGGGGATGCAAGAATGGATTGACATTCACAAGTCATTCAACACAATACATCATATCAATAAAAGATAAACACCATGTGATGACATCAATAGATGCATAAAAAGCATTTGACAAAATCCAACAAGGCTTCCCCCTAAGATCAGGCACAAGACAAGTTTTCCCTTTCTCACCACTCCTATTTAATAGTACTGGAAGTGCTTGCCACAGTAGTTAGTAAAGAAAAAAAAATATCAAAGGCAACTAGAGATGAAAGGAAGAGGTCAAACTTTCACTATTTTCAGATGACATGATACTAAGAAAATTCCAAAGATTCTACCAAAAAGCTCCTGGAAACAATAAGTTTGTATAATAAAGTGGCAGATTACAAAATCAATGCCCCAAAGTCCACGACTTTTCCATATACAAATAATGAAAAAGAAATATATTAGAAAAACAATCCTATTCACAATCATGCCTCAGAAAATCAAGTATCTCAGAATCAGTTTAACTAAAGAGGTAAAGAATCTGTCCAAGGAAAACTACAAAACACTACTTCAAGAAATAAAAAAGGACATGAGAAAATGGAAACACATCCCCTGATCATGAATTGGGAGGATGAACATTGTCAAAAAGCATTATACAAGCATTATACAGTTTCAATGTAGTCCTTATAATGACACCAATAACATTTTCAAAGAAATAGATCAAACACTCCTGAAATCCATATGGAACAATAACCCCACATGAATAGCTAAAGCAATCCCTAGGAGGCTGATCCTCTTTTAGTGGGATATTAATTCCATTTTAGTTTCTCTTTCAGATTCTCTAATGTAGTTTTATAGTTTGACAATGTTGAAGAGTTTGGTGCCTTGGTGCCTCCATCAGGATTATTTCAGTGAAGCTAAATCATATTCAGAACATCACTGTCCTTATGGGGGAAAGAACAATGGAAGAGTTGCAGTAAAAACAGTGAACTACAAGATAAAAATAAGTGGTTTTATTGGGTGGATATTCAGTACTTATGTGTCAGCACAAACATGAATGGGTATACTGCAGTACCATTACAGTCACGGTCATGGTCTTCCCATTGTTCATCGATTTGCTTGAGCGGGCCCAGTAACGTCTCCATCGTGAGATTTGTTGTTACTGTGTTTGGCATATTGAATACGTCACGGGTCGCTTGCCAGGCTTTGCCGTGCGGGCGAGGTACTCTTGGTAGCTTGCCAGGCTCTCTGAGAGGGGCGGAGGAATCAAACTCAGGTTGGCCATGTTGGCTGCGTGCAAGGCAAACACCCTACCTGCTGTGCTATCGCTCCAGCCCAGTACCGCTACAGATTTTTTATAGTAGACATACCTGTTCTTGATTGCTTCAACTATATTATTGAAACTCTGGAAATATTAACTGAATTATTAATTATTAATTATTAATTGAAACTCTGAAATGTGGTTTACTTAAAACACTTCCTCCTTGTGGTTTAAATTAAGACATTTCCATTTGTCTCTAGAAAAATAGTTTTCTTTTATTATTATTTTGATTATTGATGAAAATTTTAAAACCAAGAGTCATACTTGAGTTTGGATTCTGAATTTAGAAAGATACAAATCCAGGTTTCCTTTGCAGTCTTCAAGTGAAAACAATACTTTAATGATATCAGTATTTTTAGAAAAGTTAAGACAGACCCAGAGCTGTGAGACCCAGTTAGAACATTAGATTAGAAACTCTGACCGCCAGCTTCACATGCTAGGGGAAAAGGCAGCTCAGATAGAGAAGGGAGCACCAAGTAAAGGGTGTTGGGAGGATCCTCCCAGGATGGGAGATGCATGCTGAAAGTAGACTATAGATCGAACATGATTGCCACTCGATGCCTCTTTTGCAAACCACAGCACCCAAAAGGAGAGAGAGAACAAAAGGGAATGCCCTGCCACAGAGGTGGGGTGGGAAGGGGTGGGAGGGATACTGGGATTGTTGGTGGTGGAGAATGGGCACTGATGGAGGGATGGGTACTTGATCATTGTATAAATGAAACCCAAGCACAAAAATTTGTAAGTCTACAACTGTACCTCATGGTGTTTCACTAATAAAAATGTTAAATAAATAAATAAAATTTCTCTGCTACTTGTATAGTAAAAAAAAAAAAAGAAACCCTGGCCTCCTTGAAACTCACCTGGAGCAATAAGCCCCCAGGAATATCTAAAGCAATCCTTGGTAAAAAGATGGGTGGCATCACCTTCCCCCACTTCAAACTGTACTACAAAGCAGTAGTAATTAAAACAGCACAGTGTTGGAATAAAAACTGACCCACAGACCAATGGAGCAGAGTTGAATATTCTGACACAGACTCTCAAATACATGATCAATTAATATTTGATAAAGGAGCAAAAAATGTGAAGTGGAGCAAGGAAGGCCTTTTCAACAAGTGGTGCTGGGAAAACTGGACAGCTACATGCAAAAAACAAATAACTCAGACCTCTATTTAACGTCACGCACAAAAGTCAGATCAAAATGGGTTAAAAACCTCAATATTTGACCTGAATCCATAAGGTACATGGAGGAAAATGTAGGCAGACCCCTCCATGATATTGAAGTTAAAGGCATCTTCAAGGGTGAAACAGCACTGACCAAGCAAGTGGAAACAAATATAAACAAATGGACTACATTAAACTAAGAAGCTTCTGCACCTCAAAAGAAACAGTGATGAAAATATAGGAAGAGCCCACGGAATGAGAAAAAATATTTACCCAATACCCATCAGATAGGGGCTTAATATCCAGGATATACAAGACACTGGTAGAACTTTACAAGAAAAAAACCTCCAACCCCATCAAAAAATGGGAAGAATAAATGAACAGAATCTTCCTCAAAAATAAATTCAAGTGCCCAAAAGGCATATGAACAAATGCTCCACACGGCTAATCATCAGGAAGATGAAAATCAAAACAACAATGAGATATCATCTTACACCACAGAAACTGGCACACATCAAAAAGAACAAGAACAATTAGTGCTGGCAGGGATGCAGGGAGAAAGGGACTCTCATTCATCGTTGGTGGGAATGGCGACTGGTCTAGTCTTTTTGGAAAACAATATGGACATTCCTTCAAAAACTAGAAATTGAGCTCCCATATGACCCAGCAATACCACTTCAGGGAATATATTCCAGAGATGAAAAAAAACATAGTAGGAATGACATCTGCACTTGTATGTTTATTGCAGAAATATTCACAATAGCCAGAATCTAGGAAAAACCCGAGTGCCCAAGAACAGATGACTAGTTAAAGAAACTTTGATACATCTACACAATGGAATGCTACACAGATGTTATAAAAGATGAAGTCATGAAATTCGCATATAAGTGGGTGGACATGGAGAGTATCATGCTAAGTGAAATGAGTCAGAAAGAGAGGGACAGATATAAAATGACTGTACTCATTTGTGGAATATAAAATAACATAATATGAGACTAACACCGAGGACAGTAGAGATAAGGGCCAGGAGGATCGCCTCATATGATGGGGGAAAAGGCAGCTGGGATGGAGAAGGGACCACTAAGTAAATGATGGTTGGAGGGATTGCTCAGGATGGGAGATGTATGTAGAAAGTAAACTAAGAGTCAAGCATGACCTCTTAGTATCTGTATTGCAAACCATAATGCCCAAAAGTAGAGAGAGAATGAGAAGGAAGGTGCCTGCAGCAGAGACATAGGGTGAGATGGGGTGGGGGTGGCAGGAGGGATACTGGGAGAATTGGTGATGGAAAATGCACACTGGTGGAGGGATGGGTGCTCGATCATTGTATCACTGAAACTTAATCATGAAAGTTCGTAGCTGTATCTCACAGTGATTCAACAAAAAAAAAGAGAAACTCTGGCCCCATTTGTAATTCATTTAAAGACTTGGTTCTAATATCAATTATCTTCTGACTTCCATCTCTTAACTAAATGTGTGACTTTTTTCCTCTTTATGTTCCTTTTCTTCCATCTTCTGTGCCAGAATTTCTGTTCACAAAATGACTGATTTTCAGTATAGCACTAAACATTGAGAACTCCCTTGATCCTTTACTTTGCTATTAAATTGAACTACATTTAGTCCCCAATGTTGAAAACTTGCTATTTATTCAGCTGTTTTCCAGTAGCTATTCCTGATACATTGTTTTTAGACTGATTAATATTTGTTTGTTTTTGAAAGACTTCAAAGTAGGTGAGAATTTTTCTTCCTCTTAATCTAATCCCAATATTCAACAAATCTTCCCTTTCTTTTGATTTTTAAGTTTAATGTTTATTTAGTTTTTTTTTTTTTTTTTTTTTTTTTTTTTGCTTTTAGGCCACATCTGGTTGTGTTCAGGGCTTACTCCTGGCTCTGTGCACAGGGATCACTGGTGACAGATCTCAGGGGATCACAGATCACAGAGTGGGGTGCTAGGGATTGAATTTAGCTCAGCCCACATGAAAGGAGAATGCCTTACCTGTTGTACTGTTGCCCCCCCCACACCATTTAGATTTTAAGATAACATTTATGTGCAATGAGATATGCTGATGTTTTCTTTGATGAGTTTAGACAAATTCATGTAATGGTATAATTGGTACTACAGTTGAGGATAAAGGTAAAAAGGTAAAGGCCCTCCCGTTGATCGTCGATTTGCTCGAGCAGGCCCAGTAACGTCTCCATTGGAGACTTTGTTGTTACTGTGTCTGGCATATTGAATACTCTCGGTAGCTTGCCGGGAGGATATCTAGAATATTTATGTTCCCCCAGAAGTATTTGAGACTCTTTTAAATTAAACTTCACCCGAGTTCAATTCCTCCGCCCCTCTTGGAGAGCCCGGCAAGCTACCGAGAGTATTCGATATGCCAGACACAGTAACAACAAAGTCTCCAATGGAGACATTACTGGGCCCGCTCGAGCAAAACTTCATCCAAATAAAAAAGGCTCCTCTGATTTTTACCACAGATTAACTATCCCTGTTCAAAATTTTATATATATAAGAAATTAGATGGTTATGATCTCAAGTCAAGCTTCTTTTTATAGGCATATTTGTGAGATCATCCACATTGTTGTCCAAATATTTTAAATGTTCCTTTTTATTGCTGAGTAGCCTTTCACTGTATGGCTAAACCATAATTCATCTATTCTTTGATCTTTGTGTTTTTTCTAGTTTTTGACTATTATACATAAAGCTGCTGTGATCACATTTTTGGACATGCTTTAGTTTTAGTTTGCTTCTTTAGCTTTTGGTCCATGTTTAAAGGCAATCTCTAAGATGGCCATCCCAAAGTTCCCACCACCTTACTTGAATGTCGGCTGGAGTGATTGCCTTCATTTTTATGGAAAGAATAAAGTAGAATGATGGGATGCCACTTCTGAGACTGGATGCCACTCCCTCCTCTCTCTGGTGTTCTATCTTTAGGCAGGGACAGTTTTCATGACATAAGGAAACCTTATGAGAGACTCACACAAATAAGCTGGGGAGATGATCTGCTGAGATGTCAACAGTCACGTAAACATAAATGGGCTCAGAAGCAAATTCTCTCCCATTTGAGCCTGGCAATGATTGCAGCCCTGGCTAGAATCTTAAGCAGAATTTCATAAGACACTGTGGCTCAAGCCACCCATCTCAACTGCTGCTGGGTGCCTGACACCAAGACAATGTGAGAGAATGAATCTTCTAGTTCCAGACATCAAGGGTGATAGGTGATTTCTTACACCAATATAATACAATGTGCACTATGCAACATACTGCAAGGTAATTTCTTACACTAACATAGTGTTTAATTTTTTCCCAGTTTGAGAAATAATTGAAATATAACTGCATAAGTTTAAGATGTACAACAAAATGAATTGACATGCACATATTGTGGTAAGAAAATATGCTTACTTAAAATACATCTCTTCATTGATTTCATTGTTTTGCCTTGTGAAAAGAATTTCAAGATTTATTCTTTTATCAATTTTGAAATATACCAGGTAGTAGGGTAACTATAGTCATCGTGTTATAAATTATGCCCCCATTAGAGATTTCTCTTATAATTGGGCAGTTTTTCCTTTTGATCCTCTCACCCAACTCCCTCTCAGACCTACCTGTCCACATCTGGTGATAACAAATATAAGAAGTGTTTTTGACATTTTCTTCTTAGTTGTAGTGGAAATTAAACCTAGGATCTCACATGTACAAGGCAAATATTCTACTAACGAATCAAATCTCAGCCCTGTTTTGTTTTTAGATTTCATGTTATTATTTAAAATTGGTCCTTTATCGATTTCTACATGAAGTTCACTAGGAAACTTGTTTATGAGATTCACCACTGGTAATAAAAGTTAGGGTGGCCTCCAAACATTGCCAGGTAGGGGAGTGGTTACTACAAAAAAAGCAGTGAAAAATAAATGTTAGAATTTCATATACCCACACTCAAGTTTTACACATAAATTCTGGTTGGTACAGTTTTAAATGTACTAGCTGTAATGGCTTTATATATTAACATAATATATACAATTATATAATAGCACTGTAGCACTGTCCTCCCTTTATTCATCAATTTGCTCGAGCGGGCACCAGTAACGTCTCCATTGTGAGACTTGTTTCTGTTTTTGGCGTATCGAATACGCCATGGGGAGCTAGCCAGGCTCTGCCGTGTGGGCAGGATACTCTCAGTAGTTTGCCCGGCTCTCCAAGAAAGATGGAGGAATTGATCCTGGGTCAGCTGTGTGCAAGACAAATGCCCTACCTGCTGTGCTATTGCTCCAGCATGTCCAGCATTTTCTTTAACGTGGCTGACAATTATATAAAATATTGTTTAATTATATAACGCATAATTATAATATATTTTATTTATATGTTATATCAATATTAATAATGTTAATCATTTTACTATTCATATATAATATAATAAAATATAACACATAAATAATATGAATATATAATAGATAAATTCAAATATTTAATAATATTTGGGAAGAGCAATATCAAAGTGGGCAGGGCGTTCGCCTTGTATGTGGCTGACCAGGTTCAATTCCTTCATTCCTCTTGGAGAGCCCGGCAAGTTACCGAGAGTATCCTGCCCGCATAGCAGAGCCTGGCAAGGTCCCTGTGGTGTATTTGATATGCTAAAAACAGTAACAACAAGTTTTGCAATGGAGACATTACTTCTACCTGCTCAAGCAAATTGATGAACAATGGGAGGATGGTGCTATTTAATAATATTAAATGTTTAAATATGTGAATAAAATAAGTAAAGTAAGGCCCTCCCGTTGTTCATCGATTTGCTCGAGCGGACCCAGTAACGTCTCCATTGGAGACTTTGTTGTTACTGTGTTTGGCATATCAAATACGTCACGGGGAGCTTGCCAGGCTCTGCCGTGCGGGCGAGATACTCTCGGTAGCTTGCCGGGCTCTCCGAGAGAGGCAGAGGAATCGAACTCGGGTTGGCCATTTTGGCTGCGTGCAAGGCAAATGCCCTACTGCTGTGCTATCGCTGGATAGCACAGCGGTAAGGTGTTTGCCTTGCATGCAGCCAACATGTGAATAAAATAATGAAAATAATTATACTATATTAATTATATGTTATATCAGTGATATTGCTATATAACATATTATATAATATAGCCTTATATTATATATAATTGATTAATATAATAATGATCTAATTAATAATAATATAGCATTATGTAGTATAATGTAATTTTTGTTATATATTATTAATATATAGCATACATGATACATGATTTATATATTTAGTACATAATTAATTGTATTACATATTAAACATGTTTTATGAATAAAATATATAAATATTTTAGTTTGGGGTCCACACCCAGTGATGCTCATGAGCTTGGGAAATCATGTGGTGTTGTATTTCGAATTCTGGACCTCCGCCATGAATAGCATGCACTCCATCCCATTTTATAGTCTCCAGTTTTGTGTGAGATAGTTACCATCTCTTGACTTTTTAATAACTAAATGTATACTTGTTACATTAGCTCATAGGTAAAGCACTTTGTGTCACACCATCTTATTATTTAATTATTAGAAATGAAAATGGTACTAATATTAGAAAATACTTTGATCTCATAGGCTTAGTAATAATTGAATGGACTAGGTAAATGTGCTGAAAGTGATGTTTCTCAGCCCTTCCTCCTCGCTCATGGACTTCTGACAGTGGATTATGTGGATCAAACAAACAGCTAAAGAATATGTATACAATATCTGAGAATACATGCAAGAGATAAAATATAGTGTTTTGTGATATTTGTAGCTTCTCTGGGAATAGCGCCTTTTTAAAAAATCAGGTTGCTAAATCTAACTGACCTGTTCCAATTCTTATTTCACTTGACATGTAATCATTAATTCTTGAAATTGTCTCTTCGCTTCCAGCTTTCACATCTACTCAGTCACTTATATTTGCAGTACATCCTATACTTTCCAGAATTTATGCAGCATTTATATAATCTTCAAGTTTCTGAGTCATTTCTTCTTCCCAGTTTCTACTATCTCCATTATGATATATTCTTACTTATGACTTTATTCTTTTTCTTATTTTTTTACCTTTGACTTTATTCTTTTTGCAATTTTGTTAAAAATTTAGGCACAGTGATTTACAATACTGCTAATGATATTGTTTCATGTTTACAAATTCCAAGACCATACCCTCCACCACAATGTTCTCCCCTCTCAACTTACCCACAACCATTGTAAGCTCAGGTTCTGTTGTCCATGGATATTTGTTATACCTTTAATGTTTCTTTATATCCAATGATTTCTACATTGTTCCTCTTGAACACATGAAATAGTTCTCTGGTGTGCTATTGATTTATTTTTAGACCCTCAACCTTTTACATTGTTTTCTAGAGACTTTATGCATCTTATCTTGGAGTTCATTGATTTTTTTTTCTTCAGCTGCCATTACAGTGATGCCAATGCCTTCCACTGTTTTTTCTTATTAAAGTATTATAGCCATTTTATTTTTATTTAAATTTTTTATTAAAGCTCTGTGACTTACAAAATTATTCATAGTTGACTTTTAAACATACAATATATCAGCACCTATCCCACAACCAGTGTCAACTTCCCTACACCAATGTTCCCAGTTTCCCTCCCATATACTCCCAACCCCCAGTCTGCCCCATAACAAGTATCATTCTAGGTCAGTCTCTTGATTTCAGTCTTGTTGATTCTGTGGGCTTGGATATTTGGCTGTATCATTCCTTAACATGACCTTTGTACCTGTTTCCCTGACCTGATGCCTGTTGCTTCTCATCTTTCCCCCCTCCTCTCCCCTCCACTCTTTCTTTCCCTCTCCTTTATATACTCTGAAGCCAAGGGCAAGGTTGATATGGGTATCCCCTCTTCAAAATACTGTATTCAGACAGAGACACCACAATAAAAGAGAATTAAATCCTGATGAACACAGATGCGAAGATCTTGAACAAAATACTAGCAAATAGAATCCAATGAGTCATCAAAATTTCATACACCATGAACAAGTAAGATTCATCCTGGGGATGCAAGTATGGTTTAACACTCACAAATCAATCAACATAATGTACCATATCAATAAAAGAAAAGATAAAAGCCATATAATCATATCAATAGATGCAGAGAAAGCATTTGACAAGATCCAGCACCATTTATGATAAAACTCTCAACAAAATGAAGTCGAAGTTTGTTTCCTCAGTATAGCCAAAGCCATTACCACAAGCCCATATCAAGCATTATTCTCAATGTGGAAAATATGGAAAGCCTTCCCTCTAAAACTGGGGACAGGACAAGGTTGCCCACTCTCGCCACTTCTATTCAATTTAGAAGTACTTGCCTTAGCAGTTAAGCAAGAAAAAGATGTAAATGGCATCCAGATAGAAAAGGAAGAAGTCAAGCTATCACTATTTGCAGTTGAAATACTAAAGAACCTACAGAAGGCTCCTAGAAACAATATATTTATAAAGTGGCAGGTTAAAAAAAATCAATACTCAAAAGTCCATGGCTTTTATATATAAGGAAAGAAAAGAAAGAGATATTAAAAAATCCCATTCACAATTGTGCCTCAGAAAATCAAGTACTTCATAATCATCTTAACTAAATAGGTGAAGGACCTGTACAAAGAAAACTACAAAATAGTACTTCAAGAAATAAAGAGGACATGAGGAAATGGAGACGTATACCCTGCTCATGGATAAGGATGATTAACACTGTCAAAATGGCAATACTCCCCAAAGCATTATACAGATTCAATGCAATTCCTATAAAGATACCCATGACAATTTCAAAGAACAGAAAAAACTCTCTGAAATTCATATGGAACAATAACCCCCATGAATAGCTAAAGCAGCCCTTGGAAAAAAGAAGATAAAAGGCACCACCTTCCCCAACTTCAACCTGTGCTATGAAGCAGTCATAATTAAAACATCATGGTATTGGAATGAAGACATACCTGCAGACCAATGGAATAGAGTTGAATATCTTGACACATACCCTCAAAAATACGATAACTCATTTTTGATAAAGGGAAAAGAAATGTGAAGTGGAGAAAAGAAAGCCTCTTCAACAAGTGGTTCTGGGAAAACTGTGCAGCTACATGCAAAAAATGAACTCAGACCTCTTTCTAACACCAGGCACAAAAGTCAGATCAAAATGTATTAAAGACCTCAATATCTGACCTGAATCCATAAGGTACATGGAGAATAATGTAGGCAGAACCCTCCAAGTCATTGAAGCTAAAGGTATCTTCAAAGATGAAACACCACTGACCAAGCAAGTGGAAGCAAAGATAAACAAATGGGACTACATTAAGCTAAGAATCTTCTGCACCTCAAAAGAAACAGTGACCAAAATACAGAAACAGTGATGGAATGGGAAAATACAAGAAAAAAAAAACCAACCCCTTAAAAATGGGGAGAAGAACTTTCCTCAAAAAAATTATTCAAAAAAATACGAATGGCCAAAATGTACATGAAAAACTGCTCCTTGTCTCTAATCTGCAAGATGTGTATCAAAACAATAATGAGATATCATTTTACACCACAAAGACTGTCACACATCAAAACCAACAAGAATAACCAGTACTGGTGCAGATGTGGGGAGGAAGGGACTCCTTCACTGTTGGTGGGAATGCCAACTTGTCTATCATTTTGGAAAACAATATTGAGGGCATTCCTCAAAAAAATAGAAATTGAGCTTCCATATGACCTAGAAATACCACTTCCGGCAATATACCCCAGGGTTGCAAAAACACACAGCAGAAATGAATCTGCACTTGTATGTTTGTTGCAGCACTACTCAAAATAACCAGAATCTGGAAACAAGTGCCCAAGAACACATGACTGGTTAAAGAAATTCTGGTACATCTACACAACTCTTAGAAAATATAAAGTCATGAAATTTTCTTATAAATGGATGTACATGGAAAGTATCATGCTAAGTGAAATGAGTCAAATGGAGAGGAACAGACATAAAATGACTGTGCTTATTTGTGTGATATAAAAAATCACAATATGAGACTACCACGCAGGGACTGTAGAAACAAGGGCTAGGAGGATTGCTCCAGGTTGAAAACCTGCCTCAAGAGTTGGGGGGAGTGGGCAGTTGGGATAGAGATGTAATCACTATGACAATGATGATTGGAAGGGATTGCTCTGTATGGGAGATGTATGCTCAATGTGGGTCACTGTCACTGTCACTGTCACTGTCCTCCCATTGTTCATCGATTTGCTCGAGCGGGCCCAATAACGTCTCCATCATGACAATTGTTACTGTGTTTAGCATATCAAATACATCACAGGTAGCTTGCCAGGCTTTGCTGTGCAGGCAAGATACACTCGGTAGCTTTCTGGGCTCTCTGAGAGGGGCGGAGGAATCTAACTCGGGTCGGCCATGTTGGTCGCTTGAAAGGCAAATGCCCTACCACTGTGCTATCACTCCAGCCCTGAAGGTGGGTAAAGGAACAAACATGATGGCTTCTCAGAATCTGTATTGCAAACAATAATGCCCCAAAGGGAAGGTGAGGGAAGGATAGAGAGATAGAGATACAGAGAGAGAGAGAGAGAGAGAGAGAGAGAGAAGAAAGTGCCTGCCATAGGGTCAGGCTTGGGGGAGAAATAGTTGGGAGGAATACTGGGACATTGGTGGTGGGAAATGTTCTCTGGTGGAGAGATGGGTATTGGAACATTGTATGACTGAAACCTGATCATGAAAGCTTTGTTACTGTGTATCTCATGGCGATTCAATATAAATTTAAATAAACCATAACCCCCCCACCAATACTCCATTTCCTCATTCAGTTATTCTAAATATCACATATAAGTGTTATCATCATGTACTTATCCTTCTTCTGGCTTCATTTAACATAATATCTTCTATTAGTTCAATTCATATTGCAAGCAAATTGCATGATTCCATCATTCTTTGCAGCTTTGTTGTATTCCATTATGTCTGTTTACCACATCTTCATGATCCACTTATCTGTCATTGGACATCTAGCTTGATTCCAAATCTTAACTGTTGTACTGAGTGTTTCTGTGAATAATGTATCTATATGTTCTTTTGAATCATTTCTTTGTCCTGGGGATAGATATCCAAAAGTAGAATTACTGAATCATATGGGAGCTCAATTCTGAGTTTACTGTGTACCCTCCATACTGTTTTCCATAGGGTTTGGTCCAATCAATAATTCCCACCAGCACTGAAAGTTCTTTTTCCACCACACCCCTGCCAACAGAAATGGTTCCCATTATTTTTTATATGTGTCATTCTCACTGGTATAAGTTGATATCTCATTGTCATTTTGATTTATACTCCATTGAGTTTTTTTATTTCATCAACCATACTTTTCAGTTTTGTCACTTCTGATTGTTACTTTGTGGTTTTCTCATTTCAGCTTTCATACTTTCTTGTGCTTTACTGGCTATTTGTACAGTCATTTTTTTGAACTCATAAAACATCATCATTATTGTGTCTCTAAAGTCATCCTAGAGGATATAGAGCTGGTTCAAATAGGTAGAGCCTTATGGTCTATTATTTTCACTCATTGAGCTTGTTGGGATTCTATGCTGCTTCCCCATCATGTCTGTTGTGCTCTCAGGGTGAACCATTTCTCTCCCAGTGACGTTTTGCTGTTTCTGGTTTGTGATTTTGAGGCCTAGTGTGAATTATGGAGCTACTTTTAATGCCATAATAGCCTTATCTCTCTTCTGGCTGAAATTTAAGTTCTATGATTTAGATTTCTTACAATATCTAATGCCTTGTGAGGACTTTTCTTTGGGAAAAGTTTACAAAGTTGGAAGATGGTGATACTCAGACTTAACTACAGCAACACGAGATTGTTAGATTGGGCACAGGAACAGATATGACAGTGGGGGCAGGCAAAGAGGTTATGAGTGGCCTGCCCAGCTGTAGAGCAAGCCATGCTAGAAAGGAGACTGGACTCTAGATGGAGAAAGCCTGCTTCTGGGTCCACATGGGCCAGGGGAGAATGGACCAAACAAATCCACTTCTCACCTCTTTAACTTTATACTTAACCAAGATTACTCAACAAATCTGGGCTGGAGCGATAGCACAGCGGTAGGGCATTTGCCTTGCATGCAGCTGGCCTGGCCGAGCCGGGTCTGATTCTTCCGCCCCTCTCAGAGAGCCCCGCAAGATATCGAGAATATCTCGCCCGCACAGCAAAGCCTGGCAAGCTACTTGTGACATATTCAATATGCCAAACACAGTAACAACAAGTCTCACGATGGAGATGTTACTGGGCCCGCTCGAGCAAATCGATGACCAACGGGAGGACTGTAACCGTGATCCAACAAATCTAAACTGTAGTCCATATACCTCCTCTGAAATAAAATATTTTTGTCCAAGTGACTACTTAATATATTTTTACTGATGATTCAAAGGCATTGAAAATATCCACTGTCCAGTGAAAGCTGAATTCCCATATTACATCCAAATCTATCTTTATTTAAGGTACCTTATTTTAGTTTCCCAGGTAAGTTGTACAAGATAGAAACCAGGTTATACTTGCTACCTTTCTATATCTCAACTCCATGTCCAATCTTTACCAAATCCTGTAAATTTAACTTTCCCCAAATTTTTAGTTCGCTTTTCTTCATTCCAGAATATTTGATTCTCTTAAACTTGCTATTGGATCTTGAAATTATTTTTATTACATTATTTCTTTGGGCTGGAGCGATAGCACAGTGGGTAGGGTGTTTGCCTTGCATGCAGCTGACCCGGCCGACTCGAGTTCGATTCCTCCGCCCCTCTCAAAGAGCCGAGCAAGATACCGAGAGTATCTCGCCCACACGGCAAAGCCCGGCAAGCTACCCATGAGATATTCAATATGCCAAAACACAGTAACAAAAGTCTCACAATGGAGATGTTATTGGGCCCACTTGAGTAAATAGGTGAACAATGGGAGGACAGTGCAGTGCTACAGTGCTAAATATATAGGGCTGGAGCAACAGCACAGCGGTAGGGCGTTTGCCTTGCAAGCAGCCAACATGGCCGACCCGAGTTCAATTCCTCCGCCCTCTTGGGGAGCCGGGCAAGCTACGAGATTACGGCAAAGCCTGGCAAGCTACCCGTGATGTATTCAATATGCCAAACACAGTAACAAGTCTCACAATGTTACTGGGCCCCCTCGAACAAATCGATGAACAATGGGAGGACAGTGACAGTGACATTATTTCTTTGTTTGCATATTATTTATTTTTTTCTTATATTTTTTGTGAAGCAAGATACTTTTATTGAAATTTATTTAGAAATATAAGAGGGGAGAAAAATGGAGAGAGAACACATATTTCTGCAGAGTGAAATAGGCAAGCAAAAAAAATAAAAAGAGACAAGCAAGCAAGGTACGTGTTCAAGGGAGACTACAGGTTTGAAGAGCAAAACTCTTTATTTGATATCAAATGTGGTATATCATCCATCTCTCTGCCCCCAACTACAAAAATTTTGGAACTCTTTTAGTATAAAGACACAGGTTTTGTTTTTATTTACCTTTGTGCCCTGTTTGCTTTTAACATACCACCTGAATCTACTTTTTTCACCTGTTTCTCCTATGATCTCAATGATTTAGTTACATGGTCATTTTTGTCAACATATTTTGAATATAGTATACAGTGTGCCTTTGATTTTAAAAGTTGATTAAAAATTTATTTCAAAGTTAACTCCTTCCCATCTTCCAATCTCATCTTTTGTCAATTTTTCAAGAAAGTTATTCCCAGTGAAGTTTTCTTGATTTGTTTAAAGATCTTGACTTTGCACCCAACCCATTGTACCTCAGATTCTTCACTCTTGCCTTTTATCAGATATAATTATATTTACCTCTTTTCTTTAAACATACAAAGAAATTTAGGATGGCTGTCCTTAATATTGCTTGCATGCCTCAAGACACTTTAATACAGTTGTGAGGCATGCCTAAAATAAGACTTCTGATAAAATGCCCTAAATAAGCCTAAAATAAGACTTCTGATAAAATGCACTTAGAAAAATGGATCGTAGGGCTGCATTATACAGTCTTCTTTAACTTCTTTAACTTCTTTAACTATAAAGTATTTTTAGCGAGGGATAGAATTATTGTGATAGATAGGAATGTATGAAACATTTAATTGTATATGATGAATTAGATATTTGTACGTTTGAATCCTAATGGTAAGGTTCTTGTTAGTAGGGAAAGATGGAAATCAGAGGAAAATAGTTGATGGGAGCAACTATCTGAAAATAGTAAAGGAAATAGTACAGATAGTAAAGGGAATAGTACAGACATAGATGGAATGGCTTGTCTTTGAAACAGGAGAAAAGAATGTAGATAGTGTAAAGTTGAAGTATTTTGCTACGTTCAATTTAATTGGTAACTTCAGCATTTTATGTGAATGATCAGGCAGTGTCATATTTTAAGCCTGGAAGGAAAGGTGTGGGGATTAGTTATTTCAGGAGAATAGAAAGGTTTGAAAATACCCTTCTGAGAGTAGGAGCTGAGCAGAAAAACATGAGTGGGTTTCTGATAAGTGTGGAAATACCAACAGACATTTACACTGCTCTAGTTTGGCCCAAAATGCGACCTTCCTCTGTAGTACCCAGCTGACCCACACAGGCATGAAGAAAGGAAACATTTTATTTCATTCAGATTGGATATCCACTCAAATGAATTTAACTAAAAGACAGGTAGGTAATTAAGTTTAGTGTTATTGGCCTGGTTTCTTGAAATGCAAATTGTGGTTATTGTGGTGGGTGAAGTAGATTAATAATAGTAGGAGAACACATTATTTTGTAAAAGCAGAAAGGTCAGTGGCTATGTGCTTACCATGGTGCCACAAAATATTGTTGAAAAACAACTTATTTTTTTGATAATTTAAAATTATTTATTTGCATTATTTACTATAAACAATTCCAACAAATAATGCTAAATATTGATATCCCAAAACTGGATTTCCCCCCCCAGCAATGATTACATAAAATATAACAGCCAATTTCAGCCCACCCACTCTCTTTTGGGGGGAGAAAAGGGATTGGGTTATACCCAGCAGCCTATAGGACTTACTCCTGGCTTTGAGTTCAGAGATCACCTCTGGCAGTACTCAGGGGACTATATGCAATGCTAACAATGTTGGTGAAAAACAACTTATTTTTCAGCAATATTTATCTCTTTCCTAGTTTATCTGAGAATTTAAAAAAATGTGTCTTGTTCAACTTTTATCAATATATTGTAATTTATTTTTCCAACTGTGAAAAAAGTCACAGGAGCCCATAGGCTAATCCAATAATATATCATCCTATTCTAGACATAAAACTGGACCTAACCTTAAGACTTGTGCATTGAAAATATCGTTCCTCACTTGCTAGTTTCCCTTACATTTTCTTGTATTAGTAAAACAATGGAGGCATATCAGGGGTAAATAGTAAGCAAATGGCACCTTGAAGGAAAAATGTTTGATGAGGGGTTACTAGAAAGAGGTTATTTTTTTAAGTTTGTCTGGTTATAGTGGAATCACAAGGAACTTTGTAGAAACCTCAAGTTAGTAACAACTGAACATTTTAAAAAATTAATTTTTTAATTGAATCACCGGGAGATGCAGTTACACAGCTTTCATGATTGAGTTTCAGTCATAAAATGATTGAACACCGAGTTTACATTTTTCACCACCAATGTCCCCAGTATCCCTCTCACCATCTCCACCCGACACCACCCTCTGCCTCTATGCCAGACAGTTTCTTTCTTATTGTCCCTGTACTTTTGGGTATTGTGGTTTCCAATACAGATACTGAGAGGCCATCATACAACTGAACATTTTTTTACCATCAAGTATAAAAGGATGATGGAGACTTGTTCTCTCTTGAGCACATCTGTGTTTCTCTGCTTGCTCACTTGTTTATTCAAGCTCTTGTTTTCTATTTGACATGTATTCCTACACTTCAACCCCACTCAAATCTTTCTAAATAAGTTTCATTCAATAAATTCTATTAATAAGGATGATGATCAAAGGATGAATTTCTGTCTACAAGGATAGATCGTTTGTGGAGCTGAGAATGTTGGGAACGTTCAGTGAACTTTGGTTAAGGGATATAAGGTTAAGGAGTACACTGACCTTGTAAGTATACAATAAAAATCCTAGCCTCGCTTTCCTCTTTCTCTAATTTCCTCAGGGTTCCCAATCTCAGGTCAGGATACAATAGGGTGGGAAACTATTCTGCAAAGTCAAGTAGAAAATAACTGACACATGAAGAGAGAACATTGAAATTTTGGGGTAAAAATTAATCAGAGAGGGGCTTGAGAGATAGCACAGTGGGTAGGGTGTTTGCCTTGCACGCAGCCAACCCGGGTTTGTTCCCAGCATCCCATGTGGTCCCCTGAGCACCGCCAAGAGTAACTCCTGAGTGCAGAGCCAGGAGTAACCCCTGTGCATCGCCAGGTGTGACCCAAAAAGCAAAAGAAAAAAAATACTCAGAGAATGAAAGCTTTGACTACGTTAAAACATATTGAAGGAATAGTTAGTAGGATCATAAATAGTTATGTTTCAGGTGTACTATGATGCTAAACCATGAACACCAATAAAG
Source organism: Sorex fumeus (assembly GCF_029834395.1). Lineage (NCBI taxonomy): Eukaryota > Metazoa > Chordata > Mammalia > Eulipotyphla > Soricidae > Sorex > Sorex fumeus. The sequence goes on along the minus strand of NW_026606143.1, from coordinate 25,862,590 downwards.
TGACAATACTCCTCCACCAGAGAACACACTGGACCTTTTCCCTCTTTTAGTCCATACCTCCACCCCATTTGTAATCTCTGTTCTGTTGTCAGAATCTATGGATTTATTTTGTTGGGCATTACCTGCTTCCTTACTTTACATTTCACATATGAGTGAAGGAGGCCCCAGTCCCAATGCCTGCTCAGATTGGGACTGGGGCCTCCTGCACCCAGATCCCCCATCCTCCAGTATGTAGGCGTTACACCCACTAACTGCCTCTGCTGCCATGGAATCCCATCAACGGCCAAGACCCAGTGACTATAAAACCCTGCTCCCGGAAGAGAACAGCACAGAGTCTCCTGCCTCTGCGCCTGGCTGTCCTCACCGGCGCCCATCGAAGGAGGATGGGTTGAGTTTCCCTCCCCACCCTGAGCAGAGCCCCGGCAGCTGAAGACCTCCAGTTCCAGCCACAGCCATGCTTAAGACCACTTTCCACACGTTCGGACGTGCCTCACACATGAAGGAACCGACAGAGAAACCCAGGTGTGCGGGACCCGGGGCGTAGATCTCCAAGCCTGCTTGGATTGGGACTGGGGCCTCCTCCACCCAGATCCCCCATCTTCCAGTATGTAGGTGTTACACCCACCAACTGCCCCCGGAGCAGTGTAATCCCATTAATGGCCAAGATCCAGAGACTATAAAACCCAGCTCCTGACATCTTAATATCTAGTTCTTACTCTGGAGAACCTGGCAGGCTACCAAATGTATCCTGCTCACACAGCAGAGTCTGGCAAACTCCCCGTGCTGTATTCAATATGCCAAAAACCAGTAACAATGATGGGTCTCATTCTCCTGACCCTGAAAGAGCCTCGAATGTGGCACTTTTAAAAATCTCAGGGCTAGGATGAAGGAGATGTTACTGTGGGGCCTGCTCGAGGCAATCGATGAACAACAGGATGACAGTGATACAGTGATATGAGTGAAACTGTTCTCCTGCAGTTTGGTCCATACTATGGTGACAGTCAGAATTATATTTTTTCTTATGGCTGAGTAGTATTCCACTCTGTTTATCAACCACGTTTTCTCTTTCCAAGATAACCATTTAAATAATATTATTTCTTGCAATCCATGAGCATGGAATACTTTTCACTTCCTTGTGGCTTCTGTTTCCTTTAACTATTCATTCTTCTTGGTATAGAATTCTTATACTTCCCTTGTTAAGATTATCCATATGTACTTAATTATATTTTATGTAATTATAAATATAATTTTAAATTTATTTTCCTTCTAGTTCATTGCCTATATTACAGAAATGCTACAAATTTTTGTATACTGATTTTGTAGGCTGCCACTTTTATCTACTCATTTATTTCTTCTAAGAAATGATATTAGTGTCTTTTGGGCCTTCTAAGTATCTAGCTATCAACTATGATCTGAAAATTGTGAGAGTTTGACTTCATCTTTTCTAATTTGATTTCACTTTCTTTTTCTTACTTATATCTGCTGGCAAAGAACTTCCCAAATATTGAATAACAGTTGAGAAAGTGGACATATTTGCCTCGTGCCTGATCAGGTTCTTGCTGTGGGTTTGTTGGAAATGACCATTACCATCTTGAAGAATATTCCTTTTATCATTGTTTTGTCAAGGGGTTTTAAAATTACTAATTAAGCTGAGTTTTGTCAAAAGCCTTTTTATATGTTTTATCTTTCTTTTTGTTGATATGGTGTATTACATTAATTTATTTTCATAAATTAAACCATCTTTGCATCGCTGGAATGAGTCTCACTTGATCAAATTTCATGATCATTTTGATATTTTATTAGATTCAGCTTGCTTGTGGCATTACACTGTGGATATCAGATGCTTTTACATGCAGTTGTCTTTTTGCATAAATAACGCCAATTTACCTGATTTTCAAGTTTTACTTAGTTATTTTTAACTAAAGGTTTTTTTGTCTTTATTCATTTATTTATACTATCTTTGGACCACACATGGCAATACTAAGGTTTTACTCCTGGCTCTGTCCTCAGAGATCACTTTGGTGTAGGTGCTTGGAGGACCATGTGCGGTGCTGGGAATCAAACCTGGTTCAACCATGTGCAAGGCTAGAGCCTTAAGTCCTTTACTATCTCTCCAGCTCAAATTTTGTTTATATTAATGGTTCTTTTTGGAAAAGAATGTCACACCCAGCAGTTCTCTCGGACTGTTTGTGTCTATGTGCCCTGAGGTTCTCCTTGTAATGCTCTGGGAAATATATTTGGTGCCAGGAATAAACTTGGTCTGCCACATGGAAGGTAAGAACTTTAATCCCATATTTTCCCTATAACCCCAAGCTGATATTTTATTCTGAAAATAATTCTTATTTCTGTAAGTTATAGTAAACATGAATTATATTTTATGGAGAACTAGTTCCTTTTACCCTGTTACCAAAATCTCTTGCAAATATTGATGTATTATTGTAAATACTGTTACATATGACTGACTCTAAGCTAAACATAAGAGTAAGTGGTTTGCAGCACCCCAAGCTCACTCTCCTTTTGGTTGTTATTTTCATCTACCTCTTCACTTCCATCATACTTATCTACTTAAGACTTTTCCTTAACAAAAGCTATCATGTCTTTCATCAAGAATCAGTACAGTCAATGTTATGTCAACTTAAGGACCCTTCATTCCTTCTTAATTTGCAGTCTTAATTAGCTTTTGTTTCTCTTAGAAAACAAATTCAATTCCTAAGATATTTAATAATAAAACGAAAGTTTAAAAAATATTTGTGTTGCCCTTCTGTGTGCACTCATATTCTACAGTGAGGAAGGGATAAAATTTGTGAAGCTTTGAAGCAGTCATTTGTGAATATTAAGATAGCTCAATGAGTAATCACATGTAGAAGATTGTTAGAAAATTATTTTGATTCCATAAATTTTAGCTTCTTGGCATGTATCTCTGGGGAGTTTTAGTTCAGGAATCCGTAGAGCAGGGGTGGTATGTAAGTCAACATGGCGGTAGATGTGCAGAAATTTATTGTGAGACATATGAAAGGCACATGGTTCAAGGTGGGCTGGAGCGATAGCACAGCAGTAGGGCGTTTGCCTTGCACACAGCCAGCCCGGCCAAGCCGGGTTCGATTCCTCCGCCCCTCTGAGAGAGCCCAGCAAGCTACCGAGAGTATCTTGCCCGCACAGCAAAGCCTGGCAAGCTACCTGTGATGTATTCAATATGCCAAACAGAGTAACAATTGTCCAATGGAGACGTTACTGGGCCTGCTAGAGCAAATCGATGAACAATGGGAGGACAGTGACAGTGATGGTTCACGGAAACCATTCTATGCTGTAAACTATTATTCTAAAGTAACAATGAGAGGATTTTAGTGTTTCTAAATCATTTCTTTTATTTTGCTTTTCTCTCACTTATTCACCAAATTATCTCCACTCACACATGATACATAAGCTTATATACCCATTACCTTATGACTAATGTCAGTTGTAAAAGTGTGGCATGGCATTTCACACAAATTGGAAAGCACATATTATGCAAATTCTCCTTAGAATCTTGAACATTAAAAGAATGAAGAATACTATCTTTCTTTATAAATTCATTTTCTACTGTCACTACCAAGATTCATATGACCTTGCAGCTCACAATTAGGATTGCAAAAGATCTAGTTTTGACAGTCAGCCAACTACATAAAAGAAAAAAAAAAGAGTAATTCCAGAAGTCAGGCCTTTATACTGAGGAATGTGATGAAGAGATGACTCTTTCTTTGCAAGGAGAACTCATCATTACAGGATGACACCTTTTCAGGACTTGCATTTTAAAACCCAGAAAAAAAAATAATAAGGTGAAGTTGCCAAACAAAGATTGGGCTTTCATGCAAATGTCTTTGGTAATTAAGGGGAGAGTGCTAAGTGTGCAATATTTCTTCTAAGCAGAATTGTTTCTATATTCAGGGGTATGTTCTCACTATAGTCTATGAGGCAACAGCTGTTCTTAAGAGAACGCTGTCAATGTTGATAAGTTACTTTTGAAACTAAATCTGTTTGCTGAGCTCATGTTGTTTGGAGAACTATAAAGAACGAAATCTTTAATGCATTTTTCCTTTGAAAAGGGGGAAAATTTTTATCAATTGCAAGCAAAAGCAGTTTTCTAAAAGCCCACAACCTAGTAAGGCCCTAGGGTAAGCTCCCTAGGAAGGGAGGAAAACACAGAAAGATTAGAGTTCTTTTGTTTGTGAGCCACACCCAGAAGATCAGAGTTTACTCCTAGTTTTGTGCTCAAGGATCACCCCTTGGCTATTAAAGATTCAAGGTCACACCAATGAAAAACTTATAAAGTGTTTAGCACAAATGAAGTATAAACTGAATAACAACATGCATTTCCAAAGCAAGCATTTATAACCGTACAGCAAAATTGTGTTTGTATTAAACTTGAGAGTCACTTTTGCAGACACAAGAGACTTTAAAAATTTGAGTTTATGATTTTATATCATTATCTATTTTAAAACTCAGTGGTATTACTGCAGAAATACACGTCATGTCACTCTACTATTCAATACTCTATATTGTATTATCATGTTTTCTATGTGTGTTGGCAAGTACACATAGCACTGGATCTAAGCATTCTTGAAAGAAAAAAAATCAATGTATATAAAACTCTGTGTTTGGGGAGAAGAAAGTGATTGTTATAACTGTGAACTCATAAATTAATCTAGAGATCAGGAATTCCTCTTTTGTCAATGTCATTTTCACAAAATTTGGCTAAAAGAGAGATGAATAAATAACATTTCTTTTGGAGATGCTGGGGATTGAATTCAGGACCCCATATTCGTAAGACATGTGCTCTACCACTGAACTACCTCCCCATCAGACAATATCTTTGTTATTATTGATTGCAATGTATGTGTATCTTAAATCTTGTTCTTAATATAGCTCAAAAGATAGTCCTAGTATGGAATTTGATTTAATATTCAGAATTTCACAACCAACTAATGTTATTTTAACACTTTAAATTGACAAAGCCCTAGGATTGAAAGATTTGTGTATGGACACACAGAGCTAATGCTTTTCTGTAAAAAATGTTTTTACATTAAAAAGGAATCAGCTATGGCCTTAATTATTGATGTCTTCTTTCTGTTATTCTTATAACTAGATTTCCCAAATACCAGAGTATTCCTCTATGGAAGGAGACTTATATATACCATACTCCTGCCTCTTCTGGCTCTTATTTATCATCATGGAATAATGGTTAGTCAGTGTAAGTCATTAAAGTCATTTGGCATGAATATGGTTCTGTTGAAGACTGATTCTGCAACCTGCTGGAAACTTTTTTTTTTTTTGTTTTTTTTTTTATTTTAATCAAAACATTTTATTTTATTTTATTTTTTTTTTTTTATAATTTATTTATTTATTGAATCACTGTGGGAAAAGTTACAGAGCTTTCGGGTTTAGGTCTCAGTCATGTAGATACCGAACACATTTCCCTTTACCAATACTCATTTTTAACCCCGAAACTTTTAATCAGACTTATGCTTTGGGAATGACTACAGAAACACAGGCTCTTTAGGGATTAGGTTGGATCCAGAAAGCCATATGATAATAGACCTGATTGGGAAGGGATGGCTAGGTTCTTGCTGTAGCCTAACAAGTTCAACTGGAAGTGAACCAGTTGAGGGAATGAAGCTAGACTAACAGCTGTCTACTTTCCTGTGTAGACAGCTAACTGTGAGGCTTCCAATTTACCTGGCAGCATGTTGAATAAATAGGAAAATTTTGTCCAAAATTTTTATCTCTGAGTTAAATTCCCTGAGAAATAGTTAGCTTTCCAAGAGTCCGTTCCAAATTGTAATAAAGCACCTGCTTTTGGTAGACAGAATCCACAGACGTGGAATATTGGCCAACACAACTATTCACATTTAATTTAATTTAATTGCTGACTCTATGTTCCTCTCACAACTCCATCTATAGGTTAAGTAGTCATCTCTTCTTAGTTTCTAAGATCTTGAATCTCATGAGTTAGGTTTGCTTTTTTAATTTTTTTTAGGTTTGTTTTTTAAGAGATATACTTATAATGAATCTATTTGAGGATGAATATAAAGTAAGATATCAACTATATACTTAAAATGTATATAAGAAATAACCCCAAAAACTTTGTAATTGAGTGACCAGATTGATAACTTGTTTCAAGGAAACACATTTTTTTATTTTGGGGTTACACCAGGCAGTATTTAGGGTTTACGTTAATGCTTAGCGCACTCCTCAGGATGCTTTAAGCTCAGGGATCACTCCTCTTAGGCTCAGGGGATGAAATGGTGTATTGAGGATCAAACGTAGGTCAGCCCCATGTAAGGCAAGTGTCTTACCCTTTGTACTGTCGCTCTTCCCACACCCGTCCCCCAGGAAACACAACTTTTATATAAGGTAATGGGTATTTAGTAGTCCAACAGCAATGGAAGGAAATTAGGCATTTCAGGGATTTGACATCAAGCAGAATATCCTAATTGCCAGACATCATACATATGTGTGTATATGTAAATATATGTGCAGTTCCTTTTCTTTCTGATGTTGATTTTAGAATCCAATGGCTAACTTTTCATGTGTTATTTATCTATAAGTGCAGGTAGCCTGAATTCAGCAAATTTGAAAAGCCAAGGTTCATAAATGCACAAAATTATACTGAGCATTATGGTAGATCACAGAGATGCTCACTTCTTCCTACCCTTTCCCCCAGCTCTAAAAGATAAACTCTGCAGCAGTCTCTCCTGCTCTGGAGGAAATGTAATTTTTCATAGATCTGGGCCAAAATGCACTCCCAAGAGGCAACTTTGATACATCACATGGTAGTTGCTTGCATTGACTGAGATTTATCCTTGTATTTTATGGTATAATAGAAGCATCCCCAAGTGAGCATGTGTTACAAAGTGAATGTAGGAAAGTGTACATAATTGTGATTACTTTCTATAGTCAATCTTATTTCTGTTTTAAGCCACCAGTATTTCCAGTGGTGGAAAACTTAAATGCAGTAAGTCCCAGCCAAGTGAGTACTTAGGGTTTAAATACAGTTAAGAATTTTTCCTTTTTGCTTTTTCCCAAGATTACAGCTTATTTGGGGTATTTTGTGGTAGTATTGTTCTGGATAGAGTTTGGAGGTGAGTTGAAAGCGATCGTGAAGGAGGGAGCAAAAGACTGTTCAGTTGTGGTCACATGATCTGCACTGACCTCAGGCAAGGTGCCTTTGCTTACCCTGGTACCTTGGGTTTTATTAGTGCATTGTGGAAAGAAAATGTGCCACAATGTCAGGGAGTAGACACAAGGTTGCAGGATACCTCATGCAGTTGTAATTGAGGATTCTCTAGGAGATCTTATGAATCAGATTCATTGCATTCTTAGAAATGGAACTTTTGTCTTTGGGTTTCATGACGTTATCCACATTTATTCTCTCTATAATATGTGGGGGCTGGTTCTGTGAAAATAATCCCTCAGACAGAATAATGTGAAGCCTCACATGTTGCATTCTTAAGTCATGATGGTGCAGTGAGCATGTATTACAAAGTGAATGTAGGAAAGGTATGTGAGTGCTTGTACTGGAGTTCATAGCATTACCAATTAATAATGAAAAAAGTGTGCGGCTGGCCTCCAAGCCATGGAGTAAACCCCCTAGTACTAATCTTGGCTATTCTTGGGTGTTAGTTTCCTATTTTGTTACTTTATGTTCCCCAGATGAATGCAATCTTTCTATGTCTGTCCCTCTTTCTGACTCATTTCGCTTAGTATGATACTTCCCATGTAGTACCACTCGTATGTAAATTTTATGACTTCATCTATTCTAACAGCTATATAGTACTCCATTGTGTAGATGTACCAAAGTTTCTTTAACCAGTCATCTGTTCTATGGAACTCAGGTTTTTTCCAGATTCTAGCTATTGTAAACAGTGCTGCAAAGGGCAGCTCAGATAGAGAAGGGAGCACCAAATAAAGGGTGTTGGGAGGATCCTCCCAGGATGGGAGATGCTTGCTGAAAGTAGGCTACAGACTGAACATAATTGCCACTCAGTGCCTCTTTTGCAAACCACAGCACCCAAAAGGAGAGAGAGAATAAAGGGGAATGCTCTGCCACAGAGGCAGAGTGGGATGGGGGGATGGGGTGTGGGAGGGATACTGGGATAAGTGGTGGTGGAGAATGGGCACTGGTGGAAGGATGGGTACTTGATCATTGTATAACTGAAACCCAAACACAAAAATTTATAAGTCTACAACTGTACCTCATGGTGTTTCACTAATAAAAATTTAAAAAATAATAATGAAAAAAAAGTTCACCCTGCTGTAGAAAGTTACCCTGTGGACCAAAGGAGATCTCAGGCACTGTGAGAAAGGATCCTGTCACCAGAAACAAATATAAATATAAAGGAATAAATGTATGGGTATAGGCGATGCTGTATAGAAGCGGATCTTAACTGGGACCTTGGGATACGCTTGACAGGAAAGATGTAGTTCATGTGGGCAGGGAGGAGCTGATAACTTTGCACAGGACTTAAAACATAGCAAGTAGGAGATGACAAATCGAGACAGTTTTAGATATGTCCTCAGACACACCCATGTACATACAGACCCAATGCACACACACACATATTGGGAGAAAGGAGAAGAGATGGGAAGTAACAAAATATGAATAGCTTGCTTGTAACCCACTTCATCTATCTGGGAAAGAAAAAAAAATCTCTTTGGGCACTTAAGAAATTGCTATCAGAGAGGAGAGAAGATGGTGTCGACACAGCGGCAGGCACAAGAGGTGTGGCCACAAGTGTGGCAGCAGCTCTTAGCGTTCTGAACAGCCGGGCATCAGTAGGTCCATAACGTTTCTGCATGAATGACTGCAATTGCCCTTAAAATATTTCCCTCAAAAATTTTTTTCCCTCAAAATAAGTGACTGTAAGTGGAGCCAAACTGGCACCTGTGGCCGAGCGTCAGCTGGAGCAGGGAGCAGGACTCGTGAAGACAGAGGCAGCACCTGTGCAGGCTCTAAACTGTTGAAGCTGCCACAACTCCAGCACCATGAGCAGTGGCCACCGTGGCTGCAGAAATTTGAATGAGTGGGGGCTCTTCTGGCCTAAGTTGGAAATACCATAGAGTGTGGCTTCCAGATTGAGGGAGCACCCGGATTCTCATCATGGGAGGCTGGCTCAGGAAACTTACTGTAGGCAGGGAGTTCCTACCACCATTTCTGCCCCAGGCCAGCCGGTTCTGCCAGTGCCACCTGGAGCATCTTATGGAGAAAGGCCTCCATGAGCATCAACTGGAGATTGAAAGTGGGAAATGTGTCCCCTCGGCAGGTTCTACTGGACTGGTGGCTACAGCCCACTCAGAGCACCCAAGCTGCAAACAGGAGCACCTTCACCTCGATCCTGGTCCCTGCCAGGACTGTGACTGTCATCACCATTGGGGACCACCGGCAGTTCAACCTGGACATGGGGTGGAGGAAAGGTTATAAGCAGCCTGATGGTGCTCTCAGCCTTCCTGGCCCACCTCCACCACCAAATTGCGATTTGCCTCTGGCCAGACTCCAAGAACTTAGGACCAAGGTTTTTAAGAACTTAAATCAACAAATCCAAAGCAATAGCACAGCGGGTAGGGCATTTGCCTTGCACGCGGCCAACCCCGCTGACCCGGGTTCGATTCTTCCACCCTCTCAGAGAGCCCGGCAAGCTACCTAGAGTACCTCACCTGTACAGAAAAGCCTGGCAAGCTACCCATGACGTATCCGATATGCCAAACACAGTAATAAGAAGTCTCACAATGGAGACATTACTGGGCCCTCTCGAGCAAATTGATGAACGAGAGAACAGTGCAACAGTGCAAATCACCAAAAGTTAGGTATGTGAGGGCCACTCCCACAAACAGCCTCTGGCTCAGTCATGCAAACTCATTTATCAGCCTTGCTCCAGAGACCCATAAATAAATCTTGAAAGAGACTAAAAGCCACAGTTAATCTCAGACCTGTGTAAGGCTGAACAGAATCGGGTAGATTGGAGGGACGTGTGTTTGCCTGATGCCTGCCCAAGCAGAGCTCCTGGCAGCTGCTTGCTCCCAAAATCCAAAATTGCCGCCATGCCTGCATGGACTCCACCATCTTGGGACAGACCTCAGCGAGGTATTAATCCGCTGAAAATTCAGGTACGCAGGTTTTGTGAATAAAATCTCCAGGCTTTCTCAGGGTCAGGATGGGTTACCTTTCCCCACCTCCCTATATCTCCGTAAACCCTAGCAATCATGTACACACCCAAAGTTGCCACCCAGTTAAATAAAGCTACTCTAGCTGTACCTTTCCATTAAAATTACTGAATGCCATGAATAAACACAATGACCTCTTAAGGTAAAAGGTAAAGGCCCTCCCATTGTTCATCGATTTGCTCAAGCGGGCCCAATAACGTCTCCATTGGAGACTTTGCTGAGTTTGGCATATTGAATACGTCACGGGCGGCTTGCCAGTCTCTGCCGTGCGGGCGAGATACTCTCAGTAGCTTGCTGGACTCTCCGAGAGGGGTGGAGGAATCGAACTCGGGTCAGCCATGTTGGCTGCGTGCAAGGCAAATGCCCTACCGCTGTGCTATCGCTCCAGCCCTGGCTCCAGTGGTAGGGCGTTTGCCTTGCACACAGCCAACATGGCCGACCCGAGTTCGATTCCTCCGCCCCTCTTGGAGAGTCCGGCAAGCTACTGAGAGTATCTCGCCCGCACGGCAGAGCCTGGCAAGCTCCCCATGACATATTCGATATGCCAAACAAAGTAACAACAAAGTCTCCAATGGAGACGTTACTGGGCCCACTCGAGCAAATCGACGAACAACGGGAGGGCCTTTACCTTAATGACCTCTTAGCATCTGTATTTCAAACCATAATGTACAGAAGAAAAAAGAGAGAGAGAAAAAAAGAAAGGTGCCTGCCTTACAGGCAGGAGGGGAGAGGAGTATTGGGGGGGTGATGGGATGGGAAATCTATGCTGGTGGAAGGATGGGTGTTGGAACATTGAGTGATGGAGATGCAATCATGAAAAGCTTTGTAATGGTCTATCTCATGGTGGTTCAATTAAAAAAATTCACTCTGAAAAAAATAGAAATTGCTAGCAAACTTTGGAATGGCTTCTGTTCATAAGAGTAACCAATCTGTAACCTATGGTAAAGTATCATGTGCACCAAAAATATTATCAGATAACTTGAGACAATTTATGACCAAAATGCCTCCAATTGTGGAAGTAATGGTCATTGCATCAGTGAATGTTGAATCTAGATAAGGAAAGACATTAGGTGAATTAACATGAAATGTTGACAAAATTTTACCCTGTCACTAAGAGCACTACACAAGTTATAAACCATGCAGGCCTCACTCAATACCTCTATTGCAAACCAGAACACCCAAAAGGAGAGAGAGAACAAAATGGACTGCCCTGCCACAGAAGCGGGGTGGGGTGGAGGGGGAGGGGATGGGGGTGTTGGGAGGAATACTGGGATCATTGGTGGTGAAGAATGGGCACTGGTTGAGGGATGGGTACTCGATCATTGTATGACTGAAATGCAAGCACAAGAGTTTGTAAGTCTGTAACTACCTCACAGTGATTCACTAAACATTTTTTTAAAAAAAAAACATGCAGGCCTCATTTTTATAGCAAGCAGTAACACAATGAATTTACAAAACAAAGAGGTTAATCTATTTACATATCTAAAATTCTCTTTTGAATAGGTTTTGGGTAAAAGAGAAGATTAAAAACTAAAAGTAGACTATAATTTAACTAGGAGGGTTAATGAAATTAAAAAAAACACTACACATTGGAAGGAATTAAGGATAAAATTCACTTAGTAATACACCATAGATTAAAGATAAAGGCCCAAATATTCCATTCTGGAAAAAAAATAGAAAATCAAAATTCTCAATGAAATAGAGGAATTCATAAGAGTAACTGAGAAAATAATTGATTAGCAAATACATAGCATTTTTTTACAAATACTGAATGGTCTGAGTTGTGTGAATTGTAGATATAATTGAACAATGGGGACTTCTTCAACGTTTTGCCACATCCATTCCCTGACTCCCGTAAAAATTTAGAAGGACTATCTAGGGTTAAGAAAACAAAAGCAGACTGACCATAGACTTATAGTTTGAAAACTGTGATGTCTCTCTAGGAGATAACCACCTTGTTATTTATTTGACTTTGATTTGGCCATGGTAAAGCATTACAAGTATCTTTCTATGGATAAGAACCCAAACCACTTGCAGGGCTATACTGTTAGCGGAGACTGCACAGTGGAGCCCTCCTTAACATGTAAGTCATCTTTCTCCTCATTTCTGCTCTAAGAATCATGCCCATTTCATCATACCTGATGAAATTTCTGTCATTTTCTGTACATGCTAAATATTATAACCTATACTTTTGTATATTCTTCATTTGCTCATACTACCTTTCTTCCTCACAAATATTCAAGAGTTTTCCTGAAATACTACTGAATATTCAAGAGTTTTCCTGAAACACTACTAAATATGTATAGTCTGTTACATCACTCTCACTCTACCCAGCATAAAACAAGACCTCCCATTTCCTCCCGTTGAAACTTTCTCTACAGCTTCTGCTTGTTATACATGCTTCCCAATTTAAGTTGTTTTGACAGTAAAGTCCATCTTTTCTATTCAGTTGTTAGACAACATAAAGAAACTAAACAAAGGATCAGAAAAGCCAAAATGAAAACAAAACCTTGCTCATTAATCACAGAACTGAGGTTACCCAAGGGATGGTGAGAATAGGATCCAAGAGGGAAATGCATTATAGTGTGATGGAAGGTACTTTGGGAGTAGGCATAATATGGTAATTATAAATGATAAGCCTAAAACACTTAAGTATTATAAAATGTTACTGCAATAAAAATTAAATTATAAAAAATTATTTAAAAGAAATAATACAGGAGAATCTTATAAAACAAAAGTATAGACCAATTTAAATACTGAAGAGTTACTTAAAACCCTTGAACTATTACCAGACTTTGGAATTATGTCCATCCAGTATTACAAAGGATAGATAATTTCTTGTATCTTTTCAACTGTAACCAATTAGTGTAAAGGAATCAAATTTTCTCAGTTCCTTTGATGAATCTTAACACATATGACATGTGTATGTTCACATAACCTCTAACAATCTAACATTAATTTGTTCAGTAATTTGTAGTAAGTCATCAGGAAGCCAAGTCTTAAACTTCTTAAAACAGACATTTGAAAAAGAAAATCTTCTGAAGCGAAGTTTTAGTCTAGAATTAAATAATTATTTAAATTGCAGTCCTTAGAAAAAGGTGAGGGCTGGAGCGATAGCACAGCTGATAGGGAGTTTGCCTTGCACGCAGCCGACCTGGTCGACCAGAGTTCGATTCCTCCGCCCCTCTCGGAGAGCCTGGAAAGCTACCGAGAGTATCTTTCCTGCACGGCAAAGCCTGGCAAGCTACCCGTGACGTATTCGATATGCCAAACACAGTAACAACAAGTCTCACAATGTTACTGGGCCCGCTTGAGCAAACTGATGAACAACGGGAGGATAGTGACATGATAAAAAGGTGTATGTGTATATAAATAAACACAAAAAGATAAGTGCTGTATTGATTCTTATTTTTGAAAATTAAAAACTGAAGTAACTTTGGACAAACTTGTCTAAAGAGATAGATATATCATTATTTATAGAACTGTCAAGCAAAAAATTCTCTAAAGAACATTACTAAAATGAAGAGTTGAATACTTTAGATTTATATTATACATATAAATAATGATTATAATTATAATTTCCTTGAATGCACAATAGCAGCTGTAAAATTCTATTTATGGTAGCCTACATGTACATATATTCTCAGTCAAGTATTGCTTCACAGTGGAATATACCCTGAGAAATGTGACACTAAGTGAGGTCATCACTGTGTACATGTCATATTTGAATAAACTTAGGTAGTTTATTCCACTATAAAAAAGGTAAAAAGGTAAAGGCCCTCCCGTTGATCGTCGATTTGCTCGAGCGGGCCCAGACACGTCTCCATTGGAGACTTTGTTGTTACTGTGTCTGGCATATTGCATACTCTCGGTAGCTTGCCGGGCTCTCCGAGAGGGGCAGAGGAATCGAACTCGGGTCGGCCATGTTGGCCACTTGTAAGGCGAACGCCCTACCCGCTGTGCTATCGCTCCAACTAGGCTATTGGAATTTCTTGTATATGTAGTGTGTCAGAAGCCAAAATCTCATTAAGCCAAATACTAAATGATCTCATTTAATGTGGCACATAGCATAGTAGGAGAAGGGAATTTAAGGTACCAAATCATCGATTTGCTCAAGCGGGCCCAGTAACGTCTCCATCATGAGACTTGTTGTTACTGTATTTGGCATATCGAATACATCATGGGTAGCTGGCCAGGCTCTGCCGTGCAGACGAGATACTCTCGGTAGCTTGCCGGGTTCTCCGAGAGGGGCGGAGGAATCGAACTCGGGTCGGCCGTGTTGGCTGCGTGCAAGGCAAACGCCCTACCGCTGTGCTATTGCAAGGTACCAAATGGACATACCTAATTACTTTTGATGCCACATTATAGAAGTGAGAAGTATAAGGAAAGAAAGAAATTAGGGGAAAGTAAGATGATATCAACAAGGAAGTAACAAGAGTAGTCTGGGGCCTTGGGTATGTCAGTGAAGTAGATGTGTGGAATTCAGGGAGGAATTGGTGATGGAATACTGTATTTCTGAAACTCTACTATGAAAAACCTTGTAAGTCATAGTACCTTAAAATAATTTTTATAAAACATCATTAAACCACACACATGAAAACCAAAAGACATATATATATACACATATATATATATATATATATATATATATATATATATCATACCCAGCTGTATGCCTGGCTCTCTGCTCAGGGATCACTCTTGGTAGGACTTGGTGGAACATATTAGTATGTTGGGGATCTAACCCATGTCAGCCTCATGCAAGGCAAGTGCTCTATATCTCGCTTGCCCCAAAATGGTATATATTGTCAAATGGATATTGAATTAATTCTCAATAGTAATAGAAAAATATAGATTAAAATATGGGTTTCTTCTCATCTCTTCTCTACTCCAACTATGGTTGCCACCATAGTCCACCTTTTTTTCTCAAACATGCCAAGTTTCTTCTCTATAACATTTGAATTGTCTGATCCTGCTACCTTCAACTCTATACTCCTAGATCTTTAGATAGTTAAGCCTATCTTGTGAATGACTGTGCACTATAATGGCTGAGACTAAATACACTGAATCCAAATTACGTGGATTTAAAACCCACCTCTTCCACTAAAAAGCAGGATTATTTCTCCTCTCCATGCCTCACATTTGAAAAAGAAATAAACTTACCTCCAAAAGCTCTTAGAATTAAATTAGTTAATCCAATCTGTTACATAATAATTATTAGTCATATTCATGTCTTAGTTATTGTTTTCTTACCATCAAACTTTTTCACTGTAAAATTCAAAGAATATCTCTATGAATGCTCTTATCTTATGGAAGTTAACTGGACTCACTCTTGACAGTAACCAATGAAGTGATTAGTTACTGGTGTCCATTATTTTAAGAATTAAAAACATTACGAGACAAGATAATGATATTATGACTGTTATATCAGAAGATCTATAATTGTATCTGAACATATGTTCTAATATTTCTTTGAAATTAGATATTAATAGGCTGTTCCCTTAAACTTTATTTTTATTCTCAGAGACAATGTTCTCTTTAAAAAGCATATTGTGTAGGTTATTTTAAGCCTCATTAAATTTGACCCTGACTGCTCTTTATACTTTGGATCAACATTTATTTACCAACATTATTCAGTTGACACATTTGGATTCAGTTAATATGATCAACCTGCTATTAATTTTGCTGTAAGTTAATACATTTATATTCCAATATTATCGACTTATGTTAAAAACTTTATGAAGCAATTCAAGGTATTATCTTGTTAGCTAGCTACATCAGTTCTGTCATTCATTTGACTTGAAATTTCTGGCCTTGCATGACTAGAAGTTTGAAGTAGAGTTTAATCAACGTTTTAGAAACAAATTGAATTCAAAGATGTTTTGGCAAAGATTTTGACATCAAGTGAAATGGAATGGATAAGTATTTGTAGGCCAGCATTTTAAAATTGTAAAGCTTTTAACACATACATTTTATGAGACCTGGCATAGTTATGTCATTTATGTATAATGGCATTTTAAGCCTTTTTGTTTACTTCTAACACTTTATAATCAGAATATTTCACTTCGTTTCTTCTGAATTTGCCTCTTATAAAAGAGGCATAAGCATTGTTTATGATTCTGAATATACATTCTTCTCATCAAGATCTTGTGATTTGAATAGCTTTGTGTATTCAATATTGAATAAGAGTTGGTCTTTAATAGGCTCTACCCTTGTATCCCACCAAGAACATTGCTTTGTGCATAACCTATGTCAAGAAACTGTTACTGTCACTGTCACTGTCCTCCCGTTGTTCATTGATTTGCTCAAGTGAGCCCAGTAACGTCTCCATTGTGACACTTTTTACTGTTTTTAGCATATCGAATACATCAAGGGTAGCTTGCCAGGCTTTGCCATGGGGGTGAGATACTCTCTGTAGCTTGCCGGGCTCTCTGAGAGGGGCGAAAGAATTGAAACTGGGTTGGCCAGGTCAAGAAACTAAATGAGAACATTTAAAAGAGAGTTTAGATAATTTTATGTAATTCTTCTTTAAGAAATCATGTTATATAGTCTGAAATAAAAATCAAAGTTATCTCACAACCTTTCATGGGGAAGGATGTGACAGGTAACCAGTTGTCTTTTAAAGTGTTTTTCTGTTGGAGTACACGGAGCTTAGGTTTATCAGGTTGCAACCATCACAGTGCTCCCGAGTCATTTCTATTACTTTGTCTGTAACTACTTCTTTGTGCTCTCTTCCCCAACCAATTTGTAAGGTCTCATCCTGCTTAGACACTGAAGCTGTACTGTAAGTTAATATTGTCTTTCTCCTCTCCTTATGTCTTTTGAGCAGTTTACTTTAATGCAATGTCCTTTTGTATAGATACAGGAAGACAATTAATTAATTAATATGCTTTGTAACTTAGGAATTGATTGGCTTTGAATATTATTCACTCCTGGGCATCTGCCTTCTCAACTTAAGCCTCAGTTTCCCTCACTTCCTAGCACCCCAAGGGCAGGGTCCCAACGTGGGACTGGATGGAACCAGGGCAAGCCGGTAAGTTATGTGCTACCCTGGCATCGCGATGGGCCAGGCCAAGGTGCCATGATTCTTAACTATAAGTTAAGAGTTTGATCATAGGCAAATGCTGTCATGATCCAAAAGTAACGATGAGACTAGGACCCTGCTGCTAAGAATAGGAAAGCTATCTGGCCTGAGCACTGCAGTCTGAGATCGAGATGGCCCTAGGAGAGCAATTCTATAAGCTCAAAGTATTTCTTACTGTGTCCATACAAAATGATTAATATTATGTATGCTTATGTTGATTGGACAAGGAGAGGAGAAACACATCCTAGAAGCAGTTTTCCTATGTGTCCTGGCTAGCTTGGATGAGACTGAACCTTTCCCCCTCCAAACTGCCTTCAGTAAATGATTTCAGTATATTGAGGCAGTTTCTCCTATCTCACAGGAGCCTAGCTGGTCTTAGGTAAGCAGATCTCAGGTGCTAAGCCAGGCCTGATCTTGGGTATGTAGATATCTGGCTCCAGGCAGGCTGATATTTGAGATGTAGGCTCCAAGCTCTAGCAGACTCGTCTTTGATGTGTTAATCCAAATAGCTTGTAAAGGTGAGGCCAAGATTACTGGCCTGCAGATGTAAAGAAACAATGTGGATGTAAAGAAACAATGTGGTTGTAAAGAAACTATGTATGTTTGCTGCCTCAATGTTCTTTCTATAACGCTTTTTGATAACATCACTATATTGGCCCTTTAGAGGTACCATGATGTATATAAGGGGATTTTCAGGGCTCTTTGGGGGACTCTCTCGGGGTGCATGTGCTTGAGGACTCCTGAGACCTCCATTTCTTGCATGTAATAAACTGGTGCTAAGACCAACCAGCTTAGCCCTCATTTCCTTCCTTCGCCTGACATCGCCATCGACCTCCGTGGAGTGGGGAAAAGGCCTGAGACTACCGAACGTGGGTGGTGGGAGAGATAGGCCACCGGCCTTTTATTTTTTGTGTGTTTACACATTTTTCCTTTTATAATTGAAGCATAGGGATGTAAATAAAGTCACCAATTTTGATCCTGAAATACTTTCATAATGTTCTAATTTTCATTAAATCAATGGCTTTCAACCAAGGGCAATTTTCACTCTTTCAGAGAGACATTTGATCAGGTCAAGACATTGTGGTTGGCACAGCTAGGGTTGGTAACTAACCCTTCGGTTGGTAACTGCTACTGGCATCTGGTGGATTTGGGGTCAGAGATGTTGCTGAACTATCTCAATACAAAGGGCAGATCCCACCCCGCATCCCCATCCCATCAGAGTTGCCAGCTCCAAATGTCAAGCATGCTGATTTGAGAAATTTTGTGTTCGAGGAAGCACCACACCTTTGACTTTAGCTTTGGCCATTCAGAAGGAGTATTCAAGATTCATTTTCCAAGTTAACTCACATTATACAACCCTGTTTTTAAATTCCAATCTGTCTGTGTCAGATGCACAGCAGTAAGTCTGCTTCTCTGCATGAGGGAAATTGTTTTCTGCTAACTGATGACCTCAGCTTAGCAGTTTCTTTTCTAGCACATCAAAGCTCACAGTCAGACTTGCAGTAGCAAGTGCACTTTTGAGTGGCTTTATGACATATAAAGACCCTCTTTGGCATTCATACTGTGCTGCTCTATTGTTTACAAGCTAGCAGTAAATTATTTATGGATATCGCCAGAGATAGGACTCACTTGCCTTCTCTCATTTTTAACCCCAAAGCGGTATTTTTTTTCTGTTAGCAAGATTTTATGTGAAAGCTATTTTGGGGTAGTTTTTTTTCCTCTTTGCATTTATGTGACAAGTTTTATGATAGCAATGCCATCTACTTTTTATTACTTTAAACTTATTCTAGAAAGAATTATTAACTATAATATGTACTCAACAAAATTTTTCCTTAGAATTCCCAATTTAATATAATTTGGAGAAAGCTTCTTCCATAATATAAGAAAATAATACCATTTTTGAAAGAAAAGATATTTAGGTTGCTTTGGAGCATTGATCTATAAATGGATTTAGCTTTTATGAGAGTTAGTATAGATACTGGGTATATACTCTACCACTTGAGCTATATTCCTGACCCTATATGAGTACTTTAAAAATTACAATGTCATGAAAATTGCATTTCCAATATTTCATAAATCAGCTGATGTGTAAGGGATTTACTTACATAAGATTATAGGTCTGTAGGTCTGATGCTGTCAGTATAATAAAGCACAGAATATGAAATGAAAAACAAAAACACAATAGCTATAATGAAACGCAACTTTGATATTTTTTGCTATATTAAGTAGCATTGGGATTTTGAATTCTGACTTGATTTTTTTCTAACTTTATTTAAACACTAAGATTTGCAAAGTTGCTCATATTAGAGTTTTTTAGGCACTCAGTGTTCCAGCACTAATCCCACCACCAGGGTGACCGTCCCTCTACAATTGTCCCCAACACCCCAAGCCTACCCCTTTTGCAGGCACACAATTTATTTTATATTGATTGTTACAACAGAATGGTAAATGGAATTATCAAAATATAGTTCAGTAAAATAAAATTTCTGAAAGTTGTTATATCTCATAATGGTGTTATAAAGTCATTGCAGTAAGCTGTTTGTTGCTATTCACTGTATCACTGTCGTCCCGTTGTTCATCGATTTGTTCAAGTGGGTACCAGTAACATCTCCATTCATCCCAGTCCTGAGATTTTAGCAGCCTCTCCTTACTCATCCTTCCCAACACTGCCATATTGCATGCTCTTTCAGGGTCAGGGGAATAAGGCCCGTTATCGTTACTGTTTTTGGCAAATCAAATACACCATGGGTAGCTTGCCATGCTCTGCCATGTGGACGGGATACTCTCGGTAGCTTGCCCAGCTCTCCAAGAGGGACAGGGGTTAAGCTCGTATGTGTTGTTGCTATTGTTTTCACTCATTGAGATTTGTGGGTTTCTATGTTACTTTCCTATTTAATTTGCTGTGCTCCTACTGGGCTGTCAGTATGCGAATTTGGAGCTGTTGCATAGTCATCTATGCAGCAGCCACACACTCCAGGAGCTGTAGAACTGAGATGATTCTTTGCCTGCCCATCCCGTGGAGGCCTCTGAGTTTTCAGCCTTGAAGACCAGTGTACCAGGGAGTTTCATCGGCTTGGCATCTATTCTGAGATCAGCTCTGAAGCTGTGGAGCCAGGGCATTTAAATGGCAGCGGCTGTGGGATATGGGGATATGGGTGGAGCTGCTGAGTTCTGGTGGTGGACAGTGATGACTTGATTACTTTTAGTGTTGCTTTTCTCTAAAAATGTAGTAAAAATACAGAAAATTTTCCTATATGATGTAATCAACTTAAATTCCCATCAACAAATGAGTGCATAAAGAAGCTATATTCATTGTTTTCAATACGTGTGTGAGGGTGGAACTACTCTGCCATCACAAATGTGAAAGTGTGAATTTAGGGGAAAAATGGATGGAATTTGAGGTAACTAAGCTAAGGAAAATAAGGAAATAAAAGACAACTTACCAGATAGCTTAATTCATGGAATATTAAATACTAGAACAAGTGAATTAGAAAAACCTACAAAAAATTATAAAACTTACTTCTAGACCGGATAAACACGATGACAGTTACTAGAGGGACAATAGAGTAGTGGGAGAAATGAGAAGAGGGGTATTTTGGTGAGATGCACTGGAACTTTAGTTGTAGGTATAGTAGTAAGTATTATATGCACATGGAGGTGTGAAGTTATATTACATTAAGTTTTATGATATTTTAAACTGATTATAAATTAATTTTTGAATGTTCTTGTGTAAATGAAAAAGTATATGATTACCTAAAGAAATATAGATAATTTTATGTTTGAATCAAATAAATTGAATTTTACCCCTTAAATTAAAAAAAACTTTAGCTTTGCAGTATACTAAAATACATATTTCACTATAAAATTGCAACTTTCTTAATTAACTTCTGTGTTCAGCACTAGAAGTCTAATTCTGTCTTTCACAATTTAATTAACACCTTCTTTTATTTGATTTGTAGACCCATTCTTTTCCCCTTCTAGGAAACACTGGTTTGGTCTTACAAATCAGTGTTTTAAAAAGGTTTATTTTTGTTGTATTTAGTTCATTCATTATGTTCTTTACAAACCAGATTTAAATGAAACTACATGACTCTTGTATTTTTTTATCTGACTTATTTCACTGAACATGAATACTAAGTCCAGCTATGCTGTTGCAATGGTAGGACTTCAGTTTTTTTTTTACAGTTCAGTAGCAGTATATTGTGTATTTATGCACCACATTTTTTATTCACTGTTTTATCAATGGATACATAAATTATTTCCAACAGTTCACCACTATAAATTATGCTACAATGGAATGGGGAGTGCATATATCTCTTTGAATTATCACTTTCTTATTACTCAAATAAGTACCCAGAAATGAATAATTGAATTGTATGGAATTTCTATTTTTAATTTTTGAAGAATTTCCAATGCACTTTCCATAAAAGCTAAACCAATTTACATTCTCACCAACAATATTCAATTGTTGCTTTCATCTTAACATGTTTCTTGTTTTAGATAACAGTGATTTTCACAAATGTAAGGTGATATCTTGTTATTTTGATTTGCATTTCCTTAATAATAAGTTGATGATTACCTTTTTATGTGCCTGTTCATTCATTTCATTCATCTGGATCTCTTCTTTGTAGAACTATTTATTTAAACACTCTACCTGCTTTTAATCAGGTTGTTTTGTGTTGTTGAGTAGTATAGATATGTATCTATACACACACACATACCCATGGGGCTGGAGCGATAGCACAATGGGTAGGGCTTTTGCCTTGCACATGGCCGACCTGGCTGACCTGAGTTCGATTCCTCTGCCCGGTAAGCTACTGAGAGTATCTCGCCCACACAGCAAAGCCTGGCAAGCTACCCGTGAAGTATTCAGTATGCCAAACACAGTAGCAACAAGTCTTACAATGTTACTGGGCCTGCCTGAGCAAAATTGATGGACAATGAGAGGACAGTGACAGTGACAGTATATATACCCTTGTTACATATGTGACTTGCAATTATGTTCTCATATTCAGAAGGTTTTTGTTTATTTTTAGGCCTTACCTAACAGTTCTCAGGGATTACTCCTGGTGGTGGGCTTGGGGACTATATGTGGTGTCAGGGATTAAATCCGGATAGGCCACATGCAAGGCAAATGCTCTACCTGCTGTACTATCGCTCATTTTTCTGGAGAGAGCAGTTGATTTTTTGTTTTGGGACCAAATCCAGCAGTGCTGAGGGCTTACTCCTGGCTCTGTGTCCGTGCTCAGTGAGGACTCCTGAAAAGGCTCGGAGGACCATATGGGATACCAGGAATTGAGCTTTGGTTGGCCACGTGCAAGAAAAGTAAATGCTCTACCCAGTGTACTATCCACTCTTCTATCATTCTGCTCCCCTGTCCCCAAGCACTACTTATTGAGGGAACTTCTCTCACCCCATTGTATGTTCTTGACTCCTATGTCATAAAGTGCTTGTCCATATATTTATAGGTTGATTCCTGGAATCTTTGTTCCACTGCTCCTACTCCTTTCTTTAGATAATTTAGTTCAGCATAACATTTATCTTCTCTTAAAACTATAAGCTACCTTTAGTTTTAAGAAAGTGATGTTTATAATCACTTTAAATGATCATATTACAGTTACTTAGATTACTTGAATGGAATATATTAAATATAAGGCTTTTAATTTTTGAGACATTTTTGTGGTGCTGGGTACTAAACCGAGGATCTCACAATGTTCTACTGCTGGGCTACATGCAGTCCCATTTTTTAAATTTTTATTGGCAATTTATTGTTTTAACAAGAATCCAAACAGATTCCTTACACTGTAAAAGTAACTAACATGTTCTTGGTCAAATGATTTTGAGAAATTGGGTTTTCTTGAAGTGCTAGTATAGGAAAATTATATTAAAGACTCCTGACACTGTCTTTTTAAAAATTTTTATTAGTGAAACATCATGTGGTACAGTTGAAGACTTACAAATTTTTGTGTTTGGGTTTCAGTTATACAATGATTGAGTACCCATCCCTCCACCAGTGCCCATTCTCCAACTCCAGTGCTCTCAGTATCCCTCCCACCCCCATCCCCCCCATCTCACACCACCCCTGTGGCAGGGCATTCCCTTTTGTTCTCTCTCTCCTTTTGGGTGCTGTGGTTTGCAAAAGAGGCATAGAGTGTCAATCATGTTCTGTCTATAGACTATTTTCATCATGCATCTCTCATCCTGAGAGGATCCTCCCAACACCCTTTACTTGGTGCTCCCTTCTCTATCTGAGCTGCCATTTCCCCTATCATGTGCGACTGGTCTCCAAGCCATGGAGTGACCCTCCTGGTACTTATCTCGGCTATTATTGGGTCTTAGTCTCCTATTTTGTTACTTTATGTTCACCAGGTGAATGCAATCTTTCTATGTCTGTCCCTCTCTTTCTGACTCATTTCGCTTAGCATGATACTTTCCATGTAGTACCACTTGTATATAAATTTCATGACTTCATCTTTTCTAACAGGTGAATAGTACTCCATTATGTAGATGTACCAAAGTTTCTTTAACCATAATCTGTTCTCAGGCACTCAGTTTTTTCCCAGATTTTGGCTATTGCGAATAGTGCAGCAATGAACATAAAAGTGCAAATGTCATTTTGACTGTACTTTTTTTGCCACTCCGGGATATATTCCCAGGAGTGGTATTGCTGGGTCAAATGGGAGCTCAGTTTCTGATTTTATGAGAATCGTCGATACTGTTTTCCAAAAAGGCTGAACCAGTTCGCATTCCCACCAGCAGAGAAGGAGAGTCCCTTTCTCACCACATCCATGCCAACACCGGTTGCTTTTGTTCTTTGGAAGTGGGCCAGTCTCTGTGGTGAGAGATATCTCATTGTTGTTTTGATCTGCATCTCCCTGATGATTAGTGATGTAGAGCATTTTCTCATGTGTCTTTTAGCCATTCGTATTTCTTCTTCGGAAAGTTTTTGTTCATTTTATCGCCCCATATTTTGATGGGATTAGGTGTTTTCTTCTTGTAGAGTTTAACCAGTGCTTTGTATATCCTTGATATCAGCCCCTTATCAGATGGGTATTGGGTAAATATTTTCCCATTCTGTAGATTGCCTTTGTATTCTGATAGCTGTATCTTTTGAGGTGCAGAAGCTTCTTAATTTAAGATAGTCTCATTTGTTTATCTTTGTTTCCACTTGGTTGATCAGTGGAGTGTCCTCTTTGAAGACACCGTTAGCCTCAATATCGTGGAGCGTTTTGCTGACCTTGTCTTCAATGTACCTTATGGATTTTGGCCTGATGTTGATATCGTTAATCCATTTTGATCTGACTTTTGTGCATGGTATTACGTCGAGGTTTAAGCCCATTTTTTTTTGCATGTGGTTGTCCTGACACTGTCTTACTGAGTCTGCACTTGTATAAAAATCAGTGGTTCTTATTTTGAACCTTATTATCATCATGTTCTTTGAGAAGCTCATATAATTATATAACTTCCCCTAAATTTTGTTGGATTCAGGGACCCCCCCCACAATTCCTCTAAAATATTTTATTTTGGGAATGGGGATCTCCTAAGAGAGTTCTGGAGACATGGAGGTCTTGCTGAGGTTTCTTGGCCAATCAGGCTAGCTGTTTAGTGGAAGGCTGGAGGATGCCCTGCTACTTAGACTATTCAGTGTCAGGAATTACAGAGGCCACCCTGGCAGTCATGGTGGCTTCCAGGACCACACCTGGGAATGTGTGGGGGTTTCAGGACTGTAACTTGTGTTCCTTAGGTGACCATGTGGTGTTGAGTATTGAACATGGGTCAGATGCACACCTATCATGCACTCTAATTGCTGTACTGTCTCCTGGCCCCTTCAGAACATTTAGCTTTAAGAAATTTCATTCGTTCGTGGCAGTGACAGTAGTTACCTAGCACATGGCCAATCCGAGTTCAATACCTGGCATCCCATATGGTCCCCCAACTCCATCAAGAGTTATCCCTGAGTAGCAGAGCCAGGAGTAAGCTCTCAGCACTGCTGGGTGTAACCCCATAACAAAACAAAACAGAACAAGACAAAAAGCAACAACAAACAAAAAAAAAAACCAAAGATATTCCATTTGATATGAGACGTTGAAGAGTATAAATGGTGCATTTTTTCTTTCCTTTTATTTTTTTTCTTCCACTCTTCTGAGTGTTCAACATTCACCAAATATTCTAGTGGAAGGATATCTCTTTTTTACAGGAAGTATGAATTAGTTAATGTACTTGATATCATTTCATTTCTCTTCCAAATTTCTTTCTTTGTTTTCTCATTTCCACCCCACAACTTTCAGTATTAATATATTTTTGTTGAAAATGTTAGGGCCTGAGAGATAGTACAGTGGGTAAGGCACTTGCCTTGCAAATTATTTTCTTCTGAGCTAATAATGAGCTTAGGCATAAGCCCTAAGCAAAGTCAACTGAGGCTCAGAAGCTACAAAACAAAACAAAACAAAACAAAACAGGAGAATGTTTCTCTTCTGTTAACTTCACAGCAGATCATATAGCAGTAGTGTGACATCCTCATTTGCAATCTATGTATGGTGAAGTTATTTACTGAGGTCCCTCATTTTTCTCTTGTGAAGAGTAGGAATATCCTTTCATTTTATAGAGTCATTATATATAAGGCCTCTCAAATATCTGCCAACACAAAGTGAATATTTCCACCAAATCATCTTTGTGCTGATGAAATTGAGTCATTATCTTATCATGTGTACATCTACCGAAGAACCTCTCATTTTATCTCAAACCTACTCATGTTTTCTGCTAGGGTTGGTGACTTTAAGAAAAGCCATACCATCTGTAATCCTGGTTAAAAACTGTGGATTCATAAAATAAATAAGCCCGTGGCTTTCTCTCCCCGCCTGCATTCAGTGGTTTCGGGCCACTTCCCCAACTGGGGATGGCCCATGCCAAAGGCGGATGAAGGAGGAAACAAGGGCTAGCCTGTTCGGTATCAATTGCAGTTTATTCCAATCTCGTTTCCATTCTCCTCTGACTGTCCTTCCCTGAATCTCTTTTCCTTCTCCTGGATTCCTCTTGATCTTCCCTGATCCCCTGATTCTCCTTTATTCCTCTCCCCTGGATCCTGCTCCTACATTCTTTTCCTCCGCGTTCTTCTCCTCTCATTCTTCACCCCCTACATTCTTCCCCTCTATATTCTTCTCCTTTTGTCCCCCTTGCTAGTCTCTCCATGCTCCAACTGGACTCGCTATCCTGATCTCTCTAGTCTCTCACACCCTTCAAATCTTGGTGGTAGCAACCATACCCAGGTCCCATAGCACAATCAACATATGAAAGCCCTTCCCAATCTCCTGCAGTCAGGAGATATGCCTAAGGGCAAAATACCATTTATGGGTACGTTTTTCCTTTCCTAAGTCCAACAATCATTTAAACATTCATCTTAATTTTACTTCTTAGAAATATTAGTTATTTTGCATGTACACCATAAGAGATACATTAAGCTTATAGGATGCTCTCCTGGGGGCATCTTGTTACAATTCTCAGACTACAGTGATCAGGCCAGATTAGTCTTTCCTAAACCTAGCAGGGTCTTAATCCAGTTGTTACTTTTTGGATCATGACAGAATTTGTTCATGACCATGCTCTTAACTTATAGTTAAGTATTATGGCAATTTGGCCTGGCCAATTTCAATGCCAGGATAGCTCACAGCTTGTCCTGGGTCCAACCAGTCTCTCATAGGGATCCTGCTTTTGGGGTACTAGGAGCTAAGGGCAATTGAGGCTTAAATCGAGAGAACAGATGCCTAGGAGTGAATATTATTTGGAGTCAATTAACTTCCCAAGTTACAAAAGCATAGCAATTACTGTCTTCCTGTGTCCATACAAAAAGGACATTGCTCTGAAGTAACTATGCAAAGGACATGAGAAGAGAAAAGCAATATTACACTTATGAATATAAATCCAGTGCCCTTAGAAAGATCTTACCTTACAAGTTAACAGAGTCTGATTAGAGGATACAGGTGATTGACCCATTGGGGAAACAGCACAAAGAAAGAGGTTATAGATAAACACAGAGGAAAGAGAGTGCCTCGGGAGCTTGTGATGAGTATTACTCAGTAAACCTAAACTCCCTACAGCCATGCAGGAAGGACAAACCAATGTTATCCTACAGAAAACTAATGTTTTTCTCCCCTTCTCATTAACAATGTTTTATTATCTAAATTTTCCTGGGCCAGATAGATCATACAGATGTTAAGGCACTCACATTCCTTGAAGTTGCCACTACAGCAATGGTTCAAATTCTGGCACTGCATATGTCCTACAAACACCCCCAGGTGTGGTCTTGAGTACAAAGCCAGGAATGTAAGAATTGTCCCTGAGCACAGAGCCCAGTGATGCCTCTGAGCAATGCAGAGTGTGGCCCAAGCATCACTGCCCCCCACCCTGATTCTAGAACAATCCTCAATGTCTAATAATATCCACTTTCTTTTATATTTATTTGATGTGAATTTTACTGCCAGTAACCAAACAGGCATTAGGGAATTTACTTAAGATAGATTTTAATGCCAATGACAAGGTCAGAATAAGGTTTAGTATATGTGGTGTACAGTAGGGCAAATAAAACAGTGGGTCTAGAGAAAACTAGGGATGTAGTATAGCAGGAAACATTAGAATTTAAGAGATAGGCACAGAAATGCTTAATTATCTGTAGTGACAAATAAAAAACAAATTTTTCCATATCACAGTACTTTGGCCTATTAGCCTTCCTCCCCACTTTAAAAGTTTATGAATTTCAATTAGGTTCACATTAGTTGAATGTCTTCTAGATAGAGGAATGAATTATATTGCTAATGTGATCAGATTTTTATTGTGACATACTAGTGTGTTACTAATTTCACTAAGCACAAATATCTGTACAATACTCTGGGAACAATAAGCATGCTGGGTGAAAGAAATATGAGATCACTGTTGACATCTAAGCCTCAGTTTCCTCATTTCTCAAATGCAAATCATTTCTCCCACTTTGAATGATTTTTGCAACAAATGATACATTTCAGGAGAAGGATTGGTTCAGGGACTGGCACATACTAAACACTAGTTAAATATATCTGCTTTTAATTGAAGTTTTAATTTTGAGTAAGTATCTTGGTATCTGATAAACTATCATATCTTTTTTAATTTCTACTTTTACAGTGGCTCCCAAGCTTGACACATATCAGTCATATTTTGGGATCTTGAAAATTGCAGATTTCTATAACTGTTTTTCATATGTTCCCTAATCATTCTAATTACATCCCTGTGAATTATGCTACATTTCTGTACATTTTATTTTTATTTAGTTTTCTAGTATCCAAATGGTCAGGTGTAAATGACAGTGAAAAATATTTAAAAGATAACCTCAGCACCACCTCTATCTGTTACACCTGTGTAATACAAATACATAACTTCTATTTTATCAGTGCTCTTCCATCTTTAGACTCTACTAATGATGAGAGACACATTGCATCCTCTGTATTTACAGCTACTGATGTTGAACTATGAAATGCATTCATATTCAAATGTGATTGACTTTCTCGAGAAACTTAAGAATCAATTAAATTTAGTAGAAATATTTTATATCTGCTTCATCATGCAAATTCCTTCCCTATCTGATTGATAGATGTAAAGAAGACATTTTTGATAAAAAAAAAATTCAAGGGACATAAGCTTTTGTTGTTCTGGAAAGGCTATGGCAAAGTGTAGAGTATTTGAAGATCAGATACTGGGCTCAAACTACTGCTTATTTTATTTTTAAGGATAGTAAAATATCATAAAAGAAATAGACTCAGTGAAGAAAAACACAAGCAGTCTTTGTATTATCAAAAACTATGAAAGTATTAACCTATTCTATATATGAAACAATTCTGGTTTCATGGAGAGTTTAATATATAAATAAGAATAGGTAAAAACATTTAATGGGTCTTTTAGATACTTATTATTTTTATAAATTTTCTTTGCCTTACTTGGGTATTTTATTATTTATATAATATAGTAGGATAATAAGCAAACTAATTTATTTTTTAAAAATTGTTATTTTTAATATTTTTATAGCAGAATTTTTATTTTAATTTTATTAATTTTTAAATTTAAATTTTTATTAGACACCATGAGGTACAGTTGTATACTTACAAATTTTTGTGTTTGGGTTTCAATTATACAATGATCACGTACCCATTCCTCCACCAGTGCCCATTTTCCACCACCACGGATCCCAGTATCCCTCCCACCCCCCCATCTCCCCCATCCCACCCTGCCTCTGTGGCAGGGCATTTTCTTTTGTTCTCTCTTTCCTTTTGGGTACTGTGGTTTGCAAAAGAGGCATTGAGTGGCAATCACGTTCGGTCTATAATCTACTTTCAACATGCATCTCCCATCCTGAGAGGATCCTCCCAACACCCTTTATTTGGTGCTCCCTTCTCTATCTGAGCTGCCTTTTCCCCCAGCGTGTGTGGCTGGCTTCCAAGCCATGGAATGAACCTCCTGGTACTTATCTCAGCTATTCTTGGGTCTTAGTCTCCTATTTTGTTACTTTATGTTC
Organism: Sorex fumeus; assembly: GCF_029834395.1. Taxonomy (NCBI): domain Eukaryota; kingdom Metazoa; phylum Chordata; class Mammalia; order Eulipotyphla; family Soricidae; genus Sorex; species Sorex fumeus. The sequence continues at coordinate 25,832,774 of NW_026606143.1, read as the reverse complement.
CCCAGATGAATGCAATCTTTCTATGTCTGTCCCTCTCTTTCTGACTCATTTCGCTTAGCATGATACTTTCCATGTAGTACCACTTGTATATAAATTTCATTACTTCATCTTTTCTAACAGGTGAATAGTACTCCATTGTGTAGATGTACCAAAGTTTCTTTAACCAGTCATCTGTTCTCGGGTACTTAGGTTTTTTACAGTTTCTGGCTCTTGTAAACAGTATAGAAGAATTTTTTTTAACAGAGAAAAATAGAATAGTGTGATAAAATCCAATGGAACCGGCTTTACCAATATTCAATACTTTGCCTTTTTTTTAATCTATTTCTTCCTTTTTAGGGACATTTTAAATTTTATTTTTTATTTTATTTATTTATTTATTTTTTATACTTTAAATTTTAAATGTGGAATGGCCTCACTGTTGAATCTCTCAGTATAGTCTGGATACAGTTACTGATTGCTATCTTCTGAACCACCCTGATACTCAGTGTTTGATTTTGTGATTTGATATAGGTGCAGCTCTATTGTTTGTCTCTGATTTATACCCTTATTCTCTGATATTATTTATGCGTTTTCAGTTGTCTGGCAACTAAATTTGGCCACTGGGAGTCAAAAATTGCCTCATTTTCATGTCTGACATTTGTTAGGCTATAGGGTGACGTCTTTATTTTTCTCCACATTCCTCTTGCCCTTCAATAAGGTAAACCAGTTTTTTTCATAGTTAAGGTGATTCTGGAGAGCAAAAACATAAGCTCATAAGCTTCAACTCTGGTAGTAACATACCACTATTTCCTTTTTCATTTTATCAATCACAGAAATTCACAGGGTGAGCCAAGTTTCAAGGTAAAGGAAATAGAATCTACTTCTAGTTGGTAGAAAGAGAAAAATAGCATTGCATAGGGGCATGTGAGGAAATAAGAGCTTTTGTTGCCATTTTGAAACTAGACTGCTTCAGTGATAGAGTTAGCCCAAAGGGCTGGGCACATGCTTTGCATACAAGAGACCTGGGTTCATCTCCTGGTACCTCATGGTCCCTGGAATAGAAGTGACTCCCAGGCACAGTAGTCTCTGATCAACACCAGGGTTGGCCGAACATTACCTTTCCAAAGATATCTTTTAAAATTTTATTTTAGGCACTGTGGTTTGCAAAACTGCTATTGGAACAATGTTATTTAATACATAAAACATTCCAGTACCACTCTCTCTACCAGGATGTCTACTTCTCCCCTCTGTTGTACCAGTGTCTACCCTAACCATGCTATGCTTCCTACTGAAGACAAGTTCTCAGTTTCTTCTGCCTTTGTGCATATTAATTTCCCTATGATATTTCTTTATATCACATATATCAGAAATTTTCTACCTGTCCCTTTATTTCTGGTTAACTTCATTCAGCATGACACTCTCCAAATCTATCCGTGTAGCTGCAAATTGCTGAGAAGTATTTCATTGCATTTCGTTGTTCACTGAGTTTCTTTATCCAGTCATTCATTCTTGGACACTTGGGTTGTTTCCAGATTTTGGTTACTGTGAATAGTGGACCCTTGGAGTAGATGCCAAGATGTAGAATTTCTGGGTCACAAGGAAGCTCCATTTGTTGAGATGTGTCCATATTGTTTTTTCAAAGGGCTGGAACCATTGACGTTCCATTAGCAATGCATGTAGGGCCCTCCCGCCCCATATACATGGTAACACTGGTTGTTTCTGTGCTTTGTGATTGAGCCAGTCTCCTTGGTTGATGATATCTCATCATTGTTTTGATTTGCATTTCTCTGATGATAAGTGATGCAGGGCCTATTTATGTACATTTTGGTCATCTGTATGTCTTCTCTGAGTATTTTTCTGTTCATTTCTTTCTCCAATTTTTTGATGGAGTTTATTTTCTCTTGTAAAATTCTACCAGTGTATTATATATCTTGAATATCACCATTTATTGGTAGGTAAATATTTTATCCTAATCTATGGGTATCTTTTAAATCTGGTCATCTGTTTGTGATGCAAAAGCTTATTATTTTATTATAATCTCATTTCTTTATCTCTGCTTTCCCTTGCTTGTCTAACGGAATCGAATTATTAGAGCTCCAGCTACAACGCCATAAATTCTTCTTCCTGTGTTTCCTTCAACTTGTGTTTTCAGCTCTGTTACTGGGGTCTTCAATCCATTTTTAATTGACTTTTGTGCCTGACCTTAGAAAGGGGTCTGAACTCACTTTTTCACATGGAATGGACAAGTTTTCCCAACACATTTGTTGAAGAATCTTTTTGTGTTCCACTTCATGTATTTGCTCCTTTATAGCAGTATTGAACAAAAGATAGTTCCACAAACCCATCATCTACACATATCCAACCTCCTCCACTATCAGCATCCACTACCAAAATGGATACAATAGATGAAGCTATGTTGACAAATCTTTATCATCCATAGTTCAGCTTATATTAGAGTTCATATGGTGTTGTTAATTTTTAAAGAGTGTATCTAGAGTGTAGATTCATGTATCTACCATATTAGTGTCATACAGAGTACTTTCATTGCCTTAAAATATCCAGCTGTGTCTCTTTATACTGTGACAATCACTTGTCATTTACTGTCTCCAAAGTTTTGTCTTTTCCAGAATGTCATAAACTTGGAATGCTACAGTAGCCTTTTCAAATTATCTTCTTTCACTTAGTAATATGCATTTAACTTTCCTTGTTGCCTTTTCATGGTTTGACAGATCATTTCTTTTTAGTGCTGAATAATTGTCCATTTACCCACTAAAGGTTGTCTTGGTTGCTTTCAAGTTTGGGTTATTTTGACTAAAACTGCTCTTAACATCCATGTCACTTTTAACTTCTTTGGGTAAATAACAAAGAATTTGATTGCTGAATTGTATAATAATACTGTTTGATTTTGTTAGGAACTGCCAATCTCTTCCAATGTAACTATAGCATTTTGCATTACCCAATGTGATGAATAAGAATTCCTCTATATCTTTCTGGAGACAGCATAAAGATTGCTCTATATCTTCCTGTTATCTCCAACTTTACAAGCAATCTCTCATCGCAGCTAATTGAGACATTAAAATATTTCAAAGCTAATAACAGTATGGAAATTGATATATTATTTAAACTTTTTAGGTCCATAGAGATAGCTCAGAGAGCTGGAATATAGATCTGGCATCCTTGAGGTCCTAAGTTTGATCCTTGACACTGCATGTCTCATCTTCAGCACTGCTGGTATAGTCCTGATGGTACACAGTACTGTATACTTGGCCTGAGCAACTAATCATCAATATTTCACAGCTTGGCCAAGTATAACAAGTGCCTCTCCAGGCCCCCAATTATTTCTGGGAATACCTCTCCAATGATTTATTTTTAATCTTCTTATGTTTTAATTTAGATATAATAATTGTATACATTTTGTATACTTGAGTTTTGACAAATGTATAGTTTTATAACAACCACCATCACTAAAATATAGAATGATTTCTTCATAACCAAAAAGTTCCTTGTACAGCCCAATTGTAAGCAAACCCTGCCTGTATTACTAATATTGAAAAATTATTGATTGTATTGCCTTTTATAGAGTGTCATGTAAATGGAATTAAAATAAATATATATATTTAAATTTTGGTTTGGGGGCCTCACCATGCGGTGCTAAGTGATTATTCCTGGTTCTGTACTCAGGGATCACTCCTGGAGAGACTCATATATGATACTAGGGATTGAACCTGGGTCAGCTGCATGCTAGTGCCTTACTCACTGTAATATCACTCTGGGCCCCTAAATGTGATGTTGTGAGTCTTCTTTTCATTCATATTGTTATTCTTTCATTGTTATTGTTATTGTTATTCTTTTCATATTCTTTTCATTCATATTGTGTCTTCTTTTCATTCATATTGTTATATGAGTCAATAGTGTGGGTTTTTAAAAAACTAGAATAGTTTATTGAGGAAGTACACTAATTCTAAGGAGGGAAGGAGAGAGAGAGACACAGAAAGAGACAAAGAGAGAAATGAAAGACTAAAATGTAAAGGAGATCTTATACAGAGTTAGGATGTATGCAACCTCAGAGTGGAGTGCAATTATGTGCCTTTTTTGTTTTGCTGAGTGATATTCAATTTTAATGATTCCAAAGTTTGTTTTTCCACTTATCATTTGAATGATATTTGGGACTTTGTAGCTTTAAGGGACAATAAATAATGCTGTAATTTTTTTAAAGGGCTGGAGCGATAGCACAGCGGTAGGGTGTTTGCCTTGCATGCAGCCAATAAGGCCGACCCGAGTTCGATTCCTCCACCCCTCTCAGAGAGCCCAGCAAGCTACCGAGAGTATCTCGCCTGCACGGCAGAGCCTGGCAAGCTACCCATGACGTATTCAATATGCCAAACACAGTAACAACTAGTCTCACGATGGAGACTTTACTGGGCCCGCTCGAGCAAATCGATGAATAACAGGAGGACCGAGACCGTGAATTTTTTTTAAAAATTTGTATTTTTATAAAAGTTTTGGTGGGGTAATGAGTTTTGTTTTATTTTTAATTGTTTTTGAGACACCATGATTTACAATTGAATTTCATGCTTTTAATTTCCTAATACCAATCCCATCACAGTATCAGTTCTTCCCAATTTCCTTCCCATTCCCCAGATTGCTTCCTTGACAGGCACAATTTTAAGTTTGGTTGTTGTATTCTGGATTTCATGCTTGCAGTGTTATTTGTTATGTGGTTCAGATATACACATATATAACACCTCTACACCGTCACGTGTCTGAGACACCTTCCTCTCTGCCCATTCTTACTTCTTCCCCTGTTTTCTTTCCTTTTCTGTCCTTCTCAATTCTGTAGTCTGGATACTAGGGTAATCTATATAACCACATCGATACCTTGCATTCCCTGTCATGTTATCCTACACCATAGATAAGTGAACTCATATGGTATTTGTCTTTCTTCTTGTGACTTTCATGAAATCATGCAGTTTACTTCAAGTTGGATGGAACTAGAACATAAGTTTTCATTTCCTTAGGAGATGAGTAATATTAAAAGTTTTTGTTTATCTTTAAGAACTTGCCAAACTCTTTTCCAGAGTGAACATACCATTTTTTTCATTCCCACAGTACAAGAAAGAGCCAGATGTTATGCATTCTCACCAGCATTTTATAGTGTCAGGCTTTTTAAAATTTTTGCTATTCTAATAGGTAGAGAGTGGTGTGTTCTGATTTGAATTTATATTTTACTTATTACTAATAGTGGTGAACATCTTTTCTTGTGCTTATTTATATTCCATCTATCTTCTTTGGTGAAGACATATAAAAGATATGTTATGGAAAAATGTTTTATTCACTATTTAAATTATTCATTTTCTTGTTAAGTTTTAGAATTCTTTATATAGTCTATATATAGTTAATTCATTAGGTAAAAGATAGGCAAATATTTTATCTAGTCTGGAGGTGATTTTTAGCTGCTTATTCTCATTAGTTTATTTTGAAGAGCATACATTTTTTATTTATTTCTTTGGTTTTGGGGCCACATACAATGATGCTTGGGGTTACTCCTGGTTCGGCATGCAGGAATTACTCTGGTCATATGTGGGGGACCAGAGGGTATGCTAAGAAATGAACCCAGGTCAACTGCATGAACGGCAAGCACCCTATCTGTTGTACTACTTCTTTAGCCAACATTATAATGTTTGTAGTCAAATTTTTCTCTCTTAATTTTTTTACTTTTGTGGACAATGACTGTTTCCTTAATCCAGAATCATGAAGACTGTCTCAAAAAAGTTTTGATAATTTAAAATTTACATCAAGCGGCACAAATGCTGAACGACTTTGACCATGAATGTGGAAAGATCGGACTACAGCTGAATCTTTCGAAGACAATGTTTATGAGAAACAGCCTTGTTCCTGACGCTCCATTCGCTCTCAACAGAACCACCATCTCCGAATGCAACAGTTATATATACCTAGGTCGAGAAATCAACATGATGAATGACCTGGCACCTGAGTTGCGCAGGAGGAAGAGAGCGGCTTGGAATGCCTTCAAGAGCATTGAAGAAATAACTAAAAGGACAAAGAACCTCCAGCTACGAGCACATCTCTTTGATTCCACTGTTCTTCCTGCATTAACATATGCCTCAGAGACCTGGACCCTACGAAAACGGGATGAGAACGCTATTCGGGTTTCTCAAAGAGGAATCGAAAGAACTATGCTTGGAATATCACGATTCACTCAAATGAGAGATAGAATCCGAAGTTCTGATCTTCGTCAATGCTCAAGAATCAGGGACGCTGTCTCATTTGCCAAGACATCAAAAATCAGATGGGCTGGACACGTAATGAGGTTTACAGACAACCGCTGGACTAGAGCCATTACTGATTGGATTCCATGGGACATCAAAAGATCACGTGGACGCCCACCTATAAGATGGTCAGACTTCTTCGTCAAGACCCTAAATGATTGGTTTGAGGCTCTGCATGTTCCTAGAACGAACAGATACCATTGGGCTACGCTAGCACGCAACCGGGATGAATGGAGACGTTACTGGCACCCGCTCGAATAAATTGATGAATAACGGGGATTAAGTGATTAAGTGAAGTGATCAGTGTCTATTAATTATTTTTCAGTTAATATTGTACAAGGGTGCAAGATATAAGTTGAAGTTCTTTTCTTTTTTAGTATGAATGTCCAGTTCTTTAGCAATATTTTTAAAACATTGATCTTCACCCATTTAATTTTAATTAATAGGTGTCTTCACAGATTACTTTCTAAATATCATATCAATTGTCTCCCTATTTAAGAGTGGCTATGTTTGTCCAGTATATTCAAGTGTCACCAATTTTACCCAACTATTATAAAGTTCCCTACCAAAATGTTATCTAATGCTTTCACCAACCATCACTTGTGTTATTTTTCTAGATTCATTGTTTTAAGGGTGGTATAACATTATTATTCTGATTTTAGAATTTATTTTACATTTATTAGACTGAATATTTATATGCAAAATAATTTATTTCATCAACTCTGATCATCCTGAAATACAGTAGCATAAGAAATTCAGAACAAATATTTTATTCTTTATTTGTCAATTTTCAGAGAAATGAATTGTAATTTTCAGACAAATATTTTATTCTTTCCTTTATCAATTTTCAGAGAAATGAATTGCTCTGGCAACTTCTAATTATAACCAGTACTTATTTTTAGTATTATTGTGAACTTATGACTTTATATGTACTTGATATACTTAAATCCATTGAAGTCACTATTCATTTTTCATACTCAAATTATCTCAATCTACTGGAAGTTCCTTCACCTTGCCACTAACACACTAGTCTCAAAGAGCTTTCTTGCGTTATGGTAGAATATTGTCCTAATCTTATTCATTTCCTATACCATTACTGAATTCTCCAGGAAATTCTTGGAACCTTTTAAGAGCAGATAGAATCCAAAGATCACATAATGGGAACTAGTGCATAGAAGATAATTTTATTTTTCAGTGCTAGGGACTGAGCCCAGTGTTTCACTCATACAAGGTAATGGGTCTATTACTGACATATCCATGACCCAAAGAAGGTAAATTGTTTAATTTAATAATGAGATACACAATTATAAAGTTGTTCATGAATGGATTTCAGTCATATAAAATTCCAACACCTGTCCATTCACCAGTACATGTTTCCCACTACCAATGTCCCTAGTCCCCACCCACCCCCCAACACACACTGCCTCTATGTCAGGCACTTTTCATCTCTCTCTCTGATTCTCACTCTCGCTCTTGCTCTCCCTCCACCCCATTCTCTCCCTCTCCTTCTCTTTCTTTCTTTTTGGGCATTATGGTTTGCTATACAGAGACTGAAAGGTTATCATGTATATCCCTTTACCTACTTTCAGCACTCAGTTCTTGTCCACAGTGATCGTCTCTAACTATTATTATCATACTGATCCCTTCTCTATCCTAACTGCCCTTTGACCATCCCGCCCCCCAGGAAAGTAAATTTTAAATATTTTTTTTTGATGCATTTCTTTTGCAGGGAGTTGAAGCTCCCAAGAGGTATTCAGGTGGCCTTGAGCCCTCCACATGATTGTCAGTGAATGAACCAGCTTAGTGGTTTAATGTAAGGGCCTAATGTAGTAGCTTGCCGGGCTCTCCGAGAGGGGCGGAGGAATCGAACTTGGGTCGGCCATGTTGGCTGCTTGTAAGGCGAACGCCCTACCCGCTGTGCTATCACTCCAGCTACCGAGTGTATTCGATATGCCAAACACAGTAACAACAAAGTCTCCAATGGAGACGTTACTGGGCCCGCTCGAGCAAATCGACGATCAACGGGAGGGCCTTTACCTTTTAATGTAGTAATGCTGCCCAAGCCCTATTCTGCTGAAGATTACCCAGGCCATGCTGATTGAACCAGGGATTGAACCAGTATCAGTCACATGCAGGGAATATACCTTAACCCCTGTAATATTTCTCCATCCCCTCATCTGGCAGTTTTTAGACTTTTGATTCTCTAGTCCCTGGAATGGAATATAGGATGTCACAGTCACACATGTGAGACACACATATGCTCTACCATTAAGCCAGCCTTTAGGCTGTTGTGTCTAAAGCTTCATAAGCACCCTCTAAGAAAGTTTGTAATCACAATTACCTTGTTAATGCTCAGTTAAAAGGACTGTTCCTGGGTTAGGTATTTTGGCATGGCATCTCTTAAATGGCTTTCCTGAATAATAATAAACATGTATTATTATTGTAGTTCACCTGTGTTTGAAAAGGGGACAAATTCAGTGGAATTGTGTTTGTGTATGGGGGGGGGGCATGATTCACTACAATGTAAATAAAAGTGACTCTTCCAGTAGGGCTGGGAATGTTCCTTATATTATAAGGTGGACCATTCCTAACCATATGTCAAGGTTTGATTTGTATCTTATCATCACCTTTCCTTTTAGTAGTGTCACAATTTCTTTTCTGTCATATTTGCTCACTGGAAATTGGAAGAAAAAGACATGCTCAAGAATTAAATCTGCTGTGAGTATACAAATTTTTATTAAGCTAGACAACAGTGTGAATGCAAAGACTTTAAAGTGACAATTTTTGTATGGAACTAGCTAGACATTTTGATTTCACTACTATGAATAAAGTTATGCTCCAATCTACATAAATGTGTTTATTCTCTTATTTGCATTTGAAAATGACCTTTCACTCAGTACTTTCGCCAGCTGCAATGTAGAAAGCAGTATATAACTTAGCAATCCTGTGACAATATTCAGGTAGGTGCTGTATATTGCCTCCGTCTGTCTGCTTTCTTATTTTCAAGAAATGAGAAAGGTCAAAGATTGCTGCATTCTGTAATTTAAATTTAAAATGAGGAACTTTGTCTTATTCTATGAGCCTAGTCATTATCCATGATCAGCCATGTCCTTTGCTTACTTGATTTTTTTCCAGCGTTGTCTTCCTGTGCAGAATAAACAGAATATGTATAACTTTCCCCAGTTTAGACTCTCTATATGTCTGTAACTTTATACATACACAGATATACAAGCATACACATATTTATGCATCTATTGCTAGACTTGTAAGAATTTGGTGAGCTTTATATTTCTCTTACACTGTTTGCAAGTGCTTATCAACCATTACCCCCAGAGCAGGTACAAATACTACTAGAGAATTTATTGGTATCAATAATTATTTTAAGTGACTATTCATAGTTATATTGACATATGTAAAATGTCATTGACATTTTACATCTATCTATATATACGCAAACTTGACATTGAAGTGGATCCACAGTGTTAAAAATTTTTGTGAAAATAAATACTTGTATAATATTATCTCTTTATATTATATAATATAATCTCTCTACCCCATCATAAATTTTCATCAGTTACCTGTATCACTGTCACTGATATTCATCCCATTATTCATCGATTTGCTGAAGCGGGCACCAGTAACATCTCCATTGTGAGACTTGTTACTGTTTTTGGCATATCAAATTCACCACGGGGAGCTTGCCAGGCTCTATTGTATGGGTGGGATACTCTTGGGAGCTTACCAGGCTCTCCAAGAGGGACGGATGAATCGAACTCAGGTAGGCCACATGCAAGGCAAATGCCCACCTGCTGTGCTGTTGCTCCAGCCCATCAGTTATCTATGCCCTTTAATTTAACTAAGTTCTTATACTGTTGATACTTTGACTCAGCAGCTTTTTTAGGAAGAACAGAACATATCCATTAATTGTATAGCCTGGTGTCACAGACCTTTAAAAATATTTTTTTCTCTACATATATTCCAACTAAGATAAAATAAACTGCCATTAAGACTTTAAAAGCAGGTCCATTGATTTAACCCTCATACCACATGACAATCCATTGTGTAGCACTGGGGCATACCATTCTCCTTGTCTTTGCATTTTATTTATGAATTTTACATGAAATCATTATCATTTCTGTATTCAATTTTTCTGCAGTGGCGGAAGCAGGAATCTAAACAGGCTGTTACATCTCAAAGACACATTCATTAGGCCTGAATTATGAGTTCAGCACATCCTGAAAATAGGAACTGCTCAGAACCTCCTCACAGCTGTCGTTTTGCTTCTCTCCTACAACTGCCATCGCCCTGTACAAAATGACGACTCCATTCCACACCCACCAGATGTTTTTGCCCCCATTTTATGGTGTCAGTCTTGAATACAGAAATCTTGGGTTTTGTCAAAACCCAAGAAGTCTGCTTTTTAAATAAAATGAAGAAAAAAGGACAAGGTTGTTGACATTAATATAAAGGTGTTAGAAAGATGTCTACTGACTTCTGAAGAGAGAAAAGTTTACTATTTTACATAGTAAAAAATTGAGAGATTAAACTAATATTTTTTCAAAAGGTGATGCCTAATATCCATAAAACATCACTTGTTTTAGTTCTAAATGTAAAGTTACCACTAGTCTACTTTGGAATCAATCAAAGAAATGTTTTATTAAATGTCTTTTTAACAGATTTGTAATGCAATTTTATTAAATCTCATAATTATCTCTTGGAAGACACCAATTATGTATTTGTTCAACCCTGCATGCTATATAAGCTTAACTATATCTTTGACCTAAAATATATTTGTGCTGAGACAAAAATAAAAAGAATTTCAAGGTTTCATAAAAACAAGAAAATATGTAAAGGTAATAAGAAAATTATAATTAACATTTGGCTACCTTGTTTATTTATTTTTTAAAAATTAACTCATTCAATTCCTATTTATTATTTTCAGATATTCTGGTAGATATTGCAGATGATTATATTACAATGTAACATGAACTCAAAGAATGAAAATGAGCCATTACCATGCATCTTTGGTGTTCCAAGTACTTTTTAAAATATCCTATTTTATTTAACTCTTGCCAAAATTTCTGAGGGAGGAATTTATATCTTTGCTTTGCAAATGAAGTTCTTAGTTTGATAATTTTGATCACCTTTTATAATGTGGAGCTAAAATGCAGCAGAATATGAACTCTTTAAAGCTGTGAAATGGTACTACTTCAGTTAAACAACATAATAAAGGATAACTGAGGTTTTTAAAAGAAGTGTACATGGAAGTAAATTGAAGGATGTTGAAAGTCATGGGTCAAAAAGAATGTTGATCTCCTGATAATTTCCCAGAATTCAAGAAGTTTGCAGCACAGGCTGAATGAAAGGGAATAGGAGATGAAGCGTGGTATTTTGGCCTGCAACTTCGAAAGTATTTCTGTAAAAATCAGCTTTATTGATAAATGAAATTCATACAGTAAAATGCATGATTTTTTGCTTAAATTATTTTTCTTTTCATTGTTTAAAATTTTTTTAATTGAATCACCATGAGATGCAGAGTTACAAAGCTGTTCATGGTCAGGTTTCAGTCATACAGTTCCAACAATCATCCGTCCACCAGTGCACATTTCTACCACCAGTGTTTCCAGTTTCCCAGTGTTCCTGCTACCCTCCCCTCCAGCTTGTCTCTATAGCAGACACTCTTCTCTTTCACTCACTCACTCACTCACTCACTCACTCACTCACTCACTCTCTCCCTCTCTCTCTTTCTCTCTATCTCTGTCTCTTTCCCCCTTTGGACTTTATGGTTTGCAATACAGGTACTGAAAGGTTATCATGCTTGTTCCTTTACCTGTTTTCACCATGTCTTATCCAGAGTGATCGTTTCCAACTACCTTTGTCATGGGGTCCCTTCTATATTGAACTGCCTTCTCCCCCAGCACTGGAGGCAGGCTTCAAACCTTGGACCTATCTTCCTGGCTCTTGTTTCTATAGTCCTTGGGTATTGGTCTCATATTATGTTTTTTTAATATCTCACAAATGAGTTCAATCATTCTATGTCTATCCCTCTCCTTCTGACTCATTTCCCTCAGCGTGATACTCTCCATAACAATCCATTTATAAGTGAATTTTATTTTTTTTCAATTTTTTTAATGTAGGAATACTGCTATTTATTCAGCCACTGATTAGGCTGATTGAATTGCCCATGAACTCCACTTACTATTTTTTTCCATTTTTTAAATTTTATTTATTGAATCACCATGAGAGCAGTTACAAAGCTTTCGGGTTTAAGTCTCAGTCATACAATGAAACAGCCATATCTTCACCAGTGCCCATTATCCACCACCAAAATCCCCAGTATACCCTCATCCCACACCTTCCCCCTACCTGTGGGGCAGATGATTTCCAAATTACTCTCTCTATACTTTGATTACATTCAACATTTCAACACCACACCCAACATTATTATTTGGGATTGTACCCCAACACTCAGATCTGCCAAAAAGGCAAAAGTAGACAATTTGTTTTCTATTTCTGCTTATGAATAACGTATGATGTCGTGTGGCTGCAGTAGTGGCCACACAATTTTGAAATTCCAAAATATCACCACTTAAATCTGGAGGGATTTCTTGCCAAAACCTGCTGGGTTCCGAGATTTGTTCCTGAGTCTCTGGGATCATGGCCATTAAGCAGCTTGATCAGGAGCCAGAGAGGCATTCATTGGCGGCGACTAGGGTTCCTGTTGGGATGGGGAGGAAAGGACCGGCTCCACCCCCATCCCATGAGGCCCCGAGTGTCTCCTCACTGCGGGACCAAACCTGACTGTCCAATGGCCTCTGGAGGATGGTAGCCACCGAGCTGCCAAGGGGGACCAGGCAGAGGGACAGCACCCTTTCCCCCCTGAGGTGGCCCGATGACAGTAACCTACTGCGCAGTCCAGATGCATTTCTGCCAAAAGCCACTGGGTTTCAAGATTTGTTTCTGAGTCTCTGGGATCATGGCCATTAAGCAGCTTGATGAGGAGCCAGAGAGGCCATTCATGGGCGGCAACTCAGGGTCTTGTTGGGATGGGGAGAAAAGGGCCGGCTCCACCATCATCCTGTGAGGCCCTATGTGTCTCATCACTGAGGGCCCAAACCTGACTGTCCAGTGGCCTCTGGAGGATGGTGGCCACCAGGCCGCCAGGGGGAACAGGCCAAGGCACGAAACCTATTCCCACCTGGGGTGGCCCAGCACCAGTAACCTACTGCAAGGACTGGACACATTTCTGCCAAAAGCCACTGGGTTTCGGGATTTGTTTCTGAGTCTTTGGGATTATGGCCATTAAGCAGTTTGATCAGGAACCAGAGAGACCATGCCTCCAATTATATAACTGAGCCGGAGGTGGTTTGTGGGTATGTCTCCCACATACCTAACTTTTGGCCGTTTACTTTCTTGGTAAACTTTGTCCCAAGTTTTTGGGCTCTGGCCAAAGGCACGGCAGCAATTTTGGGGTATCTGGAAGTCTTAAGGCGCCATCAGGCTGCTGATGTACTCGCCTCACAGGTACAGATTGACCTGCTGGTGGCACCATACCCCCGTATAAGTGAATTTTATAACTTCATTTTTCCTAACAGCTGCATAGTATTTCATTGTGTAGATGTCTCACAATTTCTTTAACCAGCCATTTTTTCTTGGGCACTTGAGTTGTTTCCAGATTCTGGTTATTGTGAATAGTGCTGCAATGAACATGAAGTACAGATAGCATTTCTGCTGTGTGTTTTTTGGGCCCCTAGGGTGTATTCCCAGAACTGGTATTTCTGAGTCATATGGGAGTTCAATGTCTAGCTCGTTGAGGAATACCTATCTTGTTTTCCAAAATGGCTGGACCAGTTGGCATTCCACCAACATTAAAGAAGAATCCCTTTTCCCCTGTATCCACTCCAGCATTGAATGCTCTTTATTTTTATTTTTTTATGTGTGCTAGTCTCTGTGGTGTAAGATTATATCTCATTGTTGTTTTGATTTGCCTCTCCTTGATGATCAGCAATGTAGAGCATTTTTTCATGTTTCTTCTGGACATTTGTATTTCTTCTTTGAGGACGTTTCTGTTCATTTCTTCTCCCCATTTTTGATGGGCTTGGATGTTTTTTCTTGTAAAGTTATACCAGTGCCTTATATATTTTTGATACTAACCTTTTATCACATGGGTATTGCATAAATAATTTCCCAGTCTGTGGATTGTCTTTGTATCTTGGTCACCATTTCTTTTGAGACGCAGAAGCTTCTTCTTAAATATAGTCCCATTTATCTTTGCTTCCACTTGCTTGGTCAGCATTGTTTCATCCTTGAAGATTCTTTTAGCTTTAGTGTCATGGAGGGTTCTGTCCACATTTTCCTCCATGTACCTTATGGATTCAGGTCTGATAGCAAGGTATTTAATCCATAAGATGCATGAATTTTAAAGACCTGGGTTGTGAGAAGCAGTCATTATCTAGAACAATGATCAGCTTTCTAGAACTCTATAGTAGTTTTTGTCTTTTCTAGAATTTCATATAAAAATAGTTGCATGGCATGTATAGTTTTGTGTATATAATGATTTTCATTAATGCTTAATTGCTTTTATTACTAAGTAGTGTTCCATTGTTTGGATTTACTGCAAGCTATAGGTGCATTCACTACATCATAGATATATTTAGATTTTTCAAACTTTCTTTGCCATGCTAAATAAAGCTTTCTTAACATTGAATAAATTTTTGTGGTCATTTATTTGCATTTCTCTTGTAATCAATCTACATCTTTCAAGTGGTTTCTTATAAAGAGCATATGGTTGCAGCTTGCCTTATTTTTTTGCTTCAAGTTATAACCTGTGCCTTTTAATTGGAATTTTCACACAGTAGATGAATTTAAAGATGCTACTTTGCTATTTGTTACTATTTGTCCCATCTGCTTTTTATCCTTTCCCTCTATTTTACTCACTTTTAAAAATAGAAATTGACTATACTTTGGCTTTCTCTTTTATTTCCTTTGTTTATTAGCTATAAATCTTTGGTTTATTTTCTCAGAGGTTGCTCAGAGCATTTTAAATTATCATTTTATCAAGTGTACCTTCAAATACTATTATAGCAATTCTCAAACAATAGTCCCCTTTGATTTCTCTTAGCATCCTTTGTGCTTTTGTAATCATGCATTATATTATTTGTTTAAAACTCCACAATAAATATATCATTACCATTTTCTCCAGTAATTTACTTCTTTTAAAAATTGAAACAAATGTTTTACATTTGTTTACAAAGTTACTATTTCCAGTAGCCTTTATTCTTCATTTGTGCCAGGCAAGTCTCCAGAGACACAATTATAAGATACAAAGATATAAGAATATATGTGTGTATACACCTACATGATAAGGATAGGAATTAATTATGGAGGCTGACAAGTCCCTTGATCAGCAGTTAGCTAGCTAGAAACCTAGGAAAGCCTGTGGGGTAATTTAGTTTGAAACCGAAGGTCTTAAAAATCTAAAAACCAATGATTTAATCCTTAGTTTGAGACTGAAAGCCTGGAAAGAAGCACCACCAGTGTCTAAGGATAGGAATAGATGGATGTCTTAGCTCTAACACAGAATTTACTCTTTCTCTGCATTTTTTGTTCTACTTAGGCCCTTAAGAGATTGGATGATGCACGTTCCATTGATGAGGGTGATATTGTTTACTCAGAACTATTCAACTACTAAACTCTTCCAGAAATGCCTCCATAGACATACACATAAATAATGTTTTAGCAACTGTCTGGGCAACCCATAGCCTACTCAAGTTGACACATGAAATTAATCACCATTTAAATCATCTGTTATCATTTTCCTCCTGCCTGGCACATATTTCCTATAGTACAGGTCTGTCAGTGATGATTTTGCTCAGCTTTTGATAATATTGCTAGCAATTATTTATTTTGCCTTTGTTTTTAGGGTATTTTCATATTATAATGAGAATTATTTCAGCATTTAAAATGTTTAAATTTATTCATACTTATAATGTCAGATGAGAAGCCATAATATACTATGTTTTTTTATTAATTAGACATACCCTGGTGTGACTTTTTTCCATTGGATTTGTTAAGTTTTATACACCTTAACATATGTGTGTATATGTGTGTATAAAACACTATTTGATTATTGTTCCATGGAGCACTGCTGTGTTTTTTCTCAGTATTTTCATTTTATGCTTCATTTGGAATAATTTCTATCGCTAGATCTTCATATTTATTATTTTTTTATTCTTCAGTATCTAATTTTCTGTTAATCTTCCCCAGTGAATTTTTATTTCAAATAATATATATGTTATCTTTTTGAAATCCCCTCTTGTCCGTTATTTTATTTTCTCTCTCTTTATTTTATTAAATAGCATAGTATCATTAACTTCTTTGTTTATGTTTTATTTTTCAGATTGTTCAGATGGCTATTAATTTTTATTGAATTTTAGACATTTTAACTTTTATATACTGCTGGATTTGCTCTGACAGGTACTTCAGATATTTGCAGATAAATTTAATCCTTTAAATACCTGTGTTAAAGCTTCCTTACTGGATAAGTCTATAGTAGTGTTTATTGTATGATTAGTTTAGCAGTATTACTAAGACACAATCTTTTGTTTTATAGTATATACTTTCATGTATTTAACATTTATTTTCCTGAGCTAGTAATTGAACAATTCTTAGCTCCTATATGTCAGTTCCCTGATGTTTGTTCTTTGCTAACAATTAATCTTTGCTTGGTATCATGGAGTTTCATCCTTTTTATATATGCAGATTGATATTCAGCTCAAGACCCAAGAGAGCAAAGAGATTTCTGGAAGATGGTCTCTATGTAGAACTGTGTATCTTAGAATCCTGTCCTTCTACCCCCACACCAATCGCACCATTTCAGCGATTTTAAATTTCAGTTGGTATCTTTAACTCAGTCAGTCTACTAAATATTGATGTTTCCTTCGTTCCTCACTGGCAAGAAGCTGAGTCAGTCTTTGAACTCATTTATGTCTTTTTCTCACCGGAATCATGCTCTTGTGCTATCTGTTATTTTCATGTCACAAAAAACCCACTGCGTATAGTTTTCCAGTTTTCTAATTGTTTACAGTGAGAGAATAATTTTCATAGCAGTTATTCCCCTGTGGGAAGAAGTAGAAATTCAAGTTTTTTATTGGAATCCGAGACAACAAAGTACTGTATAACAATCAGTGTAACTAAACAAAAATAGCTTGGGTTTCCAAGTTTGGGAATAATCAGTTATTTGATCAGATCACTATCCAAATTGAGAATAATTTATAAAATAAAAATAAAAGGAAAAGATTCTCTTTAAAATAGATAGTGCTAACACTCATTTTTATATATGCCATCCTTACTGGTGTGAGATGATATCTAATTATCATTTTCCCTCTTTTGGGCCACACCAGCTATTCTCAGTACTTTCTCCTGTCTCTGTGCTCCAGATTCACCCTTGATGGTGCTTGGGGACCATATACAGTGCTGGGGACTGAACTAGGATTGGCTCTGTGCAAGGCAAGTGCCTTACTCCCTGTACTATCTTTCTGTCACTTCCCTCCCCCCACCCCCCCACACACCACCACTGTCATTTTGATTTGTGTTTCCCTGATAATCAACCAAATGTACTCTCCAGGGAAGTATCTGTTCATTTCATACCCCCATTTTGGGGGTGGGTTTGTTTTTTGTTTTGTTTTTTGAACTTTGTGTATGCTTTCTCTAGTGTTGATATTATCTCATTAGCTGATGCAAACATTTTGTTCCATTCAGTATGTTGTCTTAATATTTTAGCCCTTTTATTTTGCTAGGTAAAACATTTTTATGCTGTAGCTCCATTTGTATACTTGTATTTTTCTTGTCTTTGTCAAAGGAGTCTTGTCACTGAATATAGCCCTGAGATCCTGAGGCCTATATCCTGGAGATTTCTACCTTTGTTTTACTTAGTTTATTTTATGGTGATTTTTCTTATCTCAAGGTCTTTACTCCACTTTGAGATGATTTTATATGGTATGAGATGCAGATCCAGTTCCATTTTTATAAATGTGGCTATCTAGTTCTCCTTCTACCACATGTTGAAAAGGCTTTGCTTGCTTTGCTTCATTTAAACAGTTTCTTTGTCATAGATTAACTGTCCATGAATATATGAGGGTTTATTTCTGAAATGTCAATTGTAGTCAACTAGTCTGAGAGCCCATCTTTCTTCCAGTACCACACCATTTTTATTTGGATAGCTTTATAGTATTATTTAAAATCAGAGAATGTGATATCTCCATCTTCTTTATTTCCTCAGAATTGTTTTGTCTATTTGGGGAGTTTTATGATTCCATAAGAAAGTGTTGAGAAAGAAAACCTTTTACTGTTGGTGAGAATGTTATATGATCAGTTTCTATGGAAAAAAGTATGGCGACTTCTCAATGAACTAAGAATGGAGCTATCCTATGACCCATTAATCCCAATTATTTGTATTATTCCAAGCACATAAAACATTTATTTTGAAAAGATATGTACAAAAATATATTAATTGCAGCACTAAATTGAATAGCTACCATATGGACAAAACCCAACTGTTGAATGGCAGATGAATAAAGAAGTTGCAACACTATGCAATGTAATAATGTACATCCAGAAGAATAGATGAAATTTTGCAGTTGACTGCCTCTTGGATGGATCAGGAGGGCATCATGTTAAGTGAAATAAGTCAGAAGGAGAAGAAAAAATAAAATAAGGGACTAGACAGCATTGAATAATAACAAACCCTTCACCTTTGCTACAATGACATTACCAAGAAGTGGAGAGAAAGTAAGATGTAGAGGTCAACTGGGGCATACATAGGTTAGTAGTGGGGAATATAAGGAATGTTGGTACTGGTGAAGGTACAGTAACTGTATGTCAGTACCACAAAATTTAGCGCATTGTTACATGTGCTTAAACTATAATTTAAAAGAAGGGAGTGCTAACAAGATAGTAAAACATTACCAGCAAAAAGTGAGTGAAAGCTGAGAAGTTATGCCTGTCGAGATGGCAGTCTTGGAGTGGGGTGTTAAGAGAGGGAACCTGGGAACACTAATGGAGGGAAGTTGACACTAGTGGAAGGATCAGTGACGGAACATTTTTATGTCTAAAACCCAACTGTGAATAACTTTGTAAATGACGATGCCATAATAAAATAAAATTTAGAAAAAATAAAACTGAAGGAAGCATAATAACTTGAAGATAGCAGCTTTCAAGTACTCATTTTGTATTTATTTTGTTCTTTAAGCAGTAGGCATTATTCCAGTGCAAACAGAATGTATTCAGATAAGATTTTTGTTGTTATTGGAAAGAGAATTTTGTTTTAAAATAATTGAAAAGCAGATTATCAAATTCAAAATATAGTAATAACTGAATAAGATTAATTTTTAAAATTAGGAAAGGAAAGCTGAGAACTTAGATAAATCTGGTCTTAAATATGCTTTTGTAATCATAGTACTTGCCAACCTGAAAGAAATGGTGTGAAATTGAATGCAGTTTTGGAGTTTTTGTAGAATTATTATCCAATATATGTCAAAAATTGACAGAAAGTGAGGGAGAGATTTAACAGGTTCTTCAAGAAAGGCATTTATAAAGATTTTAGACATAGAAAACTTGCTAAACTTTATTGGTGGTTAGAAAGAAATTTGCAAGAGATCGGAGTATACATTCATTAAAACAACCTAAATTAAAATATATATATAAGGGCTGGAGAGATAACACAGCAGGTAGGGCGTTTGCCTTCCACGCAGCCAGCCCAGCCGAGCCGGGTTCAATTCCTCCACCCCTCTCAGAGAACATGGAAAGCTACCGAGAGTATCTCACCTGCAAGGCAAAGCCTGGCAAGCTACCCGTGACATATTCAATATGCCAAACACAGTAACAACAAGTCTCAAAATGCAGACTGGGCCCACTCCAGCAAATCGATGATCAACAGGAGGACAGTGACAGTGAGCAATGGGAATACCTAGATTTCACTGGTAGAAGTACTATTTATATAGCCACTTAGACAATTTTATAAATACATACAGATGACATTTGATCCAGTCAAGTTTGCCATGTGTATATATTTAGAGAAACGCACACATATGCTTCAGGATGCATGTTCATAAATGTTAGTAGAGTGCTGTCACTGTCACTGTCCTCCCGTTGTTCATCGATTTCCTCGAGCTGGTCCAGTAAAATTGTGAGACTTGTTACTGTGTTTGTCATATCGAATATGCCACAGGGAGCTTTCCAAGCTTGCAAGGCTCTGCTGTGTGGGCAAAATACTCTTGGTAGCTTGCCGGGCTCTCTGAGAGGAGCAGATGAATTGAACTCAGGTCAGCCAGGTTGGCTGCATGCAAGGCAACCAAACACCCTACCCACTGTGCTATCGCTCCAGCCAGTAGAGTGCTATTATAGTAAAAATAATGTACTTGGAGAAGCCCATGTATAACAGTAGAAAATGAATGTGAAATATATAATATGTACAGTAGAATATCATATAAGCACATAAATATATTGTTACATGCTTTACTTTGAATAAATCTTAAAAGCATATCAAAAGCCAAAAAGATTGCATTTCATTCAATTTAGAGGTTCAAAAGAGATTTAACTAAACCATATTCTTTAGGGCTACATAGATAAGTAGTAAAACTACATGTAAGGACAAGAGTATGACCCCCAATTCAATAACTTGAGACTGAGGCTGGAGTGATAGTATAGCTAGTAGGAAATTTGCCTTGCATGCAATCCCTGGCACCTCTGGGTCCTCCAAGCCCGCCAGGAGTGATCCCTGAGTGCAGAGCCAGGAGTAAGCCCCAAGTACTGTGAGTACGCCCTTCCCGTCTCCCCCGCCAACAAAACAAAACAAGAACTATGGCTACTTTTAGGAGATAGGTAAAAGGTAAAGGCCCTCCCGTTGATCGTCGATTTGCTCGAGCGGGCCCAGTAGCATCTCCATTGGAGACTTTGTTGTTACTGTGTCTGGCATATCGAATACTCTCGGTAGCTTGCCGGGCTCTCCAAAAAATTAAAATCAGAAAAGGCGGGATTCCATCTAGGGTATACTGCTTTATCCTTTCCTCGGCTAGTAACTATTTAAACAATCATAGTAAATTTACTTCTTATAATATCTCTAGTTATTTTTTATGAACGCAGTAAGAGATATATTACACTTAAAGGTTGGCTCTTCTTGATAACATCTCACTAAATATCCCAGATTACACTCCTCAGGTCAGTTTAGTCTTTCCTAACCCCAGCAGGGTCCTTATTCAGTTACTACTTTTTGGGTCGTGACAGAATTTGTCCATGTCCATGCTTAACTTATTATACTTATGGTCTTAGCTTGTCCCCTTTCGATGCCAGGGTAGCTTAAAGCCTGCCCTGAGTCCATCCAGTCCCTTCGGCAGGACCCTGCTTTTGGAGTGCTGGGAACTAAGGGCAACTGAGGCTGAAGTCAAGGAAATATGGATGCCTGGGAGTAACTTTTATTTTGGAGTCAATTAACTCTCATGATACAAAGCATAGCATCGACTGTCTTCCTGTGTGTATAAAAAAGGACATTGCTAAACCATGCAAGTGACATAAAGGAAAAATAAAAGCAATATAGGATTGTTAGTGCTTGATGGAATTGGGTGTTCCTCAAGGGCACTGTTGTGGGAGTAGCTCAATAAACCTAAGCTCTCTGTAGTAGGAGCAAGGACAACTCAATGTTATCTAACAATATATCACACCAAGCACCATTGGGTATCACCATGGTAGTCCCAGTACTGCTGTGCTATGACAAACTGGGCCTGCTCAATTGAACCATCCAGCTCAGCTAACTATTGCTAGAAATGGTCTTTAAACCCCCACTGAGTGCTTCTTGGGAGCCCCCAAGCCAAAGCAAAATAAAAGATAGTGGTGTTGGTATCAGTTTATGACAGCCTTATCCACTAGAAAAATAGTCTCATTACAAATGTGAGCCACATAAGTACCTTTAAAGTTTTGGTAGCCGTTTTAAAAGATATGAATGCATGAGATTAATATTGATAATAAATACCATTATGTCACCATAAAATGTTCTATTACATTGTTTTTATCACTATCTTTAAGTCCTGTGTATATTTTGTAATTCCAGCACATCTGTCTTCCCTAAGCATATTTCAAGTGTTCAATAGTCACATGTGGGTAAGAGCATCTATATGGGACAGTACCATTCTAGAGTCTCAGCAACTAGCTTAGCTATGTGTGCTGGCTGCAGCAGAGACAAGTGACTCATAGAAGAGGTAAAAATATAGAACATAATCTTGTCATGAGGCTGGAGAGATAGCACAGCGGTAGGGCATTTGCCTTGCGTGCAGCCATCCCGGTCGAGCAGGGTTTGATTCCTCCGCCCCTCTCGGAGAGACTGGCAAGCTACCAGGAGTATCTTGCCCACATGGCAAAGCCTGGCAAGCTACCTGTGACGTATTCAATATGCCAAACACAGTAACAACAAGTCTCAAAATGGAGACATTACTGGGCCCGCTCAAGCAAATCGATGAACAACGGGAGGACAGTGTTGGACAGTGTGTTGTTGAATCTTGTCACAGAAGCAATGATTTTAAGAACTGAGGTGGATAATACCTTGCTGGAGAGAGTAACTGAAAATATGCTTACAACTAAATGACTGAATCTAGAAAGAAATATTAGATAAGATAAACGAATAAATGAATCTAAAGCAGTGAAGTGAAAGGTAGGGGAGGAAAGGAAATAAAACACACTGGACTCAGATCCAGTTCTGTCAGATAGGAAATAACCTATTTTTATGTACCTTATTCTTCTCTGCAAAATGACTTGATAATACCTATTTTATGGGATTAATATAAGAATTAAGGAACAGTAAATATAAACTATAGAACATCATCTGAAAAGTAATAAGTATTCAATATATTAATTTGACAAAATTTTCATGCTTATAGAATTCCTTGAACATTAGCTTTTGGTTTTGTAACAAACGAACTATAAGGACACTACGTTCTACCTCACTTTTTGGAATTTTCCTATTTGAAATGAGAGGAGTTGGAAGGTGTGTCAAGAGGTACCTAAGAATGAGATCAAAAGTGTGGAGACACTTTTGATTTAAAATGTGTGTGACAATGGAGTACTATGTAGCTGTTAGAAAAGACGAAGTCATGAAATTTACATACAAGTGGTACTACATGGAAAGTATCAATGTAAGCAAAATGACTCAGAAAGAAAGGGATAGACATAGAAAGATTGCATTAATCTGGGGAACATAAAGTAACAAAATAGGAAACTAACACCTAAGAATGGCCGAGATTAGTACCAGGAATTTTACTCCATGACCTGGAGGCCAACCACACATACTAGGGGAAAAGGGAGCTCAGATAAAGAGGAGAACACCAAATAAAGGTGTTGGGAGGATCCTCCCAGGATGGGAGAAGCATGCTGAAAGTAGACTATAGACCAAACACGATTTCCACTCAATGTCTCTTTTGCAAACCACAAGACCCA
Source organism: Sorex fumeus (assembly GCF_029834395.1). Lineage (NCBI taxonomy): Eukaryota > Metazoa > Chordata > Mammalia > Eulipotyphla > Soricidae > Sorex > Sorex fumeus. The sequence goes on along the minus strand of NW_026606143.1, from coordinate 25,809,024 downwards.
AAAGGAGAGAGAGAACAGAGGGGACTGCCCTGCCACAGAGACAGGGTGGGATGGGGGGGATAGAGGGTGGGAGGGATACCGGGATCCGTGGTGGTGGGAAATGGGCACTGGTGGAGGGATGGGTATTTGATCATTGTATAATTGAAACCCAAGCACAAAAATGTGTAAGTCTGCAACTGTACCTCATGATGTCTCACTATTAAAAAAATTTAAAAATAAAATAAAATAAAATAAAATGTGTGTGAACTTTCCTTAAGCAAATGTATGAGGTAAATGTAGGGAATTTAGGATAAAAACTGGGTAAAATATTACCTTTGGTATATTATTATTAATTTCCTGATTTATTAGCTAAGCATTCTTTATGAAAAATAAAAACAGCTTGTATAAAAATAAGTTTTTATTGGGCAACACTCATCAGAAAATACACTCTTAGGTTATCTTAGGGTTATACCGTTAAATGAGTCTTCATTGAGATACAATAACACAGAGTCTAAATTATAACAAAGGAATTACTATCTCCTAGTATGGGGGAGGATTTCTGAAGGGTGTCTGTCATGAAGGGAAGAAATAATATAGGCTTTTGCTTTACAAACATCATTTAGCTTTGATATGAGCAGTTGATGGGAGAGAAGCCGAAAGGAGACTGAAATTCCCTTTACAAAAATTCCCAGTCTTCACTTTCAGCAGTGCTCAGGGGACCACATGCGATACTGGGCATTAAATAGGGATTAACTGTATTCAAGCAAATAGCATAGCCCCCTGAAAAATTTCTTTCTCAAAGAGTGATGCTTTATAAGAAGTTGGCTAAAGTTTAGAATTTATGAGAAAGGTTAGATAGGCTCTGATAATCATGCACACAACACATACAATATTGGCAAGTAAGATTTCCCAGGAATGGAATGTAGAACAGAGGTTATTAAAATTTTTCCTACAGGAAGCCAGAGTGATAGTACAGCAGGTAGGGCACTTACCTTGCACACGGCCAATTCTAGTTTGATCCACAGCACTCCATATGGTCCCCTGAGCCCTGCTAGTAGTGCCCCCTGAGTGCAGAGTCAGGAGTAAGTCCTGGACAATGTTGGGTGTGACCCAAAAACTAAAAAATAAATGAATATTTTTCTAATCACAGTAAAATGCAGGAGTCATCCTTCTAAAGCAGTGTGGTTTTAAATTACAGAGTAATTTGAGGTGAATTTTGATCCATATTCCAAATGTATCCGTTTTCTATAACTGATATTTCAGAACTTTTCTCTCACTGCTGGACGGATAAAACCTATACATTTGGGGGAAGGAAATAAGACTCACTTGATTTAAACTATTTTTGCATCTTTGCTACAGCATCTACATCATTCTTGTAATGGGTCACCTTGGAAAATAGAGTCATTTGCTGTACATAATTTGTATTCGATTTCAAATGACAGGAGTAAGTCTTATTTGAACTTAAAGCTATGGTATTGTAAGGTGTGGTATGAAAGAAGAAAAAAGCTGTTGTGAGGAATATGAATGCATCACGACATTGTACTAAGCAGGTTCTCATTCTGTGGTGATTTGCCACAGTTAAGCCAATTGGCTTAGTGCCTTTGACCTCAGGTCCAACAGGGTAGATCACAAAGAATGAGACAGGAAGTGCTGACCAGATGGCAAGCTAGACACTGAACACAGAATACAGTCTCTGCTCTGCTTGCCCTGTCTTTCTGCCTGCCTGACTCCAGACACATGAGATATTGTTTAACAGGTACATTTAGAATAATTAGGAGGTACATTCAGAGCAAAGGCTGGTATATTAACACAGCTGTGACCAGAGAGTGATAAACAGCCAGCATGTACCTTTAGTGCATGGCATTGAAATAATCTGTTCTAGCAGGATGATTCCTGCTTGCGTGCACATTTGCAACCCTCATGCTTTAAACTAAACTTGTTTTCCCCAGGGGGCTCTCCTGATCTTGATTGGAGTTTTTATTAAGGGAACATTTGATTTTCCATACATTCCTTTATTATAACTTTACCTCCAGTGTGCTGTGCTTTTTTCTTGATCTGTGCAAATATAGGGGTAGAAGTTATTTTTAGAACAATTTTGAGATATGACAGATATACCTTAAAACAGATCCTTTTAGGAGCCAGGCATATGTTTCCAGTGGTTGAGCAAGTGCCTTGCATGAGTAAGGTCCTGAGTTCAATCTTCAGAACCACATGTCTTACCCCAGCACTGCTGGAAGTGACTTCTGTGTTGCACAAAGTGGCTCAAGTCCCTGAGTGTGACCTCTATTAAAATGTGATCCTTTTAGGACCCATGAGATGGTGAGTAAGATGCTTGCCTTGCATCTGACCAACTGCGGTTTGATCACTGGTGCCCCTTTTGGTTCCTGGAGCAAAAATATATTTCTATCATTGGGTGGAAAAAATACTGTTCAAAATGTCGTCAGGAAACAAATTTTTGGCAATATATTCTGTTCCTCTAATAAAGCCTTTCCCTAGATTTTATTGCTAATTTTTGACTGGACTAATTATTTATTTTGTTGTCCTTATTTAGTGTTTTACTTTTTAAGAAGTGTTGACTAAGAGCTTGCTGTGTTCCAGGCCTGGTGTTTTTTACTAAGTTATCTCAGTGTGAAACTATAGATTCAAGAATTGCAGCCTTTAAGATAATGACACTTAAAATAAAGTCTTCATAGAAGTGAATATAATTGGCAGTAACTTTTACTTGCTATTATGAATAGAACTTATTTTTCTTTTCAGCACATCGATTATAGGCAATAATACTGAAATTTGAAACATGATGAGAAAAGTATAATTTTGAGTATGTCAACTACTTTTAAGGAAAAAAACTCAGTGTGTTTGCATTAGTAATTTCTGTAGAAAAAAACTACACAGAACTTAGAGGATTAAGACAAAAAAACATTAAATTGACATCTGATTCTTGAGGGTTGGCAATCCAGGCTAGACTGGACTTGTTATATTCCTACCACTCCCTTATTTTTAATTATTTAATTTTTGAGATGATAGTATCTAATACAGGATATGTAATTATTTATTTATTTATTTATTTATTTTTGCTTTTGGGGTCACACCGAGTGATGCTCAGGGGTTCTCCTGGATCTGCACTCAGAAATTATTCCTGACGGTGCTCAGGGCACCATATGGGATGCTGGGGATTGAACCTGGGGTCAACTGCATCTAAGGCAATGCCCTACCCGATGTACTATTGCTCCAGCCCCAAATACAGGATATATAATAAGGAAATTTCCAAGAATATAATGTAACAAACTCAACTGCTAACTCTATTCTGTACTATAGATCTCTAGGCCTCAATTGTCTTGTATAACTAATACTATGTACCATTCATTTAATACTGTTGGGAAGAAGAGAACATTTTTCCCTCTACAACTAGGTCCTTTTCTGGTTGACCAGTAATCACATGGACATAAAACAGGAAGAAAAAAACAAATGCAATTGCATATGTGTGGAGGATCTGTATAGATGTAGATTCCAAAATCAGTGGTACAGAATGGTATTGGAGGGAGGTATAACATAGCCTGAGTTAAGGAGTGGTGGGATAGTGGTCTGAGGATTCAAGAAAAAAAAATCTCATGATGAGAAGAGTGAAACTGAAGAAAAACATGTTATAATTACAAGTTTAACCTGCCATATAGAAAGTTCTCTCTGATTGAAAGGTTATTCTGGTTTAAAAAAATCCTAATTCTGGCTAAAACCTTCGATTGACACTCTTCTAGGAACGGTCACAGTCACGGTCACGGTCCTCCCGTTATTCATCAATTTGCTCGAGCGAGTTAAAGGAAATAATAAAAGTTTCTCCTGAGACTGTAAGGCCTTGCTCAACCTTTTGAAATAATGCACATGCCTCAGTGATACATCTCAGGAAGGTCTGTTGTGAGCATCTTGGGAGGCTTATCTGTATACAGGAGACAGGAAGTCCTGTCTCCTTTCATTTCTCCCCACTGCCCTTTGCCGTGGCCTTTGGAAAACAGCATTCTACTTTCCGCTTCTGTGAATTTGCCTATATTAATCCTTGTAATGGGGTCATATAGTACTCATACTTCTGCATCCTTTTTTAAAAGCTGGGCTCCTGTGTTCAGATTCAGGGTAGCCATATGGCTCTGCAATGACTGTCAGCCATGGTGATAGGCAATGACTGGGTTGTTTCTGTGCCTCTGATCTCCCAGCTAACTAACTGGGGCTTATTCACTTGGCGGCAGTTTCCAAGGGAAGAAAAGTGTCTCAGTGCACAAACATTTTCCCACATCTCCTGTAGAACAAAGTAAGTTATATTCTCCAGGCAGAGTGTGAGTGCAAGGGGGAAGCCAGCATGTCATGAAGAAAGGGAAATGTCAACAAATTGTGAGCTATAATTGTTTGTAATAGCAAGCCTCTAAAATCACTCTTGTTCTGAAAATATTTTCTGCTCTGCATTTTTTCAGACCCATATCCTCTAAGATAGTTTTTCTATCACTATCTCTTGTACACTAATACTCTCCCTCTATCTTACTGTCTCCTAATAAAACTAAAATATCCTTGGGGCTGGACTGGTAGTACAGTGGGTAGGGGGCACTTGCTTTGCATGTGGCTGAGTTGTGTTTGATCCCTATCATCCCATATGCTCCCCCCCCCGCCACCCGCCGACTAGCCATAGCAGAAGTGATCCCCTAGTGAAGAGCCGAGGATAAGCCTCTGGCACTGCCAGGTGTGGCTCCCAAACAAATCAGGAAGGAGAGGAGGAAAGGTGGGAGGGACGGAGGGAGGGAGGGAGGGAGGGAGGGAGGGAGGGAGGGAGGGAGGGAGGGAGGGAGGGAGGGAGGGAAGAAGGAAGCAAGGAAGGGAGGGAGGGAGGGAGGGAGGGAGGGAAGAAGGAAGGAAGGGAGGGAGGGAGGGAAGAAGAAAGGAAGGAAGGAAGGAAGGAAGAGAGGGAGGGAGGGAGGGAGGGAGGGAAGAAGGAAGCAAGGAAATAAGGAAGGAAGGAAGGAAGGAAGGAAGGAAGGAAGGAAGGAAGGAAGGAAGGAAGGAAGGAAGGAAGGAAGGAAGGGAGGGAGGAAGGAAGGAAGGGGAGGGAGGAAGGAAGGAAGGAAGGAAGGAAGGAAGGAAGGAAGGAAGGAAGGAAGGAAGGAAGGAAGGAAGGGGAGGGAGGGAGGAAGAAAGGAAGAGAGGGAGGGAGGGAGGAAGAAAGAAAGGAAGATGCTTAAAGTAGCTTTTTAAAGGGAACAAAAACTGACTGTGGACTAGACATAAGCAGAGAGTTGCTGAATGCAGCAGCTAGAGCTGTGAGTCTGCCAGAAAGGAACAGCATACTAAACTGCCTTGCCAACCTTCCTTCAATTGCTGTTCAACAGGGTGCCTGGGAGCCTTCAAGTTTCGATTTCTGTTTCTGCTTTGCTTCAGTGTTAACTTCCCATTTAGATTTTTTAAATGGAAATTTAATCTTAAAAAACTGTTTTTTTGCCGGGAAAGCTCTTTTTGAAAAGGCAAGCAAATGAAGATATTGTATTTACATTAAATATGGTCAGACAAAGAACTGTGATAAGAATTTCAAGAGTGACTTTAAAGTTTTATATAAATTTGCTTTGTTTTAGGCACTATGGTTTACAGAACTATCAATGAGCATGTTTAATACAGAAAACATTCCAGGACCACACCTTCCACCAGAATGTCTCCCCCTTTCTTTGACACTGTCTAGTGTCCCCCCCATCCTAATCCCTTCCTATTCCTGCCCTGCAGATGATCTGAAGACCAGTTCACAATTTACTTTGTTTTTGGGCATTTTCTATTCCCCCACTACATTTCCTTGTATCCCACAGATAAGGGAGACCATTTTATGTCTGTATCTTACCTTCTTACTAACTTAACTCAGCATGATTCTCTACAGTTCTATCTATGAAGCAGCAGGCTGCATGATTTAATCATTTCTTGGAGCTGAGCAGTATTCCCTTGTGTATACCCTGAGGTTTTTTTCCCAGTCATCTCTTCTTGGACACTGGATTTGTTTCCAGAATTTGATCCTGTAGTGGCAGTGAACATGAATGTCTTTGCTGACTTAGAGTTTGGGGATCCTTAGTTTAGATGTCACGAAGTAGAATTGATGGGCCACAGGGGAAATCAACTTCTAGATTTTTGAGGGGGGTTAATGCTGTTTTCCAATAAGGCTGGACCTATTGACGTTGCCATCATCAATAAATGTGTGTTCCTTTTCTCCCACATCCCCACCAACTTCAGTAGTTTCTATTCTTTTTGAAGTGAGCCAGTCTCAGTAGTGTGGAATGACATCTCATTGTTGCTTTGATTTGCATTTCCTTGATGATAAGTGAGGAGTGATACAGAGCAATTTTTCTGCATCTTTTGGTTGTCTATACATCTGCTTTAAGGAAGTTTCTGTTGTGTTCATGTCTTTCCCCCCTCCCCTTTTTTGATGGGATTGTATGTTTTTCCTGTAAATTTCTACCAGTGCTTTATATGTCTTAGATAGAAAGCCTTTATCAGATAAGTGGTAGGCAAATATTTTCTCCCAGTCTATGGCATGCTTTTTTATTCCGGTCATTGTATATTTTTCAGTGCAGAAGTTTCTTATTTTGATATGGTCTCATTTGTCTTTCCTTGCTTCCATTTGCTTGGCCAATGACATTTAATCATTGAAGATAACCCTAGTTTCAATCTTCTAAGTTGCACTACCTATATTTTCATCAATATAATTTATGTATCCAGGTCATTATCAAGATATTTAGTATGTCTTGATTTGACTTTTGTCCATGGTGTTAGAAAGGCTTCTGAGATAATTTTTTTGTATGTGACAAACCAGATTTCTAACACCATTTGTTGAAGAGGATTTTCTTTCTCAACTTCATACTTTTTTCCCTTTATATAAAACTAACTCCATATACATGAGGATTTGTTTCTGGACTCTCCATTCTATTTCATTGGTCAGAGTGGCTGTCTTTATTCTAGTACCACAATGTTTTGATTACTATAGCTTTATAATATATTTTGAAGCTAGGTAAAGATAAGCCTCCATCTTACTTTTCCCCTAAGATTTCTTTGACTATTCAGGGGAGGTTATTACTCCATGTAAATTTCAACATCTTCTGTAATATGTCTTCTTAAACTGTCATAACTATTTTTCTAAACATTGCATTGAATCTGTATAGTATTTTGGACAAGATTATCATTTTGACTATATTATTCCTTCCAATCCACAAACGGGATACATTTCCTTTTCCTTATATTGGAGGTACTTGTGATAGGCAAGAGAGACATATTAAGGGAAGCCAGGTCAGAAAAGAAGTGAAACTTACTATTTGCAGATGAAATGATGCTGAGAAAACCCTAAAAATTCTACCAAAATTGCTCCTAAAATAGAACTTTGCAGTAAAGTGACAGGTTAAAAAATCAACATATAGAAATCCATGTCTTTTCTACATGCAAATAATGAAATAGAAGAGAGAGAAATTTTTAAAAACAGCCCTATTCACAATTATGCCTAAGAAAATCAAGTACCTGAGAATCAGATTGACAAAATAGGTGATGGATTTATGTAAAGAAAGCTGTAAATAACTGCTAAAATAAATAAAATAATACATGAGGATATGCAAACTCAAGAGTACAGTGAAATACAAAGTTATCACTTGACTTCCCGTTAATCGTCGATTTGCTCAAGCAGGCGCCAGTAACATCTCCATTTGTCCCTGTTGCATGCTAGTGTAGCCCAATGGCGTCTGTTCGTTCTAGGAACACGAAGAGCCTCAAACCGATCATTCATGATCTTGATGAAGAAGTCTGACCATCTGGTAGGTGGGCGGCCATGCGGTCTTTTGATGTCCCGTGGAATCCAGTCGGTAACGGCTCTAGTCCCAGCGGTCGTCTCTAAATCTCATTACGTGTCCAGCCCATTTAGCTATAACTATAAGAAAAGATGAAATCATGAAATTTGTGCCTACATGGGTGGATGGATCTGTCGAGTATCATGCTAAGTGAAGTTAGTCAGAAGGAGAGAGACAGACACAGCACTCTTATATGTGCTATAATAAGGAAACAACAAATACCCAAGGCAATGGAAATAGAGGACTGGTCTTTAGTAGGAAGCATATCACTGTAGAGAATAATGGACAATGACAGAGGGAAACAGGCACTCTGGTAGACGTTGTGGTGTTGGAATGCATTTTGCATGAAACTCTGTCAATATCAATATTGTAAATCATGGTACCTAGAATTTTCAAAATATTCCCAGGTTTTTTCAATCTACAATGGTCTACTCTTCAATATACAATGGTCTATTTAATACTCAAAATATTAAATAACTCACAACTTTAAGTTTGAGAAGTTAACCATAAAATATGTATTGAGAAAAGCAAGTATATGACAGTTTGTCTAATTATTAATTACCAGCTAAATATCTGGCTTAGCATGTTTATAACTCATTCTTAGAATTGGAATGATGTGGCGAAGATAAAGCATTTTATATATTCATGAAAATGCATGAAATAGTGTTTGAAATCTATTGTGAAGTGAAAAACAGTATGCTAGATTTTGTGAAAGTTAGGATGTATAAATGTTTGATAATTTTTCTAAAAATTCACCCAGAAAAAAGAAATGAAATATTAGTGGTTGTTTCCCTATAGATAATGAAAAGGAATGGCATTATTAGGATAAATGGCAAACATTGAAGATGTATTTGCTACATGTTAGTGTTACAGTGATGTTCAATTTCCTAAAGTTTATAACTATTATGACTTGGTATGCCCTTCTTATAGGAAATATACCCTGAAACACTAATGTGTAAGAATAATGTCTGCAACCTACACCACAGTGGTTCAGAGAATAATATTCAATCTAATAATATTGATGTGTCTTCCTGAGTGCTGTACACATTTTTTTGCTTCATTCTAGAAAATTTTCAGCAATTTTGGAATCCTAACTAAATGATATATATCCAGAACTGAAGAGGGAAGAGAAATTTAGCACCTAGGTTTTCATTGAATTTACCACTTACCACATTTACTCTTGCATTTTGATATATTTTTAACCTTGAGACCTTGGAAGGAATAATAGTTTTTAATCCTGTACTTACCCTCAAAAAGTTGTATGTAATATTTAAAAACCATGCACTAGACTCTACATCTAATTAATCTCCTGCCAGATGCTTAATCTCCTGTGAAATTCAGCTGCCATGAAAATAATTTGACAAAGTTGCTTCAGTTGTTAGTAGAAAAACTATTTGAATATGTGGCCCAGTTTATTGACATCTTCATCATTTGTAGCTGAGAGGTGACCTATAAAGAAATACCAACATCTAAGAGAGATTAATTTTAGGTTTGGACTTTTTTTGAGATTTTTCTCTTTTTAAAAACATTTCATTATAGAGACTGGATCAATAGTACAGCGTGTAAGGTGTTTGCCTTGCACATGACCGACCCGGGTTCGATTTCTAGCATCCCATATGGTCCTCTGAGCATGAGCCAGGAGTAACACCTGTGCATTGCCGGTGTGACCCAAAAAGCAAAAAAAAATTTTTAATTTTAATTAAAAAATTTTTTATTTTAATAACTGTGATTTACAACATTATTGATAGTTGAGTCTTAGGCATATCACATTTCAACACCAAATCCCACCACTAGTGTCAACTTCCCACCATTAGTGTTCACATACTCCAATCCCACCCATGAGCTGCCTATCATCTGACAGGCACGTTACAAAGTTGCAGCTTAGATCTCATGTTTACAATGTTGTTGAGTCTGTGCTTTATATATAGCACTTGTAGCCCTGTCCTCCCATTATTCATAGATTTGCTCCAGCAGGCACCAGTAACTTCTCCATTGTGAAACTTGTTACTGTTTTTGACATATCAAATATGCCATGGGGAGCTTGCCAGGCTCTGCCGTGTGGGCAGGATACTCTCAGTAGCTTGCTGGGCTCTCTGAGAGAGGGACGGAGGAATCGTACCCAGGTCGGCAGAGTGCAGGGCAAATGCCCTGCCCACTGTGATATATCCTCTCATATAAAACCAAATCCCTCATCCCTGCTACCCTATTACTTTCCTTTCTCATCTTCTTCATCCCTGCACCCTTGATTTATTTTCTTCTCTGCCCCTTTCATCTCTAAACTCTGGGGTCAAGGATAAGATAGGTATCTCCCCTTAATTCTGGGTTTCTTTACATTTTTGTGTGTGTAGGTAAAAGAAAGGGCTTTTTTTTTAAAATTAGTGAAACACCATGAGGAACAGTTGTAGACTTACAAATTTTGTGCTTGGGTTTCAATTATACAATGATCAAATACCCATCCCCCCACCAGTGCCCATTTCCCACCACCACGGATCCCAGTATCCCTCCCACCCCCCTCATCCCCCCCTATCCTACCCTGCCTCTGTGGCACAAAATATTTTCTCTCACACCTGCAGTTTCAAAGATATTTAAATATCCTACAATGGACTTTAGATATTGGAATTATTTTACTTTTTTCTTTTTTGGGTCACACCCAGCAATTTTCAGGGGTTACTCCTGGCTCTGCACTCATGAATTTCTCCTGGTGGTGCTTGGGGGACCATATGGGATGCCGGGGATTGAACCCGGGTCAACCACTTGCAAGGTAAACTCTGTACCCACTGTACTATCACTCTGGCCCCTAGATATTTGAGTTCTTTAATGGCCTTTGATTGAAACCATGGAAGATATTTCTTTCAACTTCTTTAATGGCCTTTGATTGAAACCATGGAAGATATTTCTTTCAACTGTCATATTTGTAGCCAATAAACTAAAAGGGAAAATCTGGGACTAGAAAAATGAAGCTTTTCTAAAAGTGAAACCTCTGCATCAGGAATACTTGGTATCTTATTTGGGTTCTTATTTCCCTTTTAATTTACCTTCTCTCGAAATTTATCAAGACCTGAAATGTTGATGGTGTAGGTTTTTGGTGGGGTTGCCATACTACATACTGGGTCAGTTAAATGATAAAAATTTGTCACATTTTTACTGGATAGGCATTCAAGATCTAAGGGGTGGAATGGATTTGTTGACTAAGGTTTCTTTTCCTGGCTTGCAGTGGCCACCTTCTTTCCGAGTTCTCACCTGATCTTTCTACTGATGACTCTATCCGTTCCTTCAAATGACTGCTGACAACAGTTCCTTATTGAATTAAGCCTAACCTCTTTCAGGCCTCATTTAATACCTATTTGCATGCTGGGGTTCTGGGGATTAAGGTTTTTAGGTTTTAGACCTTCATCACACCCTATGCTACTAGGCTGGAAACTTCATGGTCAGAAATAGAAATGGTACCTTGTTTATTATGGAAGTAACTCTAAGCTCTTGACTTCCTAACTTCAGGGTTCAGATTACATAAAATGGAAATGTGTTTTAATAGCTATTAATAGCTACTAATATTGTCTCTATTACAGAGTTTGTCCTATGTAAACTAGAACTCAGAAAGCTTCAATAAGAGGAACCAAACACAATTCCAAAGAGAAACCAAATGACTTACATAAGATCAGGACTACAAAGAAGAAAAGTTGTAGTTTTTCTGCAGTGGGGACTTTGTTCTTTTCCGCCTTGGCTCTGCATCGAGAAGGAGCTTCGACTCAGAATTTTAACTGTCTAAACTAGAAATTAAGATTCACTTTTATAGAATTCTAGTGAAGAGAGGAAAAAGAAAAGAAATTATGTTTTTAACATTCAAAGAAACCAGAACCTTTGGACTGAAGAGTCTAAGACCATTCAGTACAGGGCTGAAGATATAGTAAAGGGATAAGGGACCATTCCTTGCACTCAGTTTACCTGCATTCAGTTCTTGGCATCCCATATGGTGCCCAGACCCTTGTCAGGAGTGGTCCCTGAGTGTAGAGCCAGGAGTAAACCCCGAGTTCCATGTGTATACAAAGAAAAAACCCACCCCAAATCCATCAAATATGTAAAACTGACCAGTACAGCATGAGAACCATGTGATATGTATATTTATTTACATTTAAACCTTAATAATCTACAATTAAATGTACGTCAAAATCAGTTTTCCAATCACACAGTCTCATTTCATAGTCTCAGCAATCATATATGACGAGTGGCTATCACATTGAGCTGATAGGTTCCATGATTATATAAAATTCTATTGGACTGTGCTAATGAAAACTCTGTTGAGGCATAGTGAGATTGCCTACCTTGATTGGCACTCTGATTATCTGTATTCAGATCTAGTCTTGAACCACCTTCAATCATGATTAGTTTTCACAACAAAGAATTTTCCAAAACTCCCTCTCACCCACAAGGACCAAAAGTCTTAAGGGATTCAAAATACTTAAATAATAATCTTTTTTTAAACAACAGGAAATCAAAAAATATGTCATTTTATCAACAATGTAAAGAGATCTTTCAGGCATAAAACCCTGTGACTACATTATTGTTTCCAAGGAAGGGCAAACTGGTACTAATTTGGTTGAGTCCCCATGTGTGTCTACTTGACACTAGGGAAGGAGTTAACAGCACAAATTATTCCACTTCACTTAAATACTTTCATTTGCAAAGTCTCTTCATAGCTACTAGACAATTGATTCCCTGTAGGCCTCTAGCTTTTGAGTCTTGTACTATAAATTCTTTCAGCTCAGACATCTTATAATCAATTCCACCCAGAGAAGACCATCCCTGCCAATGGGGATCCTCCAGAAAGAACAGATTAAATGCAACGCAATGCTCTAATGCCTTAGAAAGTTAAAAAGAAGAGCCATTGCTAGTATGTCTATTGTTTATAGAAAAGGCAAATAATTACCACAAAATTTAGTCTTTCTTGGTTGGATCAGGCTGCCTGTCTACTTACCTTTCTTCTTACCTCTCAGAAATATTTGTTAAAACTTGTTGTAGAGATGATACATCATTTATACTTATGTGACTGTCACTAGTCATCTTTTCCCAAGAATATTAGTGTTTAATAATTATCTCATTATGAAATATAAAAACTGTAGCTCACGCTTTAAAGGTCTTTAAAGCTAAAGAGAATATTGTTATTCAAATTTATCATATGCTTTCTTCTAGAAGTTTTATAATTTTGGTTAATACATATATTATTTTTTGAAATTTATTTTAGGCATTGTGGTTACAGTACTGTTAATGACAAAGTTTCATGCACAACATATTTCAGTCCCTCACCCTCCACCAGAGTGTCCGCTTCCTTCCACTGTTGTCCCAGGATCCCCCACCCATTCTATTCCCTTGCCTTCTCTTCCCTGTGATAAGATTCCTAAGAAAGACCAGTTTCTTTTGATTTGGGGCATTTGTTATTGCCCTAATATGTTTTATTATATCCCACTTATGAGAGAGATCAGTTTGTGTCTGATTTTCTGGGGCACAATTGTGAATGGGATTGTTTTCTTCATGTCTCTTTCTTCTCTTTCACTATTTGCATATAGGAAAGCCATGGACTTTTGGGTATTGATTTTATAGCCTGCCACTTTACGATACAAGCCTATTGTTTCTAGAAGTTTCTTGATAGAGGTTTTAGGGTTTTCTAAGTATAGTATCATATCATCTGCGAATGGTGAGAGCTTGATTTCTTCCTTTCCTACCTGGATGCCCCTCAGTTTGTATCTGTCGCTCTCCTTTTGACTAACTTTATGGTACTCTCCTGATCAGTCTAAATAGCAGTATATTGCATAATTTTTTTTTACTAAAGAAGCATGATATTCCACTGAGTGATAATATATATGTATATATACATGTATATATATATTTATATATCTGGAGCGATAGCACAGCGGGTAGGGCATTTGCCTTGCATGCAGCCAACCCAGCCAACCCGAGTTCGATTCCTCCACCCCTCTCAGAGAGCCCGGCAAGCTACTGAGAGTATCTTACCTGCACGGCAAAGCCTGGCAAGCTGCCTGTGACATATTCAATATGCCAAACACAGTAACAAGTCTCACAATGTTACTGGGCCTGCTCAAGCAAATCGATGAACAACGGGAGGACAGTAACAGTGACAGTATATATCTCATAGTTTCTTTATTCAGTCATCTCTTCTTAGACACGAGTTGTTTCCAGATTTTAGCTACTATTAATAGTTTTGCAATAAACATAGTTGTGCAAATGCATTTTCTGAAGAGAGGTTTTGGGTCCTTGGCATAGATGCCAAGAAGTGGAATTGCTGGGTCACATGGAAGATCAATTTCTAGTTTTTTTGACAAGTGTCACAACTTCTAGTTTTTTGACAAGTGTCCATATTATTTTCTAGAAGTATTGAACCAGTCAACATTACAACCAGCAGTGAATGAAGCAAGCTCGGTAGCTTACCTTTATCCTTACTTCCATGCCAACACTGGCTGTTTTTGTTCTTTGTGATGTGATGTGTGCCAGTCATTTCAGTGGTGTGAAATGATAGCTCATTGTTTTTTGACTTGTATTTACTGATAATAAGTGATGTGGAGCATTTTAAATATAGCTTTTGTCCATTTGTGTATCTTTGAGGAAGTCTTCATTCATTTCTTACCCTGATTTTTGATGGGGTTTGTTATACTTTTTCTTGTAAAGTTCTAACACTGTTTTATATATCTTGGATATTAACACTTTGGTATATGTAAGTCAGGGAAAATATTCTCTTCCAATATGTACAGTATTTTTTACTCTGTCACTGTTTCTTTTGCAATATAGAACTTATTAGTTTGGTGTTGTCTCAACTGTTTATCTTTGCTTCTGTTTACTTGGGCAGTGACATTGAATCCTTGGGATCTTCTTAAATGTAAGGAATTTATTCTAAAATTTGTTATTTACAATTACATCTTTTATGCATTAAAAAGAACATACTTTAAATATAAAGAAATTCATCTCATCTTTTCTGTTTTCCCAATGGATATCTTTGAATCTGTGTCCCTTGATATCTCAGTATCCTTTAATAAGAGAGTATTTTTTACCCACTAATGGCATCTAATAATATTCTTTTCTGATTTCTGAATAGCTTGAGTTTTTTCTCTCTCTCTTGTTTTTCTCTGAAATTTTAATTTATTCTATTTCCGTGGTCCTATTTGCAGTGTTTTTACATTGAGGACAATGGAATGATCCAGGGTTGTATTAGTAGTGCAGTTGGGGTACATTTTTTGTTTGCTTAGTAAAGGTAGATTTCTAGGGGTAAAGTTTTTTTTTTGAATAAAAAAAGGTAGGTCAAATAAGGTTGAGAATCTTTGTTTTAGAGTAATTAGGAATTGTGGATACCACAGTTTGCTTTTTGCCCCCCAAAAGGATTCTTGAATTCTGATGTACTTAATAAGTTTACAAGGCAGTTACCAGGTGTTATAAAATACTTAGCCACTCCAAGCTCCCATAGCAAATACAGTGGAAATTATTGGTACTAGACCTCCCTCTTATAGTAGACTTGGGCCTCTTTCAATAATATGCAAAATGTTCAGACTATAGAATTGTCAATCCTAAAAAAGACTTACAAAATTTTAAGTGTCCATGGATGTTTTTGTTTCCTTATTTCATTATTCAAATATTCCCTCTCCCCCGAAAATATATTTGGAAGGGGAAACAAACAAAACAAACACTGTCCTCCCATTGTTCATCAATTTGCTCGAGCGGGCCCAGTAACGTCTCCATTTTGAGATTTGTTGTTACTGTGTTTGGCATATTAAATCCAGACTTTGCCATGAGGGCGAGATACTCTTGGTAGCTTGCCGGACTCTCCGAGAGAGGTGAAGGAATCGAACCCAAGCCGGGCTGGCTACGTGCAAGGCAAACACGCTACCTCCTGCGCTATTGCTCCAGCTCTCGTTGTCTTCCCAATATTGTTCTCTTTTAGGGAATAGAGTTGAAATTAAAATACAGAAATAAGAAAGGGTATGTCACTGTCCACTGTCCTCCCATTGTTCATCAATTTATTCGAGCAGGCCCAGTAATGTCTCCATTGTGACACTTGTTACCGTGTTTGGCATATTGAATACATCACAGGTAGCTTGCCAGGTTTTGCCGTGCGGGCAATACACTCTTGGTAGCTTGCCAGGCTCTCCGAGAGGGGCAGAGGAATCGAACCTGACTCGGCCGGGCTGGCTGCATGCAAGGCAAACACCCTGGAAGCTGTGCTGTCACTTCAGTCTAAGAAAGGGTATGAGGACTCCTATTATAACTATGTCTTCATTGCTTCCAAGTATGTATTTCTAGTCCAAACCGGCTCTGAGTTTCTATAAATCCAGCTATTAATATGTTTTTTCCACTGAAATGTATCATTAACAAAGTTACATTTCAAATCATTTATTAGAATGTAGAGTTCTTCTAATGTTACCCACCACAGGAAGTGTCATCCCTACTTAGCTATCAATCACTAAGCCAGAAATACAGAAGTCTTATTTTATTCTTCCTATTACTTTGAACTTAAAGGTAAAGGTAAAGGCCCTCCCGTTGATCGTCGATTTGCTCGAGCGGGCCCAGTAACGTCTCCATTGGAGACTTTGTTGTTACTGTGTTTGGCATATTGAATACTCTCGGTAGCTTGCCGGGCTCTCCGAATGTCTAAAATATGCATAGTCACATAGGTTTCTCTCTATCCCTACTGCCACCAGGCTATTAAAAGCAAAGATCATCTACTGTCTACACTATTACAATATCTTTTTACCTCTCAACTCTTATATTTTACTGTTTTGTGTCCCTCGCAGTACCATGAAGAATTGTTTAATAATATAAATCAAATTGAAATGAACCTCTAATTAAAATTCCATGACTTCCATTTTCCTTAGGATAAAATGAATACTTCCCTCTTCTACACCCAGTCTTAGTAATTTGTTCCCTCTAAACCTAGTATGGAGGAATTGTTTTCTTTAAATAAACATCTTTATTATATATTTCCCCTCCTCTACTATAATCTAAGCTCAGTGAAAGAGAAGTATATCTTTCACCAACTTCTTCACCATGACCTAAGAGCTAAAAATTCATCCATAAAAATTAATGTCAGCTTTCATGTGGAACATTCTTTGGATACATTCAGTATATTCTCACAGCATTCTGATAAGGTTGTTAATATCCAGTTTAGACATGAGAATAAAAAAAAGCACCTTGATACTGGGCCTCGCTAAAATATTTCTCAGCCTCAAATAGCTTTTAAGTTGAAAATTTGGTATTTGAGGCCACATTTGTCTGAATGCCCCTTCTCTTTCAGTTACTCTGTTAATTATGCATACAAATGCAGAACAAAGCTAAAATCTGCCAAGCTGGAGCAATAGTACAGCAGGTAAAGTGCTTGTCTTGCATGTGACTGGCATGGGTTTCATCTCCACATGTGGTTTTCTGAACACCGCCAGGAGTGATCCCTGAGAGCATAGCCAGGAGTAAGCCCTGAGCACTGTTGGGTGTGCCCCCACCCCTCCAAAAGAGCTAAAATCTGCCTAAACTTTTTAAAAAAGAAGATCTTACCCAAAAAAGAGCTTAACTAAAAAAATGAAAAAAATTATTTCCCTTTCTATAGGAAATATTTTAGTAGAGAAAATAATTAAATTTTAGGGGACCATATTTGCTGGGAGAGTAAAACACTTGATGTTTTATAAAAAGAGCCAGAAATATAGTTTGATACAATGGAATATTGCCACAATGTGCAGAAATCCAACCCAATCTGTTTTTGGTTTATAATTGAACAATCAGGAAATGGTTTGGGGGAGATTACTGTGTGTCAGTCAATGCAGTAACAAGGCATCAATATCTACTCTCAAGAAGATTGAAATAAATGGGAAATACAACTATGAAATGAATCAATGCAATACAAGTCAGAATAAAACAAGAACTAAAGCAGAGGAAGAAGCTAAGACTCATTTGACATACAATTAATAGTTTCAGTACTGAGTCTATACATGTATAAAATATCTGATGAGTCTCACAGTTTTTGAATAGTCATTTTAGTTTAGTAAATCAATTGCACAACACCTAAAAGTTTTATTTGTATGTTACTGTATTTTTTTACTTTGTTTTGGGGCCATTCCAGCTATTTCCAGGGCTTACTTCTAGCTCTGTGCTCAGGAATCACTATTATGCCAGGTATCAATCCTATGCCAATTGCAGGCAAGACAAGTGCTTTAACTCCTGTACTCTCTCTCCATCCTAGTATGTGTCGATATTTATTGGCCTAAGAAACTGTGGCTATGTGTTTAAGAGAGACACTTGGGTGATACTGACCAAACTTCTGTTCCCAGAGCTGCATTTTCTATCAGCTATGTGTCTTTGATCTGTTCATTAACTCTCTAAACCTTACCTTCTTCATTAGTTAAAGACAACCATAACAATGTGTAAGTCCCAGTTTTTTGGGGGGGAAATTGAGTGAGACAGTACCTATAAAATTTGGGAGATTTCTAGCACCATTACGTACTCAGTGGCATTAGCACTTATCATGATGGAAATTATGATCAAAGGTGGTACTGATTTCTTTACAAAACACAGACATATGAACAGCATATTAGAAAACAAAAATGCACCTGACTCCAAACAATAAAATACCATTAGCCTCTAGGCTGTATCTTCTTCTTAGCAGAAACTCAACTGACTTTAGGCAACATGATTGTTTTATTCTCCTAACAGTTTAAATGCTCTTAAATTTGTTCATTAAAATATGCCAAAAGACTATCCACTCATATCCAGGATGATCTTAATTTTGCCAGGGATTTCTATGCCTATGTACCAGTGTCTTCCAACTGGATATCTCCAGCCATTATCTCTACAGGTCACCATTTTTATGATAGTAAGAATCATGTTACTATCATAAAAACTTTAAATGTCCTATGTCCAAATCAAGAACTCATCATTTATTTTCACTCAGGTCGTTCTTAACCCTATGCTACCACATTAGACAATGGTTATTTGTAAGAATGACTGTTGTTGAATAGTTGGCAACATCTAGAGAAATATTTGGGCAATGTCTAGAAAGATAATTTGGTGATCAACTGCTAAGTGGAAAGGAGGAGTGCTACTTCCTCTTGTGAATAGAGTTCTGAAATGTTTTGAGTCATCCTATGATACATGGGGAAATCACCCCCTATATTTAAGGTGTATTTAAGGTGGTTTGTACCCAGTGATTTAAACCCTAATCCCGAAAGGCATTCTTTTTAAAATTTTAACATAGACAAAAATCACAACTCTCGATACAATTCTATAGTTACAATTTTTAAATAACAAAGCCCCAATATTAAAATCATTAAGTATAAAAGATCTATTTTTATGTGAAACTTGTATCTCATCATGGGATTGTTAAGTTCTCATCTAAGAATTTACTAAGCTACTTGTTGCTAATTGAGCCTTCTGTATCACTGTTTTTGTTGTTGAGCTTAGTTGGCTTCTGCGTTACTTTCCCATCTAATTTGGTGCGGTCCTACTGCAATTTCAGTATTGAAGAGTTAGGAGGTGTCAGCATCTGGGCCAGAGTCTTCATGACGTGGTGGTAGCTGTGGGAGGTGGGAGTGGCTGCTGGAGCTTCTGACTTCTGGGAGCGAAGCGGGGGACTATCCAATCCCCACTTCAAGAAGACACTAGAGTTCTCAGCGGACACTGGGGTACCTGAAATTATTTTCAGCTTGGTGTTAGTATTCTGCAGGGAATACTAGTGAAGAGGTGGAGTTGAGCAGTTGGCAGGGCTGCAGCTGTGGGGTGTGGGTATGACTGCTTGGGCTTAGGCAGAGTGGGGACTCGGCCCATCTGTCTACCAAGGGCGCCCCAGAGTTCTGAAAGGCATTCTTGATTTCTTCCCTAACCCATATTGCAAATCTAAGTCAATATCTAACACAAAATATTTTGGTCTACTCATCATTTCCTTTCCATAACTATTTTTGAAATAAAACATATTCATTTAGGAAATAAAGGGGTGAGGGGAGCTAGATGCTCAAAAAAGAACACAGGCTTCTTCAGAGTGGAAAAAAGCCTAACGTGATTTTGGGGAGGAAGTTCCATAAAATTTCTCCAAATTATCCTGGCCTGGAGTTCTCTGGATTATATAAATTAATCTGTTGTGTGATAGTACAGCAGGTAAAGTGTATGCCTTGCATGACCAGGGTTTGATCCCCGGCTTCCCATATGCTCTCTCAAGCACTGGCTGGAGTGGTTCCAGATTGCAGTAACCCCTGAGCCTCACTGGGTGTGATTCAAAAACAAAACAAAACAAAACAAAAAACAAAAAAAGAGAATTAATTTGTGTATTTTCACGGGGAGCATTTTGAACTCTTTATGGTGCTTTCATATTCTTGTGCAGCCTTTATTATTATCCTATTCTGGAGGGGTTCATCACAATTAAATAATTTTAATTGGAATCCTGCGGGTTTCAATACTGCTAGTAATGGCTTATAATTCCAATGTAATTCCAACATCACACTCATCACCTACCTCCTCCCCCAAGGTTTTGGGTCCATCACTATTTAAATCCATAATAAGTTGTGTATTAAAAACTCTAGAATTTTCTGCAAGTGGATCTTTATAATTTGTTTCTTCTAATTCACTCTTTTCAGGACAATTTTATTTTTCAATATTGTGTGTTTGTAACCCCAAGCCTTCCTATTGAAATACACTTCCAGCAAAACCCATGCTATGCCCAGAAACTCCCATGTGTCCTTTGTGTCCTTTTAAAGCAGGGTGAGGAGCACCTGGCACAAGGCATATGAAATCATGTAATCATGAAATCATGTGGTCTGATGCTGGGGCATGATGGGAAAGAAAGACATGTATCTTTCTCTTCAGCTGCCCACCACAACCTGTCTGCCTATATTGTATTATCCCCAAATGATGCTCTAGATATCCAAAATGATGCTCTAGAAATCAAAATGAACTTGGCTCATAAATGGTTCCCATCCCCCTACTTAAGGTCTTGTTCAGGAACTTTCATACAAGGAACCTTTACCTTGTCCTTGTAATTCAATTAAATACCTAATTATTTAATTGAATTTTTTTTTTTTATTTATTGAATCACTGTGGGAAAGGTTACAAAGCTTTCAGGTTTATGTCTCAGTCATGCAAATATCAAACACATTTCCCTTTACCAATACTTATTTTTTCCCATGAAGAACCCCAATAAAACCCCACCCCCCACCCCTCCCCGTCCCTGTGAGGCAGATGAATTCTAGTTAACACTCTATCCGCTTTGATTAGATTGTTTCAATAAAAGATTCACCACTATTATTTAGAGTTTACCCCACCCCCAAATCAGACATGCTGAAAAAGCATTGTGAAGTGATTTGCTTTCTCCAGCTGGGTTCAAGAATTAAATGTTGGTTTTGGATTTCTGCTATTTTACTTATCGACCCTGGAAGTATTTCTACTGAAAGTCAGATAGTTAAGAAATTGGTTTCTGTGTTCTGGAGTCGTGGCCGTGCTGGAGAGCCGCTCGTGGGGGGCAACTGGTGGCCTCGGTAGGGCGTGAAGGGCGGAGCGAAACGCCCCCCTTCCCATGAGGTTTTAGTCGCCCCCACACTCCCGGCTCATACCTGCTGTCCACAAGGCTCCCATGTGGCCGCCATCTTTCTTTCCAGAGAGGAGAGGGCGAATGGGGCAACACCCTTTCCCCTCCGGCAGACTTGATGGGCTGGATCAACGCATAGTCCATTCACTTTTCTGCTCCAAGCTGCTGGGTTCTGCATTAAGTCCTTGTGCTTCTGGGGCCATGGCCGTGCTGGAGAGCCGCTCGTGGGGGGCAACTGGTGACCTCGGTAGGGCGTGAAGGACAGACCGGAACGCCCCCCGACCCATGAGGTTTTAGTCGCCCCCACTCCCCCGGCTCATACCTGCTGTCCACAAGGCTCCCATGTGGCCGCCATCTTTCTTTCCAGAGAGGAGAGGGCGAATGGGGCAACACCCTTTCCCCTCCGGCAGACTTGATGGCCTGGATCAATGCATAGTCCGTTCACTTTTCTGCTCCAAGCTGCTGGGTTCTGCATTAAGTCCTTGTGCTTCTGGGGCCGTGGCTGTGCTGGAGAGCCGCTCGTGGGGGGCAACTGGTGACCTCGGTAGGGCGTGAAGGACGGACCGGAACGCCCCCCTTCCCATGAAGTTTTAGTCGCCCCCACACCCCCGGCTCATACCTGCTGTCCACAAGGCTCCCATGTGGCCGCCATCTTTCTTTCCAGAGGGAGGAGGGCGGAAGGGAGCAACACCCTTTCCCCTCTGGGCAGAAATGATTGCCTGGATTAACGCATAGTCCTTTCACTTTTCTGCTCCAAGCTGCTGGGTTCTGCATTAAGCCCTTGTGCTTCTGGGGCTGTGGCCGTGCTGGAGAGCCGCTCGTGGGGGGCAACTGGTGACCTCGGTAGGGCGTGAAGGACGGACCGGAACGCCCCCCTTCCCATGAGGTTTTAGTCGCCCCCACACCCCCGGCTCATACCTGCTGTCCACAAGGCTCCCATGTGGCCGCCATCTTTCTTTCCAGAGAGGAGAGGGCGAATGGGGCAACACCCTTTCCCCTCCGGCAGACTTGATGGCCTGGGTCAATGCATAGTCCGTTCACTTTTCTGCTCCAAGCTGCTGGGTTCTGCATTAAGTCCTTGTGCTTCTGGGGCCGTGGCTGTGCTGGAGAGCCGCTCGTGGGGGGTGACTGGTGACCTCGGTAGGGCGTGAAGGACGGACCGGAACGCCCCCCTTCCCATGAGGTTTTAGTCGCCCCCACACCCCCGGCTCATACCTGCTGTCCACAAGGCTCCCATGTGGCCGCCATCTTTCTTTCCAGAGGGAGGAGGGCGGAAGGGAGCAACACCCTTTCCCCTCTGGGCAGAAATGATTGCCTGGATTAACGCATAGTCCTTTCACTTTTCTGCTCCAAGCTGCTGGGTTCTGCATTAAGCCCTTGTGCTTCTGGGGCTGTGGCCGTGCTGGAGAGCCGCTCGTGGGGGGCAACTGGTGACCTCGGTAGGGCGTGAAGGACGGACCGGAACGCCCCCCTTCCCATGAGGTTTTAGTCGCCCCCACACCCCCGGCTCATACCTGCTGTCCACAAGGCTCCCATGCGGCCGCCATCCTTCTTTCCAGAGAAGAGAGGGCGAATGGGGCAACACCCTTTCCCCTCCGGCAGACTTGATGGCCTGGATTAACGCATAGTACTTTCACTTTTCTGCTCTAAGCTGCTGGGTTCTGCATTAAGTCCTTGTGTTTCTGGGGCTGTGGCCGTGCTCCAAACTTAACTCTGACTTTCAGGGAGAAAGATTGGGTGGTTTACTTCTCATTGATCACTTTGTATATAGAGAGATGTCGCGCGGCCGCATAAGCGGCCGCACGGTTTTGAGAAAAAGTCCTCGTTCCCGCATACTCGAGCTGTGTTTGTAGAGGCTTCTGGTCACCGGGGTTCCATCTGGGGGAGGCGAGATGCGGCGCCTACTCCATCTGGAACTTGCGGGTGAACTTGGCTCTTTTTGGAACCTGTTTTTTCTTTTTTTTTTCCTCCGGGATCCCGCACCCTCCATGTGTTCTTTCTCTTATGCTTAAGGCTTCAAAGATGGCACTGGGGGGCGGGCTGTGGGCATGACTTCCGGAATCAGAGGTTACCTGGGAGGTGTAGTTCGGCAGATTTGAGAAAAAGTCCTCGTTCCCGCATACTCGAGCTGTGTTTGTAGAGGCTTCTGGTCACCGGGGTTCCATCTGGGGGAGGCGAGATGCGGCGCCTACTCCATCTGGAACTTGCGGGTGAACTTGGCTCTTTTTGGAACCTGTTTTTTCTTTTTTTTTTTCCTCCGGGATCCCGCACCCTCCATGTGTTCTTTCTCTTATGCTTAAGGCTTCAAAGATGGCACTGGGGGGCGGGCTGTGGGCATGACTTCCGGAATCAGAGGTTACCTGGGAGGTGTAGTTCGGCAGATTTGAGAAAAAGTCCTCGTTCCCGCATACTCGAGCTGTGTTTGTAGAGGCTTCTGGTCACCGGGGTTCCATCTGGGGGAGGCGAGATGCGGCGCCTACTCCATCTGGAACTTGCGGGTGAACTTGGCTCTTTTTGGAACCTGTTTTTTCTTTTTTTTTTTCTCCGGGATCCCGCACCCTCCATGTGTTCTTTCTCTTATCTAATTGAATTATTTTAATTATTTATTTTATAATTATTTTATACCACTTCTTATCAAAATGTACATGTGTCCTAGATGTCCTAGAGCACTTCCTGAAGGCAATGTTCTGTTTTAGTTTAGTTCCCAGCACCTACCCTAATGGTTGAAATAAGGTAATGATGCTTAATTTCGTTGAAAGAATAATGTCAAGCTAAAATTTGTAAGAATGGAATTAATGAATTTAAACCATAGTTTATATTATCGTATTAGCTAGAAATGGATGGAACTATTAGGTTACATCATTTGAAAATAATGTTATATTATAGATCTTTATAGTAGGGGAATAACCTGAAAATAATGCGTTGGAATTTGGAATATCAGGGAGGTTTTGTTACCATGGACTAAATGAAAAATGGACAGGACCCATTATTGTAAGCTTGTGTGGAGAGAGAGAGTGGGGAGAGAAATAAGAGAGAGAGAATGGGGTGAGAGAGGAGAGAGAGGACAAAATAAATGAGAATGGGGCTTCTAGGTAGTAGCCCTTAGATCTACTGCCAGGACTTCCACAGAAATGGAACATGTTTGTATAGTCAATACATATTAGGCTCCAAGGACCAAGACTACAAAGTATGATGGTGGAAATTAAGTGGAAAATATCCAGCACCATAACAGAATGAAAAGAAGCATGGGGTTTGAGGTCTGAAAAACTGGTTTCAATGGCAAGTGTTGCTTTTCTTTAGTTGTGTAACTGTGAATGGGTAAAATGTTTTACTTATCTGGAATTTAGTTCATAATAATGTCAATAGTATGTTTTGAGAGTTATGATCAGGATTAAGTACAACAGTATATATGCATGTCTTAGTAATTGCCTAGCATCGAGAAGGATTAGCAAGATCAATATCTCAGGTATATTTTCTTAAGAGTTAGATTTACTCTGAACTGTTTTTTATTTTAGAGATTGAGTTCCTAATCCCTTGTCAGTAATCTTAAATTCTCTCACAGATGCTGGAACTCTAAAGAACTAGTTTCACTAATGGAAAAAAAATCCCAAATCATCCTGAGTCAGTATCATCCTCATGCTCTTTTGTGTATATGTACATACAAAATGAAGCTGGAAAGCTCAAAACTGCCTGCATCTGTACCTTTACTTGCTGTTTATTATTTTACAGTGATTTGAAATTTGCTTGAGAAGTATTTACATTTTCCTCATATAGACCATATCTGCTTTCAGAAGTAGTCCAGTTTAAATAGCAAGAATTAATCCATTGAAGATACACAATTCGGTTGAAACATCTG
Source organism: Sorex fumeus (assembly GCF_029834395.1). NCBI lineage: Eukaryota > Metazoa > Chordata > Mammalia > Eulipotyphla > Soricidae > Sorex > Sorex fumeus. Next base: position 25,783,790 of record NW_026606143.1, on the reverse strand, counting down.
TTTCATATTCTGTGCAACTAAATTCATCTATTCTCCATACAAAAAGAACACAATCTTTCTTATAATAAACATTTTTTTGTAACAGCAATTATGCAGCTGCAGAAAACATGGTTTATCATTAGATAATCACATCCTTGGGGATTGGATGCACCCAACTGTGTCTTATGCTTTCTATGTTGGAAATTTAATTTTCTCATAAATGTCAGAGCTGTTGCCTTGCCACATATTGCTTAATTAATAAATAAACGATAATTCTATCCTCATGAACTATATTTAAATCTATATGCTATATGTATGTATACATAATACAAGCAGGACTAAACATAGATAACAGAGACTTTTGCATCTCAGCTAAAAGCTTTTCATTTCATACCCTAATATTAACTTGTACTAGTTGGTACATTAACTCTATCAGTGAAAATATCAGCTCATAAAAATGATTTAATTGAAGAAATATTCCAGTTATCTATTTTATTAAAAGTAAAGTAGTCTTCTCGAGGGAATATGCTAATTCTTAAGAGAATTTGGAATTCTTTGGAGCAAAAGGGAGAAATAAAAGGCCCAGAGAGTAAAGACACAAGCAACCCAAGGGTGGAATGCTATAAAATTAATGGGAGATTATTCATCCAGAGTTGGGATCCAGGAAACTCTGAAGTGGAGTGCACCAAAAATATCAAAATACAATTTTTAATGTCCTTTCTCCTCTCTGCAATGTGTCATCAGCCATACTTTTAAGAGATTGGGTTAAGCTTAAAAATGAATATGAGTAATAAACAAAAATAAAAGCTGACTGATCCCACTTTGTTGGGCAGTAGCAAGCTCTCAAGCAGTGCTCAGGGGATGCTCCTTGTGATATGTGGCAGTAGGCTAGAAGCTTCGTGCTCAGCCTAGTAATGTGCTGCTCAGGAACAGTGGTGCTTGAGGGACCATGCCCCCCAGTGCTTCTGGTACTTCAGGGCCACATCTGGTGGTGCTTGAGGAACTGCATGTGTGCTGAAGAACTTGCCCAAACCTTGACCATGCTTTTAAGATTGACCTAAATACTGGTCGTGATTACTAATGGGCAATCAATAATTCAGTCATTAAAACAGATTGAGTATTTGTGATGTTATACCCGCCCAATACATGCATTTCCTCCATGTATAAAAGATATATTTCATATCAGTATGAAATATGATATATATGAAACATATCTTATCTTCTCCCCTCAATGCATCCAACCCATAGCCTTTCCCATCTTAGTTAATATAATTTTATCTTTGCAGTTGTTGATGGTACAAAATACTGATCTTTCTCTCAGACTACATCCAATTTACCAAATTCTATTGACTATATAATCAAAATATGTATAGAATCAGGTTGGTACTTACCATGTCCACTGTTATCATCCTGATTCAAACTACCATAATCTTCTTATGTGGGTTATTGATTAGACTCTAACATGACCTCTTTCATTGAATTGATTTTCCACATGGAATATAGAGTGATCTTCTAAAGCTGTTTATAAGATCACATTAATCTCCTGTTACAAATATTCTCAGAATAAAACCTGATGGTGCTGCTATGACAAATAAGCCTCTAAACATTATTTTTCAATAGAATATTAGTTTGTGAGAAAAAAGCTAATTATATTTGTCTCTCTGATATTTCTCTGGGGGCCTGAAGACTGCTCAACGCCTTAGTAAGTGCTCCATAAATTTTTGATAAGTGAATGAATGTTACTTTCAGTACAGGTCATTTATTTAGAAACTGGCTGAAAGGGAATTTAAATCCGCCTCCATAACTTCAGTAACATTCTATCTTTTAATCACCCATGTCCATCTTTTATGTACTAAAGACAAAGATTTTGGTAAAGGTAAGGTAAAGGTAAAGGCACTCCCGTTGTTCATCGATTTGCTCGAGCAGGCCCAGTAACGTTTCCATTGGAGACTTTGTTGTTACTGTGTTTGGCATATCGAATACGTCATGGGGAGCTTGCCAGGCTCTGCCGTGCGGGCGAGATACTATCGGTAGCTTGCCGGCTCTCCGAGAGGTGCGGAGGAATCGAACTCGAGTCAGCCATGTTGGCTGCATGCAAGGCAAACGCCCTACCACTGTGCTATCGCTCCAGCCCTGATGGAGACGTTACTAGACCCGCTCGAGCAAAGATTTTAGTACTTCAATAATATATTTTTCCCATTTCTTTTCTGTCTAATAAACTATACTTGGGTGAAAAATGGGTTTATAGTTGTGATGGTGATGGATAATTTGCTAAGATGTTTTATTTACATGATAGGAAAGGGAAGGGTGTAATAATTATGTCCTCTCCTAGTGGCAAAAATGAATGTACAACATAAGGTGGGATTAGAAGGAGCTATGGAAGAGACTTTTCTCTCTTTTTCTAAATAATTTTTTATTTTTTTATAAATTTTTAATCCATTATATGATCTGAAGGTAGCGTTTTCTAAGTTTGTGACATGATGTATCACAGCATTGAACCAGAATATAGCTGGCCTAGTTATCTTTCAATATTTCCATTTATTCTGCCAGTACTAGAAATGGAGACCCACTCCTTTCATAATAAAACTTCATGTTTTAGAGATCATTATTAAAGCAGTGCCTGCCTTTCTTTTCTTTAGGTTTAAATAATGTCAAATCATTTAACCTTTATTCCTCAATCCCATTTTTGGATCTTTAATCATTTTCATTACTTTGCAATAAGTCCAGATATTTCACATATTAAGAGCTGAAAGGACTCTATTGGCTTTATTCAATAGGAGAATTTTTTAAAATTAAGTTTTGAATATATAAGCAGATATGATTAATTACAGTGACTCTTAGGAACCAAATACTTAAGTAGAATACAGATTTATTCTGAGTGTAACTATCACGCTGCTTTATGTCTTAGTGATTATTTCACTCCTAGTTTTTACAATTTTGTTCAGCAAAATTTAGATGACTTAAAAGTACCCTCTCTTATATGTAGAACAACATTCTCTAAAACTATGTAAAATCATTTTAAACAACCTTAGAGCCTTATGATCTATGTACTGTTGAAGTTTTTAGATTTAGAATTTTAAGACATTCATTTATGAGTTAAATGACTATTATGGTAAGAATAGCACAAAAAAACCCCACTGTATTGCACAAAAAATGTAATTCTATGATATTTGTATTCTCGAACTGTTTCCTTTCCACTAGGCTAAGAGACACTAGGATCTGGAAGAAGTATTCTTAGTGATTCTATATAAATCTTCCCCCACTCCATAAAAATCAGTGATTTCACAGTTTTCGTGTTTACTTTTTTCATCTTAGTAGTTAAAGAAATAATTTAAGTCACCAGTCTAATAGCTAATGATAGCATAATTGTATATTTATATTAAACAATAAGAAATTTTTTTGATTCTCCTTAAAATGCAGAGAAAATATCTACCTGATACATTTGGATTAGCTATTATGACTTGCAAATTTGTATGATAGGAGAATATAATTAGGGCCGAATAGAATTTGGCTGAATTTTGCATTCTGACACACATTCTCCTGAATGCAAATGAACTAAGAACTGCAATGTCTTGGGTTACTCTTTTAGAAACAGGGAAGACATACTTTTTACTTAAAGCCCCTCTTTGGTTGTAAAGATAAACATTTTTAGAAAGATATTTTTCCTTTGCTTGCTGAAGAATAATCAGTTTATTTTCTGTGGATGATTTTTTCTGTTTCCTCACTAGCAACAAAACACTGTAGCACTGTAGCCCTATCCTCCCATTGTTCATTGATTTGCTCGAGTGGGTCCAGTAATGTCTCCATTGTGAGACTTGTTGCTACTGTGTTTGGCATATCGAATACATCATGGGAAGCTTGCCAGGCTTTGCTGTGCGGGTGAGGTAGTCTTGGTAGCTTACCGGGCTCTCAGAGAGGGGCAGAGGTATCGAACCTGTGCCGACCAGGTCTGCCGAGTGCAACGCAAATGCCCTACCCACTGTGCTATCGCTCCAGCCCAGGAACAAAGCACTTATTAATAAATTTTATGTTGAAATTTCTTCATTCTTAAACATCAGTGAATTGTCATCAGAGTCAACTAGGAAAACTTTAATTACCTGAAGCTGAAGTGAACATATCCATAGTTTGGAAAAACAACTCTGGTTCTACAGAGCACAGCAGAGACAAGAAATTTTGTTGATTTTTAGAACACAGAATTTCTGTTGTTTGCATTTTTTTTCTAAAGAGAAAATCCTAAGTCATAGACTGGATCCAATACTCAATCTCTCTCACCTTGAAATTTTTAGTTTCTTCATAAATTCTCGAATAAACCTAGATACTTTATCATCAAAATGTAGATGAAAAACATACTTCATTAAAAGAAGCTGCTTTGGAGGACTGGGGACACATATAAGGCCCTTGTTCAATTTCTAGAACTGAGGAAACAAAACAAAAACAATGCTCCCACAACCAAGATATAACATTAAAAGAAAGATACTTTTTGTATAGTTAGTATATATTAGCACTAAAAACTGTGTGGTAATGAAATATCCTAGTATATTCAATTTATTACATGTCACTAGTAAATACTTAAATTAGTAAAACTAAGGAAATGACATTTATGATTTTATAGAATTTACAATTTCATTTCATTTAAATACAAGTAGCCACACTTGGATGTGTCTACAAAATGGACTGGGGCGATAGCACAGTGGGTAGGGTATTTGCCTTGCACATGGCCAACATGGCTGACCCGAGTTCGATTCCTCTGCCCCTCTCGGAGAGCCTGGCAAGCTACCAAGAGTATCTTGCCGGCACGGCAAAGCCTGGCAAGCTACCCATGACGTATTTGATATGCCAAACACAGTAACAAGTCTCACAATGTTACTGGGCTTGCTCGAGCAAATCGATGAACAACGGGAGGACAACGGGAGTGACAGTGACAGAATTTACAATTTCATTTAATTTATATATAATTAGCTACACTTGGGTGTGTCTACAAAATGGATATGGAGAATTAGAACACTGAATATGTACCCTAAGCATGTTAGTAGACCATCTTGACCAGACTTTCTTTTTCACATGTCAAACTGAAGAGAGTATGGGGTTCAAATGCTTCCCACGCACATGGTTGACTCTGGTTTAATCTCAGCACTGCCATATGGTCCCCTGAGCACTGCTAAGATTGATCTCTGAGCACAGAACCCAGAGTAAGCAATTAGCATCTCTTGGTACTTTCTTGGCGAAAATTTAAAATTATTAGCAACCTTATGGTATGTAAAGTAAACTTGAAAGACAGAATGCCTCAGAAAATCTAGGAAAATTAGACAAAGAAAGACAGATTAAGTGAACCCTAGACCCACCTTCTAAATGTATAAAATAAGAATTTAGCTATAAGCAATACTTTAATCATAGAGACTACCGATATGTTCAAGATTTTACAAAGTCACATTTCACCATCCAGGGTTCTCACCTGAGGGGTGGTGAGATCCTAAGGAACGCTCTTCGCATCCTATTTTCATAGATTTCTAAGGGTTCAATGGGAAAATAAAGGAAATGAAGTCAGTTTTTGTCCTTGTTTACCAAATTTAAATCTTGTAAGAGAGGAGAGGAGAGAAGTTGCACTACCTGTGATGATACTGAGAAAACATTTTTGGGCAATTGTCCTCACTCCAGCACTCCTGGACCAAATTTGCTCTGGTGATTTATTACTGTATTATAAAAACCACCCCTAACATCATGCCTTAAAACAAGAATCATTTATTTTCCTCCTCCATGTAAAATTTGGGCAGGACTTGGTGGTGGCAGTTCAGCTCTTTTCCATGTGATAGACAGAAACTGGGACAACTGTAAGCCTGGGAATGACTTCAAGTTTGGGAGACTGAAATCATATGTAGCCTCATTTCCCATGTTTCATGGCTGGGACGTTGATCATAACATTCCCATTATAGTTTCTTGGCTTTCCCATGGCATGAAAATCCTAGGAGTCATAGCAGAAGTTGTATTGCCTTGATATAAGTTGACCGCTGAGATAATAATAGTCGCATCCAAATTGAAAGGGAAGGAACAAAGACTGTAACTCTGTAGGAGAGAGAGATGGATGCTGTGGCAACACCTGGAATTTGTGTGAAATTTTTGTTTTCATCTGACTTTTTTAGGGCTACCATCCATGACTGAATGTGATTCTCAGCATAATTTAGAGCTATGAACAATTTTCACAACCTGAAAGAGAATTCTTTATTACTCACTTAAGGGCATAGCCTTGGAAGTTAATGAATAGTATGATATATGACAGTGTTAGATGTTATGCCCGTCACTGTTTCCAGAGTTCTAATGCATATACAGATCATTCCAGAATCTTTTGAAAAATGCAGTTTTGAACCACTAGGTCGAAGTGGGGAGCAGGTCTAAAGTGATCCTGGATTATGTATTTGTAACAAATTTCCAGGTGCTAATGATAATGCTGGTCTTTGATGAGCCAACTTTCAGCAGAAAAAAACATAAATCTTTTTCACTCACAATTCTGGAGCTTTCTACTGGCATTTTTTTTATCATGCATTACAGGATTGTTTTGGTAAAAGTTTTAACTACTAATGAATCACATAATCAAGTGACATAACATGAGCAGAGTGCCCAGCACATAGTACCTACAAATATTTTTTCTTTAAATATTTAATTGTACTCCTACAGTGAAAGATTGCTAAATGAGTCCTGGTATATTCTTGCCAAGTCATGAATACAATTATAGCTGTGAGCTACACAACTACAAGGGATGCTATTGACATAGATTAGTCTGTGACACTGATGCCAGAAGCTGTGTGAAAAGGTTGTCTGAACATCCTCAGAAATAACTAAAAAAAGAAATAATACTGTCTAGGAAAATCACACTAGTTTTTAGCATTTTTTTGTTTATTCCACTTTTTAAAAGTTATCCACTCTTAATTTTCTAGTTTTGTTAATGTATTGACTTGTATGTTCTAGAATTGTATCTCCTAGTATGTTAAACCCAATCTCTACCTCTTCCTAGTTCTTATCCTTTTCCCCAAGCTCTTGGCCAAAGTGCTTACATATTGTTTTTACTAATACCAGTATACCTATAAAGAGGCTTAACTCCAACCTCTATTGTAGGTGACACAAGTGACTGAGGATTAAGAAATTTGTAGCCTTATTGATGATATACATTAGGCTGCTTGATCATTGTATAGTCTCCAGCTCATTTTACAATTTCCTTTCAGAGACTACCCATTATATATAGAAAGTATACTCTGAATTTGTAAAATTGAATATTGTTCTATGGAAACAACGGTTATACATTTTCTGAAATAACTGATTTTGATTCAGGCTTCTAGCTCCAAGTTCTGCCAGGTTCTCTACAACCTAGGAAGCATGGTGTACAAATGATCCCTTTGATTTCTGTGGAGGAACTGCCAAAGTAGTAAAACTGAAATTATTTTAGTAGAAGTATAATCAGTTTATAATTTACAGTTGCACCTCAGATATGTGTGACTTTCTTTCATATTGAACTTAAGTTCAGAAACCCCATTTCTACCTATTTTGTAATAAAACAACAATCACTTCCAGATTAAAATGTGATAAAATCGAATTTTACTCAGTTAATTTATAATTTTCCATTTTCTTCACTTCCACCTAGTTACTAGTTCTAAGTTCCTAGAGAAATTATACAGAATTCATACAGAAATTATATGAAGTTCCTACAGAAATTATACAGAATATCTTGATTGTGTAAGTTAGTTATTGCTATAAAATAAGGCACCCCAGAAGTGGTTTATACAGTAAATTTGTGTTATTACTTACAAGTCATCAGTTAGAAATTTCTGATGGTTTCTGCTGGATTAAATTAGGTGTCTGCAGCCCTGCTGCTTTTGCTGGGCTCACTCACATTGGCCAGAATTCATCTGTCGATCATCTTTCATAGGATGATTTTTCCACTGTAATAACTTGGCTCTCTGTAAATGACCTTTCATCCTCTAGAAGTGTAGCCCAGACTTAGTGAGGTAGTAGTAACAAAGTTACAGAAGAAAATGTGTAGATGTTCACATAGCCTCTTGTAACTCAGGCACAGAACTCACATACTTCAATTTGACTTGATTCAAGTAAGTCAAATGGCCAGGCCAGTCTCAGTAGTTGGGGAATTGCACCTCTTAATGGTAGTTGCTCAGAATAATATCACAAAGACTGTAAATACAGGGAGAGGTGAAGTATTGTTGCCACATTTTGCAAGCAATCCACTACATTGGCTTTGGAAGAAATGCCTCATTTTTGAAAACAAACATCAAGCCACTTCCTTAGGTCTTCAACTGGACACCTGAATTTACTTTGTTTGCCTTCAATCATCATTACTACGTAGTTTGTATTCTATTTATTCTGATACCAGATAACTGCGCATTCTATCATCTGGTCAATTTCTAGCTCACCTCTGCTAAATTTGTTAACTTCAGAACCATGCAACTCACTAAGCGTTTTACTGAGAACTCATTTTTGTCTGCTTCTACCAATTAGAATGTAATTTTAGAGTTTTTTTTTCTATTGTGGGCTGGAGTGATAGCACAGCAGTAGGGCATTCGCCTTACAAGCGGCCAACATGGCCGACCCGAGTTCGATTCCTCCGCCCCTCTCAGAGAGCCCCGCAAGCTACCTAGAGTATTCGATATGCCAGACACAGTAACAACAAAGTCTCCAATGGAGATGTTACTGGGCCCGCTCGAGCAAATCGACGATCAACTGGAGGGCCTTTACCTTTACCTTTACCTTTACCTTTTTCTATTGTACTTAATATCCACTGGAACGAGAGCACAGTGGGTAAGGCATTTGCCTTGCATGCGGCCAATCCAGGTTTGATTCCTCTGTCCCTCTCGGAGAGTCCGCAAGCTACCGAGACTATCCTTTCCACAGGGCAGAGCCTAGCAAGCTCCCCCTGGTGTATTAGATATGCCAAAAAACAGTAACAAGGCTCACAATGGAGACGTTACTGGTGCCTGCTTGAGCAAATCGATGAACAATGGGAGGACAGAGTGCTACTGAATATCCCCAGCAACCAGTTCAGTGTTTGGAAGATAAGTCACAGAGAATTTGAATCAGTAAATTATTGAAAGGGAGGATTCATTGGATTTTCTGCTTCTTGTACATCTGCTTATACACTTCCTCTTTGTTCCATTTTCTCTTACTAAGTCTCAGCCTTCTTACTTTGCCTGACAAGTATTTTAATAAAGAAATCAAACAAAACAATTTATTTCTCTTTCAGGCTGTAGTGCTTTAGATTTTTTAAATGCCTTTAAGAAATATTTTTCTGCAGTTTGTTTTCATTCTTATTTCATTCAGGTGTTCAATGAACTTCGTAAATGTATTTATTCTACCCTTGAGGACGCATGGTGGTGAAAAGAAAATGAGCTTGAGAAAATCTATAGGAAAAAATAGTAAATTAAAACCTCAAAGTATTATCCTGCTTCAAAGGTCAAAACTTTGTTATCTTCAGTTAATTCTAATTATAATGATTACTTGGAAGACTGAAAGTTTAGCAGAGCTATGCAATTTCATGGAATTAATTTTATTTTTCAGAATTTAAAGCAAAATATCATGTCTAAACTAATTTGTAGTGGCTGACATTATAATGAAGTCAATTGTCAAAATTACACAAAGATTTGCCTCTATTTTTATATAATTGTATAAAGCTTGTATAAAGTTTAACAATAATGCAAGAAAAAACAAACTTATCTTACTGGGAAATATCAATATACTGAAATAAACTACAAGTATGCTCAAAAATAGATCCAATTTACTATATACCATGCTTCCAAAAGTTTTACCACAGAATAATAAGTTATAGCTTAGATTACTCTTACTATTTCAGTTTTGGATCTATTTTATAGCATGTAAGATTAATTTTTGTCACCTAACATAATATCAGGTCCTTAGTAAAAAACTAGAAAAACTTTTATTATCCCTTATATATGATGCATATTTCTTCAACCACTGTTTCAGATTTGCCACCAAATGCTCCAAATGCACTTTCCTATTTACATTCTGTTTTTGAACAGTTAAATGTAATGAGGTTACTTAAAGCGCTCTATCATGAAACTCAGTCTATGATCATACTGTGAAGTGGACCAGAGTTAGATAATGTTGTGTCAAATACATCAAAAGGTATCGTGACAATCTATAGAAAAACCTAACACAGCAACTACATTAAATTCAGTCAAGAATATTGCCAAAGAGAAGGCGTGCTTATTATGGTTGTTATATACTAATCCAGATAAATGCATATGGACAGATTTACTCTTTAGTACCTGGGATTCACAATTGCTTGCCCTTTCTGAGTATGGCATCAATCATCTCCTTTACTCTGGATCACTCACATGAGCATACTATACAAAACATATTCTTGTCATTCTTTTCAGAAATGCTGACAACTTACTGTGTGCCCCTTTCAGCCCCACTGATTAGCTTGAAACTGTGCCCACTGTCCAAAACACTGTCCTCCTGTTGTTCATCGATTTGCTCAAGCAGGCCCAGTAATGTCTCCATTTTGAGACTTGTTGTTACTGTTTGGCATATTGAATACGTCACAGGTAGCTTGCCAGGCTTTGGTGCGCAGGCAAGATACTTTTGGTAGCTTGCCAGGCTCTCTGAGAGGAGCAGAGGAATAGAACCTGGCTTGGCCGGGCTAGCTGCGCACAAGGCAAACACCCTACTGCGTGCTATTGCTCCAGCCATCTGTTCCCATCGCAATTAATATTAAATTAGGTAGACTATTCTTTTCTTATTTTCTTTTTTTCTCCTTTTTTGATCATACCATTAGGTACTCAAGAGCCATTCCTGGTAGTGCTTGGTGCTTGAGGGACTATGTGATACCAGGATGGAACCCAGGCTTCCTAAAGCAAAGCATGTGCCCCAGTACTTCAACTCATCTCCCCAGACTTAGGCCCTGTTTTTTTTTTCTGGTGCTATCTGCTCTGATACGCTAATGATTGCAGAGAAATGTTACTTAAGATTTAGATTGTATAATACCAATTTAAATTCTGAGTTATGATAAGTTCCCAACTCTTAGAAAATTCATGTAAATTGTTGTTCACAAGAGTGTTTCAATTTGTATATTTAAAACTGATCAAGTAAAACCCAGAGCTTTATTTTTTTTTAGAATGAAGGAAACTTTTAGTTATACCACTTTCACATTTGTTTCATTTGGCCAATCCTGTGCATGTTTTCTATGTGGGTACGATAGAATTAACTTTTAGTTTTCCCTAAGATATGATCATCTTATTTATAGAAGATTTTGGTTGCTTGTTTTGTTTCTGGAGAGCCTGGCATGCTACCGAGAGTATCCTGCCCGCAAGGCAGAGCCTGGCAAGCTCCCCGTGGCATATTCGATATGCCAAAAACAGTAGCAAGAAGTCTCACAATGGAGACGCTACTGGTGCCCGCTTGGGCAAATCAGTGAACAACTGGAGGACAGTGCTACAGTGCTACAGTTTTGTTTCTGGGAAGATTCAATGGAAATGGTTGAAAATGTAAGAATTATAGGCAAAATGAATTGTTAGGTACATATAAACAATAGGGAGGGCATTGTTTGTAAAATTAATATCTTTACACTCAAAGATGTTACAGAACAGTAAAATCTAAGAGATGACTTTTTGAGGGAATTAGGGGCAAAGACATATTTCTCTGTATATCATTTGAAGTGGAAGGAGAATCTCATAGAGAATATAATTTAAGAACTATAATGTATACCTTATTTCAGAAAAGGAGAATCAATTTGTATCATAGCTCCAAAATTAAAGTTCTATTTTAAAAGAATTTCATATTTCTGAAAAAAAGCTTCTATAAATTTTTTCCACCGAGGAACAGAAATTTCATCTTTCTGCTAATCAGTCACGAGACATCTACTGAATATGGCTTATATATAAGGTACTATAGACATTGACTCTAAGTATAGTAGAAAATTCCTTTTTTTATTGTTTACAGTGTTAAGAGGGAAATGACTTGAAAAAAATATTTATTTGATACCCAGAACTATGTGTTCCCTGGTGGTCTAGGGGTTAGGATTTGGTGACACCATCATAATATTCCTTTTGAATTTTTTTTTATGTCCCTATATGTGGTTTGCTATTGTTTCAGTTTTTATTGGCAGGGTGGGGATGCTCTTTGATAAAAATCTCTATTTGTACCCTAATACAATAATTATCTCTGTTGCTCGATCAGATATATGATCAGTTTTCATAACAGGTCCTAATCCTTCACCATCTCCTTTTTAGGTAACCAAATTCCATCAAACACTTTCCTTTATAATGATGTAAATCTGTCTCCTATCTCCACACCTGTTTGCCTGCTGCCACTTTAATTGAGGCTCCTCAATTTTTCATCTGGATTAGGGAAGAGCCAGCTAACCGTTATAGACCTTCTAGTATGAACTCCTTTATCTTTAATCCGTTCTTCACATTCACATAGCTTACAGTGTTTGTGTGTTGTGTGTGTGTGTGAGAGAGAGAGAGAGAGAGAGAGAGAGAGAGAGAGAGACAGACAGACAGACAGACAGACAGAGTTTAGTTTAAAATCTTCTTTCAGAAGTCTTTCAAAATTCTTCCAGGATAAAGTCTGAATTTTTTAGAGAACATTGAAGCCCTTTACATCTTAATTTCTGTGTGCCTTTCAGGCTCTTTTTTATCATCTTTCTCCACTGAAGACACATCTTTGTGTCGCTCATGGTCTAACACCTGGAAGATCTTTATCTCCTTTGTCATTTCCTAGTGCTTCTTTATTGCTCATTCCTCTTATTGGATGCTACTTCTACAGAAAACTGTTTCTGAGTCTTTTTTTTTACAATTTTTTTTTATTTTTTATTAGTGAAATACCATGAGGTACAGTTGTAGATTTACAGATTTTTGTGCTTGGGTTTCGATTATACAATGATCAAGTACCCATCCCTCCACCAGTGCCCATTTTCCATCACCATGGATTCCAGTATTCCTCTCTCACCTATCCCCCCATCCCACCCCGCCTCCGTGGCAGGGCATTCCCTTTTGTTCTCTCTCTCCTTTTGGGTGTTGTGGTCTGCAAGAGAGGCATTGAGTGGCAATCATGTTCAGTCCATAGTCTACTTTCAACATGTATCTTCCCTCCTGAGAGGATCCTCCAAACACCCTTTATTTGGTGCTCCCTTCTCTATCTGAGCTGCCCTTTCCCCTAGAATACCCAGCTGGCCTCTAAGCCCTGAGTCTTTTTTGAACATTTGAATTTATGCTTCCTTGTTGACAAATTTTGGTTATACTGCCCAAGTAGTCAGTTCTGTTATTTTTTATTTGTAAATTTTGCACAAAGTGAAAACCAACTCTTAATTATCTATTTCTTTACATTGTATAGTAATATTTAATTATTGTGTAATCTTGAGAGTAACATACAGGCTTAAATCTCTTGGACGGGTTTTAATGGCTAAATGCACCCATTTATCCAATACCCCAATCACCCCAATCAAGGCATTATCGAATACTTAAATTGCCCCTGAAAATTTTATCATGCCCCCGTCCAGCACACCCCCACAACCGACAGGAAATCTGCATTCTGAATTTTCTTGTTTTCAAAGTATATTTCTATTATGGTTTCTTATTTAATCCTTAAATTGCTTACTAATGTGTTCTTTGAAAATCCCATAGCAGTTTCTTTTGGGGTTATTGCTGCTTGCATCCCACTACTTCCTCCTGAGTTCAATTTCAGTACTTCCTTTAGAGCTCCTTACAGAAAGGTTTATGGATGATAAATTTCCTCATCCTTTGTTCACACTACTATGCATATCCCCTACCTCTAATTAACTTTCCCTGTCTATAATTTCTTATGAAATAGTTGCTAAACAAGAAACTAATCTTCAGGCTTATAAAAAATTAAGTTCTTAGATTTTTGGTAAATGCTGATATTTTAAATAGCCAATGTTAATGAAGAAAACTTTCTAAGTATTTCATAATGTAGTTGTTATAAGAGTCGAAAATTGTGGTCACTAATATAGGTTATTTCTAAATTTTCATATACTATTCAAAATTTGTGTTTTTGAAATTCAGAGTCTCTTTTGCTTTTATAAAAATGAAGAAGAGACAGATAACTGCCTCATTCAGCAAGTTTCTGCTTAATAAGGCAATACTTGTAATGTTAGAAAATATGCCAACTATGATCCAGAGTGCATGTAACTTGTGCAACAGTCCAAATGAGCTCTGTAAGGGGCAGTTGTGCATTAGAATTCCAAATAAGAAGAACCTAATTGTCAGCCAAATTTACAGTCAAAGGACAAGTACCCATTAGTATATTAATGTTGAGACGGAACTGTGTTCCGTATTAGGATGAAAATCTCGAGTGTTCTCGCATTACTTCTTGACGGTATACTTTTATAACAGAGACATCTACCTGGAAGTGGAGTTGGGAGTTGTTTGCAAAATTGCAAAGAAAATATATTCGAATGATGGCAAAACCTTTAAAAATTGTAAAGTTATAAAGTTATGGACCTTATCTTAAGGACCAAGGACCTTCATGGATCATTCCACAACACAAAGAGCAGTTTATCACAAAATAGAAAATAAATGGTCAAATCATTTTGGATATTCTCTTTATTGTTATTGTAATGATAAGACCATGCCATGCTCGGGCCTGGTGGTGGTGTAGTAGACAGAGTATGTGGAGTCAAGGATTGAGCCTATAGCTTTGCATGTGCAAAGCATGTACTCTACCATTTGAACAGCATCCCTGGCCCTCAGCTTTATTATTTTTTAAATGTATTTATTTTTATTGAGTCACTATGAGGTACAGAAAGAGACTTACAAATTTGCATGCTTACATTTCAGTGATACAATGATCAAGTACCCATCCCTCCACCGGTGCCCATTCTCCACCACCAATGTTCTCAGTATCCCTCCCACCACCCCCTCAGTTTTATCTATTATTTTTTTCCAGAAAATTTCTGGGACTTCTCCCAGCCCCGTGCTCAGGGTTTCTTCTGGTGCTTCTTGGGGTCCAATATGGTGCTGGGGATCAAACCCAGGCCTCCTAAGTATAAAGTTTGTGCTCAGCTCTTTGGACTATCTCTCTGGTCCCCAGTTTTAATTATTCTTAATGTGTGGAATTGGATTTTTGAGTATGCTATCTGTTTAATACTTTTCTGAAGAAAATAAGTACTTTATCTTCCTAAAATGATCTCTGTTCAGTTCTCTAGTGAAATATTGAGTGTAGAAAATGGAATAGTTAAGTCTTTTGGAGGAGCTAATGAGCCTTGCTGGTGTTATTGAAGAAGTTTTTATAGTTTTAAATGATCTACAGTTCGAGTTGGATTACTTCCACATGACATAGAGGTTAAACCAGCCAACAGTTTTTCAACTTTTGGCAAAAATATTGCATTTGCACCCAACCATAGTTCAATCCTTTTTCAGCAGCCATCTCCACACACAGTGCCCTTCAATTGTTAGCCTCTGAAGAGCTATATTTTTGGGAAAAATAATATTTTCCTTTTTCTCAATGTAACCTATACCCCATATTTTCATGAAATTGCTATAGAACTCAGAAAATAGGTATTGACTGGTGAGGGACTAATTCTGACACTTTCATTTAAGAACTGGGGCTTGTAGTTGTTAGACTGTATGGGGAATGTTACAGATTGCAAAGTCACTTTCCCTCTGAGGATTTTGTTGAGAGTATTTTTAGCGGGGGATGGGGAGGCACACCCAGCCATGCTTGGGGCTTACTCCTAGGTTCTGCACTCAGGTATCAAGCCTGGAGGGAATTAGGAAACTATATGGGGTGCCAAGGAGTGTGCCAGGGATAGTACCTGGGTGTACTGCCTACAAGGCAAATGGGCTATGCAATATACTGTCTTTCAATCTCATCCTCCCATGAACTTTTTAAAAATGAATATGCATTAATTTACATCATTGCACAGTTGTTTAACCCAAGGAGAATTTGTTTTCTATCCAGATGAACCAGAATTTTGTGTATGCTTCACTGGGGTGTTTGTAGCCCTTTAAACTAGTAATTACATATTCACTAATACATAGAGAGAGAGTATTAATATATCCCTTGTGTGTTTGATATGGATATTAGATAGTGGAATTAAGAAAATAGAATTATTTTTTAAATGGACAACAGAAGAAAATCAGAGTCCTGGCTTTCTGCGGTACACTGATAGTCTTTTAACATCCTTGTATATCAAGCCCCTAATTTGTAAGACAAGAGGTCCATCTTCGAAATTCTTATTGTATCACTACCACCAATGTTGTAAACATCTTATCCTTGCAATGAAAATAAGATAAAAGAAGATTTTTAGAAAAATATGAATTCACTTTACCAAACCAAAGAGATTAAATATTAGTGAAAAGGGGAAAAACATATTCTCTTCTTGGCTTCATGAAAGACTACAAAATAATCAAGAGGACTAGTCCCTTGGGTCCTGTTGAGCTGGAAGATGTTGTTCTGATTGGATCTCAGTGATGATTAAATTATCCTAACATTTCTTTGAAATTAGTATTGGGTAATTAAATATGGGACTGTTATATTTCTCCAGTGGAAAAGTTATCAGAAGGGGAAAGGCTATAGGGAAGAATGTGGGAAAGGGAATAGAAATGGGATGATTAAATCCAAGCAAGTTCACACTGAAATGAAAAGAGCTTGTTTTTAGGGCAGCACAAGTTCTTAAAGCACTTTAAATACAACACAAGGCAACTAGTTACTTTATAATTATACATTTGTTTTGGCCAGGGAAATGAAGTGTTCTTATAGAGATTTTTTCTGCTCAGCAAGTAGAGTTGAAATGTAGGAAAACAGAGCAATGAAAGAAACTCGTGCTGTGTGTGGGGTTGAAGCACTGCCATTACTGAACACCATGGGCCCCACGGGCTGGGGTAGATGACTCTTAAGCATTAGTTCATATTTTTCCAATTAAGCGTAAGTTGTGTTTCTTTATGTGTTACAAAAGACTTAGTCATTTAGTCCCCATAAGGAGTACTTTATCAAAAGCAACGATTATAGCCAGAGACAAAGGAGCCTGTAACTGGATTATAGGCCTCCCCCCTTTCTAACAGGATTCAGTGGCATACATAGCTAATTGTGATGTAATGGTGATAGCTTTTGGAATGAAAATAGTTGTCAGTAAAAGAGGAAGTTGGCATGATACCATGAATGAAATGATGGTTGAGGATTTAAATAAAAATTTTACAAAATGGTACAATTATGCATAAAGGAAATGAGCAGACATAAGCATTAAAAATTTTAAATTTTACTTAGTCTTTTTATTTGTGCATTTTGTGTGCATTTGTATTCTGGGTCTTTATAGACTTGACACTTAGTTTGGAAGAGAGATCTCAAATAGTTTGGCTATCTTCAGATTCTAATATCAGACTTAAAGCTAGTTTGTCATAATACGTTTTAACATGAAATTTATCTTTTGTGCCTACTAACAGCTGCATAATCTTTTTCCTTCAAATGGAAAAGGACTCATATATATCATTACAAGATTAATTAGGTATCTCTAGATTTTAGAAGTGAGAGAACAGGAGATATCAGAGAAACTCATTTCTAGATACTTCATATGTGCTCACCTGGTTGATTCATAGAGCTTTTGCTCTTATCTGGGCACAAAATCAGATCCAACCCCCTATTAAATGGTAATATAGTCTGGTTGTGATATCTATCAGTCCCTAATCTGCAATTGAACATAACAGTTGGCAGGGCACAGGGGACCATATGATCAGGAGTGATCCCTGAGCTCTACCAAGTGTGACCACAAAAGCGAATAATAATAATGATAAAGGCCCTCGAGCGGGCCCAGTAACGTCTCCATTGGAGACTTTGTTGTTACTGTGTCTGGCATATGAATACTCTCGGTAGCTTGCCGGGCTCTCCGAGAGGGGCGGAGGAATCGAACTCGGGTCAGCCATGTTGGCCGCTTGTAAGGCGAACGCCCTACCCGCTGTGCTATCGCTCCAGCCCAATAATAATGATAATGATAATATATAGTAGGCAAAACATGGAGATACTGAATATAATGGCTTCAATAGAATAACAGTGATTTTCTGCTGCCATTCTCCAAGTACAAAGGTAGAAAACCACTCCAATTACTGGTGCACAGAAAGATACTAGCTATTATTATTGCCAGGGATAATTTGCAAAGTCATGTTCTCTACACTTTTTTTGTGTGCGTTTCTCAAACTCTGTCAAATTTGAAGCTTTTCTTTTAGTACCCTAGTCAATTAAGAGAGGATGCTTTTACTATTTTTTTTGCCAGAAGGCAAAATTACCTACTTAATATATTTAAATAATGGTATGGTAGAACTACTTTGGAATTGTGGTTACTGCATCATCATTTGATCTAATCATACAATTTCTATGACCCATGTCATGCCACCACAGTATTTTTACTGTGGCATGTGGTGGAATAGAAAATATATTCTGTGTCATGATTCTTCAAAAGTAATTATATAGCAGAATAACATCCTTGAATGTCAACTTACATTTCTTTCCCTGTAGTTTCATCTAGCCTTACACCCTTCTGATGTAAGGTTACAAATTCTGTAATTAATAGAGTTCTCGGTTTTTAGATTTTAAAAGCTTAATACATTTTAGTGATAATGAAAACACTTAGGACATAAACAAAACATTTTGGAAAAGTTAGTAAGTCATGGATTGAATATTTCTTTTCCCCCAAGATTAGATAGTCAAGATGAATCAGAAAGTCAGTGTGGAACACAAAAGAATCTCAGAACCAAGCAGCTCACTGCAGAGATGCCACCAGACTTTAAGCCAGGCCGACTACACTGGGGTGTCTCAGATGGGAGCAGGCATCATCCCCTCCACCTGCTCCCTAAGGGTCCCAGTGGCCGCCAACTTCCAGAACCCAATGAGAGGTGCAGATATGCAGGTTCAGTGACAGCAAACTCCAGGTCTTAAGAGGTAGGGGATGAGCTGGTCCTTCTCATCTCCTCGTCCCTATGGGACTCTGTAGATCATGCCCATGAACTGCCTCCAGCTGCTATTTAAGCTCCTTAATGGTCATGATCCAGAGATACACAAAAGAATCTCTGAACCGAGCACCTCACTGCAGAGATTTCTCCAGACCCTAATTATCTAAAATTTTAGAATTCCAGGAGCACACAGCCACTCTCATGGTGGCGCGGCATCTTATGCTATTCATAACAAGCACTACAAAATAAATTATATAGCATCTGCCTTTTCGACAGGTTTGAGTGGTGGTGGGAAAATTCAAAATAATAGTGGTGGGAAGGTGTAATGGTGGTGAGGCTGGTGTCGAAATATTGAATGTAATCCATTATTGTGAACAACTTTATGAAAATAAATTTTAAGAAAAGAAAGTCAGTGGCACGGGGAAAAAATCTTCATTTTGCCAGGCAGGGCATGCTGGGACCTACTGTCCCCAGTTTTCACTAAAACTTGAGTAGGTTTGTGGAACCCACATAGATCTGAGTTCATGACTACCTCCTCTATCTCCGTACAAGAACACAGGAAAAATAATGAGGTAAAGATAGTAGATTCGAGGATCTGTCACATAGTTTCACCTTGTCCAATAGAGAAGAGGGGAGACGGGATATGTTCTATGCCTTTCTCAATGGCACAAACATGTCAGAAGCTGAACTAGCTTAAGAAGATGTTTTGTGGCAATTTGAGGTTTTTTCCCCTATTTCTAAATAATGACATCTGGCTTTTGATATAGACATAGAGGGAAAATGAGGGGATTATGTTCATCAAAATAAATCAGAAGGAAAAAAGAAAATGTTGCAAACCAACACTTAATGAAAATAGAATTACCTTTCCAGAAGAAAAGGATGGACAGCAGGCACGAAAAACTGCTAAAATGGTGAAATGTATGGTGTCAAATGGAAATAAGACTTTTAGAAGGAATAATAATGTAATGTACACAGATGGTGAACTCTAATGCTATCAACCTGAAATTTATGTGATGTTATAAATGAATGCTAATCCAAAACTTTAAGGATATCCAAAGTTTGGAGACTGGAGTGATAGCATAGTGGGTTGGGCACTTGCCTTGCACATGACTGACCTGGGTTCAATCTCCAGCACCCCATATGTTTCTCCAAGCTTATCAGATGTGTTCCCTGAGTACAGAACCAGGAGTAAGCCCCGAGCACCACTGAGTATCACCCAAATAAAAAATAACCGCAAGAATGTCATTACTTTGTGGAAGGATACTATTATGTGTTGAAGTACAGTTTAGGAATTTGAACACCAAAGAGATAAAGCCGGACATACAATCTGAATTAGATTTTCTTCCAGGGGAGGGGTCAAATCAATGACAAGAGGGATAAAGAACTGTCATTAATATGAAGCACATCCATTCCCAGCATGTGTGTGAGAGAAGAAAATAGGCTTGGTTTGCCTTGGTAGCTTCAGTTCATTTAAAAGGCAGATGAAGCTAGTTTCATCCTCGACTGTGTCACCAAGGAAATATCTGAAAGGTAATGATGCTCCGCAGCCAGCTAAATGAGCCTGGCTTTGCACTAAGTGGGCCAGGTTCTTAGAATGCATGTATGGAAATGGCACTGGCAGTAATGATCCTAGCTGCGTGCTGCAAGCATGTAACCACCTCTTGCAGCACGAGGGAGGGGCCCCAGTTGGAACAGTATTTCTTCAGTGTGTGCCACAAAGCTTCCTTGGGTACATCTTAAAAATATCAGTCCTGAGACCTAATTCCAGATTTGCTGCATCAGTATCTCCAAGGTAGAGGCTTCAGATTTATATTTTAAGTGTGTCCAGTGACACATAAGGCAAATCAGAAGAGGCCAGGCATAATGTAGGCATAGAGAAAAAAAATATGTCTCAAGATACCAGAATGAGGAAATCTCTGGCCCAAAGGGGACTCTGGAGAAGACTGTCTGAGTTTGAATATGAACCTTAATTCCTCTATGAAATGGGCAACGGTATATAGTGCTAACTTCTTGGAACATTGTATAGATGCTAAAAGAGTGTTTCTCTAGGCTGGGTGCTGTGGATACCCAGAATGTTCCAAAGGGACCACAGATGAAAATCACATAAATGGGGGGAGGGGACATGGCATGAGACCATGAGCCTAATTGGTAGGATGGGGGGGACACAGGAAGGAGACAGCGTGGCTACAAGAACTTGGTGCTGAAAGAAATAAAGCAATGTGCACAATACCCATTTAGTAACAGTATTGAAAGTCACAGTGTCTAAAAGGAAAAAATAGTCTGAGGAGGTGGGGGGAGAACAGAGGCAGGCTTGGGCTTTGGGGACTGGGTGGGGCCGGGGGCAGGGAACTGGGGACATTGGTGGTGTGAAATGTGCACTGATGTAGGTGATGGGTGTTGGAATGTTTTATGACTGAAACTCTATTATGAGCAACTTTGTAACTATGTATCTCACAGTGATTCAATGAAAAAATTTTTTTTAGGTTGAGAAACATTGCCATAGAAGAACACTTGACACATGATAAGCTCTTAGTTAAAGTTAGCCAGTGCTATAATTCTTTCAGCACACCTTCAGGAATTCTCATGTGAAAGTTGCAAAAGTAACAGTTGGTAGGTTCTTTATGTTTTCAGATGGATTATCCTCTTGAAACATTCATGACTTTGAAACATGGACCTTGGGAACCCCAGCTGGTCAGGGATTTTTAATTTAGTAAGAGCTGGATAGCATACCTAAAGTACTCAGCTAGAAATCTGAAGCGCTCCTTGATGATAGAAGTAAAGGGCTGTCACTGTCACTGTCCTCCCATTGTTCATCAATTTGCTCCAGCGGGCCCAGTAACATTGTGATACTTGTTACTGTGGTTGGCATATCGAATATGTCACAGGTAGCTTGCCAGGCTTTTGCAGTGCGGGCGAGATACTCTCGGTAGTTTGCCGGGCTCTCTGGGAGGGGCCGAGGAATCGAACTCAGGTCGGCCGCATCGGCCACGTGCAAGGCAAACGCCCTACCTGCTGTACTATGGCTCCAGCCCAAAGGACTAATGGTAACAATTAATGAGCTGTGCTTCTTTTTAAAAAAATAATTTTTAAATAAAAATTTTTTAAAAAATAATTTTAATGGAATCAATGTGAGATACAGTTACAAAGCTTTCATGATCAGATTTCAGTCATACAATGTTCCAGCACTCATCCCTCCACCACTATACATTTCTCACCTCCAATGTCAATGTCCCCAGTTTCCCTTTTGCCACCCCCCCATACCTGCCTCCATTGCAGGCACTTTTCTTTTCTCTTTCTCTCTCTGTCTCTCTCTCTCTCCTTTTGGACATTATGGTTTGCAATACAGATAATAAGAGGCCATTGTGTTTGGTCCTTTATCCATTTTCAGCACATATCTCCCATCCCAAGTGATCCCGTTCAACCATCATTGTCATAACGTCCCTTCTGATCCCAATTGTGCTTCTTAAACTTGATCATCATAGGACTCTCAATGGACTAGACATTCCAATTCAGTAGGTTGGAGGTGGGCCTGAGATTCTGCATTTTTCACAATTCCAAGTGAGAGTGAGTCTGCTACCCCGCAGACCACACCTTGGGAAGCATAGCATCCCTGTAAGGCTTAAAGCACAAAATCATGCTGATGTCCATAAAGTCTTGTAAGCCAAGATTGCTAGATGCATTTATGTTTTTGAGAAATCTTAAAAGGGCTGTGATCTTTGCTTCCTAGGAGCAATATCCATGATTGTTTGGAATGAAGCAGCATAAGTAAACAGTTTATACATATGATGAACAAAAGATAAGCCTGATCTAATTTAGCAGTTGAATGTTGCTGTATGCACCATATATGATCTTTCAGAATTAGGAACATTAAAGTTTAGTTTATTTCTGTAGTACAGAAGCCACGGTGAATAAAATTTAATATAACTCAAAAGGAGTCATTTAAGGTTTTGTAGATTGCTGTGATCATTATCCTGGCAAAAAGAAAAGCTGGTTAGTAGCGATATCCAATTGATACAATGCTACATAAGCCTACTTTTAGCATACTTTGGGTGATTATAGCCAGATGAACTCAGCAAGATGACACCAGAAATACTTAGACGAATATCCATTGTCAGTCTTTGAATGATCCAGTTAGACTCACAGTTTATTTCTTCTCTGTCATAAAAACAAATGAGTAAGTACAAGCTATTGCTTTAATCTCTAATTGAAAGGCTATAGAGACTTAATGAGTATCTGCTACAGTATCAATCACATTAAAAATAAATGCTTAACTACAGACACTTTTATAAAGTGTACTGGAATGGAAACCAAACTACAGGGTTTTTTTTTCTTCGTGTTAAAGCCTTCACACGTGCAGGTAAATATATCTGTGTGTGATAAATATATCTGTGTGTGAGAGAATTGAACTACAGTTCATTGGCCTTTAATAAAGTTATTTAGTTCTAATCCTTAGGTGGATATAAGAAAATCAGAAGTGCTTGATTCAGAGAGACACTAGGTAAAATGAAAAGAAAAAGAAATCTGAGAATTCAAGGAAAGTAATGCTACCCAAGCTTTATCAAATCCTTCCTACCAACACTGTAATTCTCAATAAAGCCCAGCATGACAGTTCAAAATAAAACGGACATGACAAGACAATAACTCTTGGAGCATTAGAGTGAGGTACAATAAGTTCCCTTCTCCCTTTAGTGCTTTCACTGGGATTCTCCTGACGCAGCCGAGGGGAGCCAAAGGCGTAACATAACTTATTCCTACGTGTACATCGACTTATTTTCTTAAACCAGCCAGCAACATGGTTGTTGAATTGTTCATCTCACAACTTAAGCAAGAAGGGTGAAGGGATGTGTATGTTGCCTCTGATCACAGAAGTGCTATGTACAAACCAACCACAAAATCGCCCTGGAGGAAACAATTGTCATTCATTTTGCTCAGGAATCTAGTAATAGGAGGCAAGCAAACTGGTAGACACTGGCCTCAGTTGAGATGGCCACATGCTCCATGTGGTGAAGAGGTGTCTGTGGGTCAGAAGAAACACACACTAAGTTTCTGAATGTTTGGCCACACTGCCATGTCTCCACTGTTGCTTTGGTCTAAGTAAGTAATGTGACTGAAGTCTTTCATGGAGTTGAACTACAAATCCAGCATGGCCACATGTGGAGATGGTGAAGATTTGGGTTGCTGTTATAATACACATTGGGAGAGAGAAAGACCCAAAACTTAGATCTGTTTTATGTAAGTGACTTGTGTAAGAAGGAAGACAAATATAGAGTTGTCTAACAAAGTACAGAGTGTGCAGTTAAATGTAAATTTCAATACAAAGTCTTTTTTTTCCATGTAAATATGACTCATGAAATATTTGGTGATTGGCTGGAGTTAAATTGGCCTATATTTGGCCTGTGCCATCTGTGAGACTAATACTAATTATTCATAGTTTATCTGAAATTTGAATTTAACTCAGTGTCATGTTATTTTGTTCACCTAAATCTGGCAACCCTAGGAATGAAACTATGAACAGTGAGAACTTCACCTCAAAAAGACCAAGGAAGGATGACTCAGTTAAAATAAGTTTTGCAAAGTTGTCACATTTCTTGTCTCCCAGGATGTTCTACCACGCTCATACCTTAGTTCTTGTCGATTTCCCTTCTGGAACATGTATTTTGGCAGAGGTGCTATTCAACCAGTGCCAGTCCAGTAGGTAACTGGCTGGTAGCCTTTTTGATAGTTTGTGATTGTGGAATGCTTAGTCTTAGCCTATGTAATACCAGCTGTTCAATATTTTGATATTTTACTCCAGTTATTGGCAGACATAAAGGTACCTGAGTGTGGGTTAATTATGTAGGTCCGCTGAGAAAGCTGATAATTTGGTGCTTGACAAGGCATTAATCTTTTAATGTGTCCCCAAATATTTATTTACAAGTGAGACTAAGCATTATGAGAGGAAAGGGCAAACTGTATCACCCCCTCAGCAGACATAAAAGCTTGATGGTTACAGGAACTCCATGCCTTTGAAAGCTATTTTAAGCATATCTGTTCTTATCTAACTATTAATTTTCTATTGCTAAGTAATAAATTGCCGCAGACTTTGAAGCTGAAAGCAGCACTCTTGTTTTAGTTCACAGTTTCATGGGTCCACTAGGACACAGCCAGATTCTCAGCTCAGGGTATTATGGTCTGAAATCTGGATGCTAGCCAGGCTGAGCTCTTATTTGAGGGACTGGTGAAAAATTCACATCCCGGTACAATATTTCTTTGGCAAAATACTGCTTCTTGCAGTTTTAAAATTAAAGTCTCCCTATTCCTTTACTGACTACAGAGACCACATGGGACTTTCAAGGTCACGCATTCCTTGCCATGTGGGTCCCCTGCAGTCTCAACTTGGCAATGGCGCTCCAGAACTCTGACTACATCCTGTGAAACCAGCCAAAGAAAACTCTGCTCTTCAAAAGCCTGTGTACATAGCAACAAAGGACCAAAGATGACATAACTGGAGAAATGATCCACACAATTGAGTTGGTTGTGGTGGGGGGATGTCGAAAGGGAGGGGTATTGTCTTTGGTGGAAGGAGGTGGGTACACTGGTGATGGGTGTAGTGTTGGAACAATGTGCATGAAAAATCAACATTAACCATAGAGTTTATGTTCAAAAATGTAAATGTATAAAAGATTATGTAAAAATCTCACCTACCTCAATTCTCTCTGTATCTGAAGATACACAATTCCTTTCCACAATGCCTAGGTTATGTTAGATTGAATAGAAAGAGAGTACATACTGGGGCTGGTCATCCTGGATGAGCAATTGAAAATTCTGTTCACCACGCTGACCATGAATTCTGTGAGGGGCAACTTTAAGACCTTTACCCCACTATGAAGGTTCCTCTCTTAATTCAAATATTCCATTTTTTGCCATTTGTTTCTTCTGTCATAAATTATCATTTCCCTTTTCATAAACTTAGTCAGTATTCCAGGATGAATCCAGTGTCTGATGAATCCGTCCTAGATAAAATATAAAATACTATTTTTCCATTTAATGACACTCTGTATGGATGTGGATGTTGCAGTAATTTCCTTTTGTGAGATGCTTTTTTTTTTTTTGCTATTTTATGTGTCTCTTCAGTGTTAGGCAAGAAAAGTATTTAAATTTCTAAAATATCGGTTTTTTACTATAGCAAAGTGAACTAGTAGCATTTCACAGTCCTCTTTTAAAAAGTTAATTTGTAGAAGTATTATTTCCTCTAATTGTGTGTCATTTTCATGTGTATTTTATACATGAGAGCTACCGACATAATCTTATTGCTGGAAGAAAGGTTTGCTGCCCTTCTGCAGTTGCTTGCAGTTGTCAGAAACTGATTTGATGATGATTTGTTCTGTGATGATTAACAACTGAGATTTATTTTCAGGCTTTCCATTTTGCTGAGTGCATTTAGATGACCTATTTTTCCTCTGCAGACTGACTTTCCCTGACATCACAATTAGTTCTCATTCCATTTATTCCAGAAGATGGCGCTGCTGCTGCTTCTCCAGCAGAAGAACATAATAAGAAAAATAAAAGAGACCTCAGTGGGATATTTTAGCATTTCATAATAATACACCAGGCATCCATATTGAAAAATATATATATATTTTAAAATGACATTTGAAAATACCTACTTCATTACTTTCATCCTTATGTTGAATTTAGTTTTACAGAAGAAATTATCTCAACTCACACTCATTAAAAATGTGTGTTGAGGTAGAAGTACAAATCCTCTGGACAATTCTATTGTCGGAACCAGGACTCAGCTAGTGAATTGAATATATGCTTTTAAGAGCATGTCAGTAGGGGTCAAGCAGTAGCACAGCAGGTAGGGCGTTTACCTTGCATGCGGCCGACCCGGGTTCAATTCCCAGCATCCCATATGGTCCCCTGAGCACCGCCAGGAGTAATTTCTGAGTGCAGAGTCAGGAGTAACCCCCTGTGCATCACCGGGTGTGACTCCAAAAGCAAAGAAAAAGAGGATGTCAGTGGTATTGACCACAGAGGCCTTGCACAGGACTTCTTAACTGAGTTGATCACGATCACCATCACGATCATCCAGTTGTTCGTCGATTGCCTCGAGCAGGCACCAGTAACGTCTCCTTCGTGCTAGCCCTGTGAAATGCTCTTTCAGGGTTAGGAGAATGAGACCCATCATTGTCACTGGTATTTGGCATATTGAGTACACCACGGGGAGTTTGCCAGACTCTGCGTGCGGGCAGGATACATTCGGTAGCCTGCTAGATTGTCCAAAGTAAGAATGAGATAATAAGATGTTGCACGGCTGTGAAGGCGGCCGTATGCTTCCGGGAGCTGGATTTTATAGTCTCTGGTCTTGGCCGTTGATGGGATTACCTGGTGCTGGGGGCAGTTGGTGGGTGTGACGCCTGCCTACTGGAAGATGGGGATCTGGGTGGAGGATGCTCAGCCCCAATCTGAGCAGGCTTGGAGATCTCAGCCCCGGGATCCGCATGCCTGGGTTACTCTGCTGGTTCCTTCATGCATGAGGCTTGTCCAGACGTGTGGAGAGTGGTCTCAGCATGGCTGTGGCTGGTTCTGGAGGTCTTCAGCTGCCGGGGCTCTGCTCGGGGTGGGGAGGGAAACAACCTGCCCCCTCCAAGGGGCCCTGGTGAGGACAGACAGGCGCGGGGGCAGGAGACTCTGAGACAACTTAACTGAGTTGATTTTGAATAATGTTATCACCAGTGGTTTCCACTTAAACCATGAGCTGTATACATTACCATTACTGGGAATGTGGATTCTTGTTCCTATATTGTTTCCCTATTAAGCAATTTGTTGAGAGTTTTAAACTACATTCATACTGTGAAGTATTAAGTAATTTTTAGAGTTTGAATACTTATTATACCTGGGAACCTCATTTGGGACAGAAACATTTTGTTATTTAGATCTTTAGATACTGAATGTGTTATTAGATGGAGAAAACCTTACTAATTATTATAATAGTTCCCACAATTTTACTCTCTTTTGAGACAATAAAAAAGAGCAGGGAGGATGCAAATGGCAACATTGACTGATATAAAACCAAGAAAAGTTATTTGTACCACAAGTAAGTGACTTAGAAACAAATGAATGACATTAAGTGCTCAGGCTGGTAATATATTTTCTCTTAAAATGTATTACTTTCATGAATTACTTGACATGCTGGATACTTTTATGAATATAAATTCATAAGCATTCATATCTTGGCACAATTTTTAAAAATTTGAACTTTTATAATCTATATCAAATTAGTTTGACTAAATTTCACTAGACATTTTGACTTTACAAGATATATATGTTCACTTGTTTTCTTACCAAATATTTATTATATATTTTTCATGTCCAGCACTATTACATGTTCTATATTATCAGTACATTCTGTTCTGACAGAGCTTATAGTCTAGTGGAGGAAACAGTCACATGGGTTAAATTATATCCCTAAAATAATGTATTGTAGTCTGACAGAGAGCACAAGGGTTAAGGTACTTGCCTTGCATGTGGCTCACCTCAATTCAATCCCAGGCACTGTGTAGGGGGGCCCTCAGACCTCTCCAGGAGCACAGAACCAGGAGTAAGCCCTGAGAATAGTTAGTTGTGGGCCAAGCCCTACCCCCATTAAGCAAAAATGATATATTGTAGTTCTAACTCCCAGTACTTAAGAATGTGGTTTGATTTGCAAATATGGTCTTAGTTGACAGAATCTAGGTGAGTTTGTCCACCCTAATCCAGTGACTGGTATGCTCATAAGAGGTAATTTGGACATAACTACCAACATAGAGCATGTAACACCATGTGATGACAGAGAGCTTGGAGTGATGTATCTATAAGGCAAAGAATGCCAACAATTACCTGCCAGCAACTACTATAAGCTATAAAGAATTCTGGAAGAAACATGCTCCAGAACTTTCAGTGATAGAGTAACCTGGCTGACAGAATTAATTTTGAATTTGCAGACTCCTCACCTTGATTTCAGACTTCAACATAGCTTCCAGGACTTTGAGAAAGTACATTCCTATTGTGACAAGTTAGGAAAAGTCAGGGTTTTTTTGCCATTCTTGTTTTAGCTCTGGGATACTAGTGGAACTGTAGCACTGTAGCACTGTAGCACTGTCCTCCCGTTACTTATCGATTTGCTCGAGTGGACCCAGTAACGTCTCCATTGTGAGAGTTGTTGTTACTGTGTTTGGCATATCGAATACGTCATGGGTAGCTTGTCAGGCTTTGCCATGAGAGCGAGATACTCTCGGTAGCTTGCCGGGCTCTCAGAGGGGGGCGGAGGAATTGAACCCGGGTCAGCCTAATGGAACAGATAATAAAAATTCAACCAACAAGTTATATATTAATAGGTGTTTTCTGAAAAAGTGCTGCACAGGGAGAAAGGAGAAGTTGGGGGGATTGCGATTTTAAAGAGGGTAGTCAGAGGATCTCATTAAGAAGGTGACATTTGAGCAAAGTTAAATGAGTTTATGGAGAGAGTCCTGTGAAGATCCTAAGAGAATGTTTCAGGCAGAGGATGAAGCAGGTATAAGAGGTCTGAGGCTGGACCTTATGTTTCAATAATTTTTTCCTTCATTTTAAATTTGATTTATATTAGACACTGTGGCTTCCAATACTATTAATGGTACCGTTTCTTATATCAATCATTTCAGCACTACACCCCAACCAGAATGTCTTCTTCCCTTCACCATTGTCCCAGTGTCCCACCCAATCCTAATCCCCCATACCCACCCCTACACCATGATAAGCCTCCTACTGTAGACCAATTCTCAGTTTCTGTTGCCTTTGAACATTTGTTGACAGCCTTCTATATTTATAACCTGCTTATGAGAGAGATCATTCTAGGTTTGTCTTCAGCTAACTTCACTTAGCATGATACTGTCCATCTCCATCCACATAGAAGAAAGTTGCATAATTTCATCTTAGAGCCAAGTAGCATCTCATTGTCTATGTGTCCCATGATTTCTTTATTTAGTACATATTCTTGGGTATTGGGTCATTTCCAGATTTTTGGCTACTGTGAAAAGTGCTGCAACAAGCATGGAAATAAAAAAATGTGTTTTCTGAATAGTCTTTGGGCCCTTAGGGTAGATGCCCCAAAGTGGAATCATTGGATCATATGGGAGCTCAATTCCTAGTTTTTGAGGAGTGTTCATATTGCTTTCCCAAAAGGTTGAATTAGACATTGCCACCAGCAGTGAATGAGTATCCCTGTTTTCCTACATCCACGCCAATACATGTTTTTGTTTTTTTGTGGTATGTGTCAGTCTCACTGGTATGAGATGAGATCTTACTCTTGTTTCTTAGGGATGCTATACAAAATGTAGACTTCTGGGGGCCTTCAAATAACAGAGTTTTATTCTCAGACAGTTGTGGAAGGCAGAAATCTGAAATCAGGATGAGAATGGGGGCCATAATCTTCCTAAACTTCTAAAGAAGAATCTCTCCTTTCTCTTTCAGCTTCCGGTGGCTCCAAGTGTTCCTTCCTTGCGATTATGCCACTTGAATATTTGCCTTGTCTGTACAAGCCCTTCTCCTCATTGTCTCTGACTTGGTTCCCTTTCCTGTATCTCTATGCTTTCTCATTATGTTTTTGACTTTGCAAATGTTTTAACTGCTTTTAGGTCTTACCTAGGGTACATAGCCCAGAATTATCACAACTGAGATCACTTAATTACATCTGCCAGAGAAGGCTATATTTCCACACATCTCGATGAAGACCAGTATTGAACCTACAGCATGTGTGTTTGGGCAACAGGCAGGAAGCCAGTGTAACTGGAGCAGAGATGGAGAGGCAGAGCAGGAGGAGATGATGCTGTCAGAGAAGAACTTGGGTAGAAAGTGAGCAGCTTTAGAGATGACTGCACAGAGGGGCTGTCAGACTGAAACAGATGGAGCATACAGATTATTCAGATCAGGTAGAGTGTTTCATTTTATTCTTTTACTATTTACTCATCAGAATTGAAAAAAAAACTGTAGTGCTTTTCATTTATCACATAAGAAAAACTGAGAAGATAGCCATATTTCCTAAGTCAAATACCAGATGACTATTGTCACCATCCACTAGTGTTTCAATGAGTTGAGGACTCACAGTTAAAGTAGGAAAACAGGTCCCAAACAGCGCAGAGCTGTTTTCACTGCTTTTCTTTCTGCCTCTGAGTGTAGAAGCCTTTTAACTCAAAACTTCCGGGTCATAGTGCCAGCTCAGTGCATTCATCCAGCCTGTGCTGGGGGTCCTTCTTTATTGTGTACAATTTGTGCTTTTGCCTGGAGGGGAAGCAGTCAGACTCTAGTGCCAACACTTACTCATTATGTTACAGCTGGTTTTGCTGTCCATGTTGGCTCTGCATATGCTGCCTGTGCTCTGGGCAAGCAGAAATTTTCAGCTGTTATTAGATATTTCGTGCCTGCCTTGCAGTAAAACAAATAAAATGTGTTTTGTGATTGATACTTATCAATTTATACATAGAATTGTCACCAATATTAATAGTGGTGTTAATTGCATCTACCATCTTAAGGGGAAAAAACTCAAGTACCTATCACAACCAAGGCTCCTTAGGATCAATTCTTAGAAGAATAGTTGAAGAATTTATCTCAGTGGTAGAATATATGCTTGGATATTGGGGCCCTGAGTTCCAACCCAGATATTACACACAAATAAATATCTTTCAGTTGTGTTGAACATATTCACATTATTTAATGCATCTCTAGACCTTCTTTATCTTCTTATAATGAAACTAACCCCAATTAACATGAGCTTCCCATTTCCTCCTCTTCCTAGCCCTAGCCAACTGCCAGTTCTGAATCTTAACTACCTTTTTCACCTTTAAGTGAGATCACATAGTATTTATCTTTGTGTGTGTGAGAGAGAGAGAGAGAGTGAGCAAGAGAGAGAGAGACTGACTTTATTTCACTTGATTAATGACTTCAAGTTTCTTCTGTGTTGGAGTATGTGGTAGTATTTCTTTTTTTAAGGTTGAATAATATTCCATGGTAAGCATATACCACATTTTCCTTCCCCATTAATCTGATGGAAATTTGAATTTCCTCCAACTCTATTTGAGTAGTCAATATTGCTATGAACATGGATATGAAATATCTCCTTGATATCCTGTCATGCATTTTTAATGAATACCCAGAAGTTGCTGTACATTATGAATATTTCCAAAAATATTGGTGGGATTTCATAATTCCTTTTTTTCCCTAGTTTTGGAAATTCATTTATTTTTTTATCTCTTTACTATACTCTGGGCTGGAGCGATAGCACAGCAGGTAGGGAATTTACCCTGCACGTGTCTGACCCAGGTTCAATTCCTTCACTCCTCTCAGAGAGTCCAGCAAGCTACCGAGAGTATCCCACCTGCAAGGCAGACAGAGCCTGGCAAGCTACCTGTGGCATATTCAATATGCCAAAAACAGTAACAACAAGTCTCACAATGGAGATATTACTGGTGCTCACTCGAGCAAATCAATAAACAACAGGAGGACAGTGCTACAGTGCAGTATTACTATACTCTAAGTATTAGCAGCCAAGTAACATAATCAACTCTTCTAACTCATCAGAAAACTTGAATTATTTATTCACCCAAAATTTATTTTGAAATTTTTGTATTGGTTTTGTTTTTGACCACACCCAGAAGTGTTTAAGGGCTACCTCTGCTGAAGGCTTGGGGTCATGCCTGGCAGAACTCTGGGGACCATAAGGTGGTAGGCATAAAATCTAGGCTTCCTACATGCAAAGCATGCACTTTGGCCCTTTAAACTCTCTTCCTGGTCCCTATTTTGCATTTTATTTATTTTTCTTCTCATATACTTAGTGAGAAAATTTGGTCATAACTGGCATTTGCTTCTACCTCAAACTCTAGATTTTGTCATTCATAATTCTATTTGAAAAGCCTGAAAGCTTTGAATTTCTTAGAGTTTTCCCCCACTTTCCTGCCTTTGGAAAGTTATTTATATGTGATACGATTTCAACTGTAGAGACAGTACCTATATTCTATGACATAATCATCATTTACTTTATTTGTGTTTATGGTGGGAATGATTAAGATTTAGTCTCATAAGTAGTTTTATTATAGTACAAAATTGCTGTCTGTAGTCACTGTGCATTGTATTTTCATGACTTGTTTTACTGCTAAATAGAGTAAAATGTTGTAAAATATTTCTTATTTCTTGCAACTCTCTAACCACCAATCAGTTCACTACCATTCTACTGTACTTTACAGTTCAGACTTCTGTTTAGAATACACCCTGTGATGCTTATGACTTACTCCTGACAGGGATTACTTTTTTTTTTGCTTTTTGGGTCACACCAGGCAATGCACAGGGGTCTCTCCTGGCTCTGCATTCAGGAATTATCCCTGGCGGTGCTCAGGGGACCATGTGGGTTGCTGGGAATCGAACCTGGGTCGGCTGTGTGCAAGGCAAATGCCCTACCTACTGTGCTATCACTTCAGCCCCACTCATAGGGATTACTTTTGCAGGGAGATTTAAGGGACAATATGATGTGCCAGAGATTGTGCCCAGGTTGACTGCATGCAAGGCTAGCCCCTACCTGCTGTACTAACACTCTAGCCCCTAAAATCCAGCCTTTTTAGAGCAACATATATGTGATTATCATGCAGTATTATTATTTGTCTTTTCTTTATAACTTATATCAGTATAATGTTCTAAAGGTCCAGCTACATTGAAAATGGCAGTATAACATTCTGTCACTTATGTGGTTGTGTGTGCTTGTGTACATTACATATTTTGTTATAATTGGAGTATAACTGGCGTATACAGTTGTTTAAGGTATACAACCTGGTTTAATATTGTTCATATTCTGAAATGATCACTACAATAAATCTACTTAACACTTGTCACCAAAATGGTTACATTTTTTGTGATAAATACTGTATCAGTTTTGGGGCCAAATCCAGTAGTCTTCAGGGCTTACTCCTGGCTCTGTGCCCTAAGATAACTCTTGGAGGGGCTCACGGGAACTTATAGGCTGCCAGGTGTCAAATTTGGGTCAACTGTGTGCAAGTGAAGGACCATGCCCACGGTACCACGGTACCATCTCTCTGGCCCACTATGATACATTTTAATACCTAGCCCAGCAAACTACCGAGAGTATCTCCCCTGCACGGTAAAGCCTAGCAAGCTACCCATGATGTATTCGATATGCCAAACACAGAACAACAAGTCTCACAAAGGAGACGTTGCTGGGCCCGCTCGAGCAAACTGATGAACAACGGGAGGACAGTGACAGTGACAGTGACTGTCTTAGAATCTTTCAGATATGCAACACGGTATTTTTTGCTATAGTCATCATGATGTGCCTCATCATCAGGACCAATTTTATAACAAGAAATGTTCACATTTTGACCTCTCCATTTTTTCCCACAACCCAATCCTGACTCTGGCAACAACTATTCTATTCTCTTATAGCATGTCTTATTCTGTTAATCCCTTGAGAGGCACTTAAGTCATATTCATAGTTTGAATAATGTTGTAATAAAATGGGAGTATGTATATTCCTATGTATTTGTTTTGTTTCTGACTTTTGGGGGGGAGTACACAACTGGCATGCTTGTCTTGACGCTCAGAGGACTATGGTATTGTAGAATGAAGTCAAGGCTCACACATGCAAAGCATGGGATCCAGCCTTTTGAGCCATCCCTCTGACCCCATCTTTATCTATTAGAGCCTCTTTTAGTTTCTTTTAGGTATGTACCCAGAAGTAGAATTTTTGGATCATGTTGTAGTTTTTTTTAATTATTTTTAGGGAATGCTATTGTTTTCTATATAGTTGTATCAATATACATTATTGGAGACAGTGCATAAGGATTTTCTTTTTGCCACTCACTTGCTATCTACCCCACTTGTTGTCTGTTACCCTTTTAATAATACTATTCTCAGAGATGAGAGGTAAAATTTCATTGTACTTTTCATTGGGGTTCTCCTGAATGGTTAGGAGTGTTGAACATCTTTAGTCTCTATTCTCTATGAGAGATTTATGTACTTTGCAGAGGTTTTATTTAAATTAATGTTTTTTGGTATTTGGTTGTATGTTCTTTATATATTTTGTATGTTAATCTTTCATTAGCTGCATTAATTGCAAATATTTTCTGCCATTCTATATATTATCCTTTCAATATTGATTATTTTCTTTGGTGTGCAAAAGTTTTTAATGTTAAAAATAATAGGGGGCTGTGGTGAAGCTTAATAAAAAAACATTTGCCTCACATTTATAATGCTATGGGCTGAATCTATGTACCACAAACATATGGAAATCATTATATGTGAGCATCTTTACTTGTAATTGTATCCCAATTGCTTATAGCATTAATTCTTATTGTGCTTAGTAAGTAAAATGCTGCTTTTTTACTATTATATATGTGTATGGGAGAAATGTTATTTAGAAAAATATTTGAAATTTTTAGCCAGAAGTGGATGCTAAAATCCATATTGCTGAGTGCCTTTTGGTGTCTTATGAGTTTCTTAATATTGAACCCTTCTATACTTCTTGAGGAAACATTACTTGACTATGATATTTTTGTAATGACTTTATGAATTCTGATACCTGACGTCTTATTTAGGTTGCTTTCTTTGAATTTCATAACTTATACTTGCCTATAAGCTTCTTTACTGTCCAGTTTCTATCAAGTTTTGGTATTACTGTTATACTGTATCAACATATTTCATTCTATTTTGATGCTCTGAAGACCCTTCAGTGGCACTGGAGCTATTGTCTTTGCTGAATTGTCTGTAATCCTCATGTCTGGAATTGCCTTTTTTAATTAAAGAATGATGATTTACAAAATTATTGATAGTTTAGGCATATATTTCAATACCAATCCCACCAGCAGTTTCAACTTCCCTTCACCAGTACTCCCGTATTCCTTCCCCACCTCAACCCCACTTTTGATAGGACTAGTTATAATCACTTTCTATATTTCTTCTATAGTTGTTGGTCTATTTAAAATCCATTCATCTTATGATAAAGGTAAAGGTAAAGGCCCTCCCGTTGATCGTCGATTTGCTCGAGCGTGCCCAGTAACGTCTCCATTGGAGACTTTGTTGTTACTGTGTCTGGCATATCGAATACTCTCGGTAGCTTGCCGGGCTCTCCGAGAGGGGCGGAGGAATCGAACTCGGGTCGGCCATGTTGGCCGCTTGTAAGGCGAATGCCCTACCCGCTGTGCTATCGCTCCATCTTATGATAAATTTTGGAAAATTACATTTTTTAGAAAATATTGATTTCACCCATGCCCTGATGGAAAAATGATAGTGTAATTTGCACATATTGAGGACAGTTAAATAAAAGACAAGTAAAGATATGGAAAATATTTAAGGAAATGTAACAGAATAGTACAGAATTCTAGATTTGTATGAATGGAATGTTCTCACTAAGCCAGAGAAAGATCACAGAGAAAAAGTAAGGAGAAACAGTGGTTTGACTGTGAGGGCCAACTTGTAGAAGGTAGTTTTCGGAGTAGAGAGCAACCAGTTCAAAGTCTAGTGGGAGAGTTCATGTAGAGGTGGGAACACAAATACCCATTTTCATTTGCTATCCATTCTCCTCTTTTCCATGCAACCAAAGTCAAATGGGAACCAGGAAGTCAGGAAGTATAAGGAAGCATCAGCTCTACTAGGATACAGAACAAGAAAGAAGAAAAGAATCAAGGGGCAAATGATAGAAATTCAGTACCATTTTTAAACTTTAGACTTAGTGGCCCTTTTCCCATTGTCATTTCTAATTTTGTATGTTTTGTTCTTTCTTTTCTTTACTGGGTTAGCTTGTAAGGGACATGTTTTGTAGATATTTTTAATTAAATTAAAGTTTTTTGGGGACCAAAAGGATCACTCAAAAGTATAGAGCACAGACTTGGCATTGCAGAGGAGTCCAATTTCAGTCCCTAGCACTACATGATCTCCCAAGGACTCCGGTAGAAACCCTTAGACAATGATCTGGAAGTAGCCCCTGAGTATAGCTGGGTGTGGCACCCAAACAAACAAATACAGCTTATCTTATTTATTATTATTATCTTTGTCACGTAAACCTTATTAAAGTTTGCTTTTAATTTTTATCATTTTCTTTGTTCTTTTGGCTAACATTTTGTTCTTTTTTGTCATTTTCCAAGTTTGATCATTTATAATACTTTTTCATTTATATTTTTACCTCTCTATTGAACAAGTTTTCTTGCATTCTAATTATATCCCAAAACTATCACTTCTATTGTTGTGCTGTTTTCCGTTGAACTGTGCAGATTCATACTATTAAACTGCAGATATTGGAAATTGGAAATAAGTCCAGTATGTTAAATTCCCAAATACCTACTTCTAGGATGCATTTGAAGAAAACAACAGTTCTACAACTGTGAGAATTGATGCTTATATGTTGTGATGTAGCTAACAGGACATTAAATGGTGCTATGGCTTCAACAATCTTGGTAAAAGTAAAACCAAGTGTTCAGGAACATATATTAAATGCCCAAACATACCTCCAGGGAGATGAAGATACTGTCAGAATGTCACAATATAAATTGCTTTCCAATTGTGATAATAAAGAATGCTGCATTTTGTCATGTTCTTTGTGGGGGAACAAGGTGATTTCAGTATACCTATGCATTACTCTATTAACAATTTTGATATTAAAATGGGACATTTTAATATATTGACTACATCTCCCAGATGATGATGATGATGATGGTGTCATGGCTTACAAAGTTATTCATAGTAGAGTGTCAACAATGTTACAACAGCAACCCACTACAACACCTTATTACCTTACTCCAAAGGGATAGGTACATATGAAAAAGAACAAGAACAACTAGTGCAGGCATGGATGTGGGAGGAAGGATCTCTCATTCCTTCACTGTTGGTGGAGATGGTCCAGCCATTCTGGAAAACAGTATGAACATTCCAAATAATTCTAGGAATTGAGTTCCATTTGACCTAGCAGCCCTACTTCTTGGAATACACCCAAGAACCAAAATGAAAATGGAGAAAAGACATTGGCACCCTTGTGTCCTTTGCAAGTACTATCCACAATAGTCCAAATCTGGAAACAACCCAAGTGTCCAAGAAGACATGATTAGATAAAGAAACTATGGTCCATATACCCATGGACTATTAGATGACCATAAGGAAAGATATGATTATGCAATATGCTGCTACCTGGAGAGTATTTGGCTGAGTGAAGTTAGTCAGA
Source organism: Sorex fumeus (assembly GCF_029834395.1). Classification (NCBI taxonomy): domain Eukaryota; kingdom Metazoa; phylum Chordata; class Mammalia; order Eulipotyphla; family Soricidae; genus Sorex; species Sorex fumeus. The sequence continues at coordinate 25,745,684 of NW_026606143.1, read as the reverse complement.
GGGAAAGAGACTGACACAGAATGATTTCTCTCATATGTAGGATATAAGGAAACATAACAGTGGAATAATAAATACCTAAGACAATGTAAACAAGGTACATGAAAACTGGTATTTAGTAAGAAACTTGCCACTCATGGGGGTTATGGGATTGAGGGATAGGACAGGGAAGGGGGGGGTAGGGGAGACTACTCCTATGCATTCAACCAAAGGAGGAAATAGTGCTAAAAGGCGGTAATGTGCATTATATGTGAATCTCTATAAGCAAAGTACTGTAAACCAAAGTGAAAAACATACATATATATGATATTTGGATATATAAATGATAGTCATATATAAAATAATGATATGCATGTACATGTATATGCATACATACACATATGTATATACACATACATACACATATGCATATGTGTATGTATGCATGTGTATATATATGTATATATAGGACCTATTTTAGACTGGTAGGTATGAAACAAATGGACGTAGAGGGGTCTTTAGTATAAGGAAGTGGACACTGGTGAAATGATTGGTGTTGAAACATAGTACTCCTGAAACCCATGAATAACTGTAATTTCATGGTGACTAAATAAATTTAAACAAGCAAGTTAATTGTTTTTCATGCCTCGTGCACATAATTCTAACACCACACGCACCCAAGTGCCTCTCTCAATAAACCCTATACTTTCCCCTCTCAAACCGCCACCCCTCCACTGAATTTTGTGGACCATTGCACGCGGCCGACCTGGGTTTGATTCCTCCATCCCTTTCGGAGAGCCCGGCAAGCTACCAAGAGTAACTTGCCCTCACGACAAAGCCTGGTAAGCTACCTGTGACCTATTCAATATGCCAAAAACAGTAACAACAAGTCTCACAATTTGTTATAAGACATTATTGGTGCCCACTCGAGCAAATCGATGAACAACGTGAGGACAGTGACAGTGACAATTCTCCCATTGTGTTGTCTTTGGACCTTTGTTGCTATCTTGAGTCTTAATCCTGGAACCCACATGCCTGATTTTTGCTTCTGGAAGCTTGTGGCTGCTGGGGTTTCATCTGGAGCGGGCAGAGAGGGCATACCTGCTCCATCTGAGGTGCCTTGGTGAAACTGGCTTTGTATGGGGTTCCGAGAGATCTGTGGCAAGCTGCTGTCTTCTGGGATTCACTGCTGTGTCTTCTCTGGATCAAGGCTGCTGATGCTCTTTGTTGCTATCTTGATGTAGCACTGTAGCACTGTCCTTCCGTTGTTCATCGATTTGCTCGAGCGGGCCCAGTAATGTCTCCATCGTGAGGCTTGTTGTTACTGTGTTTGGCATATCAAATATGTCATGGGTAGCTTGCCAGGCTTTGCCATGCAGGCGAAATAGTCTCAGTCACTTGCTGGGCTCTCCGAGATGGGTGGAGGAATGGAACTTGGGTCGGCTGTGTGGGCCACATGCAAGGCAAATGCCCTACCCGCTGTGTTATTGCTTTTTGGGTCACACTCGGCAATGCTCAGGGGTTACTCCTGGCCGTGCTCAGGGGATGATATGGGATGCTGGGAATCGAATCCAGGTTGGCAGTGTGCAAGGCAAAAGCTCTACCTGCTGTGCTATCACTCCAGCCCCTTGATGTGTATTTTTAAGTCTAACTTAAGAAAGAGATCATTCTGTTTATATCTCTTTCCTTCTGACTGACTTTACTCATCATATCATCTAGTTCCAATCATGTTGCTGCAAATGTCATGATTTTGTCCTTAGAGCTGCTCAATATTTTATTGTGCATTTATAAACACAAAATATTAATTTCAAAGATATATGCATACATATATTTGTTGCCACACATCATACAATAGACAAGTTATGGAAACAACCCAAATAATCTCATTTATATAATTAGGGTCAAGAGTTATATAGGTATCCCTCTTTGATATATCGAATTCTCAAATTTGTTGTTTCTTTTTGTTTGGGGGCCATATGCAACAGTGCTTACAATTTACTTCTGGCTTTGTGCTCAGGTATTACTCCTGGTGGGCTTGGATTCTATGTGGTGCCAGAGATCAAGTTCTGATTGGCCATGTGCAAAAATACCTTACCTGCTCTACTATTACTCTGCTCTCCAATTTTTTAAAAATATATTTACCTGGAATACCTCTTTTATTTAGTGTGTTTGAGTGTGGGCAGGATCTTCTAAATGGGAAAAGAAGGTAACCATCTCTATCCTAATCTGTGACAATTCTAAGCTCATAGGAGTTGATCCATAAATAATTTTAAGAGGGTCATTTTCCACCCATGGTGGTAAAACACAGTGAAAGGTAGGAATTTAGGGAGAGAGAAGGAGTAAGATAAGTTATACTGTTAGAAATTAAAGTGGATATATAAACTAATTAGGCAATTTGAGGGAAGCCCATTAGTCTATAATGAATAAAGGCACGTAAGGAGTCAGCATGATCCAGTAGAACAAACAGCTGTTTTAGAATTAGATATGCATTTTAATTTGATTGTCTTCACTTCTCAGCTGTAGTCTTAGCTAAATTATTTGGGCTTTAATTTTAATATATTATAAAATTTCAAACTAAAATAATATTCAATCAGCTGGAAATTAAAATGATTGGTTCCTAGCATTTTTCTGAGAACTTAGATTTTATGTGTAGGTGTGCCTGTATTATTAGCAGTAGTGTGTGATATATAGTAAGATCTACCAGTAATTCTTTTAAAATTTTCTTTTGAAAAATCAGATAAAGTTTAAAACTGAGCTTTAGTTAAGCTAAATTGACAAAAAGAAGTTCTATGATGGTGAGCTTAGAGAAGTCCTTTAGTTATTTTTCATGGATGTTCATCATGTGATTTTTATTCTATTTTCTATTCTTTTTCTACAATCTACGAGGTGACATACAACTTTGGTGAGTTTAATTTTTTATACTTTGAATGCTAGAATGAAGAGAGGATATAAATATAATGGACTTTTTATGAGTTTCTTCCGAAAGAAAAGAAAGCTAATAATCTTGCTGTTAAATTGAATACAAGGAAAGTTGTTATTCTTAAGACAAAAGATATCTTCATAGGCTATTATTAGTGGTACATGCACTTAGATCTGCTTGGAACCAGACATGCATTTACTCATCTTCACTTTTGACCAAACTTATTTTTCTCATTCATTCCATTTAATGTTGAAAACATTTTGGTTTATATTTAAGAGATATATTTGATGGGCCAGAGCGATAGCATAGCAGGTAGGATGTTTGCCTTGCATGTGGCCGCCCCGGGTTCGATTCCTCTGGCCTTCTCGGAGAGCTTGGCAAGGTACTGAGAGTATTCCACCCACATGGCAAAGTCTGGCAAGCTACCCATGACGTATCCAATATGCCAAAAATAGTAATAACAAGTCTCACAATGGAGATGTTACCGGTGCCTGCTCGAGCAAATCGATGAACAATGGGAGGACAGTGCTATATTTGAAATCAAATAGCTGCCAGTTTTTAGTATGCTAAATGATTCCCCAATTCTCTGTTATTTCTTTGGAAAAACAGCTTATTACCCTCTACTGTGGCAGAATTACCCCCTTCAAATGTCAATGATAAACGATAGTGTTAACTATCTGAACAATTCTTTGTCATCTGTGAAACAATTATAGTATGAAACAGCTGACAGAATGAACCACTTTCTTTTGTTGGTATCAATGTTTAGTTAAAAAGCAGGCAAAATCTACAACTAAGCCCAATTTACAGGTATGTGTAAATAAAAGTGTGTATCAGGGGCAAAAGAGATAGTACAGTGGTCAGGGCACTTGCCTCATGGGGCTGAACTGGGTTTGATCCCCAGCATTCCATATGGTCCCCTGAGCACTACCAGGATTAATCCCTGAGTGAAAAGCCAGGAAGAAGTCCTGAGCATAGCCAGGTGTGGCCCAAAATTAAAATGAAAAAGTGTATATCAGAGAAGAATCTTGGGTGCTGTAGATATTTGGTGGAGTTGTCCCAAGCAGTATTCAGAAGGTCTAAGATCCATTCTAAGAAATACTCTGTTTGACTGTTGTGTTTTGTCTGTTGCTACTCGGTCCAGGGACACACCTGGCAGTACTTGGGGAACGTGTCCTGTTGGAGATCAGACTCAGAATATTGGCATGCTAACCATGTGCTCTAGTCCTTAGAGGTGATTCCCTTGCCCCTAGATATTATTTTTTCCTCCTCTAGGCATTTTTGTGCTGATGAATGAGGAGCTGCCTTTGGTCTATAATTGTCTACAAAGGTATTTACTGATTTTTAATATATTTCCTGATATTGATAATCTGAGGGGATACAATGAGTTCATAAAACCATTTCCTACTTTATTAAGCTTTAGAAGTTTATGAAATGGTATAACAAATTGCAGACTTAGTGAAGAAATAAACAGAAAATGCTAAGATACTTAGTGTATAAAAGGTTCCCAGAATGTTATATAATTGCTGAGGAAGAAATATGCAAAATGAATCTTCACATTTTGAAGTACTGATAAAGAAAAGGAATAAAAGCTAAGTCAATGTAAAGTGAAAAATTAAAAGATAATTCATGCTGGATTTCAATGTGCAATATAAAGAAATCAAAATGTACTTGAGACTTCATGGGAATATAATTTAGGGTTATAATATTAAACTTTCACAAGTTAATATAGAAAAGTTAGTATTATTACTAACTTTTGGTAAAAAAGAGAAAATGGGCACTATAAAGTATTTCTAGTTATAAATCTATATGTTCATATTAAAAATTTTGTTTCTCAGCTCAAGTCCAAGGGGAAATTTATATTTGAAAGCCTAGTTAAAATAAGACATATATTTGTGCTGGTATGTATACACAGAGCAGACAATATCAGATACATACTTAGAATCAAACTATGACCTTTAATATTTAATTTGGATTTTTTTGCAATATTAGCCAGATCTCTAGTCCTTCTCTAGAGTTATAGTTTCTTATAAATTTTCAAAGTTTCTCTTTCATTTTCTTCTCATAAGTTTGAAACTGCTAGATTTCATCAGTATAATTTTCTCCTTAAAATTATTGTCTGGGCGCTAGAGATATAGATTAATGGGTCAAGCATTTGCTTTGCCTGTGGGAGGTTTGCATTTGATCCCTGGTATTACATAGTCCCCAAAGTACTGCTAGGAGTGACCTGTGACAACAGAACTGTGTCTGTGTACCACCAGGTATGACCCCAAAACAAAACAAAATTATTGTATAGTTGCCATATGCAACAATGATTTAACTTTAAATATAGTCATCGTGAGCATGGTGGCTGCTGCCTCAGAGCTTATTGCAAAGCCAGGTAGGAGCCGACGGTGATGGGGCAACTGCAACCTCATGGGAAGGGGGGTGAAACCATCTCGTCTTTCATGCCCGACTGAGGCCACGAGTTGCCCTCCACAAGCGGCTCTCCAGCACGGCCATGGCTCCAGAGGCACAAGGACTTAATTCAGAGCCCAGCAGCTTGCAGCACAAATGTGAATGAACTATGTGTTAAACTATGTTGTCATGCCCCCCCACCCCGGAGGGAAAGGGCATTTGTCTCTTCCACCTCCACCCCACCCCCCACCCCCCGCAGCATTGTGGCCACCACCTCAGAGCCTATTGGAAAGTCAGGTATTAGCCGGCAGTGTCGGGGCAACTGCAGCCTCATGGGAAGGGGATGAAACTGGCTCGTCCTAAATACCCAAGGATGCCATGATTTGCTTCCCTTGAGCGGCTCTCTGGCACGGCCATGGCACCAGACGCACAGAAACCAATCTCGTAATTATCCGGCTCTTGGCAGAAATCCCTCCAGATTTAATTAGTAAAATATCAGAAATCCAAAATCACATGGCCACTATTGCGCGAGACATTGTATGATTTTCATAACCAGCAATAGAAAACCAATTATTTCACAATGCCTTTTCAGCAGTTCTGTTTGTTGGGGAAATTTCCAAACAATAATGGTGCATCTTTTGTCAAAATAATGAATGTAATCAAAGTAGAGATAGAGTTAAGTAGAAATCATCTGCCTCACAGGCATCGGGAGGGGTGGGAGGGGGTATATTGGGGTTCTTGGTGGTGAAAAAGAATAACTGGTGAAGGGGGGGTGTTCAATCTTTGTATGACCAAGACTTAAACTTGAAAGCCTTGTAACTTTTCTCACAGGGATTCAATAAATAAATTAATAATAATAATAATTTCTCTTCTCCCATGGTAATTTTCTGTCTTATTGTTCAAGCAGAAAATTAAAATTAGTCGTCAAACTATAAAATAAAATGCAGAAGTATTCATTGATCCCATCACCAAAAAAATAAAATAAAATAAATAAATAAATATAGTCATCGTTTTTTAAAGCCCTACAAATGGGCTTTTATTATATCACGGATAACCCATGGCTATCTATCCAAAGCCCAGACAATAGGTTAAGGATAGGATTCATTTGGGTTTATCTCCTTACCAAGTGATTTATATTATCACCATGGAAACTCCTAAGCTATACTTTGTGACACATACTTTGTAGTCTGTAAGTGTGTAATGTTAGAACAAAAATGTTTGACATTGCAACCTTGTGATTTAACACAGAGAGCTTCTTCAAAATGTTGAAGGTTGAATTATGTCCAACTAAGGCATTTAGCAAAAAAAAATACCCAATTGTTGATGCTTCTGGAAAAAATATGGAGAGCCTCTCCTGCAGTGGTCAAAGGGTCTGGGTGCCACTCTTAGTGACAGCCTGACTATGCAAGAAGAACACAGTGATGTGGTACTCTTTGAGCCCCTGCTAAGGCCCATCAGGGCCAAGCCCAGTGGTGCTCGGGTGAACTGAAGGGTAAACAAAGATAATGGAATGATGCTTGTGATATGATAGTTCATAAGACTTGATTTATAAATTAGATGCTAATATCTGAGTTCTTTGAGTTCTTTATATAACTTACCCTGACAAAAGATCTGTGTGTGTGTTTGTGTATATGAATATGGTTGGGAATTGAACTCAGAACCTCAGATGTATAAGACTCTACCACTAAGCCATATCTCTGGCCTAGGTATAACTCTCTTAAAAAGACATTGGTAAGGGGCTGGAGCAATAGCACAGCAGGTAGGGCATTTGCCTTGCATGCAGCCAACCCGGGTTCAATTCCCAGTATCCCATATGGTCCCCTGAGCACTGCCAGGGGTGATTCCTGAGTGCAGAACCAGGAATAACCCCTGTGTATCGCCACATATGACCCAAAAAGCAAAAAAAAAAAAACTTGGTAAGAGGTAATGTGATGCTAACCATAGGAGTATATTCAAGTGGCTCATCCTGTGGTCTGGATGAGCAGTGTGAAACGATAGGGACAAAGACTGCTCAACATCAAGCCCTCTCTTTACTGATGAATTTTCTATTTATCTTGGTCTCGGGTGATAGCACAGCAGGTAGGGCATTTGCCTTGCTTGCAGCTAACACAGCTGACCGGAGTTAGATTCCTCCGCCCCTCTCGGAGAGCACAGCAAGCTACGAGAGTATCTCGCCCACATGGCAAAGCCTGGCAAGCTACCCGTGATGTATTCGATATGCCAAACACAGTAACAAGTCTCACAATGTTACTGAGCCCATTCAAGCAAATCGATGAACAATGCGAGGAGAGTGACAGTGATCTTGGGATAAATACTCAGAAATGTAATTATAGAGTCATATAGTAGTTCTGGGGTGGAGCAATAGCACAGTGGGTAGGGCCTTGAACGTGGCCAATCAGGGTTCAATTCCTTCGCCCCTCTCGGAGAGCCGGACAAGGTACTGAGAGTATCTCGCCTGCACGGCAAAAGCCTGGCAAGCTACCTGTGACACATTTGATATGCCAAAAACAGTAACAACAAGTCTCACAATTTGTTATGAGACGTTACTGGTGCCCGCTCAAGCAAATCGATGAACAATGGGAGGACGGTGCTACAGTGTTCACTGCTATAGTAGTTCCACTTTTAAATTTTGTGGAAAATATTCTGCAATTTCTCCCCTAATTTACGTTCCTACCAACACTGTATTGGTTTCTATTTCTCCATATAATTGCTAAAATTTGATATTTATTATTCTTCACTTTGACAGTAGCCAGTATAACATGTGTGAAATTATGTCCCATTGTGCTTTTGATTTGAATTACCCTTGCTGACTATTTGAATGTATTCTTTGGAAAATATTCAGATATTCAATCCATATTTGAGTTGGATTATTTATAGTCTTGCTACTGAGTTGTCTGATTTCTTTATGTATTTTGTTTATAACCACTTATAGCTATGATCTGCAAATATTTTCTCCTATTAAGTAGGGTTTCTTTTCATTTTTCTCAGTGATTTCCTTTGCTATGTCCAAGTCTTTAATTTGACATACCCCCATGTATTTATTTTTGCTTTTTTGGCCAAAATTAATTAATATAAAACTGAAAAATCATTCCCAGTACCAACTTTTATTTATTTATTTTTTTGCTTTTTGGGTCACACCCGGCAATGCTCAGGGGTTAATCCTGGCGCTGCATCAAGAAGTACTCCTGGCAGTGCTTGGGGGACCATAACGGATGCTGGGAATAGAACCTGAGTTGGCCGCGTGCAAAGCAAATGCCCCACCCGCTGCACTATCGCTCCAGTCCCCCCAGGACCAACTTTAAGGAGCTTCTAGGAAATATTTCTTTCCCTAGAAGTTTGTATGTTTGGGTTTTATGGTTTTTGATTTTTATATTCAAATCTTTTAACTATTTTTTTTTATAGTTTATTTCTTTATTAAATCACTGTGGGAAAAGTTACAGAGCTTTCGGGTTTAGGTCTCAGTCGTGTAAGTATCAAACACATTTCCCTTTACCAGTACTTATTTTTAACCGTGAACCCCAATAGAACCCCACCTCCCACCCCTCCCAATTCCTGTGAGGCAGATGAGTTCTAGTTAATACTCTATCTACTTTGACTAGATACATTGTTTCGATAGAAGATACACAACTATTGTTTAGAGTTTATGACCCCCCCCCAATCAGATATGCTGAAACAGTGTTGTGAAATGATTTGCTTTCTACAGCTTGGTTTAAGAATAAAATGATGTTGCGCGGCCGCTACCGCGGCCGCGCGGTTTAGGATTTCTGCTGTTTCACTTATTAACCCTGAAAGTATTTCTATTAAAAGTTAGATAGTTAAGAGATTGGTTTCTGTGCTCTGGAGTCGTGGCCGTGCCGGAGAGCCGCTCGTGGGGGGCAGCCGGTGACCTCGGTCGGGCCTGAAGGACGGCCCAGAACGCCCCCCTTCCCATGAGGCCCCCACTGCCCCCCGCCCCCGGCTCAGACCTGCTCTCCACAAGGCTCCCGTGCGGCCGCCATCTTTCTTTCCAGAGAGGAGCAGGAGAGCGGGACAACGCCCTTTCCCCTCCGGGCAGGCTTGGTGGCGCGCTTTAACACATAGTCCATTTGCTTTGCTGCTCCAAGCGGCTGGTTCTCTGTGCTAAGTCCTTGTGCCTCTGGGGCCGTGGCCGTGCCGGAGAGCCACTCGTGGGGGGCAGCCGGTGACCTCGGTCGGGCGTGAAGGACGGCCTTTTAACTATTTTGACTTGATTTTTTGTGTGGTTTAAGAAAGTGGTCCGATTTTATCCATTTCATGTAGTTTTTCGATTTTCTAGAATCACTTATTAAATAAACCATCCTTTTCCCTTTCCATATTGTTGGCTCTTTGCATTGCACACGGCCGACCCGGCTGACCCAGGTTCGATTCCTCCTCCCCTCTCGGAGAGCCTGGCAAGCTACCAAGAGTATCTTGCCCCCACGGCAAAGCCTGGCAAGCCACCCATGACATATTTGATATGCCAGACACAGTAACAACAAGTCTCACAATGGAGACGTTACTGGGTCCGTTTGAGCAACTCGATGAACAATGGGAGAACAGTGATACAGTGCACTGTTCATAAATCATTTGATATTATATGCATAAATCTATTTCTGTATTCTCTATTCTGCTCTATTGATATATACCTATTTTATACGATACCATACTTTGAAATTAGTTGAATAAGGGAGTATGATGACTCCATTTTTTTCTTTCATTAATTATTTAGAAACCTTTATGGTTCCATACAAATTTTAGGATTGTTTTCCCATTTATGTGAAAAAATATTCCGTGGAATTTTGATAGAGATTGCATTGTACCTATAAATTCCATTGGGTGATAGGGTAATTTTAAATGTATTAAATTTTCCAGCCCACTAGTATAGGATATCTTTCCTTTTATTTGCATTTTCAGTTTCTTTCATTACATTACACTGTTTAGTGTACAAGTCCTTTACTTCTTTGGTTAAATTTATTTCTTCTATATTTCTTTTTTTTTTTTAAAGAAACTGACTGAAGTGATAGCACAGTGGTGCCCACTTAAGCAAATCGATGAACAACAGGAGGACAGTTCTACAGTGCTACAGTGCAATAAAACTATAAATGGAATTTTTTATTTCTCTTTTAACTTGTTGCTGTATAGAAATTGAACAGAATTTTTAAATATTGACTTGGGCAGTATTTGGGCTACACCTGATGATGCTCAGAGCTTACTTCTGACTGTGCTCAGGGATCATTTCTGGTGATCCTCAAGGATAATATGCACTGTCAGGGATCAGACCAGGGTTAGCCATGTGCAAGGCAATGCCTTAAGCCCTGTACTATCTCTCTAGCACCCTCTAGTGCCCTGCATATTAAATCTTTTTATTCTGCAATTTTATTAAATTTATATATTCTAATAGTTTTCTTATGGAATATATATATATATTTATATGACATCTGAAAACTGTGAAAGTTATCTCTTCTCTTTTCTGATATGGATTATTTTTATCTCTTTACCTAATTACTAATTACTCTGGGTAGGAATTCCAGTAAAATGTCGTATAAAAGTGGTGAGATTTGATTTCGGATTTTAGAAGAGAGGCATTAAGGTTTTCATTACTGGAAATGATGTTAAGTGTGAATTTTCTTAAATGAACTTTACTACATTGAGGCATTTTCCTGTATGCCTGATGTATTAAGAGTTTGCTATCACAGATGGGTATTTGGAAAGAATACTGAGTTCTAAGTACCAGTTCACAGAAGCTTCTTTAGTGATACTGTTGCTACTTCTAACTCTACACTATCTAGCTAACATTTATAAAATTATTCACAGTGTGTTAGGAATTATTCAAACAGTAGTTATATATGTTACCTAATCTTATCCCTATGAAATTGTGCAATGAATAACTATAAATATAAGATATTGAAATTCCACTGGGTGAATTAACATGTTCAAGATCATAGTGGTAGTAATTATTTTAACAAAATAATCTCCTTAAGCACTTAGATATTCCACTCTAAAGTCACAAGAGGTAGAATTTTTTTCTAATTTTTTGTGAACTGTCTGTGTGTCTCTGTTTCTGTCTCTCTCTTTCACACCGCCACCCCACCCCACCCCACCCCCACACACACTACTCTGATGGATACTTGGTCAGTGATGAATGTTCAAAATGAGACAGAGGCTTTGTAATTAAGACTCTATTGTCAAAATCCTGTGCTACACATTTTTTTGGCTTGCAGGACTGTGATTTACACAGTGGTCCCTAAAATGCTTTTTAAAACTTTGCATTATTGTTTCTACTTTTACCTCTTTTTGTCATCTTCATTTTTCTCCTTCCTACCTCTAATATACTTTGCCATCTCACTTTTTCTCCTTTCGTACAATGTATTCCCTGTTCCTTTCTTCTACTTTTTTCATCAGAGTTCTCATGACCTTTCCTCCTAAATATTTCTTGTATAATTATTTGCATCCATTGTTCCTTTTTCTCAAAGCTTCATTTGTTTTGTTCCTTCCTGGAGACTGAATAGGTCAAAATGCTGTATCAATTTGTGAAATAACTTGCTGATTCTCCCCCCCTCCTTAGATGTTGATATTAATTATATATAAATCAGTGTTCTATTTTTATATATAACACTTATAATGAAAAACCTTTAGTTTGTATCTGCTCAAAACCATGTCAAATGAAGATGAGAGAATTTGTTCTCAATGCTGAAATGATGTGGTTTTTTCCTTTTCCTTTGGGTTTTTTTTTTCTTATTCTGTTTCAGCATTTTAAGTGCTGCATCTTTAAGACACAAGTCAAGGAAACCAAAATATGCCTATGAAAAGGGTGGAAGTGAAGAACTCTTGTATTAATGTGTCCAGAGGAATGATGAGAAGAAAAATGTCACTCTGAGGAAGTGATCTCATTATATTAATAATAGCATATAAATATTTTGATAGAGTTGAGGTTTGGCTGGGGGAAGATATTAACTTAATACTGTTCTAGTAGGAGTGTGAAACAGAAAATGAGAATGGTTTTGAATTAATTATCACGTAGTAGAATTTTTCCAGGAAATATAGCACATAGATGTACAGTGGTAACAGAAGAGGAAAATTAATCAGCTTGTGTCCTCTTTCATATTTGTGTTATTAAAAGAAGGATTAAGAAACATCTAAGACAGGAGACAGAATTACTCTCCAAATGAATGCTATCAATCACTGTGGAAATTGGATGAAAGAATCTCAAAAATTATATGAAAATCACTTAAATTATTATGATATTGCAGAAAAAGGGATCGTTTGTCTTGAGATGATGTGACAGGCAAAGATAATGGGGCAATTAATGAAAGTTAAAACAGCCTGACCATTTCAAACAGGGGTGACTGAGACAAGACACCCAACACAATTTTGAGGGAAATAAATCAACAGATGTTTCTGACATCATTTGGCAAATGCAATGCTCAGATTATTACTTAAAAACTGAGGTGGACCGCATTATAGTGCAGAGAAGCATTAGAAATAGTTGTTGGCCGCCCTCATCTGGAATAAATTTGCATAGACTCTCCTGCAAGTATTTGCGGATTAACAGGCATTATACTTTGTTTACAAAAAGAAATGCTAGGGGAACTAGCAACTGCTGGGGCAGCTGTTGGTGAAAAGAAAGAGAAACAGAAGGGTCATTGTTTCCCATGGACTAGAAGAATTTTAGAATGGTGAATGTCTCAATAGCATAATATTTAAAACTCTTTAGAAGTTTATCCATATAAAATGATATGCATGATACCCTTTCACTAACAGTTTTGCAAACCGCAGTGACAAAAGGGGTAAGGGGAGAGAGAGGGAGAGGGAGAGAGAGAGAGAGTGAGAGAGAGAGAGAGTGAGTTTGCCATACTGTCAGAGAGGCAGGCTGAGTCAGTGGAGGAAAACTACTGGGAATCTATATTGGTGGTAAGAATTTGTACTGGTAAAGAGATGGGTGTTGTAATACTGTATGACTGAAACTCAATCATGAACAATTTTGTAACTATATTTCACAGTGATTCCATTAAAAATTTAAAATTATATTTCATACATAAAAAAGTTTATCCATAGCTAAAGAATGTTGTTAGCCACATTTAGAGGTTTAAAAGCTTTTCTTTGAGATATATAGGCTCTTTTAATAAAGAAAACTTTATGAAGCAAAATATGCAAAATTTGTTGCCATTTATTTTGGAGGATAGGATATAATAAAAACATCTTTGTATATTTGCAAATGTTTGTATCTATAAAATATAGACATGGAAATAATGAGGAGTTTTTATATTAGTACATGTCTTATACCACTTTACCATAAGAAGTAGTCAGTGAAAGTTTTGCAACTTCTTGGGCAGATATATTTATTTCACCCAGAAAGCAATTCCTTGCCCAAAATTTATCCTTTCAACCAGTCAAAAGAACAGTTGAGGTTATTATATTCCAGAGATGTGTGTAAGGTTTCAGATTCCTTCTTCTGACTGTTTATCGGTAACAGTGTTGTCATTTCCCAATTTTCGAGGCCTTTGCTAAATTCAGAAGTTCAGAGAAGCTTGACACAACTGTGTTGAATTATTTAGTAGTATTTAAATTCAAGGGATTCATCACTACTACAGATCAATCATAATAAGAAAAATATGAAACTATAAAGACATGAGATAAGATGACCAAACTAAATAACAAATATATATGGTAAAGATTTCTGAGAGTTATGCTTTAGAAAAAAGCATATATTGATAGGTTAAATTAATTTATGATACCAATGGCACTAAAAATCACTGGAGAAGATGATATTAGCTAGTGGATAGTGCTGATAAAACCATCTTATTTCATGGAGATTATTTTATGTAAATACTAAAATGCTATATGAATCCATATTTCTATATTCATGTATACTATATGTATTTCTATATATAGCATTCATATGTATACAGCATTCTGTATGCCCTCAAGAAGATCTATAGCTCAATATGAAATATGAAACTATGGGGGCTGGAGTGTAGCACAGTAGGTAGGGCATTTGCCTTTCATGAGGCCGACCCGGGTTCGATTCCCAGCATCCCATATGATCCCCCGAGTATCGCCAGGATTAATTCCTGAGTACAGAACCAGTAGTAACCCCTGTGCATCACTGGGTGTGACCCAAAGAGCAAAAAAAAGTGAAATAAATATGAAACTATAAAATTAATAAAGACTAGCTATAAGAGTATTTTGAAGACTTAAGGCTCAGAAGAACTTCAGTTTTGCTATTGTTGTGGAGGCCTTCCCTATAGGTGCCTGTGTCCCACAATAGTCACTTCTAGTGGTACTGACATGCATGTGGAACCAGAAATTCATTTGACGGCCTCACACAGCAAGGCATGTGCTCTACCATATGAACCACATTCCCACCCCTGGAAAGAGCTTCTTGAAGAAACTCCTAAAGTGTGTATGAACTTCGGTGATTACAATAGTAATAGCCATTTTGGTGGGTGGAAATGAAACGGCATAATGAGGTTAAATGTTTTCATCTTCCATGATCTTGCAGCTCTATTCAGGATACGAAACATAAAGAATTCTCATGCAGTCAATAAAGAGAATATTTAAATTTGCCACAGTATGTTTTCAGTAGCAGGAAATTGGAGACAACTTATTTGGGTAATTATTTTACAATATACACATATACTAAATGAACACACTCTATAGCTGAAGCTTCTAGAGTTACATGCTTGTTATAACTCAAGGAATTTGAAATAAAAGACATTACATGTAAATAAGTGCAGACCTTGGAAGTGATAAGTGAAGCATCATCCCTATGTATGCTCTGGAATGCCATGTAATATTAGAAACAACTAGATATGCCTATATAATTATAAATAGCTCTTTAAATATAATGCTGAGTTAAAACAACAAAATATCAGTGCATAATACATTGAGTGAATATTCAACAAACCAGAAAATTTAATGTGGGAAATGGAAATAATGGATGAGGTTAAAATGATTAAATACGTAGAATAAAATTTTGGCCTTCCAGGGATAAATGACATGTTCTTTGATTTATGTAATATGATTAATTCAGACCTCTACACATAAAGATCAAAGCAAAGCAAATTACCTAATAACACATATCTGGTGATAAGTGCTGCTAGACTAGGTATTATTCAGAGAAGGGGACATTTGTCTATTTTCAGTGAACACAAGTAAAGCAGATAACCTGAGGGGGAGGAGTATCCTAGTGGACTGGAAAGCAAAACAAAATATTCAACATAAACAAATCTATGTTGGGTCTTGAATTCTTATAGCACCATGCCAGCTTTGCAAATCATCTGAATTCTCAACCTCAATTTCCTGATTTGTTCATGGGAAGGATAGTTTTGCAGATAGCACAGTGGTAAGGCATTTGCCTTACAAGTGGCCAACATGGCCGACCCGAGTTCGATTCCTCCGCCCCTCTCGGAGAGCCTGGCAAGCTACCGAGAGTATCTCGCCGCACGGCAGAGCCTGGAAAGCTACCCATGACGTATTCGATATGCCAAACACAGTAACAACAAGTCTCACGATGGAGACGTTACTGGGCCCGCTCGAGCAAATCGATGAACAATGGGAGGATCATGACCGTGACCCATTACAAAAGTGTTTTGGGTATTTTAAGGGTCAGGACATATTACAGCTCACACAAGAGTTTTTCAAAAATATTTTATAAAGGCACCATGATTTATAAAGTTATTTATTCATAGTAGAGTTTCAAGCATACAATGTTCCAACGCCAATCACAGTACCAGTATCAGTTTCCCTCCACTAGGGTCCCTAGTTTCACTCCCACCACCAAGCCTACCATCTTGACAAGCACTTTCTTTTTTCTGTTGTTCTTTGTTTTGTAATTTATTTGTTTTAATGAATCACCGTGAGATACAGTTAGATATTTACAAACTTTCATGATTACGTTTCAGTCATACAATGTTTGAATACCCATCCCTCCACCAGTGCACATTCTCCACCACCAATGTTCCCAGTGTCCCTCCTGCCACCCCCACCCCTTCCCATCCCCCGCCTCTGTGGCAGACACATTTCCTCTTTCTCTCTCCTCTTGGGTGTTATGGTTTGCAATACAGGTACTAAGCAGCCATCATTTTTGGTCCATATTGACAAGCATTTTCTCTTTGACTTTTTTGGGTCATGCCTCGTGATGCTCAGGGTTACTCCTGACAGGTTCATTTTAAAGTTTGTTTGTTACAGTTTGGATCTCCTGCTTTCAGGGTTGTTGGTTCTGTGGTTTACGTATATAGATACATTGGACCACTACACTGGCTGTCAGAGGCCCCTTGTCCCTTGCCTCTACTCCCGCCTACCTCTATTTTCCCCTTTAGGTTTCTTTTCTTCCCTTTCTTTCTCAGTTTTGTAATCTCGGAACGAGGGTAATCTAGGTATACTGCCCTCTTTTTTTCCTTTATTCGCCACAGTTGATTATGCTCAGGGCTGTCTCCTGGCTCTGAGCCCAGGGATCACTCTTGGAGGTGCTCAGGGGAACATATGAGGTGCTGGGGATTGAACTTGAGTCAGCCATGTGCAAAGCAATTGCCCTACCCATTGTGCTATCTCTCCAGCCAAAAGGTATCTCCCTTTTGATACCTTGAATCCCCTCCCTGTTATTCTATATACCACAAAGTGGGAACACCTGGTATTCGTCTTTCTTCTGACTTACTTTGCTTAATATGCTATCCTCCAGTTCCATCCAAGTTACAGCAGATTGCATGATTTCATCCTTTCCTGCAGCTGCATAGTGTTCAGTTTATCTAAATATGACATGTTCACTATCACCTCATCTTTCATTGGATGCCTTGATTGATTCCATATCCTAGCTATTATGCTAATTGCTTTAATGAATAATGGTGTACCTATGTCCTTTTGTATGAATGTTTTTGTGTTCCTGGGGAAGAGACCAAGAAGTAGAATTACTGGGTCATATGACAGTTCTATTCTTATTTTTCTGAGAACCGTACTATTTCCTCAGGGAGTGAACCAGGCAGCATTCCTAACAGCAGTGAATCAAAGTTCCTTTTTAAACACAGCCCCACCAACACAGAGTGTTCCCAATTTTTTTTTGTTTGCTTTTGGTATGTTCCACTCTCATTGTGTGAGATGATACCTCATTTTCATCTTAATTTGAATTTTCTTTTCTTTTCGTTTTGTTTTGGATCACACCCGACAATGCTCCGGGGTTACTCCTGGCTGGCTCTGCACTCAGGAATTTCTCCTGGTGGTGCTTGGAGGACCATGTGGGATGCCAGGGATTGAACCTGGGTTGGCTGTGTGCAAGGCAAACATCCAACCCACTGTACTATCGCTCCAGCCCAATTTGAATTTTCTTGACAGTAAGAGATAGGAGCAATTTTTGTGTGTCTATTGGCCATTTGTCTGTGTTCTTCAGAGAAGTACTTGCTCATTTTCTCTTCCCACTTTTTGACAGGGAAATTTTAAAATATTTGTGAGTCTTTATATACCTTGCCTATTAAACACGGATGTGTTGAGTGTAAATATTTTACACTTAAGTTGGTTTCAAATATTCTATTTATGCTACTGACTCCTACTCTGTCAGCCACCATTTTCCTTACTTATTTGTAATCCCATACTTACTTTCTGATTTCCTGGATTTACTTCAAAAAATTCAGAATGCCCCCAACTAGACCATCACTCTCAGCTCTCTCTACCTCCAAAACTAAAGCATTATCCTCAGTTCTACTATTTTTCCTCACAGGCCCTCTCAATAAATAGTAGTGCTCTCCTAAGACAGATTTCTCAAAATGTCACCACTGCCCTTCCTCACTCATTTATCACTCCTTCCAAACAGAAACAAAGTTGTGCTCATTGTAGCTTTTTAATTGCTGTTCTTATCCTCAAAATAACTATCTTCACTCTAATATTCATTCTTAGTTGCTTAAATCACATTTAAAAAACCCTTAATATTGACCTTCTTTCCCTTAGTCTTTTTTGCCCTGTTTGAACTAATTTAAAATTAACTTTTAAAATGCAAATAATCAAATAATATTACTTCGCCGCCTTGCTCAAAATCCTGCTGTGAATCCCCATTTTCTGAAGCATAATATATAGTTTATGATGGTCTGACCTTTACTTATAGTCCTTAAGCCTCTACATGAGTGTCTCTCTAACAGCAGATCATGACACTTTAGTTTCATGACCTTTATATTAATGGATGTTGACCAACATTTTAAAATAAAATTCAATACAATAGAAACTTTGTTTAGCATTTGTAGTGTGACTATAGTATCTTGACATTTTTATTCACGCATTCATTCACAGATACATAATACGTATGTGCATATGTGCACAGATTACAAAATTTATTTATTTTATAATTTATTTATTTTTGATTACAACATTACAAAATTTATTTTGTAAGCGGTGCATATACAAAATTTATTCTGGTTTTAAAATTTGTTTCTTATCTTGACACCAGAATATTCTTCTATCTTACTGTCACTTATATATGCCAAGCAACTCTAACAGACTGTTCAGCTTCCTAAGCATACCATGGTTTTGTTTTCTTCCAGGGATATCTACTCACACTTCCTGACATGACCATGCTTCACCTGACTTGGATAGTTAATTCTTTATTCATTTACCTTAAAAATCAACTACCTCTTCAGGGAACTTATTTTTTTAAATTTTTATTAGTGAAACACCATGAGATACAGTTGTAGACTTACAAATTTTTGTGCTTGGGTTTCGATTATACAGTGATCAAATACCCATCCCTCCACCAGTGCCCATTTTCCACCACCATGGATCCCAGTATCCCTCCCACCCCCATCCCCGCCCCCATCCCACCCTGCCTCTGTGGCAGGGCATTCCCTTTTGTTCTCTCTCTCCTTTTGGGTGTTTTGGTCTGCAAAAGAGGCATTGAGTGGCAATCATGTTCGGTACATAGTCTACTTTCCACATGCATCTCCCCTCCTGGGAGGATCCTCCAAACACCCTTTATTTGGTGCTCCCTTCTCTATCTGAGCTGCCTTTTCCCCTAGAATGTCCGGCTGGTCTCTAAGCCATGAAGTAATCCTCCCGGTACTGATCTCGGCTATTCTTGGGTATTAATCTCCTATTTTGTTACTTTATGTCCCCAGATGAATGCAATCTTTTTATGTCTGTCCCTCTCTTTCTGACTCATTTTGCTTAGCATGATACTTTCCATGTGGTACCACTTGTATGTAAAATTCATGGCTTCATCTTTTCAATAGCTACATAGTACTCCATTGTGTAGATGTACCAAAGTTTCTTTAACCAGTCGTCTGTTCTTGGGCACTCAGGTTTTTTCCAGATTCTGGCTATTGTAAAGAGTGCTGCAATGAACAAACAAATGTAGATGTCACTTCGACTATACATTTTTGCCTCTCTGGGATATATTCCCAGGAGTGGTATTGCTGGGTCAAATGGGAGCTCAATTCCCACATCCAAAAGAACAAAAGCAACCTATGCTGGTGCGGATGTGGCGAGAAAGGGACACTCCTTCACTGCTGGTGGGAAAAACAGTAGGGAAGTTATTTTTAATCCTTACATATCCTAGAGCAGTAGACAATGTCATTTCTTTTTGACCCTATATGAATCTATACTTCATCTATTTGCTGTCCATTACACAATACTGTAACTTTCTTATTTAGGAACTCTTTACTCACTAATAGCTCCCTGTGAACAGGGTATATGTTACTTCATTTTAATTTTTATATTGCACAAAATTGATGGATCAGACAAGATAATTTCCAAAATGCCTCTCCAGCTTTAAATTCTTAAACTAAAATAATTATTGGATTTGACATTATAGAGAATATTTATGACACATTTTATAAATGTTAACTGACTTAATTGTGGCTGAATTCCTATTTAGTATCTGACTGTTTAGACATCTTTATGCCTATTACTTACTGAATGTCAAGTAGTTGTGATATGGGACATTTTTTTCATATAGGACAGATCGTTACCAAGGTTTGTTACCATTGGAAGAAAAAATATTAAGATTTAATGATTAGATGGGAGTACCTAGTCTCTTTCTCTTGGCCTGCAAACATGCTGATTCAAAATATCACTGGGCTATTATACTCCAAATATATAGTTGCCTGGCTTAATGAAGATAACATATATCACTATCATTTATGTTTTAACCTGGATGTCCTATGTTTCATATGTATTCACTTAATAGTACATTTCCACCACATATATTTTAAACTAAGGTATGTTTCTTAACACCCAGTCATTTGAATACCTAATAAAATATCCTCCCCCTTAGTATTTTCCAATAAACTAAAATTACTTTTCTCTAAGGGAATTTTGCAACTATAGAATTAATGACAGTGCTAGAACCACCAATTTCATTAAAGCCGAAAGCAAAAAGAGGAGGATAAAAAGCTTTAGAAAACTACTTACCTAATGAAAACAAATCAGTGGTAAGGAAAGGACATTGTTATAAAGTGCCCTCACCCTGCTGAATAGCCATCCTGTTTTTTCTATTATAGAGGAAAAAAATCCTGAGAATTCTTAGGGTCAGTTAATTTCTTCTCTGATTTTTAGTGATACATATTTTTAATTCCAAGCTTATATTTCCCGACAGTTGCTAATTTGTTCACTCTTATAATTCTAGTTTTAAAGTGCCTTTGTAGTTCTGTATCACTTCAGCCTAAAATAAAAATCATAATTAAAGTATAAAACTCTAGGAACTTTGAACTAGATCTCTTCTTGCTTTCATTTCTCTGTTGAGTCCAGTCCCCTACCACTTGCACTTCTATGAGTTTGGTTTATTTTTTAATCATCTTAAGTTTAAATCATGCTCCAATTTTCTTGAAGAAGCCAGAAGATCTCTAAAAGCATCTTTGATTCCTTTGACTCAACCTCCATTTATTCACTCAGGATGTATTTTTAAGTACTTGCTGCGTTCTAGTCACTTTTGTGGGGATCAGATTAACATGCCTCCCCACGTAAAGTTTACATTCCAGTAGATAGCTAAGTGTCTTTTCATAACATAAATAATATATTAGTGAACATTTTGTTGTTGTTTCACATTGAGCAGCACTCAGGAGTTTCTCCTGCGTTTGTGCCCAGGGGTCAATCCCAGCTTGGGGAACCATGCAGTGTTGGGGATTTGACCTGAGTTGGCCACATACAAGGCGAAGTTCTAGAGCTCTGTGCTGTCTTTCCAACACTTAGTGAACATTCATGAATGTTAGTATGGTTTGATTGCAATACAACCCTAAAGGTATTTTACTCAGGAATACACGAGTTAATAAAATATCCACACACATTGTTAAAGTTGGATCTTATTAAGATACAGGGTGGTATGTTAATAATTTCTCTTTGCATTCCCATTACACATGCAATAACACTTTGTTGCTCACCCCTACGGGGGAAAAACACCTTAAATGAGTAAAATCAATGCAGTTAGAAACTGTCAGAAAATTGTTTAGATCAGGGAGGAGCCAGCAGAAAAAAAAATAAAAAAGGGAAACTGCTTAGACCGTTTTTTTTTAGATCCAGAACCTTACAGATGAGAATATTATATACATAAAGGAAATTTTCATTTAACTTTCAGAGACCAGAAACCAACATCTCACAAATTTCAGTAGTTTCCTCAAGGCTGTTCTCTTTCCAACCTGAGTCAAGTAGCAAATAGCTGTTGCTAAGACAACTCTGTACAAGGCTCTCCATGTGTTCTGCCCTTGGCTGTGCACTGTGGCTGAAAGATAAACAAACAAACAGTCCCCATCCATAATTTGACACACTGTTCCTGAATACTGACTCTTTCATTATGCTGAGTTATCTTTCCTAATTAACTTTCCTTATAATCTTTGCTTATTCACAGAATGATGAAATTCCTGGATTTACAAAATAATTAGGGTCCTTGTAGGAAGACTTTCTCCTAACTTTTGGTATCCTGTATGCTCTACATTTCAAGAGTCTGACAATTGATTTCAGCTTCCTTTCAAACCCGTACAGTAATGAAAACTTCATTTTTATGTATGAAACTATATTCAAATCCTAGTATTATAAGGTTTTTCTCTACTTTGTTGAAATATTTCCCCCCTGAAAATTCACTTAATGGTTCTAATTCTTTCATTTAAGCATTCCACTTAAGCTTATCTTGGCTTTCCTAAGACTTGCTCAGGGGTTAGAGACAGTCGCTATCCCTCCCCTTGCCTTTCCTGACAGGATTTCTAAATTCCCTCTTTCCCATAACCTGCTAGAGGCCAGTAAATAGACTTTCTACAGTTCAGCTTTCACAGTAAACCATAGAATATAGAAATGGACACAACTATTCTAGAAATGAATATAGGTGTACTAGACCTTCATAATTTTTTCCCAAGAAGCCCCAATAAGGTGAGCTGGTGGTCAGTTTTACATGCAGCACAGACATTTGGGGCGGGGGTGGGGGAGGGTTTTATTTGATTGAAATGTCCAAATGCAAACAACTTGAGGGCTAAATTTAAAAGGTTTGTGCTTCTGCTTTTTTGTTGTTTTATTGGGGCTACACACAGTTTTATTCAGCACTTACTCCTAGCCCCACACACGTGACAGTGCTCATGGTATACCATCAGGATATTCTGAGGATCAAACCCAGGTGGGCCCGGTACAAGGCAAGTACCCTGCCCAATATACTATCTCACCCCCAATCCCACCGTTTTATTTTAGTGATTACTACAGGGATTCACAGTGACAATTATCTTGTTCAAATTTAACAAGCATGGCAACTGCTGACAAGGAAAAATGCATCTAAGCCTTTAGTAGAAGATAAATTATGTAGGGGTCAGAGGAATAATACCTGTATTGAACCCAGGTTGGCTGCATGCAAGGCAAATGCCCTACCTGCAGTACTATCTCTCCTGCCATTCTGGCTGTGTCTTGACATGGTGCAGACTGCACTCTCTGGGAGTCTCCTATATAAGAGAACTGATTCCTTTCATATGGCCCAACCTCATGATCTAATCATATCCCTGAAACTACAATTCCTAGCACTATCCAATTAGGGGTTAGGTGTTAACACAATTTGATGTGTTTGATGCACACATATATATATATATATTTTATTTTTAAAAATTTTTTATTAGTGAAACACCTTGAGGTACAGTCATAGACTTACAAATTTTTGTGCTTGAATTTTAATTATACAGTGATTGAGTACCCATCTCTCCACCAGTGCCCATTTTCCACCACCACTGATCCCAGTAGCGCATATATTTTTAACTTTATCAAAATTCACTTCAGAGTCTGTAGCTTACATATTTGCTTTATAAGCTAACCTTTAATCTTCACGATCATAAATGTAGTATGTATACAGGTGCATGATACTTAAACAAAATTGAGTAAATTCGCACTCAAGGAGAAACTCTTTAGAATTCTCACTCGCTTTTCCATTCACTACTAGATTTTATTTTATTAATTTTCAGCAACTTGCAGAGTAAAGAAATGCATAATATTAAGACAAAATCAAAATTAAAGCAAAATCAAGCCTGTAGGATAGCAGAAATAGTTTTGAATTCTCCACCAGTTCCCCACTCATAAAGTATTTGAAAACTAGCTTCAAGGAAGAGTTGTTTGAATACCCAGCATCTGCATATTGCCTTTCATTCTACACCTTCCATTTCTTTAGAGGTGGTTTTTATATAAGTGTTAGTATTTACAATATTTAACATATTAGATTTTAGGAAAAAAATAATTTATGTATAATTCTGGTTTTGATTTAAAGGCATTTTAAGATAGTAACTCACATGTATTAACCCCAAGCTACAACAAAATCACGGTCCTTTGCAACGTATGTATATGAACACGCGAACAGATGAGTGTACAAATATCTGCATATATGTATTTATGTAGGTGTACTTGTTGCTCTGACAATTTAGTATAGATTGTTGGTTCTATATTTAGCTTTAGTATTACCAATAACTCCTTTGATCTTTGGGCCAAATGAACTTTTATAGTTTCTCAAAAGTACACTGAGATATTGACTTCTTTAATGATTAAAAAGGTTTCCCTGATTCTGATCTTCTTCAAAAATAGCGTGTCCAGATGCCCTGGTTTGATCTGCAGAACTCAAGAATAGTTTGCCATTGCCCTGTGGCATTATCTACCCATGTGGAGAGTGTGAGCATATCCTACCTTTCCTCTTTGGTTGGTGACTTCATTTTTCTGCTAGAATGCCTTAGAGACGATTTATTTATACGCGAAAGCTTGTTGCACCTTTGCTTTATGAAACCTTATTCAATTTTTGTTAGTATGACCTTTTCAGATTCTGCTCTTAACTTTTTTAATATTCCCTTTCCTATAGTTATCACCAAATACAGCCTTTTGTTTGAATTGTTGCATTCCTTATTTTTGGAACATCAGTTATCCATATGATTGTCTTTTCATACGAAGAATTGGTGGCATTTATTTTGTATCTTTGAATAGCAGGGATTGGAATTGTATTTTTGCTGTTTTAGTATGGAGATGTCAAGTTGGTTAGATTTAAAATTTTAAATCTCATAAGTCTATTCATTTCTTACACAAAAATTATTAGTTTGGGGAAAAAATAAAATATATAAAATACATGGGCTGGAGTGATAGCACAGCGGGTAGGGCGTTTCCCTTGCATGCGGCTGACACGGCCAACCCAAGTTTGATTCCTCTGCCCCTCTAGGAGAGCCTGGCAAGCTACCAAGAGTATCTCGCCCACATGGCAAAGCCTGGCAAGCTACCCATGATATATTTGATATGCCAAGCACAGTAACAAGTCTTACAATGTTACTAGGCCCGCTCGAGCAAATCAATGAACAATGGGAGGACAATGACAGTGATAAAATATATGAAAATATAGATAATACATTATACATTGGACTCATGTGTTTATTACTCAACTTAAAAACAACATAAGTAAATCTACAGGGAATAAAAGAGTAAGATGGACTATGTTTTAATGTAAATGACCAGAAATTGAGAAAGTTCATGAAGCAAAAAACTTTGGACTTTGGACAACAGGAGATTCAGGCCTGTGATCATTCTTTTTTCAAAACTTTATTTTATTAAAGACCATGAATTACAAAGTTATTCATAGTTGGGTTTTTGGCTTACAATATTCCATCACCAATCCTGCCACCAGTGTCAACTTTCCTCCACTAGGATTCCCAGGTTCCCTCTTCTATGCCCCACTCCCCCAGCCAGACTGCTATCTTTACAGGCATCTTTTAAATTTGGTCATTAATATTTGGGTCTCAATTTCAGCGTTATTGACTCTGTGGTTTGAATAGTAAGATCTATCATGCCTTAGTACCATCAATGTACCTGAGTGCCTTTGACCCCTGTCCCCATTGCTTCTCATCTATCTCTTATACCCGTCCCCTCCACCATATTTCTTTTCCTATCCCTATGATATGGGAAGGATGATAT
Source organism: Sorex fumeus (assembly GCF_029834395.1). Lineage (NCBI taxonomy): Eukaryota > Metazoa > Chordata > Mammalia > Eulipotyphla > Soricidae > Sorex > Sorex fumeus. The sequence continues at coordinate 25,720,024 of NW_026606143.1, read as the reverse complement.
ATGCCCCCCTGTCCCTTAAATCATTGTATTTCCTTATCCAGTTACTCTAAAGTGTTTGTCCTTCTTCTGGTTTACTTCATTTAACATGATATATTCTAGTTCCATTCATGTTGCAGCAAATTGCATGATTTCATCATTCGTTATAACTGCATAATATATCCAGTGTGTATATATACCATATCTTCATGATACACTGACATCTAGGCTGATTCCAAATCTTAGCTATTGTACTAAGTGATACGATGAATAGTGGTGTGCATAGGTCCTTTTGAATGAATGTTTTTCTGTACTGGAGGTAGATATCCAAGTCTGTGATCTTTATGAAAAGAGAAAACTGTGCGGTAACACTTATAACTCTCCTGGTCTGTTTCCTGGAGGTGTTAGCTGTACTGTCCTATAGCAAATGGAATTCCAGGCAAAGCATGAATGTTTTCCTGATTTGAAGAGTATCTGGAGACTTAGGTGGCTGCAACTTGCAGAGCAGACAATGGGAGAGGAGGGAGCTTTACACAGTAAAAGCAATAGAAATCAATATAGGAGTGCCCTTGAGTCTTGTCTTAAAAATGAATCCATAAATGCAAATGGAGCAATTCCCGGAACCTGGGAAAAACGTTCACCAGAAAGCTGTCAGCTGAACAGATCCCAGGCGTCACATGGCACTGGGGCTGCACACTGGTTCCAGTTTCAACTTTTTCTGTGCCCAGCATCAATTGCCTGAGTGAGATTAAGCCTCTAAATGATTGCAACCCCAATCTGGGAGCTATCACAGCTCATGCTTTATGGAACAGAGTCAGGGTCTCTCAACCAAGGCCTACGTTGATTGAAAATAGGCATAACAAATGTCAGATGGCCCTCAAATCTGGGAGAAGTTTCTTACTCAGCAGTATATATCCAGAACACATCCTAGATGCTTTTACTTTGCAGTTGCTCCGTGGAACCAGAGAGTTAGGGACATCCATCCCCAAATAGTCCACAATCTCTGTATATTCCTTGCTTTTTTTAAGTCTGTGTTCTCCCTTGAACACATATCTCTGCTTGTTTCTTGTTTACTTACTTTCTCTTTAAAGCCCAATGTTTTCCCTTGAACAGATCTCTCCCCTCCCCCATCTTCATTTCCCCATTCTGGAGAATCTCAGGTACTCCCTTGAACACGTACACCTCTCTTTCTCTCCCCTCATGTCTTGCTAACTAAATTTTGTTGAATGAAAACTAACTTGCTGAGAAGGGACCAGTATGAAAATAATAGTTAGAAATGATCACTCTGGACAAGAACTAAGTATTGAAAGTAAGTAAAGGGATATACACAACAACCTTTCAGTATCTGTATTGCAAACCATAATGCCCAAAAGGAAAAAGGGAGAGAGAGAAAGAGAGAGAAAGAGAGAGGGAGGGAGAGAAGAAAAGTGCCTCTCACAGAGACAAGAGTGGCGGGGATAGGGAGGGAAACTGGGAACAATGGTGGAGGGAAATGTATGCTGATGAATGGGCGAGTGTTGGAACATTATACGACAAAAACCCAATCATGAACAACCTTATAACTGTGTATCTTAGTGTGATTCAATAAAAAGAACTTTTAACTATCTTGCTGCACCAAAAAATGGGTCTGCGGAGAGTGGTTCCTCTTTCACCTATCAAAGCACTGCAAACAGTTGTTATAAGTCGTAAGTCCTTTCCCAGACATTTGGCCCTAGAAGAACAGCCTGTGAATAAAAGGATCTTCAGGGAGAAGTGCTCCACTGTCATCCTTGTTCCTCCATAACAGCTGCAAATTTGGAGGTGTTGCTGGTGTTTTTCAAAGTTTTCCTTTAAGCATCTCCTATCACTCCCTTTCTTGCTCAGAAAGGCTTTCTTTCTTTAGTCTGAAATTCATGTTATCCATTTCAAAAGTATTTTCTAGTTCAACTTCTAAGGAAGAATTTTCCTTTTCCCCCTCTCCTCTGTTCTTAAAGGTCAGGTTTTATTTTATCGCCTTATCCATTTTTGGGGGAAGTGCCACCCTCAATGCTCAGGGCCTACTCCTGCCTCTGTTCTTAGGGATTACTCCTAGTAGGGCTCAGGGAACCAACCATATGGGGCATCAGAGATTGAACCCAGGTTGGCTGTGTACGAGGCAAGTGCCCAACCCACAGGACTCTCAGGCCCCTCTCACCATATTCTCGAACATGCTCATCTAGCTAGAATATCCTGTTTATTTTATTTTATTTTATTTTTGGGTCACACCCAGCGATGCACAGGGGTTACTCCTGGCTCTGCACTCAGGGATTCTTCCTGGCGATGCTCAGGGGACCATATTGGATGCTGGAAATCCAAATTGGGTAGGCTGCGCGCAAGGCAAACACACTATCCACTGTGCTATCACTCTAGCCACCCATCCTGTTTATTTTAAACAATCTATTATGACCATAGAGTGTTCCTTGGATAGCAGTAATTTAATATTGACAGATTCTATGAGGAAAGCTTTCTGTAAATGAAAAAAAATCTACTACAAAGAATATATAAGCCTTCCCCACTGGGTCTCACCACCACTGCCGTCGCCTCCACACCCAACAGTTGGTGTGCTCTGTGTCATTCTCATTCTCTGTGTCCACCTGGGTTAAGAAAATCACTGCCAAGCCCGTGAGGATCATTGATGGAAGGCTCATGGGCTCCAGCATCACCTGATCACTGCAACAGCCAGAAACATGGTCATACTCGTGGAACAAACCGAGGACTTCCCATGAAGGCAATAAAGGGCATTGAGCAAAGACTGGGAGAAGAGGCCAAAAAGAAGTTTGTAGAAAACCCCAAGGCTGGTGACAAGCTCATGCAGAAGAGCCTGAGCGCCCTCTCGACAGCACAATTGCTGTGCCTGTCGCACAGCACAGACCTGGTGGTGGCGGCTGTCGGGGAGAACCTGCAGGTGAAGAAGAAGAGGAAGAAGCTTTTCTGGAGACTGCACAAGTTCACCGCCCAACACACCATCTTCTCCAGCAACAGTTCCTCACTGCAGAACCTGAGCATCACCAACGCCACCACCCAGGCTCCATTTCTTTAAGCCGGTGTCCAGGATGAAGCTGGTGCAGGTCATGAAAATGCCGATGACAGTTGCAAGACAGTCGAAAGCATTCTGTGTCCTGCACGGAGAGTCCTGGGCTCATCACCAACAGTCTGGGCACTTTGAGGCTGTATAAATGAGATGATGTGTCTAAGGGCCAGGAAGTTGAAGACCGGGTACTCCACTGGTGCCTTCAAACTTGCTGATGATGGCCGGCTCAAACTGGATTCAAAGAATCCCTTGTTTACACTAGTTAGAGTAGTAGCAGGTTCCTGCCTTTGGGAACCAACTCTCTGAGTTTGTCCATTTAGGGCTGTTCTCAGGGGCTTTACACCCTTGGTGCCTTGGAGCATTTTTTGAGCATTGTCATGTTCACAGATAATCGCTCAAGTTCCTTCTCTCAATGAGTGTGGCTCAGGCTCCTTCCTTGCTCCACAAAGCAGGTGGTGGTGACTGCACCTGCCTCCCCCCTCAGATGCCCTTCTCCCTTGCAGCTTGTGCCTTCCTCCACTAGAAACAGAGAGTCCCACCCCACTCCTCCCTGTGCTGCTGGGCTGCAGGCAAGGCCTTTCGGGGAGTGGGGGATGGTTTCTCTGGTCCCCCAGCTTTCTTACCGATGCAATTTGAGTGATTATTGACTCTCTCTTTTTCATGAGAAAGCAAAGTGCCTCTAAAAATGGGCTCAAAACACTCCTGAAATTTATATGGAACAATAAGCCCCCATGAATAGCTAAAGCAATTCTTGGGAAAAAGAAAATGGGAGGAATCAACCTCCCTAACTTCAAACTCTACTACCAAGCAGTAATAATTAAAACAGCATGGTACTGGAACAAAGGCAGAACTGCAGACCAATGGAACAGGGTTGAATACACTGACATCTCCCCTCAATCATATGATCATCTAATTTTTGATAAAGGTACAAGAAATGTGAAGTGGAGTAAGGAAAGCCTCTTTAACAAATTGTGCTGTCATCACTGGATGACTACATGCAAAAAAATGGGCTCGGAACTCTGCCTAACACAATGTACAAAAGTAAGATCAAAATGGATTAAAGACCTCAACATCAGACCAGACACCATAAGGTACATTGAAGACAAAGTTGCCAAAACCCTCCATGACATTGAGGCTAATGGTATTTTCAAAGATGCCACGCCACTGGCCGAGCAAGTGAAAACAGAGATAGATAAATGGGACTATCTTAAACTAAGAAGCTTCTGCACCTCCAAAGAAACAGTGACCAAAATACAAAGACAGTCTACAGAATGGGAAAGGATATTTGCCGTATACACATCTGACAAGTGGTTGATATCAAGGATATACAAAGTACTGGTTAAACTCCACAAGAAGAAAACATCCAACCCCATCCAAAAATGGGGCAATGAAATGAAGAGAAACTTTCTCAAAGAAGAAATCCGAATGGCAAAAAAGCACATGAGAAAATGCTCTACATCATTAATCATCAGGGAGATGCAAATCAAAACCACAATGAGATACTATCTCACACCTCAGAGACTGGCCCACATTCAAAAGAACAAAAGCAACCGATGCTGGCACAGATGTGGCGAGAAAGGGACACTCCTTCACTGTTGGTGGGAATGCGGACTAGTTCAGCCCTTTTGGAAAACAGTATGGATGTTTCTCAAAAAATTAGAAATTGAGCTCCTATTTGACCCAGCAATACCACTCCTGGGAATATATCCCAGAGAGGCAAAAATGTATAGTCGAAGTGACATCTGCACTTGTTTGTTCATTGCAGCACTCTTTACAATAGCCAGAAACTGGAAGAAACCTGAGTGCCCAAGAACAGATGACTGGTTAAAGAAACTTTGGTACATCTACACAATGGAGTACTATGTAGCTATGTAGTACTATGTAGATAAAGATCAATACCAGGAGGATTACTCCATAGCTTAGAGGCCAGCCGGGTATTCTAGGGGAAAGGGCAGTTCAGATAGAGAAGGGAGCACCAAATAAAGGGTGTTTGGAGGATCCTCCCAGGAGGGGAGATGCATGTTGAAAGTAGACTATGGACTGAACATGTTTTCCACTCAATGCCTCTTTTGCAGACCACAACACCCAAAAGGAGAGAGAGAACAAAAGGGAAAGCTCTGCCACAGAGGCAGGGTGGGAGGGGGGGAGGAGGGAGGGATATTATGCATGGTGGTGGAAAATGGGCACTGGTGGAGGGATGGGTATTGGATCATTGTATAACCGAAACCCAAGCACAAAAATTTGTAAATCTACAACTGTACCTCATGGTGTTTCACTAAAAATAAATAAATAAATAAAAATAAAAAATAAATAAAAATGGGCTCAAATTAAAGACAACCTTTCGATCTGAAAAGAGAAATGGAAAGAAATGTTTAATTTTAAATCATTAAAAAATATTTAAAAGTCGGGGCTGGAGTGATAGCACAGTGGGTAGGGCATTTGCCTTGCACGTGGCCCGACCCAGGTTCGAATCACAGCATCCCATATGGTCCCCCAAGCACGGCCAGGAGTAAATTCCTGAGTGCATGAACCAGGAGTAACCCCTGTGCATCACTGGTTGTGACCCAAGAACCAAAAAAAGGAAAAGGAATACTTAAAATTCAAACATTAACCTGGTAAAACATTTTCTGCAAATATAGTATCTTTAGGATGGGCTCTACCCTAAGCACTGTTGACATGTTGAGTTGGAACAGATGGATAAAGAAGCTGTGGTATACATATACAATGGAATGCTCTGTAGCCACAAGGTAAACCAGAGTCATGTGTTAATGTTATGACTTGGGTGGAATTGGGGGGGTAACATGCGTAATCAGTCAGAGCAGAAGGACAAATACAGGATGATCATACTTATCTGTAGTGCACAGAGAAACAAACTTAGGGTATGGACAATATCGATTGATAAAAAACATTGGGTATTGGAATACAGATTTGAGACTACCAGTTCAGGGGGAGAAGTAAGGGAACAACTGGTTGACTGGAATTAATTTAGGAACACCGGTGTAGGGCATGTAACTCTGGGTCACATGGGTGAGACTAAGGAAGGTAATTGTTATGCACCCAAATTGTAACTTTCAATCAAGAGAGAATGGGTGGGAAGGAAGGAGAGGATTCCTAGTGATATAAGGATGGGGTTGAGGGTCATGGGCCCTTAGGTGGCAGGGATGTGTCGTGACCTTAATCATCAATACCATAAACTTGAAACTATTGTAATCCTATTACCTAAATTACAAAAGAGTTTATAAATTGAGTTGGAAATTTTTTGCTATGGGACCTGTCCTATACATTGTAGGATACTCAGTACCATTTCTGATTTCTACCAGACAGGTCTCAGGAGTATACCCATAGTTGCTATAATTACAAGTATCTCCAGACAATGCCAATATCTATGGTGGGTACAGTGTCCACACCCACTTTACAACTATTGTTCTAGAGCTAATCCCTTCATTAACGTGTGCTGTGTTTTTGAAGTTAGGTTATGTAGAGTCTTAAAGCAACCCATTTTTTTCTCACATCACAGTGTTTTGCTGTAAGCTCTTCTATATAGCTTTCCTAGAGGAAGAAAATCTACTATGGCTTCCATATTGATTATTCTACATTGCAGTTGCAGGCTTCCATCATTTCTTCAATTATTGTCCCTTGAATAAGACAGAATAATTTACATATTTTTAAACTGTGCCAGATTAGAAGTGATACAATATTTATGCTCTCTCTGTTCCAATGTATTACAGAGCTTCCATGCTACCACAATCTATGTGTAGTGAGGACTGGGAAAAAAATTACCCAAACATAGGAAAGTAAGGGTTTGGTTAATCTCATTGCCATGGCTAACATGTTACCGGAAATGGATCCTTGAAAATAATTTAAAAGTATTTTTACTGCCAAATATTAAAATTTTAAAATGCTGAGGCTTGAGGGATAGTATTTGAGATAGTATAGTGCTTGCCTTGCACAGCACATGGCCAACCTGGGTTCAGTCCCCAGAATCCTATATGGTCTCCTGAGTCTTACAAAGAGTGAATTGTCCCTGAATGCAGAGCCAGAAGTAAGGCCTGAGTACTTCCAGGTGTAGTCCCCAAACCAAAATTAAAAAAAAAATGTTTAAAGCAATGATTCACCAAAGAAATAGAAATGAATAATAAGCAAATTAAAATTTCAAACTAGCCAATCATCACAAGGGAAAAATATACTATCTTCTATAATGTCATTTAAATTGTCATTTCATGTCAGTATTTAAATAAGATCATGGCAATTTGCTGATGAGGATAAAATATGTTAATATATTGGTGAGTTGATGAATTATAAAACCTATAGGTAATGTCACTATTGTATATCTTATAATACTCATGTTGTTTTATAGAGACATAATTGACATATAAAAATCTATCAGTTTCAGATGTACAACATAATCATTCCACATTTGTAATTATTGAAAAATGATCATTATAATCTATTAGACATCCATCATCTGTAGCATTGTAGCACTGTCCTCCTGTTGTTCATTGATTTGCTCAAGCAGGCACCAGTAGCGTCTCCAATTGTAAGACTTGTTGTTACTGTCTTCAGCATATCGAATACGCCATGGGGAGCTTGCCAGGCTCTGCTGTACAGGTGAAATACTCTTGGTGGCTTGCCAGGCTCTCTGAGAGGGACGGAGGAATCAAACCCGGGTCAATCGCATGCAAGGCAAACACCCCACCCGCTGTGTTATTGCTCTAGTCCCATTCATCATCACACATAATATATTTTTCTTTTGATTGAGCTCTTAAGATCTGTTCTCTTAGAAACTTCTAAATATGCGGTAGAGTATGATTACTTGAAAACACCATGTTATACATTACATTCCCAGAGCTTGTGTTATAATTAGAAGCTTGGTACCTTCTGATACCTATCACCCTGTCCTTCATTTTGCACCATCATAAGTTTTTGTTTTTTCTGTTTTTAGTTTTATTTTGAGACACACCTGGCAGTGCTCAGGGTTTACTCGTGGTTCTGTGCTCAGGGGTCGTTCCTGGAGGACTTGGAATGAATAAGATATAAAATAAGTATTTTATAGCCCTCTGTATTTTACATCAGTGTATTTTATAGCCCTTTCTATATATATTATAATTTATAATATGTTTATACGGCAAAGCCTGGCAAGCTACCTGTGACATATTGTTTATGCCAAAAACAGTAACAACAAGTCTCACAATGGAGATGTTACTGGTGCCCGTTCGAGCAAATCGATGAACAACTAGAGGACAGTGCTATAATTTATTATATAATTATAAAACTATAGTTTTATAATTAAAATTTATCATTATAAAATATTTAAATATAACTTATGAATATTACACATGGTCAGTATAAGTAGATGATGTCTTATTTTCATATGCTCAGTTTAGGATAGTGCCAAGTTAAAGGTGGTATCAGATTAAGAGTTGGAGAAAGATCAAGGACTGTCACAGTGAATGAAAAACTTTGTCATGGAACAGCTAGATAAGCAAATTAAAAATAAAAACAAGGGTCCTGTGATAGCACAGATTGTAGAGTTCTTGTGTTGCTCTCTGCTGACCCACGTTCAATCAGTGGGGACTCATATGCTCCCCTGAGCCCACCAGGAGTGAATCCTGAGTGTTGAGCTAGGAGTAAGTTCTGAGCACAGCTGGGTGTGGCAAAAATAAGTAAGTACAGTATCTCTGTCAGTGGGCTTTGGGGGGACATGAGGTTTGTATAGAAATGATTATAGTCTCAGAGATTATAGTACAGGGATACAGTCCTCACATGCAGGCTTCTGAATTCGACCTCTTAAGGCTCCTGGATCACATCCAAGAGTGACCCTTGAGTACTTTGCCAAAAGTAAGACCCGGGAAACATAGGGTGTCGCCCAAATCCCTCCCCCTGCTAAAAAGAGTGGAAATGTGTTACAGGGTTCAAGAAGTCACTTGGGATATCTATAATGGAAACTAGAACACCAACATTTATTACACAGACCTTTTAAAAATTTACAGCAAATATTTATTATTATATTAGAAGGTAGAAGTATATAAGTTAGCAGCAGAAGGGAAGGCCCTTGTGGGCAACACATTCCTTTAGGCCTTAATTAGAGACAGTTTTGTATCACCCTGATGTAGGTTGCTGATAATTGGGAACAGTTGGCAGAATAGTGAATGAGGTCAAGGAAGTGATTTTTTTTTTGGCACACAGTTCACTGACACCTGTTGTGCTTTATAAATTCAAGTGTATTTTTTCTAAAAATATTTCTGTTCTTCTCTTACTGCCAAACTAGCAACTGTAAGAGTGACTGTTTCTAGCAAGGCATTAACTTATCTTCAAGCATTCCTTTGGTGTGTAGAGGAAAAGCGATACATCAGAATAAGCTGAGAGGGTTAATGAATTTCAGAGGGCTCCTGCTTAAATGGCTCTGCTTTGTGAGAGCTATTTGGGGGCTTGAATGACCTTGTTTTTGTATAGGGTAGGGTTAGATATGGCCTAGAGCAATGGTTTTCAAAGTGTGCTCCAAGACCCTTTTCCTCAGCATCATCTGGGAGAGCCAATGCTTAGGCTTCCAGCCAGGTTTAACAAATCAGGAACTCGGGATGGGGTGGAGCCAAGCACTTTTTTTTAAACAAAGATACTGGGATCTCTGAATATTTACTCCAAATTCAGATGTGGGAATTGCTGGATTAGAGCCATGATCTTTAAACCATGGTTGATGGAACGCCACAGGAATTATGATAAACTTAGTGGAAATTCTGCACCTTGGGACATGTTCCTGAATTACTGAACCATACTCTGCACATCGAGATCCTCTGGTGATTCGTGTGCACACTGCAACTTGACAAGCACTGAGATCCACTCCCAGTGATTCAGGTATTAGGTTTACATAGATTTTAATGTTGGTCGGTATCCATTGCCTTGGTGATTTTTAGTGCCTTGTTGTAGGATAATATACATGAACTGTGCTTATTTAACAAGATAAGTCATGTTATTTATTTATTTTCAAAATCCCTCAGGTGATTCTAATGTTTAACCAGGATTGAGTCCCCCATTTTGAGGGGCCGGAGATCATAAAAACCTTAGGTTCTTAATGTCCTACTTCCATCATCCATTGAATTCAGATTTTGATTTCTCTGTTCTTAACTCAATCTGAAAATGATTTTAAAGTAATTCTACATGTCTTTCCTCGGTAGGATGGATACTTAAGCACCTAATTAGGATACTCCATATGTACCAACTTTTTATAATATTTTTCAAGGATTCCGCTTTTGAATGTGCCAAGGACTTGAAGAATTTTGCCTGCTCAGCTCCATTAATATTTAGTGAATTGCGTAGAATAAATTGGGTTGTTCACTGAGCAGGTGAAAAGCTGTCCTGCTTAATAAGCTCAGTATTTCTGTGGCATAAAAAATGTCATATACTATGTCGACAAATGACTATGATTCAGTTTGCATGTCGGAAGAACAAATTCTCTTTTGGCCCACGTGTTGGTTAGCAATGCTAAAAATGAGTGGCCAGTATGAAAATCTGGCTTAAAAGTATTTGTTCAGAATCAAAAATATTTGTAGCTCAAATTCATCAACAGGTTAAAAAATACCATATTCTTTAGCTACATTTTTTGCAGGGTGAGGTGTCTGGGTTACACCTGGTGGTGATCAGGACTTAGACCAGGCTCTGGTCTCAGTGATGACTCCTGGTGGTGTGGGGGGGTCCTGGAGACAGATGTCCAGTCAGTCTTATGCAAGGCAATTTTCCTAGCCACTGTACTGTCACTCCAGCCTCTTTTCCATAGATAATAAGCACTATGAATATAGTCAAGATTATGCTGTCGAGGCAGAATGAACATTTATTTTAGCAGAAATAATCCAATTTATTCCGTTAAAACTATGCCACTGATATCTTTGCTCATGCAACCTATTGGACTAAGAGTGAACATGATGTTAGAACTGTAAAACGGATATCAAATTTTGAGTATTCTCAAGTCCAGTACTTTGAATGGAAACAAACCGAAACAATTAGTTATTTCTTTGAGTAGCATGATTTTTATAATGTAAGAAGCAAGCTGCTTAATTTTCACTGGGAGGAGGGCACACTTGGCAGTTCTTGGGGCTTTCTACTGGTTGTCTGCTCAGGGATCACTCCTGGTGGGCTGGGAGGACCATACAGGCTGCTGTGGATTAAAGCCTGGCCAGCCTGGTGCAAGGCAAGTGCCCTACTTGCTGTACTATCGCTGAGCTCCCCATCCAAGTTGCCTCATTTATTTTTTATTTATTTTTTTAGTGAAGCAAGGTGGTTTTTCTGGAATGAAACTTGCTTAGAAAGATGTGAGAGAATGTGGCTGGAGCGATAGCAGAGCGGATTTGGTGCCTGCCTTGCATGCTGGCTAACCTGGGTTCCATCCCTGGCATCCCATATGGCCCCTGAGCCCTCCAGGAGTAAGCCCTGAGCACCTCTGGGTGTGGCCCCCAAACAAAAATCAACAAAAGGAAATATGTGAGAGGAGAGAGAGAGGAAATGAATTCAAAAAGAACACAGCCTACTCCTGAGTGGAAATAGGCTGGCAAAGAAACAGATGAGCAAGCGAGATATGTGTTTAAGGAAGAACATGGGGTGTGAAGAGCAATACTAGGTGGCTTTATTTTTTAAAATGTTTTCCATGAAAATATCTTAACCTATTTCAAATGAGACTTCTATTTTTTAAAACTTACACATAATTTCAGTGTGCATATAATAATACACACTTAGTTACACGAAAAGATGAAATAGTGCCATTTGCTGTTACTTTGATGGAACTGGAGGAGTCATGTTAAGTGAAATAAGCAGGAGAAATACAAATACTAGAGATAGTCTCTCATATATGCCATATAAATAAAGCAAGAGCCTAGACAGTAACCGATGAATATAAACCCTTAGAACACTACCTACAGAGATGAGTCTGCTGAAGGTGGCAGGAGGGAATTTTTTGTTTGTGTTTCTTTTTTTGTTTGTTTTTGGGTCACACCTGGTGATGCACAGGGGATACTCCTGGCGCTGCACTCAGGAATTATTTCTGACGGTGCTTGGGGGAACCACATGGGATGCTGGGAATCGAACCTGGGTTGACCATGTACAAGGTAAATGCCCTACCTGCTGTGCTATCACTCCAGTCCCATGTTTGTTTTTAATTCAATTTTATTATGGCACTATAATTTACAAAGCTGTTTATAATAGAGTTATTTCAGGCATACAATGGAAGGGGTATTCAGAAGGGAACTAGTGAAGAGATGAAAGAATATTGACACTTTGGTAATGGATTTTTATTGTATGCCTAAAACATTAACATTGTGAAGGCAGTTAGGATAGAGATGGGGCTACTAAGTCAATAACGGTTGGAGGGATAGCTCAGGATGGGAGATTTGTGCTGAAAGTAGACAAAGGACCAAACATGATGGCCTCTCAGTGCCTGTATTGTAAACCATAATGCCCAAAAGGAGAGATAGATTAAGAAGGAAAGTGCTGGCTAAAGAGGCAGCAGGTGAGGTAGAGTGGGGGTGACATAAGGGATACTGAGGATATTCACGGTCATGGTCCCCCTGTTGTTCATCGATTTGCTCGAGCGGGCCCAGTAACGTCTCCATTGTGAGACTTGTTGTTACTGTGTTTGGCATATTGAATACGTCATGGGTAGCTTGCCAGCTCCGCCGAGCCGGGTTCGATTCCTCCATCCCTCTCAGAGAGCCTGGCAAGCTACTGAGGATATTGGTGGTGGGAAATGAACACTGGTGGAGGGATGGGTGTTTGATCATTGTATGACTGAAACTCAATCATGAAAGCTATGTAACTGTATTTCACAGTGATTCAAAAAAAATAATAAATAAAAATTTAAATGAAGGCACAGGTCTAGGTTTATGCTGTAGAATCCCGAGAAAGGCCTGGGAGAAATAAAATCCCTGAAGTATAGATTAAATGTATCTTTATTTTAATAAAATTAATATTAGTAAAATCAGTGTTTTAAAATGATGAGAAAGAGGAACTAAGGTATGAAACTCTCCTACATTTCTGGTAGAAAGTTAAAATATTGCACTTCTTTGGAAAAGTATGGTAGGTCCTCAAAGTGTTAAACATAGACTTGCCATATGACTTAGCTATTATACTACCAGAGATATGCTTCCAAGTGCAATAAGGTATATGTCTATACAAACGTATTCATACTTGTTGATAATGATGTTATTATTTGGGGGGGTGTCACACTTGGGAGTCCTCAGGGCTTACTCTTCTCAAGGATCACTCCTGGAATTGCTCAAGAGACCATATGTGGAGTTTGGGATTAAATAGGATATGCTGCGTGCAAGGCAAGTACATTAACCCCTGTACTATCTCTGTAGTCTGTGACATTATTCTTTTTGTTTGTGTTTGTTTTGTTTATAGTTGATCTCCCAAGTAATTCTCAGGCATTCTGAGGTCCCCTTCTGGAAATTCTAGGCCAGCCCTCTCAGCAATTCAGTGCAAGATTTCAAGGAGGCAGTAATGCCTGGACACTACTTTGTATTACTCAGGTCACCATGAAAGTGCTCAGGGTCCTCCAGAACTATTACCCAGTGATGCTTGGGGTCTTCCATGGATGGACCTGGCAATGTTGAGGAGACCGTGTTGCAGGGGATGAAATCAGGATTGGCTGCATACATGACATGTGTGTTTATACGTTATACTATCTCTCTGCCCCCAATATCACTATTAATACCCCTTACAGGAAACAACTAATATGTGTATCAGTTTAGGTAAAGGTAAAGGTAAAGGCCCTCCCGTTGATCGTCGATTTGCTCGAGCGGGCACAGTAACGTCTCCATTGGAGACTTTGTTGTTACTGTGTTTGGCATATTGAATACTCTCGGTAGCTTGCCGGGCTCTCCGAGAGGGGCGGAGGAATCGAACTTGGGTCGGCCATGTTGGCCGCTTGTAAGGCGAACGCCCTACCCGCTGTGCTATCGCTCCAGCCCTACTGCAATACCAGGTCGATGTGTGGAGTGGACAGAGCAAGCTTATCAATGGATTTTTTTAAATGGTTTTTTTTTTAGTTGTTGTGACTAGCCACACCAGGGAATAATTAGGAATCACTCCTGGCAGTGCTTGGAGAACCATAAGCAGTACCCAGAATCACAGTAGGCTGGGCCCTGAACAAAGCAATTACCTCAACTCCTGTATTATCTCTCCTGGGGTCAGAGCTTTGCATAATGCGAACCCTGGTTCAATCTCTGGCACCATATATGGTCCCTGAGCCCCATCAGGAGTGATTCCTGAGCACAGAACCACCAGTAAGCCCGGGACTACTGGGTATGCCTCCCCCCAATCTCTATCTCTGAACCCTAAATAAAATGTTTTCTATCCATACAATAGAAAATTATTTGATCCTAAAAGAAAGGAAGTAATGGAGCTTTCTACATGAACACTGAAATCATTTCCTAAGTGAAAAAGTTCATTAGATAAGATCATATATCGTATGTTTCTTTTATTTGCAATAATCACAGTAGGTGAATTGATAGAGACTGTAAGTAGATTAGTGGTTACTTAGAACTGGGAGAAGAGGAGATTTTGAGGTGAAACAAAGGGTGACTGATAAATGTGTACAAATTTGTTTTTGAGGTGATGAAAATCTTCTGTGCTGTTGGCATAATTAACATACTGAGAACACTAAACTGTAATTTCTACAGGGTGAATTTTATGGTAGATTAATTATATATAAAAACTCTTAAAACAGAAAAATGAGGTAGGTGGTGATTATATATATTTTAAAAGAAACTGACATGGGGAATAGCAGAACTGGTATAGAATAAAGGTCATAATGGAGATGGATGGGAACTGTGTAATTAAAGTAGCCTGGCAGAAATATAAGCTTTTTTAGCCAAAGTTTAAACAATGTAGAGAAAGAAAATTTCAGATCATATCTATAATGTTCAGGTTTAGACTTAATTGTGGAAAAACCCAACCAACCAAATTTAACAACTCACTGAAATTTTTTCAGAAAATTCTCTTTGTATGAAATTACTGATTTGAGCATGCAATTAGTAAGATACATGTTCACTGTCTAATTTTCTAAACATTTGTTTTATTTTGGTATTTTTTTATGCCTAAGTAATTTCCAGGTAAGATGGACTATGCAAAGCAATGCATTACTCTACAGGAAACGGTAGTACAGAGGTTACTTTATGAATTACCACAGTCAAGATTAATTAATTAATTAAAAATGTTTTAATTACTACAAAAATCACGCAGCTCAGGAAATCAGAGGTGTATTTTTCTCAAGAATTTGGTACCTAAATTTTTTTTATTTCATGTGGGAGGTCCTATGTTCAATACTTGATACCGCCCAAAAAATACTCCAAAAATAATTTTGAAGTTTAGAACTTAGATTTCTGACTTGTTTTTGATATTTGGTTTGGGGCCACATATGGCTGTCAGGGTTTATTACTGGTTCTGCTCTCAGGGATCACTCCTGGCTGTGGGGAACTGTATGCAGTGTGGGGGATTGAGCCCTGGTTGATTGCATGTCAGGCAAGCACTTTTTCTGCCCAAGGATTGAGATTTACATATAGTGATGCCCTTTCACAATAGTTAGGAGCTAAAACTTTGGTCTCTGAAAAAAAGGAGTATTTCCTTTTCTTTTCTTAACTTCCTCAGTATTACTTAATCTTCATGTAAAGTAGTTCATAGAGCAAATATTACTCCAGGGTGGGCCATCAATGGTATCACGGCATCTGGGGTTGGAATTATAATGTAATCTATCATATACAAATGAAGGGAAGGTTAATGAGAGACAGGAAAACACATGTTCTATCTAAATTCACTCAGGTGGGAAAGTCTCCAGAGAAATTTAGAAAGATTTGTATGACAAAAATTTTATGAAGAAATCAGGAATATAATTTTGATTATATAACAATGGGTTTATAAGAACTGATAAATGTACAGTAGTTTTTGAATATTGCATGTGTGCTAAATCTCTAACTTTAGTCAGTTGTTGAAAGTAATAAATTATAGATTTTCTATTCTTTGAAGGACAACTAAGAACCCAGAATTAGGTAGGCAATTAATTTTCCCATTGATGTCATTTTCTCAATGCTCAGCATCTGTTTTATGGAGACTAAAGCAATTGAAAGTGGCCAGTGGAATTCCAAGATATCAGACAATTAAAGCTTAAAATTGCCAAAATCAAGTATTCTGTTTTATTTTTATGAGTTAAATCTCATAAAAGAACAATATGATAATAAATGTGCCCTGAGCAGATTGGTGCTGTAGAAGTGTGATATTGGCATATAAGGTACTCATATGTGTGTGTATTTATATATATAAAACCTACAGAGTAAACAACATTGCATGTATGAGATTTAAAAGATAATAACCAAACTTAAAAGTATGCCAGTCAAGGAGGTAGACTGGTATATGTGTGGGTGGGAGAGAACCTGGGACATTGATGGAAGGAAGTTGATGCTGGTAGTAGGACTGGTATAGGAACATTATAATTATAAATCTCAACTATGAGCATGTAAATCACGGCACCTAAATATTTAATATATTTTTTAAATCATGCAGGATCCCCTGGAAGCATCTTGTTTAAGTCAATAAACATAAAGTGCCTCCCAACTATACCTCACTACCACCCACTTTGGGAAACATTAATCTAGATTGAAGTTGAATTGTATATTTTTCTATTTTTTCCCACAGTCTTAATAGGTCCCAGTTCATTTACTAGTGGACACATGATTAAAGAAAAATCATGTTTGAGTTTTTTTTCTTTTTGGGTCACACCCAGCGATACACAGGGGTTACTCCTGGCTCATGCACTCAGGAATTACCCCTGGTGGTGCCCGGGAGACCATATGGGATGCTGGGAACCGAACCCGGGTCGACTGCGTGCAAGGCAAATGCCCTACCTGCTGTGCTATCACTCCAGCCCCGATTTTTGAGTTATTCTTGATCAAGGGCCAAGTTTGGCAGTGAATTCCCATAATGTGTAAAGAAGATAAACATAAATTAGTAAAACTGATAGTCTCTAGGTAGTGGGAGCCTCCTTCTCCCCTGTACTCTCCTCAAATTAGTGATTTTAAAGTAATGTAAGTTACTTATATTTTCTCAGACACTTGTTGACTTTGCTGCTTGGGAGTATACATTAGGAACTTGGTCTAGGGAATGACAGAGTTATTTAGCTTAAGTTCTGAGTACTACATGCTATTAAGAAGTTTGGGCCTTATCACTCAAGAATGAGTGGATTAGGAGTAGAATAGAATGATTATAGGGTCTTTTAGGAAATCTTTGCAATCAGAAATGAAAAGGCTAAATCAAAACAGGTGTATAATCTTCTTAAACACACACATGTAGAAGCTTTTCTTTTTCTTTCTTTTTTTTTGGTGGGGGAGGGGTATGGGGGGGGTCACACTTAGCTGTGGTCAGGGCTTACTCCTAGCTTTATGCTCAGGGATTTCTCCTGGCAGTTCTCAGGAAAAGATATGCAATGCTGGAGATCAAATTGGGGGTGGTTGCATGCAAAACAAGTGCATTAATCCCTGTACTCTCTGCAGCCCCAATGTTTCATATTGTATAGTATATATGTGAGGTCACTAGGATTGATTTAGCAAAATGATTCACCCAAGAGCATCCAACTGATTAATTGTGGAGTATAACCTTTGGGTTTGCAGTGCAGTGTTTTTTCCTAAAGTAACTGCTATAATGTTAAAAAATAATGTGTGGTGTGCAGATGACATTTCAAATGACAATGTAAAAGTTACCAACACACAGATGATGTTCCCACAAAAAAAAAACACAACGATTTTGAAAAGAGAATAAAGAGTAGAAGTATTAAAATGACTTTTATGTCAAAAATGCATAAACAGACTAATTTGTCTGAATTTTACCAAAGTTGATTCCATTTACCATGTTAATGATGTGTACAAATACCCAAATGCATCAAAATTTAATCCTGGCAAATGAGAGCTGCCAGCTTGATTTAATGGAAAATTCAATTTCTAAAATATAATTAAAATGAATGGAGCTTTATGATTTTTAAGTAAACATAGTCAAATGTTCTATTTTTGTTTTGTAAATTTGCTCACAGCAGGGTAGTTTGATTGGCATTTTATCCCAAATAGGGATTTTTAAATACTTTGTTCTCTTTGATATATGTAATACCTCTAGTTACTTTTTATAGTACTGATTTGCTTTGAAAATACTTTTTTACTAATAATAAGTACTTCAAATCCTTACTGTTATTTTTATGCATTACAATTTTACTAAGGCTTTATTAATCTATAATTTACAAAAATAATGTTATTCAATTCAACTAATTATCACAAAACAAACATACACACATAAATACCAAAGCCAAGATTGATTTGCCTATTTTTGTACTTTAAAGGGGATCAAAGGTCTGTTTTCTTTAATTTGTTTTCGCAGAATTTCATTTTTATATTGCTTGTGGAAGTAGTTTGATTTATTAATTTTTGTATGGTCTCTAAATTATTGTTTTATGAATTTTTATCAATTTTAATGAGTATTCAGGTTGTCTCCTGTGTTTGACTATTATGCTCAAGATCATTTAGAACAGTATTAATCATATCTTTATGTGTATATATGTAACATTTTCTTTTGGGTCTATCAATGGGACAGATCCAAGAGATCTGTGTGTGACATCAGAGTGTCTGAGGCTGTAAAGCTTTAGTAGATAAAGGTTACATTCCCACCTTAGTGTATGAGTGCAGTTCATGTATATGTCTCAGAGTGCCAAATTTTGTTATTATGGCAATTCCAGTACTATGTTTTAGTATGACTTCATTGTCTGAGTCCGTGATTGCTGGTTTCTGATGATTTTCAAAAAAATTAATGTGTTCTTTCAATTTGCATATCCGTTTGAATGGTTTGTTTATTCTTGTATCCATTTTAACATCAGCTTCTTCTATTTTGACATGTAAGAATTTAAATTTTATGGTTGTGAGCATGTACATTTGACAAGTTTTACTGATATTCTATGGTTTATAGTGTCATTAATATTGGTTTCTCATGCACATAATTCCAAAACCACAGTCATAAACATTGTACCCTCTCTCCCAAGTACCCCAATACCCCTCTCAAGGCCCCCCAAAGCTCAACTGTGTAGATCAATTCTTTGAGTTAATGCATTATGAGTATTTGTAGATGTTTTCTCCCAGTCTGTATCTTTATTATTTCTTAATGCTTTCTAATGAATGGAATATATTAATTTTAATGTAGTACAATTTATAATATGCTATCTTGTGGATGATAATTTACCTGATGTCCTTGGGAGAAAAACCACATTCCCAGTTGCTGAAACTTCATAAGTCCTGACAGTAAGAGTAATTCCTTCAAACATCCTGAAGGATTTTTTTGGGGGGGCTCTTGCCTTTCCATTAGATTACATTATTTCTCACAGATTCACGGGAATTATAATGGAATTCTCTTATATGTAGTTCATTGGTAGGAAATTGATATCTTTTGATATGTAGCATTCAATTTATGAATAAGTAATTATTTAAATCTTTATCTTCTCATAAATATTTTCATCCTATTTTTGATATAACCCAGTATTACATCATTTTTTTACTAAATATATTAATGTAAGCAGTGTTTACTTTAAAATTTTAACTATTCATTCAAGTGTAATACACATACATAAAAAGACTATATTATATATGAACACCTAAAGAGATTTCACAAACTGAATTCACCTGTGTAGCTAGCAGTGTAGCTAGCCACCAAGGCAAAGACAAATCCAATGTGTCTCATCATTTTTTTAACTATATTTAAATTATATCCTCTACACTGAATTTTTTCAGTGAATAGTTTCATGTAAACTAACTTAAAGACATATGTCTTCTTGTTGACTATTCCTTTACTCTAGATAATATTAGTGAATCTTTCACATAAAAACCTGTAGATCATCTTTGTTACAGTTACTTTTATTCCATTAGGAAATATAACATAATTTATCCATTTTGGTGTTAATTGGCATTTTTATAATTTTCAGTTTTGAGAGTGTATGTGCTGGTATTCTTATGCTTGTATTTACTTTTTTTTTTTCTTCATCACAATATTATATGTAGCACTGTCCTCCTGTTGTTCATCGATTTGCTCGAGCAGGCACTAGTAACGTCTCCATAGTGAGACTTTTTACTGTGTTTGGCATATCGAATATGCCACGAGGAGCTTGCCAAGCTCTGCCGTGAGGGTGGGATACTCTCAGTAGCTTGCCAGACTCTCCAAGAGGGACAGAGGAACCTGGGTCGGCAGCGTGCAAGGCAAACACCCTACCAGCAATGCTATCACTCCGGCCCAATATTATATGTAATTGTTTTATTATAGACTTGAGTATATACAAGCATCAGCAAGCAGAGTTATGGGGGTATGGCTATGAAAGTGGGCCTGAAAGTTGAATGAGCAAGCAGAGGATCTGAGATGTAGGCGGGGCTGACAGAGATGGCAGTGGTTAGCCACGGAGGTTTTAGGGACTCTGACTCTTCAATAAATGGCCACTGATTACCAACCAGGCTGTGGCCCCGTTCCTTTGTTCATCACTGTTCAGCCTGGGGGGCAATGATGGCCCCAAACACACCAAGGGGACCCTCAGCTCACCACAGGATGATGACCCCTCGGAATAGTGACAGGGCACCATGTAGTGCCAAGGACTGAATATAGAGCCCATCTCCACATCCCATTTTTAATTTCTATTTATTTTAATTTTTATTGAGGTATCAGAATTTGCATGTTAGTGAAGCGTCATTATTTGATACTTTCAGAGTACTATACCAATTCTCCACCCTTTTCTTAGTCTCATCCCCTTCTCAGCTTCCAGTTCTTTTGATCATGTCTCAGGATTTGTTTCCATTGATGTTCTAATCCAGCTCTTTGTTTCTTTACACTCTGCATGCAAACTAGATCATTCGGTATTTATCTTTGTCTTCCTCACCCACTTCCCTCAGCTTGACAATCTCTAGTTCTATCTAAATTGCAACATACTGCGAAATTTTACCTTTTCTCAAATCAGATTTTGAAATGTCACATTGTGGGGGGCCCAGAGATATTTCAGAGAGCTGGAGTACAGACCTTGCATGTACTAGGCCCCGAGTTTTATCTCAACACAGCACCTAGAACACTGCCTGGCATAGTCCTGATGTCCTCAGACCACCACTGTGTATATCCCTAGGGATTCCTAAGCACCAGCAGGGTGATTCTGGTGTACCTAAACTGTACTCTGCCTGAGAAGCATCGTATGGAAGGTTTGAGTACTAAAGTATCAGACCAAATTATCACTAGAAATAGCTCTCAGACCCCTTGTATACTATTTTTGAGACCTTTTTTACTCCAAAAGAAGAAACTTTCATGGGGGGCCAAGGTATGTGGCTCAGTGACAAACACCTCCCTTGCATGTGTGAAACTGCAAAGTTCAATCCTTGGCACTGTCACACATTGATTGTGATGCCCAACACTGGTAGGTACAACCTCTAATGGAATGCAACTTAGTTTGCCACACCTCAACTAAGTGTGTGGATACCCACCAACCCCCCGCCCCCCCCGCCGCCGAGCAGTACAAAATCATGAATAGCTGATGTCTCTGGAAAACAAAGAGGCAATGCAACTATACACTTTGCTGTCTGTGTGTGAACTAAATATCAGAATCTTAGGGATTAATCAGGGCAAATTTTGAAGGAAAGGCCATGATTTGTCATCAATCATATCAATTTGCAACTGTTATATTAAAAATGATCTGTAACTGAGAATCGGAATCTGTTTTGTAATTTAAACAGTTTCCCATGGCTACTTTGCTGTGATAATTGAAATCTGAGTGGTGGCCTATTTTGACTGAGCGATGGTCAAGCTGACTATTAGTATTAGCTAAATTGTGTTACAGAAATGTGTGCTTTTAAAGAAACTTTGGTACATCTACACAATGGAGTACTATGTAGCTCTTAGAAAAGATGAAGTCATGAAATCTACATACAAGTGGTACAATATGAAAAGTATCATGCTAAGCGAAATGAGTCAGAAAGAGAGGGATAGACATAGAAAGATTGCATTCATCTGGGGGATATAAAGTAACAAAGTATGAGATTAATACCCAAGAATAGCTGAGATCAGCACCAGGAGGATTACTCCATAACTTAGAGGCCAGCCGGGTATCCTAGAGGAAAGGGCAGTTCAGATAGAGAAGGGAGCACCAAATAAAGGATGTTTGGAGGATCCTCCCAGGAGGGGAGATGCATGTCGAAAGTAGACTATGGACTGAACATGTTTGCCACTCAATGCCTCTTTTGCAGACCACAACACCCAAAAGGAGAGAGAGAACACAGGGGATTGCCCTGCCACAGAGACAGGGGGGGTGGGGGGATGGGGGTGGGAGGGATATTATCCATGGTGGTGGAAAATGGGCACTGGTGGAGGGATGGGTATCTGATCATTGTATAATTGAAACCAAAGCACAAAAAATTGTAAATCTACAACTTTAAAAAAAAATACAATAAAGGGAAAAAAAAAGAAATGTGTGCTTGTCAGGATCATGCAAAGGGAAAACTAAGCATTTACTACTTAATAAAAACCCCTGACTATGAGTGAAATATGTTGGTGAAGTCACCATTGAGAAGTTCTTTTCACAGAGTCTTGATGGGCATTCTACTACACAGCAAATGCTGTCATTTAACTCATGCTCATGTTTGTGTCTCAGTGCTTCTGGGTCTTTTTGCATTGTGTGGTATTACTTTGTACAATAAACATAATGTCCACCCCCTCCTCTTTCTCCTCCTCTTCTCCCTCTCCCTCCCCACCTCCCCCTCACATTCCCTTTCTCCTCCCTTTTCTCCTTCCTCCCCTCTCCCTTTCCCAATTTTGGGCATTTGTGACTTGCAATAGAGATACTGAATGGTTGTCCTATATACCCTTTTACTACTTTGAACACTCAGTTCTTGTCCAATGTCTTCTCACCATTTTTGATGGATTCTTTTCTGTTGTTGTTGCTGAATTTTGTAAGTGTCTTTTATAGATTTTGGATATTAGTCCTATATCAAGTACCATGTGTACATTGCCTATTCATCCTCTCCCAGTTAAGATTTATGGGGGTTTTTTTGTAATGTAAAACAAATTTTTCAATTCAGGGTCTTGAGAAATAGTTCACCAGGCAGAGCACTTGCCTTGCACAATGCTGGTCTGGGTTCAGTCCCAGCATGTCACTCCATGTAGTTCCTGAGTCCCCACCAGGAGTGACCCCTGAGTACAGAGCCAGGAACAAACCCTAAGCACCGCTGGGTGTGGCCCCAAAACATATAAACCCAAAACAAAATCACCCTTTTCAAATTCATATAATCCTACCTTCATTGTTCGTTGTTGTTACTTATGGTAATTGTAATTGAAGACATATTTGATATCCAGAGCCATAGGAAAGCCGATGTTTTCCTCAATGTGTATTATGGGTTTTGGCCTTATCACTAGGTCTTTGATCTATTTTGAATTGATTTTTGTATATAGTCTGAAATAAGGATCCAGCTTCACTTCTTTACAAATGTTTACCCAGTTTTTCAACACCATTTGTTGAAGAGGCTTTCCTTGGTTCACTTTATGCACCAACTTTGTCAGAGATTGACTATCTGTGTATTTGGGAATTTATCACTGGGGTCTCAATTCTGATTCTTTTCCCCTGAAATGCTATACTTATGCCTGTACTATGCTGTTTTGATTAATGTAGCTTTACAATATAGTTTAAATTCAAAGACTGACACCTTCCAGCTTCTTTGGGGGGAGGGATAGCTTTAGCTATTTGTGGTGTTTTGTTCGTTCTACTTCCTTGAAGAATGTCATCAGGATTTTGATGGGAATAGCATTAAATCTAAACAGTGCTTTGGGTAGATACTTTGATAACATTAATTTTTCCAATCTGTGAACACGGAATATTTTTTCCCATTTTCCATTGTCTTCTCTTTTTCTTTCAAAAGTGACCTTTTTTTTCATGATATAGGCCTTTCATATCTTATTCGATGCTTTGTGTCGCTATTTTAAGTGGAAGAGACTTATTGATCTTCTCTTCTACATCATTGTTTGTATATAAGAAATGCAGTTGATTTTTGTGTATTGATTTTGTAGCCTTCTACTTTGTTATACTGGTTTATTTTTTCTAAAAGTGTGTCTATATATGCATATATATGTGAGTGTATATATATATATATGTATATGTATTTGGGCCATCTGCAAATAGTGATAGTTGGATGCATTTTCCAATTTGTATCATTTTGGTTTCTTTTTCTTTTCTAATTGCTGTGGTGAGGATTTCCAAATCTATAATAAAGAACAGTGATTAGAGTGGGCATCCTTGTCTTGTATCTGATCTCAGGGAAAAGACTCATTTTTTTTGCCACTGAATATGATGTTGGCTATGGGTTTGTTGTAAATTACTCTTACTATCTTAAGGAATGTTTGATTGTCCCAATTTTCTTCAGAGTTTGGATTTTTTTAAAAGCACTCTCTATACTTATATGTTTTTATCATGTATTTAAATGAAATTTACTGATGTGACATTTATTTGTAATTATACTTTTCAAATATGTAGAATTATAAAATCAGTACTTGTATATACAACATTGTGCTCACCACCAAAAAGTCTGATTTCTAGCCCTCATAATGTAGTTGATTCCAAACTTACCCATCTTCCCTTCCGGTCTGGTAATCACAGGTTTTTTTCCTTAGAATCTAATGTTTTTTATTATTTTGATTTATTATTATCTATAATAGAGTGAAAATACCATGTTTTTCTTCTTCCATCTGCCTTAATTAACACAATATCCTCCACCTCCACCTGTATAATTATAAGTGATAGGGTCTAACCTTTTTATATAACTGAGTAGCATTCCATTGAATATATTTAGCACTTCCTCCTTATCCACTCATCTGTCAATGAGCACTTTGGTTGTTTCCAAGTCTTGTTATTATAAATAATAAAATTAACTTACGGGTGCATATATCTCTTGGAATTCATGTTTTAGTATCAAAGGAATCACATGTAAATATCAGTCCAAATTTGGTATTTTGCATAGAATGATAACATGCAATAATTGCTTTTATCATCGAGACATATTAAATGCTAATAAGTGCTTTTTGAAAGGGTGTATTAGAAGCATTTAGTTGAAAGTAACACTTTTCTCTAGGTAAAAAATTGTTGGGCTGGAATGATAGCACAGACGGTAGTGCGTTTGCCTTGCATGCAGCTGACCTGGCCGACCCGAGTTCGATTCCTCCACCCCTCTTAGAGAGCCCAGCAAGCTATCGAGAGTATCTCGCCTGCACATCAAAGCTTGGCAAGCTCCCCATGATGTATTCAATATGCCAAACACAGTAACAAGAAGTCTCACAATGCAGACGTTACTGGGCCCACTCAAGAAAATCGATGAACCAAGGGAGTTCAGAGGACAGTGGACAAAAAATTGTTAAGGTAGTGGGAATTTAATAAGGTAACCAAAATACAAGGAAAATTATGATTTGTATTTCTATTCTCTCTCTCTCTCTGGTTTGCAGGCCATACCCAGTGGTGCTCAGGGCTTATTCCTTGCTCTGCTGCACTGAGGACCATATGGAATGCCGGGAATCAAAGCCATTGCAAGAGAATTACCTTCTGCACTGTCCTATAATCTGGCCCCTATTTCTATTATTTATAGCTTTATGCACCACTTTTTTGTAAAGTGGTTATAATGTAGTCTGCCATTTGGAAAATGTAGTGGTGGGCGCAAGTATTTACTTGTTTTTCTCATCTTATTCTCTCAATGTTTAACTCCTACCAGCCTACCTATATATATGCACTGATAATTTATTTATTGCCTTTGTGAGCTTGATCAATTTTTTTCTTTAATTGGACACATATTCATACTCTAGGAGGTAATACATGCTGATTAGTAAAATAGCACATATGTAATAAATTTCAAGTATTCTATAATTTTCAAGTAGAAGTAGCATTAGTCTTCCTATTTAATTTTTATATTTTTGACATTCAGAAATTTCTGTTATGTAACCCTATATTGTCTTAAATACCAGAGATATTAAGCACAATATAATATTCCAATGAAAGAAAAGTATCTTACTTGTCCTTCAGTTCTACACCATAAGTATTAACAGTTAAAATATTACTTTCTTATTTAATATAACAATGTATTACTACTGACTCTTAAACCAAGCATAGTTCATTCATCAATTGCTAAAAAGGACTTAAGAATGCTGTAAACCCTGAGGTTTTTTTCTATAACTCTATTGTAGTTGAATTATGGATGTGTAGATGAGTCAAATAATAGATATTGTTAGTCAATAGAGTTTTGGGTAAATTATATTATATTGTGTTGCCTGATTGATTCATCTTTAAATCTTTAAAACATTTACCGCCCTCATTATTGGAAGAAACATTTTTTTTGTGTGTGGGTAATGCATTCTTGATAAGTGATGATCAACATGGGGTTTCTCATATTGGAAGATTTTGCTGTAATACAGTTTCTATTTATTGATGGTACTAATGATTAGGACTGGAGCAATAGCACAGTGGTAGAGCATTTGCCTTACGTGCGGCCGGCTGGGCCGAGCTGGGTTTGATTCCTTGGCCCCTCTCAGAGAGCCCGTCAAGCTACGGAGAGTATCTCACCCGCATGGCAAAGCCTGGGAAGCCCCTTGTGACGTATGCAATATGCCAAACACAGCAACAACAAATCTCACATTGGAGACGTTACTGGGCCCACTTGAGCAAATTGATAAACAACAGGAGGACTGTGCTACAGTGCAGTGCTACCAATGATTAGAGCACTGGTATCCATCAGTAGATCTGCCATCTTTGGAAAGTAACTGTCCCAAAGCTGTCTTGTTTTGTCTTCATTTGATCACACTCAAATCTGGCTTCTGATTCTTGGCTTAATCTCTGCCATTAGTGAACCTGCTTCTCTCTCTGGACTTGATGCTTCTTTCTGACCTATCTCGCTTTGTTTCTTGGCTTTTTGTCAGTGACTTTTGCTGGCTTTAGACAGGAAACTAGGAAACTCTATACAGAGTACCTTCAATATAATAATTCCCTCAAAATCGTTTTCCCTGGCTGTAATAAACTGGACTAGCATTAGGCTGGCTCAACTGGCCAGAGACTAGTGCCAAAGAGCATTGAAAGGTGGGCAGCATTCATCAAGGCTGTATCAGTAGGTTTGGACTGATGCAGAATCGTTTCTCTCAGGGGGATTCAATTACTCTTGGGGAAAAAAAGAATTCGCAAAGCAAAATGAATGCTTGTCGCTTTAGGAAAAATATGACCTGAAGTTTAGAATTTGATTTAAAACACTAGCGTTACATGGCTGTTGTCTAATTCTCTATCCAGTAGTGTTACTGAACACCATCTGAGAATATAAAGATGCAGCTACTAGCTTCTCCCACTGCTATAAAATTTCTGGCAATAATTATATCTTTTGTCAATGTTGATAATTATAAGAAAAAAACTTCCCATTTCTGCCACTCACTCAGAAGAAAATGCAAACACCCCAGAAAGCCAGTATAAAGAGCTTGTATCATATTTGAGGTCAGCTTTCCAGCTAGCATTTTTGCTAGCATAATTAAAACCTGTGTGGATTTCAACTATCACCTTAGAAATGAAAACTTTTTTATTTTATTTGCATGTCTGACCTGAGGTCCTGGAAGTTTCAAAAATATAAGACAGAGGAAAGTGATGAATCTTTCAGTTTTCAGAGCAATATTGTTTTAAGCGCTTATTTTGAAGTAAAATTGGCACATTTGATATTTATAAGTGAAAACACTTAGGTTGACTGATTTTAATGGTTGGAACATGAAAGATGTGTATTTAAGGAAAGTGAAAGCTGCTACTCTATTATCTGGTTTGCATTCTAGTGTAGTCATTTTTAAATACCTCAGCTTACTCTAATTATTTGGTTTTAATAATCACTAACTGCTATATGTTTAAGTGAGTTGGAAGCTTCTTTAGGCTAATGCGCCAAGGTCAGTGTTCTAAATATGGGAATAAGATTCAGTTATTTTTTTCCTTTAAGGTCAAACCCTCACCTGACACAAGGGGAGGTCATTTTAGGGATGAGCTCAAACCAATTGCAAGATCAAAGCAGATGGGAACTTGTGCTTGGCAGGGACTAAAGCACTTCAGAGATTAGAAGCTCGGGCAATTTCTTTCAATGGGGAGCTCTGGAGGCTTTTGTTCTGTGGAACCAGACTCTAGAAAATGAAGATGTGATCAATGAAGTTAGAAGAGATGCGACAGGAATGGTAGTAGAATATAATCAAATATGATTACAGAACAGTGAAAGGAATCCAGTTATTAAGGACTTAAAGGAAAGCAAAGGGTCAAGCCAAGTTTTGCTTGGTTGACTCGTACAATTGCTCCTGAACAAAAATCAGTTCCGCAGAATGGAGCAAGGATCAATATATAGGTGTAGAATAAAAATGTTTATGTTTCCCTGCTAAGTATAAAAGCCAAATAGACTATTGTAACCAGAAGCTTGTCTGAAATGCCAGTGAAAGGAGAAATAAGAAAGGTGGATTGGGGATGCGGGTGAATTTGAAATTCATTATGAGGAATGACTATTGAATCTGTGGATTAGTTGGAGGTCAAGGGATATCTGTGAACTTCTTAAAGCCTTGTTTTCCTGGGACCAACTGATTGGAAATGAGTAAGTCAAAGGGAGTGTCAGGTCTCTTTGGGGGTGAGAAGGAGAATCAGCTCTGTGTTAAGCATGTTGAGGTCAATGTGACTTTGGAAACAATAATAGGAACCTCTCAGGAAAAGATGTAACTTTCCCTACCACTGTGAATATTTTGTTATTCTTTCTGTAACCATTTGATGGTAGCAGGCATGTTTTAATTGCTTGCTCTCTGAATAACATACTGAGATAACAGAAAAGAAAGCCACTTATATTTACAAAGACTATTTCCTTAATAAGACTCATCTTAAATTAAAGGTAAATCACACTAAAGTATATAGATTTTAAGACAGAATGCCAAATTAATTTAAATACATAAAATATCGATGCTGCAGATATCTCTAAAGATTATGATTTATATGGCAGTATATGTGGACAAAGCACATTAAAATTGTGCTGTACATAATCTAACAGGTATCCTAGTGATATCAGATAAAACATTCAGAAACAATTTTTGAAATGGTTTTTATTATTTGAATGTAAACAAGCTTGCCAATTTAGAAGTAAAAGTAAACAGGATTTTCTATCCATGGAGCAAGTTTAAAAATTAGGAACAATCCAAAATGGATAAAACCGGTATAACTATTATGAAATTCGGGGAATCATTATTTATTGAATCACCATGAGATATAGTTACAAAGTTGTTTATGATAGAGTCTCAATCATACAATTTTCCAACACCCATCCCTTCACCAGTGCACATTTCCTGCCACCAATATCCCCAGTTTCCCTCCCACCCGCCTCTCCCCACCCTGCTCTGCAGCCTGCAACTAAAGCAAACACTTCTCTCCCTCTCCCCCCATTTCCCCATTTCCCTCTTTCTCCCTCTCCCCCCACTTCTCCCTTCCTCCTCTTCTCCTTCTTCTACCTCTCCCTCTGTTCTCCTGCCCCCAATCCTGGCTTATTTAGAGAGTTGTTTGCTTGAAGAATTGTTTTCCAACCTTTCTCTTTGAGTCTGTGTTTGCTCCGATTATTCCAATGTGTTTCTTGTAGGCAGAAGAATCTTGGATTCACTTTTTTAATCCATTTTTCCACTCTGCATCTAATTGGTGCGTTTTGATCATTGACATTGAGAGAGATTATTGTCATGGGGTTTTGTGCCATCTTTCTTTAGAGAATTATTGTGTTTGTGGGGTTTTTCTTGTCTTACAGTAGCCCCTTGAGTTTTTCTTTCAAGATTGTTTTTGAAAGTCTATGAAATTTCTGAGCTGTTGTATATCCATGAATTTGTGTGCCATGCCTTCAAATCTGAATGAGAGTCTAGCCAGTGGAACATTCTTGGGAAGCCTCCATTTTGTTGATTTTTTTAAACTATATTGCACCACTGTCCTCTGGCCCAGAGAGTTTCATATCATAAGTCTGCTATAAATCTAAGGGATAGTTCTTTATATGCAATTTATTTCTTTGATCTTCCTATATTCAGTATTGTATCTCTATGGTGTTCATCATTCTGATTAGGATATGTATTAGAGTCTATTCATTAGGGTCTCTTTTAGCTGGTACCCTTTAGGCTTCTTGGATCAGGATGCCTGCATTCTTCAACTCTGGCAATTTTTTAGCAGTGATGTCTTTAACTGTTACTATCCCATTGGGGTTGCCTCCCTGTTCCTCTGAGAGGCCAATGATCCATATATTGTTTTTTTTTTAATTCATGCCATAGTTCTCTGTTCTGGCCTCGAATTAATTAGCTATTATTTTGCTTTTTCCATCCTTTGCTGTTCCCTGGAGGTTTTCTGCATTTCATCTTCTAGCTCACCAATTCTGTCTTCAGCTGTTGCTACTCTAATTTTAGGGGCATTCATTTAGTTTTTCATTTTCCCTACAAAATTTTTAATGCTGTTAAAAATTTCTGTTTGCAATTTTATTTCTGCTCTCATTCCCTCCTGTTTTCTATTGTATGTCCGTTTCACTATTTCTTTAAGGTCATTAAACATCCTTACTATTTCAACTCTGAACTCTTCATCAGAGAGATTATCTATGTGGGCAATCCTTCTTAAGGCTTCAGGACTCCTATCTTCATCCACTCCTCATGGTGAGTTTCTGCACTGTTTCCCCATAGTGCATATGGTACTCCGGAGGCGGTTCTTTCTAATACACTAACAGTGTTCCCCTTGCCCCCCCCCCACTCCACTGCCTGGGAGGGATCTGGGGGAGCTTGGCGGGTGGTGGTCTCTTCTTTACCCAATAGGATATGGTGGGGAAAATTAACTGGTGGAGATTACTCCTACACCTGTGGGAGTAGCCAGGCATTAGGTCCGTGCAGCTGCCATTATAGTGGCTTGTGTTCCAAACTGCATCCAGCTTGCTAGACACTGGGAAATATCTTCACACCATACCACCAAACAAAACAATTTGCATATGTATTAAAAATAACCAGAAATAATCAGAAAGGATATATTGCAAAAGTTTGTAATTACTTTGACATGAGGAAAGAATTTCACAAGGGTGAATTTTTATGATCAAGGATAATAGACACAAAAACTTATGAACTTGAATTACGTATCAATAATACCTAATTATCTAAGTCATAGAATCTACTACTGTGAAGTGGCTAGAGACTATATTTCAAGTGCTAAAACACATGCCTAGTGTTTGCGAATTTCTGAGTTCAATCCTTGATACTACATATGACCCTTAGCACCAGTCGGTATAGCCTGGTATTCCTCCAGGACTGCTAGGGTGGCTCTGGTGACCCCTAAGCACTGGCAGATTCAAGTATCAGATTGTCAGGCCTGTGAAATTGGGCCAGTTACAACCAGGAGTGGCCTTACTCCTATGCCCAAAATACTGGGTGTAGCCTCTATATAAATATACAAGAAAATTATAGCATAATGCAATAGACAGTATGTTATCCCATAATTTAATTGTAGTTAAAAATGATTAATTTTGACTTAAAGCAAATGATATAACATGAAGATATAATCCATAAAATACAAAGATACAATAGAAATAATTTAAAATATCAAATTAAGAACCAAGATATGGAAATGGCTCAAATGTTCAGTGTCAATGGCTGGATAGAGAAGTGGTGGTATGTATGCACAATAGTCTACTGCCCAGCTATAAGGAAGCATTAAATCTTGTTATTTGTTATAAATTGGGTGGAACTAAAGGTTGTCATGTTAAGTGAAATATGTCAGAGTGAGAACGACAAATACAAGATGATCGCACTCAAGTGTGGACTATAAAGAAACAAAGCAAGGGTGTGTATCACCAACTGACAAGAAACAAAGCAAGGGTATATATCGCCAGTGGACAATGAAAACCCAGAACTGTTGTGCCAAATTAGTTTTAAAGAGGTACCAAAACGCACTTCTGTGTGTTGAAGAGGTAGTACAGTGGGTAACGCACTTGCCTTGCACATAGTTGACTCTTATTTGGTTCTCAACACCACATATCAAAGCTCAAGCACTCCCAGGAGTATCCCTTGAACTCAGCCAGATGTGTCCAAACCCCTTCCTCACAAAAAGGCACACCTGAAACTGGCACAATGATATAAGTCATTGTTTTCATAATAAAACATTTAAAGAAACCAAACATTCTAAATTTTTTCCTTGTAATCACATAAATTAAAATTTATAAATATAAGCAACGTAGCACTGTAGCACTGTCCTCCTGTTGTTCATCGATTTGCTTGAGTGGGCACCAGTAACGTCTCCATTGTGAGGCTTGTTACTGTTTTTGGCAACATAATTTGCTATTAAAACATAGGAAAGACAAGAAGGAAATATTACGTTCTAATATCTCTCAGGAAAAGGTATGTACAAATCCTAACCCAAAATGGTAGCACATTGCTTATATCTTCATTTATGAGCTTTCTGCCCCATGTTCATCTATTGAAATTCTAGTCTCTAGCACCTTGGATTATGACTTTTGTTGGAGACAGTTTTGTTTTTTTGTGTTTTGGTTTTTTTTTTAACAGAAATAATCAAGTTAAAGTTAAGGCATTACAATGCTGTGACTGAAATTCTTAAAAGGTAAAATTCAGAGATGAATAAAGTGTACGGTTAGAACACCATATAAACATAGGACAGACATTTATCTAAAAGCCATGGAAAGAGACCTGGAATAGATCTTTCCCTCACAGTACTCAGAAAGAAGGAACTCTCCCAGTCCCTGAGTTTAGACTTTCTGTGTTGACAACTACAACAATACATTTCCTTCATTTATGCCATCAAAGGAATGCAATTTCTAACCTTGCAGTAGAAAAAAAAATGGTTAATAGATCAAAACATCATAGATTATGTTCAAGTGTATAAATACAAAAGAGAAATCACATAAGAAAACGAAAATAGTGACAAATTAATAATCATAAAAATCCAAGTAAAGTAGATTATCAGAGTAATCAAGATGGCAACACAGGAAGTGCCTTGCTTTGTTCCCAAGAACAAAAGATTTATTTCAAGATTCCAACGATGATTCTGAGTTGCACTGATCAGGGTGAGACTGAAGTACACTCTGAACCTCACAGAACAACACACTGCAATAAAGAGGACACAGAGAAGATTCACGCTTCACTGGGCACAGGGTGGGTGGAGAGATGTTTCAAGGCTACAATGTTTTGGCAAGAGATAAGTGGAAAATGTGAGGATTAAACATTTTATGTAAGAGTTGTCTTTTTCTATTCATAGCTTAAGATAACTGTTGGTTAATGATTAATAAGTACATGAGGGGGTTTAATGGTGTTAATTCTGTTCTTAGATCTAGATTGTCAAGAAGGTTGAAGGCCAGGAATGTGGTCAGTACTTGATCACTTGCCTCATTTGCAGGAGGCTGTTAGTTCAATACTGGGTAGGACAAAAATCAAACAAACAATAAAAAAGAGAAAAAGCCTCCAAATATATTTTTGTACCTGCGTCACTGCTTTAAAGAGATGATAGCTTAGGGGTATTGTCAGAAGAGCTGATTAATTCGTTTTGAAAGTCAGATGGTTTTCAACTTTGCAAAATTTAAGTTTCCTGGGTTTCTTTAGGATGTTTACTTACTGGTATGTATACTTGTGGGGTCATTAAAGGGAAAAGAACCAACACTGGGCAAAATGGTCACTTCATAACCAGAGGGAACTTGAAAGTTCTAGACCCACCTTGCTTCCGGCAATATTGTAATCATAATGAATTTCTGCCCTTTGAAGTACTGCCCATTTTCTTAAGACCTGCTGCTAGTCTTGATAGCATCGTTTGCACCAGGAAGGAAGAGCTGGTTAGTTTCCTGAGAACACACTCCCAGGTGATGTGGTTTTGTGAAACTATAGGAGTTGAAGAGAGGTAAGCGTTGCCTGATTCTCCTACAGTTCAGGAATTAGAGTTCTTCTGTCATCTTTTATATTGATTTGGATTCAATGAAGCTCACAGATCCGTAGCAGTATAATTTCCTTCTACTTTGTTTCTTGTTGTTGAAATCTATACAGTCTCTGGTCTTTATCGAATACTAGTATGGGTGGTATTGAAAAGACAATATCTATTTTATGGTATTTCTCTTGTAATGATAAATTCCAGATGTCAAATTATGTTACCTTGCCTTCAATATTTTCTATTTTATTTTATTTTTTATGTTTTGATAATAAGTCCTATTAGCATTCTAGGTAATCTCAAGGTATTTACTTTATAAATAATGAGGATTACAACAAAATATTATGAATTCTAGTAAAAGCAAGTTAGGGATTCTTTATTGCAATGAAATTAGTAGATATTTGGAAATTATATCGTTCCTTGATAAAATGGAGGTTAACTTAAAATGTTTTTTATCTTTTGAGGTTATATGCTTTCCAATGATGTTTAAAATGGTTTGTCATGCACATAATTGCAACATCACACCCATATTTGATATACCCTTTAAGTACCATTAACATTCTCATCAAATTCAAGTATTAAAATGCCTTAAACGAAGTTCAACCTAATTCTAGCAGAAGTCAAAGACATGCATTTTGCTATTCTATTTGATGTATTGAGTTTTGTCTTTGATGGGGCACAAATTTGGGGAGCAGTGGATCTATATTTCTGCGGAGAATTTGTCCGTGGTAGGAATACCTTTATTTCTATTTCACCTTAAGTTGTGTATTACAATTTGTTGTTCTCTATTTTGAATGAAGAAAGGCAGAGTAAAATGCATAAATTTTTTTTCCGATCTTATTTTTTACTTTTATTTTGGGGGGGGGGGGCACATCCAGCAGTATCCAGGTCTCAGTCCTGGCCCTGTCCTTAAGAGGGGCTCAGGGGGCCAGAAATATACCATTTTTTAGGTGAGTATTATCCTTAGGTAAGGGACTTAGAACTCTTCATTCTAGTTATTTGCTAATGCGTTTGTGACTGGAAAGGAGAAAATTACTGTTCTTTAAATCATTTCTTTAAAATCACTTGCTAAGAGTGGCAAACTGGTTTGACTATATTGATTGGGTACTCAAGCAGTATTTTGTCTCTTTTATTGGAGGGGGCACACCCAGCTGTGCTCAGGACTTATTCTTGGCTCTGTGCTCAGGGATCGATCCTGGTGAGCTCAGGGGATCATATGTAGATTGAACCCAGTTGAATCCACAGAAGGCAAGCACCTTACCTTTTGCACTATCTCTCTGGTTCCATCAAACAGGATTTTCTGAACTAGCATTCATTACTCTACACATTCAATTGGTTAATGATATTATGGAGCGATTTCCTTGTTGGCTCATAATTTTTGTTAGAATAACAAGTTTTGAAGGAGATTCATAATTTTGTTGTTGCTTTCTGAACATGCCCATCTATCTATTCTGAGGTTTTAGCACTGCACTGCCCTCCCATTGTTCATCGATTTGCTTGATCGGGCCCAGTAACGTCTCCATTAGGAGATTTGTTGTTACTGTGTTTGGCATATCAAATACGTCACGGGGAGCTTGCCAGCTTTTGCTATGCGGGTGAGATACTCTCGGTAGCTTGCTGGGCTCTCCGAGAGAGGCTAAGCTTTTAAGGAGTAAATTATGCATACACTAGAAAATATATATTATATATAAATATACATAAATTTATATAATTTATATAAAATATATACTGTTATAAGTGTATGCAGTATAAGTATATGAATTTGCGTGTCATTCTCATTCTCCTAACCCTGAAAGAGCCTTGAATCTCAGGGCTAGGAGGAAGGAGACATTACTGGGGCCTGCTCGAGGCAATCGATGAACAACAGGATGGTCGTGATTGGTGGTCGTGAAGTATATGAAATATAAATATATTATGTATATTTATCATAACAGAAATATAGTGAAAGTTTCTTTCAGGACTGGAGTGGTAGTATAGCAGGTACTTATAGGTTGTCTTGCACGCAGCCATCTGGGTTTGATCGCTGGCACCTCATATGGTCCCCTGAGCACTGCCACAAGTAAGCCCTGAGCACAGATCCAGGAGTAATCCTTGAACATCACTGGGTATGCCCCCCTCAAAAAAATGAATGAATTTTTTCATTTATGTCTCTGAATTCTTTGATCTAATAAATTGATGTAAGAACGATTAACTGGAGAAAAGAAACATTTAATTTTGTAGGCATGTAGTCCTATAGATACGGGATTTAAGAAGTCACCGAAAGTGACAGTTTTAGACAAAAAAAAGGATTTTGTGAAGAACTGACAAGACAAAGAGGCTTGGGTACTAAGTAATGGAGAAACTAGAACAGGGCTTATTTATGCAGCTCTCTTTGTCCTGGATTCCTTATTATCTGGCAATCAGGGTGCCTCTATTTCTCATGGTATGGGGAGGTAGGTTCCTGTCACAGGGAGCCTATTTTCAAGGAGACTAGATGAGTTTTGAATGTCTCTCATACTGAAAGTTTCTCAGTTCACTTGAATTCAATGTAATCAATATGCCAAAGTGGCATATTTGGGTGTGTTTAGGTTTGCCCTGGGCATCTTGATCCAGGATTTCAGAAGGCCCCAAAGGGAGCCAAGGAACCACATAAAAATCTGACTTGCTCAATCATACCCGTACACATAGTCTGTCTGGGTAACACTGTCCTTAGAGGCAGGAGAAGAAAAGCCCCAGGTCTCTGAACCTTGCCAGGTTCAGTCAAGTATATGTTGAGCCACTTCAGCTCCCCAAAACCATCTTTACAATGTAGGAATGAACCTAAATGGTACTATATCCCCTACCTGGTGGCTTGCCCTAAATGCCATCTTTAGGGTAAGGAGCTTTTCCATCTCTCAGTGATCTAATTTCAAAGTTAAATAGCCAACAGATTTCATTTAGTCAACTTAATAAACTACCAAACCAATATGAATTATTTATTTTAAAGTTGAGACATTTTCTAAGCAGGTTATAGTACAATATGCACTACATTGGGAAGGGATTATTTCTTAGCATGGCTAGAGAAGGATTGACTTAGAAAACTTTCCAAACCCAGACTGGCTTTGAGATCCCTGAGAAGAGATTGCCACGTGAAGAACTGATCAAGCAGAATCATCAGTTCTACGTGAACAGAATAGCATGTACAAGAAACTGAAATGATTATTAGCAGAAAGAGGAGGGTAAATGAGAGAGTTTAAGGGACTGAGTGAACACTTGGCATCTGGGTGTGTCTCAGAAATGAAGAAAAACGAAAGATGATATTTCTCTTTTCATTTTTAATCTCTGTAGAATAAAATGTAAACATGGTAAAAATATAACTGGACTAAGAAGAATGAAAGGAGATAATATGATATACATGATGCCCTATTAGTGACAGTATGGTAGCGCTGGAGCCATAATACAGCGGGTAGGGCATTTGCCTTGCATGCAGCCAACCCGGGTTTGATCCCCAGCATCTCATATGGTCCCCTGAGCACCACCAGGAGTAATTCCTGAGTGCAGAGCCAGGAGCAACCCTTGTGCATCGCCAGGTTTGATGTAAAAAGCCAAAAATTAAATTTAAAAAATAACAGTATCATCAACCACAGGGCCTGAAAGGGAAAAAAGAAGAATAAAAAAGTGTGTGCCAAAGAGGCAGGCTGGGAGGCAGGAGGGAAACTGGGGACACTGGTGGAAGGAAGTGGACACTGGTGAAGGGATGGGTGCTCCATCATTGTACCCCTGAATTTCAATTATGGAAAACTTTGTAATTCACAGGGATTCAATTCATTAATTTTTAATAAAAGAATGAATAGCAATGTGTTTTCAGGGTTGGAGAGATAGAGCTGGTGGGGCACGTACAGAGCTGCAGAGCCGGGTTTTATCCATGGCATCCCAAATGATCCCCTGAGTCCCACCAGGAGTGATTTCTGAGTGAAGAGCCAGAAATAAGCCCTGAGCACTGCAGGGTGTGTCCCCCCAAAACAAAAATAATAGTATTTTCTTATAAGTTAAATCCTGCTATCACTTGTATCACTTGTCATCCCGTTGCTCATCGATTTGCTCGAGCGGGTCCCAATAACATCTACATTCGTCCCTGTTGCATGCTAGTGTAGCTCAAATCCTGCTACAGATGAATGTAATTTCCATGGGACTTTTAAAGTTACTTCAACAATATTCCACTAACAAAAATTCCTATTGCTCGGCATCTCCATATTTCCTCCCTTCACACTACACCGTATAATTACAGTTATTACCATATTCTGTTATAATGATAAGCCTATATTCCAACTACCTTTTTCTTAGTCCCCTTCAATCTAGGGGTCTGCTTTTTGCTCTTTAAGACTTGAAATACAGTAAATGCCCTATAATTTTTAAAATAAGTCCGACCTAACTATAAATACCTTTCAGTCTTTTCAGAAGCTCTTCTCTATTTTGCTGATGATAATCTGAGGCTTAGAGGCATTAAATTATTCGTAAGTGCGATGTTAACCTTTGATATCAGGGCTGCCTTGAAGGCTGTAGTTGCCTCTGCCTTCTAGGGGACGTTTCCTCTTTGGGTTGACAATACTTTTATTTAACTAATATCCTTGAAGATATTATTGACCTTAACTTAAGGAATTCCTAAACTTTCATCAAAAAGTATCAGGTTAATCAGGATGGAAGCAGATGGAACCACTAGATTCTTTCCTTCTTCCACCATCAATTCTTTCTACATTATTAAGGTCTGAAAAACTTGAGGAATCTGATACCCCTTCTGAATCCTAGGAGGACACTGGAGAAAAATATCCTTTTAGCTAGCTCTCTTCTCCTGTCCTCATTTAGGAACAAGCAGAGCTATGGTGATTTGGACGCAGACAATTGAGACAACAGAGATGGTAAATAAATGTTCATAAACATAGTGGTGATATTTATGCCAGGCAATTTTCAACAGAGTGCCTTACTGAGTACAGTGTTTGTGGAAACAGAAACACATTTTGTGATGCAATTTGAGATGTTCCTCTCATTTTCCTTCTGTTTTTTTGGGCCATACCCAGTGATGTTGAGAGCAGGGGTGGTGGGGTGCTCTGTACTAATCTCATCTTGATCCTTTTGGTGATGTTGAGGGGAGAACATGTACTTTTGGGGATTGAACCCAGGGCTTTGGCATGAAAAACATGTGTTCTAGCCCTTTGAGTCATCTCCCCAGCCCCTTAAGGCATTTCTTCACATGAATTATAATATATATATTGATCTTTTAGTAGTTTTCAACCAGTATCATTAAAGAATGTGCTGAATCTTGTCAGATATCAACATACTGCATAAGAACTTAGTTTGCTCAAATTATGCAAAAACTGATGAGAGGATAAGTCAGTCCTTCAAAAGAAAACAAGACTCAAAAATATCCTATCCCGGCTTGCTCTTTCAAGCCTATGTTCTCTGTTTTGCTTTTCTCCCACTCTGGAGAAGCCCGTGTTCTTTCTTGAACACATATTTCTTCTTTCTCTCTCTCCTGCTCTCCTTACATCCTTCTAAGGAAGTTTAATTCAATAAAAACTATCTGGCATCACAGTTTTCCCTATTTCTCCTCCTCCTAAAATTCTTTTCTGTGAGGGAAGGCGAAGGACCTGGAATCCTTGTGCTCGATAAGGACTGGCTTTCCCACAAAGCAGTTCTTGGCTCCAGTTTGAGTCCAAGGCTCCCCAGCACTTCCTTGGCCGGACTCATCTCCCACACCAGGCAGAACTCTGTTATTGGACTCAGGTGCAGCAAGTCATGACATCTGTCTCATGGGACTGGTAGGACATGAGCATCTGTGCTTGGAGCAGACTTTATGGGTCCTGACTTGAGCCAGGCATTTCTCTGAGTGGATGGTCAAGAGAGTTGGAACAGAGAGATGAAAGAGATCTTTCCCTGAGGCTGCCTCCCTTGCTCCCAAGTTTAGCCACTGGCAAGAAAGCCATTAATGATATGGTCTCTTGCATACAATGTTCCAACTTCATGCTTTCCACCAGTGTCCCCTTAGGCTCTGCTGCTTTTGACCTCTT
Source organism: Sorex fumeus (assembly GCF_029834395.1). NCBI lineage: Eukaryota > Metazoa > Chordata > Mammalia > Eulipotyphla > Soricidae > Sorex > Sorex fumeus. Next base: position 25,680,009 of record NW_026606143.1, on the reverse strand, counting down.
ATTATTTCTCTATTGTAGCACAGCGGGTAGGGCGTTCGCCTTCCAAGTGGCCAACATGGCCGACCCGAGTTCGATTCCTCCACCCCTCTCGGAGAGCCCGGCAAGCTACCGAGAGTATTCGATATGCCAGACACAGTAACAACAAAGTCTCCAATGGAGACGTTACTGGGCCCTCTCGAGCAAATCGACGATCAACGGGAGGGCCTTTACCTTTTTTTACCTTTTATTGTGTTTCTTTATATCCCTCATATTCTTATCCGTCTTGGTAACTTTATACTTCTTATCCTCCTATGGTAAATTTTTGTAGTCTTTATGGAAATAATGAATGCATGTTTATTGTTTAAAGGGTTTCTACTGTTGAAGACTTTATAGCATATTTGGTTCCAGAGGAGAACAGTCTCTGCCATGACTACAAGGAGTATCCGGTACTGTTTCTCTAGATGTGCCTGAGAACATGCTTACCTCTTACTCATTAGTCTGAGACTATGACCCAGAGCCCTCTTTTCAAATTAGAAACAGATTGGCAACCTTTCCTCTGGTTTCTAGTCTGTAGATCACAAGACTTTGGGATTGCTGGAGCTACAGTTTTCTGAAGAATCAGGCTGTTTTGGATCTACCCTGTTCAATTGAAATCTAAGTGAAGGTATGTTATATTTCCTGCAGAAGTATGATTTCACGGGGGTGGAGGTATTTAGTCAGGTTTGCTTAAGTAGGTGACAGAGTTCCAATTCTGCTTTTACCATTTCCTTTGCTTTTATCTCTTTGAAAGGTAGTTTTCTTTCTTTTCACTCTAGTAAAACCGTAGGGGAAGAACAACTGTTAGTAGTAGCCTTGAGAGTGAAAAACTCCAATGCAGAAAGTGAGGCAATCACAAAAATACTCTGCTTTGAGTATTGAGTGCTCCTGTTGTTGTAGTTAAAGAGAACTTATCACTGTTGGGTGTGAAAAGGACAACTATTCAAAATCTCTACAGTGAAGCTACTGTACAGGAGATACAAGCATTCAGACTGATTCCCTCTCCTGCTTGAAACTTTCAGAGTGAAGTGTGTGCATGCATATGTGTGTATTTAAAGGTTCTTTTTTGTTTTTGCTATGCTGCTGTTGAATCTATCTTTGATCCAACTATCAAATTACTGTAAAATATTTCTCAAAGTTTTAAAGTTGTTTGAACTAAAAGATGCAAATCAAATTGAACAATATTAAAGATAAAATAGGCAAAACCCCATTTTGTTTTGGCTTTTTGGTTACACCCAAGAGTGCTCAGGGCTTACTATTGGCTGTTTGCTCAGGGATCACTCCTAGTGGAGTTGGGAGGAGCATATGTGATTCTAGGAATTGAACCTGGGTCTGTCATGTGCAAGAACCTTGCCTATGGCTCTATATCTCTGCCACCAAATATGCAAAATTTTTTACATAAGGAACCTATTTTTTTATAGTTCTGAAAGACGGTAGGAAAGCACAAGTGCATGTGTATGCACCTGTGTGTGTAAACACACACACATACACACACACACTTCAAGAGTGAACAGTTGGCTTTAGAAGACTTGAAAGGGAATGCATTTGATCCATTTTATAAGAGCCACTCAGGTAGTAGGGATTTCTAAGAATCTTAAATTCTTTACATTATCCCAACCTGTAATTATTTTGTGATCCCTACTGGGAAAAATACCTCTTAACCACAACAAATAACATTTTCATAGTCTATAGTTTAGAAATTGAACATGAAGGTATTCAATATTGATTTTTACAATATTATTTTTATGGGATTTAAATATTCATACATATGATAAAATTATAATCCAGAGACATTAATAAACCTTCACTAAGTATGATTCAAGAAATATAATAGAATTAGCTGTGGGTCTTGGATTCTCCATGGGGGAAGCTCCAAAAAAGACTATTGACGTTTTTTCTAGCAAGTCCATAAGTATCAGCTGAGGGATACTTAAAGTCCTATTTCAGTAGTTTAACCTAATTTCTACATTAATATTTCACAAGGCTTAATGAGTTGAAGCATCATATTGTTGACTCAATTGAACAAATATTTATTGAAATACTATAGTGTTTAATTATCTGGAAAGTGTGACCCCCTAATGTTCTGTAAATGATCACTATTAGCGAGAATAATGGTTCTTAACATTTGAATCTCTTAGGTAGCTTTTAAAAATCCCAGTTCCCAGGCCACATCCCAGCTGAATGTAATAAGAATTTCAGGGGATAGAGCTCAGGCATCCATTCCTTGAGGCATTCCAGTGTGCACACAAGAATCAAAAAAATACTTTCATTTCACTTATAATTTCTGTATTTAGTTAACCGACATCACACTTTCATTTTTGACAGCTATTGTGCACACACCTTGGTTTGAACTTTATTTTTTGCATTTAAAAATTATGTAAAGAGGCTCCAGTAAGTGGCTCAGCATTACCACACATACTTTGCATGCATAAAACCTGGGTTTGATTGATCCCCACCACTGAAACACCACATATACTCACACACACACTCACAAATATACACAATTTTAAAAGAGATCTGAATGAGGTTTTATGTTTCTTCTATAATCTCTCTGAGATAAAGAGAATAAAAGCAACATAAAAACTTATTTCCAAAGTATACAGGATGACTATAAAAAATGTGCTAGAGTAATTTTAACTTTTATATGTTAGAACTCTGAACTTTCTTCCCAAGATTATGGAAAAATATGAAGAATGAAAACAGTGTTAAAGGCAGACCTGGATTTAGAACCAAGAGTTTGTATAGTATAATACAAATGAAATAAACTAATAAATTTATTTGCTTCAGACTTTTATCGATGTTTGATTGAGGGATGCCTTAGAAAATAAGCTGAAAGAAGAGAAGTAGAAATATATATATATATATATATATATATATATATATATATAGACTTAGTGGAATTGAAATGGGAAGTTAAAAAACTTCAGAAAGAAATGTTTACTCTCAAAGTGTACTGTTTTCTTCATCAATTTATGGTTGTGTGTTCCCGGCTTGCACTTAATATAGGAGTGGGTGTAAATTCATGTCATAGCAGTTAAGTTTTCAGGACTAGCTAGAAAATAAAATAATGTAGAGATTCCAGTCACTCTGATGTATTGCTTTGTTTCTTATACCAATCCTTATCAATGGATCTAGCTTTTTTAGTGCCTGTTCTAAAAGCTTAAACCATCGAATAACCAAATGTTAGGGTAAACCCTCCAAATAGTTTGTTTATGTAAAGTATATCTCTTCATGATATAGCATCTGAAAATAATCATTTATTTTCTGTATGTCTACAATTTTATTCAAGATGGCTCAAAGGAAATAAGATTGGATATCTTATTGTGTTCAGTTAGCCTGATTGTTTTTTCATGAGGAAATAAAAGGTGTGAGTAAAAACTGTTTTTTCTTTGCTATTTTAGCATGTGAAAAAAGTGTTTGCTATGTTTAGAACTTCTCTGGAACATTATAATAACGTAGTTCTTGTAATCCATGTCATTGCACAATCATTATCATAACCAATGAGATAATCATATGGGATGATTTCCCATGGGCTGTGGAAAGACAGTACAGGAGTTAATGCATTTTCCTGTCAACGACTAACACTGGTTCCATACCCTGCATCACTTATGGTTCCGAAAACTCTGTCTCTGAGAGCCAGGAGTAAGCCCTTAGTCTACCCTGGTGTTGCCCACCTCCATCCCCCAAAATTAATGTTTTACCAACAGCAAAATAGTATTTTTATTAGTTATAGAATATGTGCTTTGAGAAAGGACTTATACAGCCTTAAAATAATCAGTAGCAAAACTTCCTGTTTCTCTCTCCTCATGAAATATTAGGGTTATGTCAATATCAATATATGAGACATGTTTATAATTATAGATTTAAATGTTATTTTTCTCACTTTACAAATTATTAAAATATTTGACTTAGTATGTAAGAGATGTTTGTTTAATTGTACTTAAAATGCTTAGATTAATTTTACTATTACTATTATATGCCTTTCTTATATTTGTTGTATCTGTAACACTGTAGCACTGTCCTCCCTTTGTTCATTGATTTGCTCGAGGGGCACAAGTAATGTCTCCAATGTGAGACTTTGTTTTTCGCATATCCGATACACCACGGGGAGCTTGCCAGGCTCTGCCCCGTGGGTGGGATACTCTCGGTGCGTGTCAGGCTCTCCTAGAGGGACAGAGGAATCAAACCCGGGTCTGTTGCGTTCAAGGCAAACACCCAACTGGCTGTGCTTAAGTTAATATAGAAACAAAAATAAGGTAATTAACAAGCAAATTTTTGCTGATTGCTAGCTGCCTCTCTCCTCATCATATTCATGTTCTATTTTTTTTACCTATCAATTCACTCTGCACTATTTTTCTTCAACTGATTTTGATTTCTTTAAATTTTCTGAAGCTTACTATTTCCCAGGCTTTTGCGCTTGCCCCCTACCTGAAGAATTCTCCCCCTTCGTGCCCATTTTAGAAAAGACTGGTCCATTTAATAGGATATGTTTACTTTGAAAAAGCAGCTAATGCTCTGTATTGTTCTTCTGTTTCCAGTGTATTATGCTTTCCCTTCCACCTGTACTTCTTCTATCTAACACCTAGTGTGAGTGCACATATTCTTGTAATTATGTGTTTTTCATATTCTCCCAGCTAGAATGACAGTTACTTACAGCAAGGGTCAAGGCTATAGAGGGCATTTCTGAATGATATGAATGGTGTTTCCTTTCAATTTCCTCCCAAATGTGGGGTCTGTGAAGATAAGGCCTTTTTTATTTTATTCACTGCTCTCGCCTTAGCTGCATGATACTGGCTTGTGGTGCTTGTTCAATGAACAGTTATTAAATGAAGGGAGGTATACATGAAACATTTGCTTTCACAGTAGTGAAAAGTCACCTCTTCTAAGTTTTTTTGAGGGGGGCCCACACTAGGCAGTGTTCAGGACTTAGTCCTGGCTCTGTGCTCAGGGATCACTCCTGGTGGTGCTCAGGAGACCATATGGGATGCCAGGGATTAATCCCAGGTCTGCCACATGTGAGGCATATACCCACCTGCTGTACTGTCACTCCAGCCCTGAAAAGTTACCTCTTTATACTCAGCTCTTTTAAAATATTTTAGATTTTATTTTAAAGTTTGTTATTGAAAATTTTCTGGTTTTTAAATATTTACATATTAGGTATGTTGAAGAGACACTTGCTTTTCATGTCAACTTCAGTTTTGTACTATTATTTTAAAAATTGAGATGATATAACATGATAACCAGGAATGCATCATTAATTATAAATTGTCATAATGTAACACCATAATAAAAAGATATGATTATCCACACATATGGTCAGTAATATGGAATTAGAAGGTCAGAATTTATTAGTTAAAACCACTACAGGTTTAATTTAGCATAACCAAGACATTCTACTTAGAAGTGATAGGTGATTTATCAGGGTAATAAAGATAATTTGTGGCAGAAGAAACATTTAATTCCAATTTCCTGACCTTGTCGGGCTGGAGGAGGTAGGGTGTTTGCCTTGCACGCTGCCAACCAAGATTCTATCCCCAGCACTCATGTGATATCCAGAGCCAATCAGGAGTGATTCTTGAGCATGCCATCAGGATTAAGCTCTGAGCTCAACCAGATGTGGCTCCACAACAAAGAAAAAAATAAAAGAAAACAAATTTCCTGACCTTTTGTTTGGGGGCTACACCCAAGCAGTGCTCAGGGGCTACTCCTAGTTTTGTACTCTGTGTTTTCTTCCGTTAATTCTCAGGGAACCATTTGGTGTAGGATATCAAACTCAGGTCTTCTGTGTGCAAAACAGTAAGGCAGTTGAATTCTATCTCTGCACCCTGGTATATATATATATATATATATATATATATATATATATATATGACAGTGCTGCATTAATTTCTCATATTTAAGTCAGATTTAAAATGGCTGTACAGAACAATTCAAATTTGTATATTTCTCTTAAAATATAATTGGGAGATCAGCATAGAATTTTTTGTCAAATAAACACAGCTCCTGGGGGTTGAAGCTATAGTACAGTAGGTAGGGCATTTGCCTTACATGTGGCCAACCCTGGGTCGATTCTCAGCATCCCATATGGTCCTCTGAGCACCGCCAGAAGTAATTCCTGAATGAAAAACCAGGATTAACCCCTGTGCATCGCCGGGTGTGACCCAAAAAGGGGGAAAAAATAAACACAGCTCCTAAAAATGACCACAGAGACTTACCATGATGGACCATCACTATCTGCCAAATTTTTCTTGGATCTCAAAATGTATGCCTCTCTTGTTGTTAATAAAAAATATATCTGTGAGTGAGATTTGCAAGTGCCATGAAAATGACCAACTCTGGTTGGATCTCTCTTTTCTGTGACAGACACAGAACTCTGGTTTTCACTATCATTGCCTACAGAATCTTGTTGAACCATGTTAGTTTCTTATACCCCAGTCTACTAGGATCCCAGCACCAGAGTTGGCATAGGTTCGTTTTGAACCATGTTCTTTTGTACTCAGCACTTGAAAATAGCAATGTCCTCTGCTACGTGCTGGTATATATTCAGAAAGAATTAGAAGTTTCATAAGAACAAGAAGTTAAAAACAATGCAGGTCTACATTTTAACATGTACTTATTATTGCCTATTAGAAAGAATTATAGTAGCTATGAATAACCATGCTTGTTGGGAGCCAAAATTGCAACATTTAATGACATTTGGGAAAATGATAAAATAGTTGAAAACTTCATCCAAGGTGTTTCAAAACCAAATACTTCAAACTTTCTTTTTCTGTTTTTTTTTTTAGATTTTTATTAGTGAAACACCATGAAGTACAGTTGTAGATTTACAAATTTTTGTGCTTGGGTTTCAGTTATACAATGATCAAATACCCATCCCTCCACCAGTGCCCATTCGCCACCACCACTGATCTTGGACATGAATTATATTCTAAGACATTTGCCCCCAGTTTTTCCCCACTATTAATGGGAAATTATGTGTATAGAAAACACATAAATTTTGTGTTGAGGAGAACAAAGAAAATGGTTTTAAGAGGATTTTGTTGGACACTAGGTCATAGAGTCTAAAGATGGCCAATATTAATGTTGTCAAGGAAATCTGAGTTATTGGAAGAATGCCACGATTAGAAGGAAAATGCAAATACTTTTCTGTGATAGCTATTGATTCTTTGCTTCAGACTATTCATTTGTTTAAGACTAAATGTGCAGGCCACACCACAGAACACACCAAATCACCTTGGAGTTGCTGCCTCGGCAGTAGCAAGACAGCTAATAGAGATAGGCTTGCATTTTCTCTTCAAGTCTTCTATCTTCCTTTAGTGTCATTGAACAAGGGCTGCTGAAGTGTCAGAAAAAAAATTTATTGCGCTTCCATATGTCACTGCCCTCCTGCCAGTGATATGTGTACTCATCAGTCAAACGGAAACTACCCACCATGTTTGATTTACTGCAGTTGAAGGAAATCTGTTTGTGGGCTCCTATAACATAAACCATTTTGCTAGAGATTAATGTTCTGATTTGCATGCAACTCATGGCAGTTATATCATTAGTTTTCATGATATATCAGGACCAAATGTAAGAAATGCAACTGTGTTTTTCCTCAGTGGGGCCCTGCTCTTTTTCTTCTCCCTCACTAACCTTTTCATTAACTTTCCCTTGTTGTTCAGTAAAGCATTATTTACTTTGTGCCTTCACAGGACCTGGTAGGAGATTAAGTGATTAAGTTTCGAAAAGCATGAATAAAGTTTCTCCTCAGACCACCTGGTAGATACCTTGAATAGCAACAAACTTCTAGTCTTGGCAATGAACTTTTAACAAACATTATTATGGCAAATCTGCCGGAAAGTAAAATTGACTTCTCTTCCTGACATCTATATTCAGTTTATAATCAGTGAGCAATATGGATTAGGGTGATTTTCAGAGCTTTCAGAGTTGCTCACTTGTAAGAAAGTTTTCTAACTATAATCCTACTGAATAGTATTTAGATTATATTTTATTAGAATGCACTTTATATTACATAGTATATTATGTGCTTTTATTATATAATTTATTATATATTAAATATATGTAGCACAGCGGGTAGGGCGTTTGCCTTGCATGTGGCCAGCCCCGGATCGATTCCTCTGCCCCACTTGGAGAGCCTGGCAAGCTACCCATAATGTATTCAATATGCCAAAAACAGTAACAACAAGTCTCACAATGGAAACGTTACTGGTGCCTGCTCGAGCAAATCAACGAACAATGGGAGGACAGTGCTACAGTGCATATACTAAATGCCTTTTTGTGCCTTAAGTAAAAGTGTTCTATGGTTGCACAATTGTGTCTGCGTTGACTAAGCATACTTGATTGCTGTGTTGGTGATTGCAAGATTAATGAGTAAGGACAGCTGTACTTATTCAGATGCTGGTTCAGAAGTGGCAAATAATGGTTATTTCCTTTATACCTTCAAATCTTCAAGGAAGATCTCGAAACATATACAATTCTATTTTGCCAGTGTTCTTGGGAGTTAGATTTTGTTCCAAAGTAAAATGAAGAATTTTATTGTTTTGTATGAAGAGTGATTTTTCATTTTTTTCGGAAATTATTCAAACATCGGGAATTTAAAAAGTTTGGATTAGGCAAGTGAGTGATGCAAATCTTGGATTTGTATCAATTTCAGATAGCTGAAATATGTAGTGTAAGGGGGGAATTGCAGTGATCTGAGAGTGGCCTAAGAATATTTTGCTGCTTTTGATGCAGCAAAAGGAAGTCTGTGAAAAAGTAGTGTTGACTAGAAGGGCAGGGGAAGAGGATTGGGGGTGGATGGGTAAAGAAAGTTGAGAGCTTTAGTGCTGGGTGTGTGAGATATAATCAGAAACAGGTATGAAACTATAGCACAAAATTATAGCATTGAAAATCAATGTTAAAACAATTTTCAAAGAGTATTTTGCTGCCTAACTTTTGACACAGACATGTACGAAAGTTGTGACTAAGGGACCAGAGAGACAATATAGGGATTTAAGGTACTTGTCTTGGGGCTGGAGAGTTAGTACAGTGGGTAGGGTGCTTACCTTTCATGGGTTTGATCCCTGGCATCCCATATAGTTTCCCAGCCCTGCCAGGAGTGATCCTGTAGTAAGCCCTGAGCACAAAGCCAGGAGAAAGCCCCGAACACTGTTGGGTTTCAAAATAGTGGTGAAACTGTGTGCTTGCATCCTCCCCAGCAGAAACTAAAACAAAGGTTTTAGTTGCACAAGACCAACTGTTGTTAGATCTCCCACCAAACAAATGGACCCCTGTCCACCACCAGGTATGATTCCTGAGCATAGCTGGAGTAAACCTTGAGTACTGCTGGGTGTATCCTACCTGCCCCCTCCCCCAATTTTTTTCATTACTGAAACTGAGCACTATTATTATATATCCAAGAACCACATGTTAAACGCAAGGGGTGTTGCAGATCTGTAAGTTGCTCTGATGCTGGCAGCTATAAGTCTTTATCTGAATTTTCTACTTACAAGTGTCACCTGGAAGCTGAGTTTAACCCCCCCCCCCTTAACTAACTGAAGTCTCCTATGGCTAGTTTCTAGGATAGTCATGATTCTTGAATATTTTGTTACCCCGAGGAATCTGATATCTTCCTTAGTCTCAGATTATCAGAACTTGGCTCAGAGATGTTGTCCGTAGTTGTTTTTGAAAAACAAGCAAGGGTGATTGTTCTCTTAAAAAGAATACATGGGGGCGCTGGAGCAATAGCACAGTGGGTAGGGCATTTGCCTTGCACACAGCTGACCTAGGTTCGATTCCCAGCATCCCATATGGTCCCCCAAGCACCACCAGGAGTAATTCTTGAGTGCATGAACCAGGAATAACTCCTGTGCATCACCAGGTGTGACCCAAAAAGCAAAAAAAAAAAAAAAAAAAAAAAAATAGGGGATTTGAATTCCAGCTGTACATTAATTGCCTGTCAGAATTTGAATAAAGAATTTGAATAAAGTATTTAATAAAGTATTTGAATAAAGAATTAGAATAAATTATTTAATCTAATTCTCAGTGAAATACATGTGGTTAATAATAATACATGAATCACTTAGCAGGATGTTTGGCAAATAGATATAACTAAGAAACTCTACTGTTGCTATGAACAGCATTTAGCCCTCTGGGAATTATCTGATGACAGACATAACTATTTTTAATGCCACCCCTGACATGTAGAACAGAAGTGGGAAGAAAGAGCACTGGGAGCAGGCTACAGTAAATATTTTTTCATGAAAAAAGTAGAGTAATTACCTTTCAAAATTTTATTTGTTTTTGGGCTAGAGTGATAGCACAGTGGGTAGAGCATTTGCCTTGCACGTGGCCAACCCAAGTTCGATTCCCAGCATCCCATATGGTCCCAAGTACCGCCAGGAGTAACCCCTGGCATCTCCAGGTGTGACCCAAAAAGCAAAAAAAATTGTTTTAATTACTGTGCCCTGTAAAAAACACCACTGACAGTACTGTAATTACATTTTTAAATTTTTTTGGTAATAAATCCACCTACTCAAGACAGAAATGTAAAGAAAGGCTACTCGTTAGACTGAGGCATAGAATAGAATGCTTGGAGTGTGGAATTATAGTACTGCAGTAAAATTAAGTTTGTAAATCAAAATGGCCCCCATGTTTTTGGGAAACCTAGAGCTTCTATTGCTGAGCGTTTTGGTGGGATAAAGGAATATGTGTCTTGGGGCTGTATGTATTATTTCATTCTTTTAATAATCACCAGTGTTACTGTATTTTTAACATTCAATCAATAATTTAGCAAAAAATAAGTAGCTAATGATACCTTAGCAGTGCTAAGCATGAGAAACGCTTTCTGTCACAATTTTTAATTTATGACAATACATATAAGGAGAAAAGTATATTGCTAAAAATTTCCTCAATATTCTTTTGAACAAGTGAATAATTTTATGTTAGCTAAACTATATATTTGAGAGTACATATAGTAGGTTTATGAGGCTTCATATATTACCTTTTCTAACACAAAGTCATTGAATATATATTTATGTGACATCATACATGCAAGTTTTAAGTGATCTTATTTAGTGTTTCCTTTTTTACTTGCTCACTATACTTCATAGTTCTGAAGCAAATATTTTTACAATGATCGTTGTCACCCTCTTATAGACCTTATAATGAAAAACAGAAATCCCTCTGGAAATATAGAGAAGTATATTAAGCACTTTGATTTAATTAGTAATTCCATTTGACTGCACAATTCTCATTATAAGAACATTGAATAATATAAAAATATATGGACAAATTATTTTTCACCTAAAATTGTGATTTAGACTGAAATTAAAAATAGACTTTATGTCTCATGTCCATGTTCTTATACACACACAGACACAAATACAATCATATACCTAACCAGGCAGTGTAGTGTAATTTACAGTTTTTTGTGTTTGTTACTTTATAGAGAGTAGCACTGTAGCACTGTCCTCTCGTTTATCGATTTACTCAAGCGGGCCCAGTAACGTCTCCATTGTGAGACTTGTTGACTTTGTGTGTTTGGCATATCGAATACATCACAGGTAGCTTTCCAGGCTTTGCCGTGTGGGTGAGTTACTCTCAGTAGCTTGCCAGACTGTCCGAGAGGGGTGAAGAAATCGAACCCGGGTCAGCCCGGTCAGCTGCATGCAAGGCAAACGCCCTACCCGCTGTGCTATCACTCCAGCCCTTATAGAGTATCTCTGTAAAATAGAGACAATTAATTCTATTCTAAAGCTTTGAAACATTAAGCTTTTAGAATAAAATAGATTTAAGAGTTAGATCACATTGTTGGTTATGATTAAAAATATATAGCCAGTTCAATCTTAAAATCGTTTAATTGTTATTTTTTTCTGTTTCACTAGCTTTCATGTTGAGTTCATCTGACTCCAAATGCCCTTATGAATCAGTTAATTAAACACACTCAAAGTTTCTGACTGCTTTCTAGTATTCTATTTAGAACAATATGTTCTTGTTATTAGGTCTATCAAGTTTAAGAGAGTAGAGATGAACTGGGTCATGCTCATTATCTGAACAATAACTCAAAGGGAAAACTTACCTCATGAGCACCCTTGTACATTCAGTTCTAAACATGTTGGCTCACTTGCAACCATTAGGGCATTCTTTTAGAATAAAATATAGTGAAATGAATTTTCCACCTCTGATTTGTGATTTAAGCTCATGTGGTTTAGATAAAGCTTTTCTGGTTACTCCTGGCAGCTCCTGGTAAAACTGTTTCAAACCAATTCAGTCTATCTCTGATTTAAATATCTTCACGAAAGGGGTTGTTTCCTTACAACTTACCAAGGTGCTATGGGGAATTTAACTTAACACATTTTCTGTTTTATTACAGCTGCATAGAAGGACTTGTACATGATTGTAGGTTTTTCTTTAATCACTCATTTTCTTCATCTCAGACTTATTTTAACATCAGTACGGATAAGTCTTATATAATTATTTGCAGTTTATGTTTTTTGACTACCATTGTTAATAAATTCACTGTTTGACAGGCCTGGTCCCAGGCCACTAATTTCCTTTAGTCTAGTTCTAAAAAAAAGAAAGCTCACCAGTTAAATCAATAGTAAAGACTGACTACAATAAAAACTAAATTTGTTGGGTATGTGGCTTGATATAAATCTGTACCTACTTTTCTGTGTAACTTTTTTATACTACAATGATATATGCTTTTTTATGTATCATAAAAGAAAGGATTTTCTTATAATCATTTTATCGCCTTGAAAATAATGTCCCACATACTCCCTGCCCATTTTGCTCTCTTCCTCTCTCCCTCCCTACGTCTCTTGTTATGTGTAGTATAAAAGCTGATGTAACAAGAACCTGGGGTGAGTAACTCTTCCTGTTTGAAATGTAGAATCTGACATTAAGTGCACTTTCATTGATTTTTATTGATAATACTCCTCAAAATCCAAATGAAAAAAAAAAGATTTTTCTCATGAAAGATGGTGTATTATCTTCCTCAAATGAAAGAATTGACTTCTCAGTTGGAAGTCAGTGACATTTGGGCCAGGTTCTTAAGAGATTTTTGGATTAAATCTTGCAAGTAGATTTATTTCTCATGGATAAAACAAATAAGAATGTTATTCTGTCTCTCACTTTTCAGTTTTATGAACCTACTAGGCAATTATTGAGAGATTAGGAAAAACTCAAACTAAATAAAAATCTTCAGTTGTTACCATACTTTTCATATAGATAACAAGTAGATTCACAAGCATTATAGAACTAGATAAATAAGCAGAATGGCTGAAGAGCACAGCATGTCCCAAATGAAGGAAATTTTTCTCATTTTTGCTTCTAATTTCTGCCTTAGGCATACGATGTTACTGCACTAAATCTGCCACCAAATAGCCAATATCTTTCCACCACTGTCACTAGGTCCCTTCTCATTCACACCCTACCCCGACCCTGCACTCCACACATGGGAACATCTTATTTACATTATTTATCAATAAGTATTTCAAAATTGGAAAATGTAAAATTGATATGAAAATGATGAAAAGAAAAATGTGTGATCTGAAAATACACTTTACATTATAACTAATTGATAATAGTTCTGGAATTTGTTGGGGGGGGAGGGTCTTAGACACCCCTTGATTTTTGAAAAGGGTGAGTGAAAAGTTCTCCCATCTTTGTAGAAGCATCACCTGGTACCTCCCAGGGGAAAGAGGAAACTGACATTTTGTGTGTTTCTCAGTGGTACCAGATGATTTGCTTTTGCTTCCTTTTTTATGGGGGAGGGTTAGTGAAGCAAGATAGTTTATACTAAATAAGACTTATTTAGAAAGATGTTGAGGGGAGAGAGGTAAAGGTAAAGGCCCTCCCGTTGATCGTCGATTTGCTCGAGCGGGCCCAGTAACGTCTCCATTGGAGACTTTGTTGTTACTGTGTCTGAACGCGGGTCGGCCATGTTGGCCGCTTGTAAGGCAAACGCCCTACCCACTGTGAGGGGAGAGAGAAAGAGTGGAAATACATGTCCAGGAGAGAACACGGTCTTCTTCAGGTGGAAAAAAAGTAAGCAAAAGATATGGCGACAGGCAAGTGTTCAAGAAGGTGTTCAAGGGAGAAACAAGGGCTTGAAGTCAGCAATCAAAGAGACAGAGAAAACTATTGTTTAAGGGAGAACAGGGGCTGGAGCGATAGCACAGCGGGTAGGGCGTTCGCCTTACAAGCGGCCAACATGGCCGACCCGAGTTCGATTCCTCCGCCCCTCTCGGAGAGCCCGGCAAGCTACCGAGAGTATTCGATATGCCAGACACAGTAACAACAAAGTCTCCAATGGAGACGTTACTGGGCCCGCTCGAGCAAATCGACGATCAACGGGAGGGAAAAAAAAAAAAAAGGGAGAACACAGGCTTGAGAGGGCTTTCAGGGGTTGGTTTTATACAATACCTCCAAATGAATTTTTTTTTTGCAGTTTTCTGTATACATAAAAGTTACTCTGGGCATTGTTATAGAAAAATTTTGTGCTGGTGATGGTCTTCTCACAATCTCATCCTTTTTACTATTGATGGTTCCATCATAATTTCAACAATTCTAAGTCTTCTTGTCTAGGGTTCCACCCTTCTCAGGGTTTAGCCTTGGATTTTAGCCTCTGGGCGGAGATTCATTTACATCTCTTGAAAAGCTCAAGATTTGCATGTCAAAGGGTTGTGCTACTCATGTCCTTTTGCAACTGCAGGGCTAGGTGATCTCTAAATTTTATTATTCCTGGGGCTGGAGCAATAACACAGCGGATAGGGCGTTTTTCCTTGCACGTGGCTGACCAGGGTTCAACTCCCAGCATCCCATATAGCCCCCCCCCCCCCATCACCGCCAGGAGTGATTCCTGAGTGCAAAGCCAGGAGTAACCCGGGAGCATTGCCGGGTGTGACCCAAAAAGCAAAAAAAAAAAAAAAATTCCCAGAAAGTACATTACCAGACATTACCAGAGACCCCCTATATGTCTGTCTGCAACATTTTCCCTCACAAGAGGTTTCAACACACTCAAGGGGTACATGGGTGCTCCGTCTTCTCTAATGTCTTTATGATGACAAATGGGTGAAGACCCTGCTTATGGAAGGGAGTGAAATCTGCTAACTTAGTATTAATGCAGCCCAGGCAATGGTATACTGGGTTTCAGAGTTGTCAGTCTGAAATACAGTATATCCCAGAGTTGCTTATTCCAAAAAGAGATTCAGGTTCTCCTCTTGGGAGCTGTATAAAAATGCTACCAAATGTATGGAGAGAAAAGAAATCAAAAGTTAGTTCCTGAACAGGTCATGATTATTGCAGCCACAGCAGAAACATTAGAAAAAAATTAGGCAGTTTCAGTAGCATATTAGAAAATCCCTAATAGGGGCTGGAGTGATAGCACAGTGGGTAGGGTGTTTGCCTTGCATGCGGCCAACCCGTGTTCGACTCCCAGCATCCCATATGATCCCCTGAGCACTGCCAGGAGTAATTCCTGAGTGCAGGAGCCAGGAGTAACCCCTGTGCATCTCCAGGTGTGTCCAAAAAAAGCAAATAAATAAACAAATCTCTAATAGTTTCTGAAATGAGAAGGAATCCCCCATGGAATGGAAGTCAGATTTAAAATTTAAAAGACGGGGGGGGGGAAAAAACCTAAAGAATTCGAGCTATTAGTTTCCAATATGCACACAGGACTAGGACTAGTGCAAGTTCCAAACAGATTGGAAAACTGATTCACAGGACATTGGACAGAGTACACAAAAAACTCTTGCAATTTCAGGGAAGAATCTAATTGCATCAGACAAATGTCTCTTAAAAGGAAGATCAAAAAAAGATGAAATTATTTTCAAGACCTTAATGGCATTTCAGAAAAAAGCTCAAAAATAATTTAGGAATACTAGAATATCCATCACCTCCAAAAGATAAAACCACAATGTCTGACTTAAATAAAATTTTACCAGGAATACAAAGAAGCAGGAAAAGGACAATGGTGAGGATATAAACCATAAACATACACAGAATAGACAGGTGGTTACTGTATTAGTATCTATAGGTGACGGATTGGCTTATATCCTTCTAGACACTATTTTTTAATTTTTGCTTTTTGGGTCACACCCGGTGGTGTACAGGGTTACTCCTGGTTCATGCACTTAGAAATTACTCCTGGCAGTGCTCGGGGGACCATCTGGGATGCTGGGAATCGAACCCAGGTCGGCCGTGTGCAAGGCAAACACCCTACCAGCTGTGCTATCACTCCAGCCCTTCTAGACACTATTTTATGCTTTCACCAACTTAGAAATATATCAGCAAATTCTGAGTATAGTGGGTTTTATTTATGAGTTCTCATCAGAGTCTCCTCTTTTATGGCTATATAAGAAAATATCATTGCAGCATTAAAATATCTGCAAGTAGTAGTATATCTGTCTTTGGCCTTAATGTGTTGAATTATGTTCATTCTGTATTCAACTTGAGAGAATCTATCATGAATGGATATTGAATTTTGTCATATGCTCTTTTTTTTGTACCAATGGGATAATATAATCTTTATATTTCATTTCACTAATGTATAACATTGGTTCATTTGCATATTCATTTTACCATCCTTGTGTACTGTAAATAAATACCTCTTTATCATGCTGTACTATACTTTAACGTCACTATAGAATTCTTTTTTCTATTATTTTATTTGTATGTTTTTGCATCTATATACACCAAAGATGGGCTGGAACCATCGTACAGCAGGTAGGGCATTTGCCTTGCACGTGGCTGACCCAGATTCGTTTCCTCTAACTCTCTCAGAGAGCCCAGCAAGCTACCAAGAGTATCTCGCTTGTACGACAAAGCCGGGCAAGCTACCCTTGACGTATTTGATATGCCAAAAACAATAACGACAAATCTCACAATTTGTTGTGAGACGTTACTGGTGCCCACTCAAGAAAATCGATGAACAACAGGAGGACAGTGACAGTGACACACTAAAGATATCTGCCTTATTGTTCTTATAGTTTTCTTACCTCACTATGGTGTCACAGTATTTCTAGCCTTGTAACGAGTTTGGGAGTATTCTTTTCTCATAAATTGTCTGGAAGATTTTGAGAATAATTAGTAGTGTTCATTGTATAGCAACATAATACATCTATCAAATCACTGTTAGAAACCTTAAGCTTATGCTTATGCTATGCAAATATAAATTATGTTTCAGTAAAACTGGATGAAAATATGACCCCTGCAAGTAGCCCGTATCACTCACCCTCAAACCATCCCCCACCATGAAACTCTTTCTCTGCTTAATACCAGAGTATCTTCTGTTGAATTTTCTTATTGTCACAAACTATAAAGATAACTTGCTAATGCAACTTGCTAACGCAGCTCAAGGTAGTTGCAAAAGTTCTTTCTTCAGAGTTTTGTGTGTAAGACCGAGCCTTCAGATAGTTCTCTAACCCCCATAGGGAATATTTTTTATAGACATATTTACATATGAATAACTAAAAATATTTTCATAAACACAAAACTCAAAACCATTGCCACTCATGAACTCACTCTGTAAGATGTGTCCTGGCAAACAAAAAATAAAACTAGAAAATAAAATGCGATATAAGAAGCAATTACTTTCATTCTGTAAACAGAAACACTCCTGAGTGTGAGAAACATAAATTTGACTATATTTAGTTATAGAACTTTTTAAAAATTCAAATCATGTATATTCTCAAACATATATGAATATTTATAGAAACAGACTTTAAAAACTACAGAAAACCTCAGTTCAGTAGTTCCAAAAATAAATTTACAGAGCAAAAGAACAAGTGGTGACCAAAAATATAAATATTTCTAAATTATTTATTAAAATAAAACTGTCCACTGTCCTCCCGTTGTTCATCGATTTGCTCGAGCGGGCCCAGTTACGTCTCCATTGTGAGACATGTTGTTACTGTGTTTGGTATATCAAATACATCACGGGTAGCTTGCCAGGCTAAAATAAAACAAAAATAAAAATTTATTTAGAGCTAAATGGTAACCAAACTGTTGAGAGCAAGTGATGTTTAGAAGGAAGTTATATTCTTTAATTAGTACAGGGTGGAGCTATTGATGGAGTGCTCTGAAATCATAAAATAAAGACCTTAATGCCAGGATACCTCAATAAAAAATAAGTAAAAGAATTGTACTTCTGAAAAAAAAACAACATAAAGAGAGTGAAAAGTAAGCCACTAATTCCAGAGGCGAGAAAAATATGCATAGAATAATTTTGGTTTGGAGGGCCACACCTGACAGGGCTCAGAGTTTGTTCCTGACAATTCTCAGGGGACCTTATACCATGCCAGGCATCAAACCAGGGTCAACCCTATATAAGACAAGTATCTTACAAGTAAGACAAGTACTATCTCTCTGACCTCAACATGTACAAAATAAATGAAATCAAATTAATGTAGAGAAATATATAAATAGATTGTTCTTCTTTTTTTTTTTTTGCTTTTTGGGTCACACCCAGCGATGCTCAGGGGTTATTCCTGGCTCTGCACTCAGAAATTATTCCTGGCAGTGCTTGGGGGACCATATGGGATGCCGGGGATTGAACCCAGGTTGGCCACGTGCAAGGCAAATGCCCTACCCACTGTGCTATCACTCCGGCCCCGATTGTTCTTCTTCTTAGTGGCTGTGAATCCACAGGTTGATAGTATATTTCCCCTAGCTATTTATCTTTTTGATTGAGGCATAATTGTTGTATACCATTTTCCATGTAAAAATTAAGGATTCATTATTGATACATATTTAAATGACATCAGAGTCCAGTAAATATCTGTCATCATATAGTTACCAATTTTTTTCTGAGTCAGAAAGAGATAGAATGACTGCACTTATTTGTGGAATATAAAGTAACATAATAGGAGATTAACACCTAAAGATAGTAGAGATAAGGGCCAGGAGGATCGCTCCATGGTTTGGAAGCCAGTCTCAAGTGCTGCGGGAAAAGACAGCTGGGATAGAGAAGAGACCACTGAGTAAATGATGGTTGGAGGACTCACTCGGGATGGGAGATGCATGCATGCTGAAAGTGGGCTATGGACCAAACATGATGGCCACTTAGTACCTGTATTGCAAACTATAATATCTGAGAGAGGGAATGTGCCTGCCACAGAGGCAGGGGATGGGAAGAGATGGAGGTGGGGGTGGAGGGAGTGACACTGGGAATATTGGTGGTAGAGAATGGGCACTGGTGGAGGAATGATTACTCAAACATTGTATGACTAAAATGTAATCAGGAGAGTTTGTAAGTTTGTAAAAAATAAGTAACAGCCTTTTTTTCAATTTGAAAAAAAATCTCTCTTAGCAACTTAAAAATAAGCAGTACAAATTCTCTTTTAATATCCACAAGTGGAATTGCTGAATTATACGGTAGTCATATTTTAATTTTGGGGAAGCTCTATACTATTTTCCATAATGGCTGCATCAGCTTACCTTTCCATCCACAATACAAAAGAATTGCTTATTCTCTTACAACACTGGTATTTAATTGTCTTTGCAATGAGGTGATAATCTCGCAAGTCATCTTAAATACTAATATTTTAACAATTGCCACTTAAAGTCATAATTTAAGCAAAAACAGTGGAAGGTCAAAACAAGCCTTTAATTTATAGACTTGTGCTCAACCAAATTATTAGAATGTTTACTAAAATAATATGTTTTAGTTTAACTGTTTTTGACCAATTTGTTAGAACAAGAATGAATCAACTACAAATTTATATTGGCTAAATAATTTTAATCCGACTATATAACGTAAGGGCCAGAGTGATAGGATAGCGGGTAGGGCATTTGCCTTGCACGTGGCCGACCTGGGTTCGATTTCTCCGCCCCTCTCAGACAGCCTGGCAAGCTACTGAAATTATTCCACCCGCACGACAAAGCCTGGCAAGCTACCCGTGACGTATTCGATATGCCAAACACAGTAACAAGTCTCACAATGGAGACGTTACTGGTGCCTGCTTGAGAAAATCGATGAACAACGGGAGGACAGTACTGTATAATGTAATAAGGAAACTTCCACCTAACTTTTGACTGTAGATTACTTTTAAGCTGTAGTTTTCATTGTTTTCTTTTTATATTTTGGTAATTATCTATTGTAATATAGGCAGCATGTTGACAATATTGTTAACATTTATTTATGATCTTGCTGGACAGTTCCTGTGCCTTACCAACACCAGACTGCTAATTTCAGTTTTGTATTCTAAGGCCGAAAGTTTGCCAGCATTTGATGTTATCTGTTCCCTTGCTTTGTTTATATATCATAATGAGTAAAATCATCTGGTATTTGTCCTTCTCCCTATGACCTACTTCACTTAACATTACACCCTCTAAAAAAGCTATATATATATTTAGAGGGGATTGTAATAAGTATTTGAAATATGTATTCCTATTTCATAGGCTCTATCCTTTGCTTTTCATTTCTGATGAGATTTTGCAACTGTTTTGAGTTGCAATAGCAATTTGTTTTAGAAGCTTGTGACCAGGTCCAACCGAAGAGGCATCTAGTGTTAAGCAAAGAAGGATTTTGGCAGGGATGGGGGTTCGGGTGACACAAGTTGCTTGCAAAAGTCTTTTAATTCCAGTTTTATGAGATCATTGACATATGACATAGTGTAAGTTTAAAGTGCCTAATACAATAAATTGAGACATTTATATGTTGTTAAATGATTAGCACTGCCAATTACTAAACTCTTTCGGTTTATGAGAGGGGACTAGAAGGCCCCAAGATTAATCTCCAGGACTACATGTCACGGGACATGTTCCACCCCACCCCCCAATACTAAAGCCTCAGTGTATGACCCTGTGACCCTGATGGCCCTTGAGCACCACCAAGTGGCCGTTGTGGTTTCCAGCCCTGCCACGCCAGTGCACTGCTACATCAATACTGGTCCCCAGTATTGAATGCTGTGGTCTTGTTGGCCATTATCTAAGAGGGATAGCTTCTAGGTCCCCTGAGCACTCCTTGGGAGGTCCAAAGTTACACAAATGAAACAAATTCTTTATCTTTCTCTCTCTGAGGTTTTAAGCTAGCATTTTTGTGGGGGAGGGGGTGTAGTGGGTGGGGGGAATACCCATGGAGCTTATCCCTGGCTCTACTCTTAGGGGGGCGCGCGTGGGATCCAACTCCAGGTTGGCCGAGCGCAAGGCAAGTGCCCTCTCTGTGATATTATTGCTACGGCCCCAGATTTTAAGCTCTCTTGAGCAGGCCATTTATTTCTGTTTCTGTTTAGAAGCCAGATTGCGCCCCCACCCCACCCCCCTCGCTGTTATAAGAATCTGCCATTTAGTGTTATTGTGAAATCACACTGTTTTGTGCCTAGAAATGGGTTTGGAAAAATGTTGCTTTGAGTTTTTGGTTCTTTCAATACAGAAAATTGTGATTATATTCAGCTAGGAAAAATTTCTAAGCATTATATTTTCTCATTCTTTCTGTGGTTTATTGGGTGGGGGATATAGTTCTAGGAATCAAACCCAAGACCTCAAACATGCAAGACCGTACTGTCTTTCACTGAGATGCATCCCTGGCTCTGTTCAGAATTTTTTTAAAATTTTTTTTCAGAATTTTTTTTTTTGCATTCCAAATATATGAATGCTCAAACTTCTGGACTCATTCTTCAGTCAACATTTCTCATATTTTTAATTGGGATTAAATTTTTAATTTTATATTTTTAATGTTATTTACTTGTCACTCATTCTGTATATTGACTTTTATGCACCAGCATCATTTTTATGCATTAAAGTTTTATATTCAATAATGTAAAATCTTTAATTTTGTATGTTTCAGTTTGTATAGCACTATACTCTTTTTTTACATTCTTGCATATGGATGAAACCATTTACCTAGTCCTAGATGATATGTTGAGTTACATTTCTAGACCTGTACTCTTAATTTCCCCCTTATCATTCTGCGTGTACTTTCTCTTTGTTTATCAGCCAGCCAAAATCACAGGATCCTTAGTTACCAGTTGGAGCAGGAACGTCTACCACTGGACTCTGCAAGAGAGAGAAATAAGCATCGGTTAGGTAAGTTACTGAGATTTGGGGTTTATTTCTTGCAGCAAATTGTGATTTTTCACTGTTTATGACATTATTATACAAGAGCATCTAGGTTAACGTTGAAATTTGATAACATAAGATAAAATTTAAAATCTATTGTAGTCTTGTTTACATCTGTTTCCTCCCACCCCGTGATTTCAGACTTGTCAAGAATAGAGTGTCTTGTCAAGAATAGAGTGAAGTTTGCTTACTTGTCTGTATGTTACTGCATTTATCTTTGTGTTATTCTGCATCCAACATTACTTTTAAGTTTTCAATAGCTGCTTAAAAAATTAAGTTTATTCTGTTTCTTTCACAATAGATGTCTAGGCTTATGTAAATTCCATACTTCAGATAAGTTTCCACTATTTGAGAATTTGACTTTCTGCCAGACTGTACACTTGACACACTTTTATTTTTTATTTTTTTCTTTACACATTTTTAATTTGTAAATTTGCCACTTAATTATTTGATTAACTTACCTTTAGAATTGTCCATAGTATATATTTCTAATGACCCATAACTTAGTGAATTAAAGGTGCCAAGCCATGTTTTATTTACCAAAGCTATATTTGATTTGCATTTAATATGTTGTAAAGCATATGTATAGAGAAAAATTTGGAGTATAAAAATTTTTTTCACTGTTGGATTCTGAGGACAGGCTAATTAGCAATTTAATGAGAATGTATAGAACTACTAGATTTAGGTTAGCTAAGTAACATGGTCTATGAGAAATCTCAGTTACAACTAAGTTCACTTACATTTTCTCACTCAAATTGCATGTTCAAAAGAGGGCGATGAGGAACCCACTATCCCATTATTACTCAGAGACCCATGCTTAACCACACTGTGCAATTTGTTACAACACTGTCTAAATATGGTCTTCCGGGGCTTCCAGAGAAGGGGAAGGAAGAGTTGAGAAACTGGTCAGTGTCTTTTTATGCCTTCTCTCAAAAAGTAACTCATGTCACTTCTGTGTATATTTCATTGGCTAGAGCTATTCCTGATTTCAAATAGCTGAGTTATACGCCTTCCATGAATCAGAGGTGTATAACTAATGTGTTCACAATAATGTTCACTGAAAGTATACTCTGCACATCATGGGGTTTAACTATCAAAGCTTTTATATGTAGCATCTACTTTCAATATTGCCATTTTATAAATGAGGATCCTGGATTCTAAACATATTATCAAACGACTCACATGAATTTTGCATTAGTAAGTGGAATATCCAGGACCTGAAGTCATGTCTTCATTATTATAAGTATAGTACTTAATCACTGCAGTATTCCACAAGTACCCAATAAGTACTTGTCAATTATGTTTGTACTTTCCTGACTGCTGCATTTTCAGATTCTCAGAAACTCTTAACATATAATGGAGGCTTGAGTGACCAAACTGAGCCCATATTTGTACCTTGTTCCAGCTTCCATGGTTATGTCCGGGATGAGAGCTCTCAGCTCCCTTGTATGGTCTAGACATTGAATCTTAAGTCAGAGTGCTTCAAGGGAATACATATACCACCAAAAGAGTTGCTTCTGTATTAGCTTTGCCCTCCTACAAATCGATCTTTGTTGTGTTCATGTTTCTAAATATCTTCATCTACTAACAGAACTTAGATGCTGGCTGTCTCTACTGGGTTTTATTTCAGGTTTCAACATTTATTGTCTATCTGATGTTGTAAAAATCACCTTGTCTTCCATAGGCTGCATTTTCATTTCTAAAATGAATGGAACGATGGTGAGTTGTAGTATTGTTAAAACTGACATTTGTTGCGCACTTATTGCTATCACTGTGTGACGTGTTTTAGCATGAATTATTTTATTTGATTTGCTCACTGTCACTCTGAATGAGGTAATATTATTCTACATCTATTATGGTGCTGGAGCGATAGCACAGCGGGTAGGGCGTTTGCCTTGCACGCAGCCAACATGGCCGTCCCAAGTTTGATTCCTCCTCCGCCCCTCTCGGGAAGCCCGGCAAGCTACCGAGAGTATTTGATATGCCAGACACAGTAACAACAAAGTCTCCAATGGAGACGTTACTGGGCCCGCTCGAGCAAATCGATGATCAACGGGAGGGCCTTTACTTTTACTTTTTACTTACTATTATACACAAGAAATTATATAATCTATCCACAATTATCCACAATTCATCAGATAATGATTGACTGAAAATTTAAACTTAAAATTCACTGAATCCACAACTATGGTTATTGATTTATAAAAATAATTTATTGTTATTAATGTGGAAATTATGTATATTTTCAGTGATTTCCCACTTATCCAAATAATTTGAGTTTTCGTCTTTCTAATCTACTCAGCCAGAAACAGAAACCCAGGTTGTTGTTTTATTCTAGAACTGCCTAGTTCTCATGAACGTTTTCCAGTTGCTCTATCTTTCCACATAAAGGGTTTTTAGTTCTTTCTGTATTGACTTGAATGTCTAGATATATTCTGTCTTGAACATCCCCGTTCTTGATAGTCCCTTACCTGGGCATAATGTACTCATATATCTTTTAGTGATCCTTCCTATTGAGCTTATGAATTCACTTAATATTTAGTAAATACAAACTGGATTCATGAATCCAGGATTGTATCCTACTTTCAATAAATTTGCACAGTAGTGCATGAAATATGATGCATTTGGAACTAAAATATAGAGTAGGAACTAAACTCTGCCTTAAGGAAGAATAAAATTGATTTTAGTATTCAGAAAAGGGAGTGCAAGAATCAGTGGACATCTTTGCGTGGCTAAGGCTAAGACACTATCTTATGTCTCATTTAAATAGATTAAAACTCTTTTATTTTCCAAATTACAGAAATGAAGGTGTAGAATTATGAAACTATTTGCCCTGGAACATTGTTTTCTTGAACCTAGTGATCAGCTGAACTGAACAGACCCCTTGATTCAATGA
Source organism: Sorex fumeus (assembly GCF_029834395.1). Taxonomy (NCBI): domain Eukaryota; kingdom Metazoa; phylum Chordata; class Mammalia; order Eulipotyphla; family Soricidae; genus Sorex; species Sorex fumeus. The sequence goes on along the minus strand of NW_026606143.1, from coordinate 25,655,054 downwards.
ACATATCTAATCTCCAAACCTCAATCCTCTTCCATTTGGTTAATCTAGACTTTTCTAGATATTTAACCTCTCAACTTTTCTTTTTGTTTCTATGAGTTTTTTACTTTGTTTTTCAGCCGCCACATCCAATAGTGCTCAGGGGGTTAGGCAGTATTAGTAATCAAATCCAGAGCCTCACACATGCAAGGAAAATGCTTTGCCACTGAGCCACACTCCCAGACTCTTTCTTAGCCCCTCTACTTTTACACTCTTCTTGACTGCCCCTACTGATTTCCAATCGATGTTGGAGGGGGAAATCCAGTAGAAGGGAGTTAGCAGGTCATTAAGTGATATATCAACAACCCCCTCAGTACCTGTATTGCAAACCATAGTGCAGAGAGAGAGAGAGAGAGAGAGAGAGAGAGAGAGAGAGAGAGAGAGAGAGAGAGAGAGAAAAGTGCCTTCCATAGAGGCAGGCTGGTGGGGTGGAGGTGGGAGGGAAATTGGGAACATTGGTGGTGGAAAATGTAAACTGGTGGAGGTATGAGTGTTGAAGCATTGTATGACTGAAACTCAATCATGCACAGCTTTTCAACTGTGTATCTCACAGTGATTCAATTAAAAAATGTTTCCCTAAGAATTATAGAATCTCTTTAATAAGGGAATACCAGTACTACGGAGTATGACACACAACATCAGCCCAGCATAAGGTTGGGAAACATGGGGGAAATTTATCTGAAGTAGCTCTAACTCCTGAGTCTATATTTTTCTCCTTAAAGTGTTTGATTTGTCCTTTCTTAAAGCTAAAAAGTATTTGATTTAACCTTTTTTCAAGGCTGGGATTAGGATTTGGAAAGTAGGAAAACTATTATTAAATATTATTAAAATTAGGATATGGACTTGGCTTTCTGTCCACACATACTACTAGTATGTGCTCACTACCCAGATTAAGGCTTGCTTATTCAGCACTAACTTTTGGAGACTCAGTAGGAAGTGTGAGTACATTGTAGTGAGACATCCTTTTTCTGTGATACAAGCTTCCTTTTCTAGCAGCATGATCTGTTTTGTGCCTTATTTGCTTTCCTTGCTCCAAATTCCTGACATTCTTGAGCCCACTTTGCCTGAAATTTGAGCACTTTTTTTTTTCTTATTTAACTACTGTGTATCTCCATGTTGCTGATGTTTTTCTTGAACTTTGGATAGTGTCCTATTAATGTCCTATTTTGCCTTCAATCCACTTACAATTTTTGTCAGTTGGTGTCAGTGGACTGCCTTAACTTCCTTATGAACGAGTCTCTAGGAAAAATGGAACTTAAAAAAAAACACATGATGCCATATGTATTGGTGGTGTCTCACACTTGAATCTGGCTTAATTAACATCCACTATAGTAGCAGCACCAATGTGTTTTGGTACTTTTTAAAATTTTATTGAATCACTGTGAGGTATAGTTACAAGCTTTCTTTCATGTTTGAGTTAAAAATCACACAATAACCAAACACCCATCACTCCACCAGTGCACATTACCCACCACCAATATCCCCAGTATACCCCTCCTTTCCCACCCTCCCACTGCCTCCATGGCAGACAATATTCCGCATACTCACTCTAATTTTGGGCATTATGGTTTGCAGTGCATATATTGGGAGGTTATCATGTTTGGCTCTTTATCTACTTTCAGCATACATTTCCCATCCCAATTCCTCCAGCCATCATTTTCTTAGTGATCCCTTTTCTATTCCAGCTGCCCCGCCCCCCCACGCCTCCCTGCTCATGAGGCAGGCTTCCAACTATGGAGCAATCTTCCTGGCCCTTGTGTCTAGTGTCCTTGGGTGTCAGTCTCATAATTTGTTGTTTTATACTCTACAAATGAGTGCAGTCCATATGTATATGTGTGTGTGTCTGTGTGTGTGTTTGTTATATATAGATGTGTGTGTATGTCCCTCTCCTTCTGACTCATTTAACTTAGCATGATACTCTTCATGTCTGTCCTCTTATAAGCAAATTTCACGACTTTATCTCACCTAACAGCTGCATAGTATTCCATTGTGTAGATGTACCAAAGTTTCTTTAACCAGTCGTCTGTTCTAGGGCAGTTGGATTCTTTCTAGATGTTGGCTATTGTGAACAGTGCTGCAATGAACATATAGGTACACATGTCATTTCTACTGTGCTTTTTTGCACCCTCAGGATATATTCCCAAAAGTGATATTGCAGGGTCGTATGGAAGTTCAATTTCTAGTTTTTGAAGGACTGTCCATATTGTTTTCCAGGAAGGCTGGATCAGTTGGCATTCCCACCAACAGTGAAAGAGCATCCCTTTGCCCCCACATCCACTCCAGCACTTGTTGCTTTTGTTCTTTCTAATGTGTGAAAGTCTCTGTGGGGTGAGATGATATCTCATTGTTGTTTTGATTTGTATCTCCCTGATGACTAACGATGTGGAGCATTTTTTCATGAACCTTTTGGCCATTTATATTTCTTTTTTGAGGAAGCTTCTGTTCATTTCTTCTCCCCATTTTTGATGGGGTTGGAGGTTTTTAGTTTTTGTACAATTCTACTAGTGTCTTATATATCCTGGTTATTAATCCCTTATTCGATGGATACTGGGTAAATATTCTTTCCCATTATGTGGGCTCTCTCTGTATTTTGGTCACTGTTTCTTTTGACGTGCAGAAGCTTCTTAGCTTGATGTAGTCTCATTTGTTTATGTTTGATTCCACTTACTTGGTCAGTGGTGTTTGATCCTTCAAGATGATTTTAGCTTCAATGTTATGGAGGGTTCTGCCTACATTTTTCTCTATGTACCTTATGGATTCATGTCTGATATTGAGGTCTTTAATCTACTTTGATCGACTCTGTGCCTGGCATTAGACAGTGGTCAGAGTTCATTTTTTGTAGGTAGCTATCCAGTTTTCCCAACACCACTTGTTGAAGTGGCTTTCCTTGTTCCACTTCACATTTCTTGCTCCTTAGTCAAACATTAAGTGGTCATATATTTGGGAGTCTCTGATAGAATATTCAACTCTGTTCCATTGGTCTGTGGGTCTGTTTCTAACCCAGTACCATGCTGTTTTAATTACTACTGCTTTGTAGTACAGTTTGAAGTTGGGGAAGGTGATGCCACCCATCTTTTTTTTCTTTTTTTTGTTCTTTTTGCTTTTTGGATCACACTCAGCAATGCACAGGGGTTACTCCTGGCTCTGCACTCAGGAATTACTCCTGGAAGTGCTCAGGGGACCATATGGGATACTGGGTATCGAACCTGGGTTGGCCGCGTGCAAGGCAAACTCCCTACCCATTTTACTATAGCTCCAGCCCCCACGCATCTTTTTCGAAGTCTTTAGTGTTACTTTCTTCTTGGTCTTCACTGGGAATAGTGAATGAAGTAGAAGTGTTTTGAATATATAGATGAAAACAAGTCTGGGAGTAAATAGGATGCTAGTTTGGTAAGTGGTCTAATGTTTTGCCTTTATGTGTGGGATGAGATCCTGGTGCCAGGATATGAACGTGCACAGTATTAGCAAAATTACATTCTATTGCTTTTTTTGATGTGAGCATTATATATAATAAAATTATACATATTGAACACTTGGTTTAGGATGTAGCATATGTAATAATTTAGTAATGTTAGATATAACAGCCCCTCTCCGAGAGCCCTGCAAGCTACTGAGAGTATCCTGCCCACATTGCAGAGGCTGCCAAGCTCCCCGTGGCATATTCAATATGCCAAAAACAGTAACTACAAGTCTCACAATGGAGACGTTACTGGTGCCCACTTGAGCAAATCAATGAACAACGGTAGGACAGTGCTACAGATATAACAAAGTATACTTTTCTTAAAGTTGTCAATTAGGTTTCAGTGGTAATTGTTGAAAGTATGTATATGCACCTATGTTCATTGTAGTGCTTAGTGCAAAAGTGGAGAGGTCTATTTTAAAGTATGTATTTGCATGGGTAGGCAACTTTATAACTAAGGATCCTATTAGTACACTGAAATATAATTTAAGGGTAGCACTGTAGCACTGTCCTCCCATTGTTCATCCATTTGCTTGAGTGGGCACCAGTAACATCTCACAATAAATTGTGAGACTTGTTACTGTTTTTGGCATATCGAGTACGTCATGGGTAGCTTGCCAGGCTTTGCCGTGTGGGCGAATTACTCTCAATAGCTTGTTGGGCTCTCCCAGAGGGGGCGGGGGAATCGAATACAGGTGGGCCGCATGCAAGGCAAACGCCCCACCTGCTGTGTTATCACTCCAGCCCCCCAGTAAAAATAAATCAACTAAAATAAATTGATAATGGGAAGGCATCCAATGGTGACCATATATTGCACCGTGGGAGGGCTCAGGGCACGCACTGAAGTGCGCAGGTTACTTCCTGCTAAGATTGCGCACTTGGTTGTAGGACCCCCTGAAGCTGAACACAGCTGTGATGCTAGGGGTACTTTCAAGAATTAATAAGTTTCATAATTGAGTGATTTATCTAAAAGCACAAAAGTTATCCAAAATATAGGCAGTTTAGCTTAAATTTTTAAATTAAGGTGTCATGTATTACTCCAAAATTCTTCATAAAATTTCAAAGTAGAGAAAAAAGTAAGAGAGGAGTTAGGGAACTAAGTCAAGTCTAAAAACTTTTATTCTGGACTACAGTGGTGTTAGAATTGTTTTGTCTATAAGCAGGAAATCACAGTGAGGATGATAATGATGTGGACTTTGCCATTAAAATGTTAGAGGCATTTAAAATTAGCTTACTATCAAAAGGGAAAGCATTTGTTATGGCTTTTTTATTATAATTATTCCCTTTATTTTGATATATTTTATTGTGAACTATTATTAATATGCTTCTGTACCTAATTTGCATATTAAACTTTATCCAAGCTATAAATGTTCAGGCCCTTAATAATAGCATGGTTTTAATTTTTAAATTAATTTTTAATTTAAAAATTTAATTAAAATTGATATATTTATGTAGAGAAATAGTGCCAATTATTTGGATCTAATTTTTTAAATGAAAATGAATGAAATTTGAGAGAATTAAAGATGATGAATTAAGGGGTTTTTTGGGTGCTATCTGCTAGAATTTGAATTATAAGTGCTTTCATTCAGATGCTTGTTTGATAGACTTGTAAAGCTTGGCTATAACTGTCAGAGATCACAGTTGAGTTCAATTCAAATTATGTGATCATTGGAAGCACCTTAAAATGTCAGTAAACTCATTTCTTGAGCTGTTGGCTGTCTCCCGGTGTATAGAGCAGTAGTCTCCCAATCCTATGGTGCCTGCTTTTCAATTCAGTTACTATAATGTGGTCAGAAATATTGCCTGTACTTTGGTGATGAGATATTTTTGAAATGTGAATTAACATTCTCCCTCCACATATGGTACAAATGAACTCCCAACTATCAATTTTAACATTTTCTCTGCTTTTATTCTACATAAAAGTTATAATCACATAAAAGTTCAGTTTATGCATTTAAGATTGCTAAATGTGGTTATCTGACATGGGGTAAAAATAAGTAGTACTGGGTCCCTGAGGTTTTTACTTTGTGTGTTTTTGGTAGTGTTATAATCTTAGAGTTTTTTGAAATTTTATGTTTCTGTGTACTTCAATTATTTTATTGAATCACCATGAGATATACAGTTACAAAGTTCTTCATGACTAAGTCTCAGCCATACAATGTTCCAACACCTATACCTTCACAGGTGTACATTTCCTGCCACAAATATACCCATTTTTCTTCCCACTCCCACAGTTTGTATATTTACTTTTTCAGGAGGGCACACCTGGAAGTGCTCAGGGATTACTCCTGGCTCAGTGCTCAGGGATCAGTCCTGGTGGATTTGGGGCATCATATGGGATGACAGAGATCAAACCAGGGTCAGTCAAGGCAAGGAACTCTACAATCTGGATTACACTACTTTGTATATTTTTTAAAATGATGGGCTTTAAGTGAGTTTTTGTGACTTTATTTTATGCTGATTTTTTTACGTTTTAGAAATATGTTATAGATTAACAAGGATATGTTGCCTAGTTACTTAAATGTTCTACAAAAATGTGTGTATGGTATGTATCAATGTGTGTGCACTTATACAGCCACACAGAACTTAACTACATTTTGGTCCATGGCAGACTAGACAACATTGGCATCAACAGACTGTACCATGCAGCCTCTTGGTACCCGTGTTGTCTAAGGAGGCGTATTGAAAGACATACCATCTAGTTTTGTGAATTTATACTAGATGCTTCCATAGCAACACATCCGACACAATGCATTAAGCAAAGCATGACTGTATTCGCACAATACAATATGGTAAAACAATGAAAATGAACACTTTACAACTACAGGAAGCATTGTGGATAAATAGTATAGATTACTATGGGAAGATGCCAGTAACAAGAGACCACGTTCTGTGACTCCATACAGAAAATCCAAAGCAGGCAAAAGCTTATCTATGCTGTTAGGAAAGTAATAGTTATTGATGGATGTTACTGACAGAAGGAATAAGATCTGGGATATATAATGTTCTGGTTTCTAATCTGGATCTAGATAATATAGTTGAATACTTGATCCAGATTCATAAAGATGTAAACACATGAAATATATACTTTCATTATTATACTATACACCAACAAAAAACTTTAAAAGAATAACATGTCTCTATTACCTATTTAAAAGTTTTTGATGTCCTATAATATGCGGAACTTGTTTGGAGGAAAACTGCAAATTTCAGACTTGAGATCTAGGAAAGATTTCATGGTGCTTTTGTACATCCAGTTTCTGAATAAATGTGTGCTTGCAGGCCAAAGTACTTCAGTCTATTGGAATGATTATTTTAAAACTTGTTAACATTTCATGATACATATTCACAATTAAATGAGAAAGACAAAGCATACTTCATAAAACACATTAAAGGTTTTCTCTCAAAGTACTAAGTGTTGCATAATGTATATTACTTAAAATATGGAAGCCTGATAATATGCAATATTCAATTTCAAAGGACTTTGGTAATTCCCTGGTTTATGTCTATCAGTACTTTTTATTTGGCTTCAATCCTCCCTTTAAATAGTGTGCACTGAGTTTAACGAGCATAATAATTTGTTTATCATTATGATGATTCATTGTTATAACATATTTTTAGCTCAATTCTGCTCTTGTGTTTTTCTCCTTAATCACAAAAATCATATGGCACTACACTCTGGAGACACCAGCATCCTATTCTAGGTGAATAATCTCTACTTTTTGGCTTTTTTCACCCCCCCTCTCCCCCTCCCGCTCTCTCCCTCTCTTTCTTCTCTTTTTCTCTCTCTCAAATTCCATACTCTCCTTATAATTAGTGTTCAATATCAATCCTTAATAAAATTATTTCACAGAAAATGATATTTCACAGTGATTAATTTGTTTAGGATAATATTTACATTAGAAAATAAATGGTTATTATTAGGCTGGAGAATTTTTTAAGTGCTTCAGAGATTTAAAAAATTTAAATGTGGCCAGAGGGTAAAAATAATATGTCATATAAATAAAAAAGAACTTAAATATTAGAGCTCCATATTCTAGCAAAGCACTCCTTTACTATAATAGAATTTTATTGTCAACATTTATTTAAGGATAAATATAAGCAGTTTCTTTGTAGGCCCATTCTCATTTTTGAGAATATCAAGTCTCAAAATTGCGAAGTGGCACACTTTCTGGATAACTGCCCAACCCTGAAATGAATATAACTTGTAAGGAAATATTTTAGCCACATTAAACTTTACCTATGTTAAATGTGTGTGAGTGATTGTATGTGTATGTATAGATAGAGATATCTATTTAGCATATAGGTCAAGTAAATCTTATTCCTGAATATTACATTCTCACTATTGCTTTAGAATTCATAGAAGTTTAAAATATTTTATCTACCTTTTTTAATGTTCAAATTTAATATACACGTTGTCTTTGGAAATATTTTCTATTTGCTTGACTTAGAGTCTCAGTTATGTTTCCCTTTCTCCATCCATAGAACTCCACCTAAACTTCCCTGCAATCATCTCTTATAGGATTTATATGCTCTCGTTAGTTGTGGCCTCAGTGAAAAATTTTGAGCCGGTTCTGTTTTATGAGAATGTCTTCTGAACTGATGCCAGGTGAATTTATAAGTCTTTGTTGAGGGAAGTTCTGGAGAGATGAGCTAGATTTAAAATTGCCCCTTTTGCAAACCACAACACCCAAAAAGGAGAGAGAGAACAAAAGGGAATGCTCTGCCACAGAGGCAGGGTGGGATGGGGGTTGGGGGGTGGGAGGGATACTGGGATCCGTGGTGGTGGGAAATGGGCATTGGTGGAGGGATGGGTATTTGATCATTGTATAATTGAAACCCAAGCAAAAAAAATGGTAAGTCTACAACTGTACCTCATGGTGTCTCACTAATAAAAATTTTAAAAAAATTAAAAAACTAATAAACAAGCAAAAAAAAATCTAGTTGCATTTTTAAAGACATGAAGCACCAATATCTGAAAAGCATGCCAGGGAATGCAACATAAACAGAATTGCAAAGAAATAACTCATAGATATTGAGATTTGGGTTATTGAGGTTTTCAAATGTTAATCTGGAGGTACTGGGTCTCAGGTGATTTGGAATATGTTGAAGAAAGGAACGAAGTAAAGAATGAACTTGGAACAACTCATGACTGATTATTGTTCCTTGCAAACAAATTCTAAATTTATAAGTATATAAGAAAGGCAATTTTGACTAATCAGAAAATAAAGACTAAAGTACTATTTTAGTATAATAAATTAAGTTGGATTAACTAAAACAGCAAGAGTGTTTTTCAAGACACCAAGGATCATAAATAATTTAAAAGTACACTGAATAGCCTGTCTTAGTCTTCATCACCATTGTCTAATATAGCATCGAACATTCATAAATATTTTATTTTCTTTTCTTTTTAAATTTTTATTTTCATACGTTGTTTAAGCATTAGACAATATCTAAATTAAATATTGCCTAGTTCCTTTTGTTAATCTTTATAAAGGTAATAATGCCATTGTATTTGGAAACATTTCTTTAGCAATAAAACTTATTTACCCTGTCAAGTCATTCATCAAAACCTCTCAGTTTTTGAGTTTTATTTCCCATAGTTACCACATGGTATTTTTGGGTTAAAATTGATCATCACCTCTTACAATGATCTACATTTTATTTGTTCTCTACTAATATACGGGAGTGCCAGGTAGTTTCTCTCTCCTGATCTAATACCCTTGTATATTACTAAGGAAAACAGCACGTTTTTAAGATCTCCCTTCAGTAAGAGTGATTTTCATACTGCAGTCACCTGGAAATTATGGTCAGTATTCTTGGTAAAGATCAAGCAATAATAGTACTCATAATGGAACTTAAATCCTTTATATGTGATTTTAAACACTGCTTGTGTTCTTCTGATGCTTTTATAGAAAATTATACTTGGGCTAATGAGATAGCTCAATGGGCTAAGTGCATGCTTTGCATGCAGAAGGCCTGAGTTTGATTGCTGTTACTTACAGTCCCTTAAGTACTGATGGGAGTAGCACCCAGCACCACTGGGTGTGGCCAAAAACCCACCCTCTCCTGACCCCCCAAAAACTATATTTGACATATCTAAGAATTCTAATGTAATAGTCACAATGCAGTTAAATAGCAATCCATCCACCTAATATTATAAAGAGTAGATATTCAGACCTAAAAGGGCTAGCATTTACTTTGATTTGTTAGCATTTAAAATTTTCTGTAGTGTTATATTTAAGTCAGTTTTAATCCATCAGATTTTGACATTCAATAAAATATTTATGCAATGATTTTAGTTAAAGTTGGAGAGTAAAATACTGTTTAAGCATAATCTTCATGAAATTTGCAAATGCGCATATTCTAATGTCAAATTCAAAATTTTAACAAATTTAGAACTTGTATACAAAATCCTATATTAACTTTGTTGCTGGGTATATTTAATAGCATCAAATATGTTTCACATTGCATAATCACAAAGATTTGGGGATTATTATACAAAAGTCATTAAAATGAAGAATAATAAAATGTGACGAATACAAACTATAACCTTCTGAGACATTTTTCACTTAAATGATAAAAGACACTGTGTCTATATGCTAAACCTTCTTTGATTCTATTCCACTGCATGAAATGTACCTTTGCTCTTTTAGAAACAAAAAGAAAAAGTCATGGCTAATTATATAATTCCCTGTCTTGTCATAAAAAATAAGCAATGCCACAGGCTCCTCCTAATTGGCTATGTTACACGTTTTGGCTCCGCCATACTGCTCTTGCTTTTGTTTACTTTTAAGAGTCCTTAGATAAGTGATTATTGTAGTTTTTTCAGGGCCCTTGCTGTAACTTAGAGGTATGTGCTGCGGAGGTTTTTTCCCCTGCTATACTGAAATCAGAGCTCTGTTGTTTCACTTTTATCTTAGTTTTAATCTGAATTAAAAGATGAGTCATGTAACTAGTATAGATATTCCATAAACACATTAACAGACTGAGGAAATGTTTATTTTTTTTGAACAAATGTTTAAATCTTATTTAGCCCCTTTTACTTTATCATTTCCTTTCTCTGTGCATGTACATGTGGATAAGCCTGCATCTACTTTCTGAAATTGGTGAAAGTGCTTTTTGTTATATTTATCAATGTGAAGTAATTTTTTTTGTTTTTGGACCATACTGGGCAATGTTCAGAGGTCATTCCTGGCTCTGCACTCAGGAATTACTCATGGTGGTGTCTGGTGGACCATATGGGATGCCGGGGATCAAACTCAGGTCAGCTGCATGCAAGGCAAGCACCTTATCCACTGTACTCTCTCTCTGGCCCCCATCTCTTTAAAATTCTTGAGAAATTTTGTGACACATTGAGAGTACAGACATCCCCTCTCATCCATATTTTGTCCACTAGATTTGTTCTTTCATTGAGGACATTCTTACTATCATTTTGTTTAAATCTAACTGGCATTCTGCTGTAATATAGAACTTAAATCTAACTGGCATTCTGCTGTAATATAGAACTTTTCTTTAATTTATTTAAAGTAATTTGAAAACCTGGATTCTTATTTTATTTACTAGGCTACACTCTCTTAGTATTTGGGGTCTGAGTAATAGAAAGCAGCTGGCCTGGGTTTGATCTCTGGGGTTCCATATGGTTCCCTGAGCACCACCAGAAGTAATTCCTGAGCTCAGAGCCAGGCTGGGTGTGGCCCCCAAACAAACAAAAACTATTTTAGCATTTATTTCAATACTCAAAGTTTCATAGACTGGGCCCTTCTAGCTGTGTTTTCTTTACTGTGTGGTCACAACTCTTTTAATATTTTGTTATTTTCTGGCTTGGTCTTCTTGCTGAGTCAGCCATTTTCTTTTCTTTGGGGACTCACATCTGGCGTTGCTCAGGGGTAACTCCTGGCTCTGTACTCAGGAATTACTCCGGGTGGTTTGGGATGCCAGGGATCAAATCTGGGTCTGGGGGAAGGCAATTTCCATACCCTCTATTATCTCTCTGGCTCCCAAAGTTAGTCATTTTCTAAGGAGAAGCAAAGATTTCCTTTTTTGGAAACCAAGATCCAGGTGCTTGGTACATCATTTTGCTTGAGAGCTGTGGAACCTTGAAGCATGTATACATACACTTGTGTGTACATATACAATTTACATGTGTGTATACAACCAATTATTTACCTGAATTCTAATACTAAGTTGTTTATTCAGAAAAATCCCTACCAAATATCAATGAAGTTTCCTTTTACACCTATAATTCACTGTTAGCACTGCTTTTTCTGCACTTTTTGATATGGGTGATTTTCATTTGTAGGAGTTGATATTTCTGTCATTACTTTCCCTGATAATCAGTAATTTGTTCTTATTCCTGACATAAGGAAGCATTTTTTCAGTACCCCTCCCCCATTTCTTTGAAGCTGTGTGTTCTGCTAATGGACCTTATGAATGGCTTTTATTTATTTATTTATTTTTGCTTTTTGGGTCACACCCGGCAATGCACAGAGGTTACTCCTGGCTCTGCACTCAGGAATTACTCCTGGAAGTGCTCAGGGGACCTTATGGGATGCTGGGAATCGAGCCTGGGTTGGTTGTGTGCAAGGCAAATGCCCTGCCCGCTGTGCTATCGCTCCAGCCCCTATGAATATCTTCGATCACGATCACGACCACCCTGTTGTTCGTCGATTGCCTCGAGCAGGTGCCAGTAACGTCTTCTTCGTCCTAGCCCTGAGATTTTTTTTTTTAAAGTGCCATATTCAAGGCTTTTTCAGGGTTAGGAGAATGAGACCCATCTTTGTTACTGGAATTTGGCATATTGGGTATACCACGGGGAGTTTGCCAGACTCTGCCGTGTGGGTATGTTACATTTGGTAGCCTGCCAGTTTGTCCAAATTAGGAATGAGATGATAAGATGTCCAGGAGCTGAGTGTGATAATCTCTGGATCCTGGCCGTTGTTGGAGTTACACGGCAGTTAGTGGGTGTAACTGTCTAGTTACTGGCAGGTCCAGTCCCAAACTGTGCAGGCTTGGAGATCTCAGCCCCGGGTCTCACACACCTGGGTTCCTCTGTCAGTTCTTTTATGCGTGAGGCTCATCCAAGTGTGTGGAGAGTGGTCTCAGCATGACCTTGGCTGGGCCTCGGTGGTCTTCAGCTGTTGGGCCCTGGTGGAGACAGTCAGGTATAGGGTAGGAGACTCTGCCTTGTTCTCTCCCAGGAGCTGAGTGTGATGATCTCTGGATCCTGGCCGTTGTTGGAGTTACACGGCAGTTGGTGGGTGTAACTGTCTAGTTACTGGCAGGTCCAGTCCCAAACTGTGCAGGCTTGGAGATCTCAGCCCCGGGTCCCACACACCTGGGTTCCTCTGTCAGTTCTTTTATGCGTGAGGCTCATCCAAGTGTGTGGAGAGTGGTCTCAGCATGACCTTGGCTGGGCCTCGGTGGTCTTCAGCTGTTGGGCCCTGGTGGAGACAGTCAGATATAGGGTAGGAGACTCTGCCTTGTTCTCTCCCAGGAGCTGAGTGTGATGATCTCTGGATCCTGGCCGTTGTTGGAGTTACACGGCAGTTGGTGGGTGTAACTGTCTAGTTACTGGCAGGTCCAGTCCCAAACTGTGCAGGCTTGGAGATCTCAGCCCCGGGTCTCACACACCTGGGTTCCTCTGTCAGTTCTTTTATGCGTGAGGCTCATCCACGTGTGTGGAGAGTGGTCTCAGCATGACCTTGGCTGGGCCTCGGTGGTTTTCAGCTGTTGGGCCCTGGTGGAGACAGTCAGGTATAGGGTAGGAGACTCTTATGTATATCTTATGTATCTTAAATGTTAGCCCTTCATGAGGTGTGTGATCTATCAATATTTTTCCATTCAGTTGGATGTATTTTGATTTCAGCCATCATTTCTTTTGAAACTTTTTAGTGTCCTGTGTTTCCATTTATGTTTATCTTTGTTTTCTTTGTCAGTAGGGTCAAAAGACTCTTGTGGTTAACCTCATGGAGAGTTTTGCTTTTCTCCCATGATGTACTTTAGAAATTCTGGTCTGGTATCAATATCAGACCTGAATCCACAAGGTACATGGAGGAGAACATAAGCAGAATTCTCTATGACACTGAAGCTAAAGGTATCTTCAAAGATGAAACACCACTGACCAAACCAAGTTATAGCAAAGGTAAACAAATGGGACTACAGTAAACTAAGGAGCTTCTGTACCTCAAAAGAATTGGTGACCAAGATAAAAAGATAGCCCACAGAATGGGAAAAATTATTCACCTAATACCCATCTTATACCCATCTTATACGGAGTTAATATCTAAGATTTATAAAGCAGTGTTAGAATTTTACCAAAAAAAATCCAACCGCATTAAAAAATAGGCAAATGAAACACACAGTAACTTCCTCAAAGAATAAATACAAGCGGCCAAGAAGCACAAGAAAAAAAATGCTCTGTATCACTAATCATCAGGGAGATGAAAATTAAAACACCTATGATTATAGGTTTCTCTTTAGTTCAGACTTTTTAGTTTATTTTTAGTTCATTCAGTGGTTGCTATATGTATTTTGAAGCTTGAGCTGCCAGATATATGAGATTGTCTTTTTACTATATCTCTTAATTATTTTGAAAAATCAATCTTGATGTTTATACTAACTTGAAATCTACACGGTCTCACTGTAGTTTTTTATTTTTATTTTTAAAAAATATTATTCATTTTTTTTTGGTTTTTGCGTCACACCCAGCGATGCACTGGCATTACTCCTTGCTCTGCACTCAGGAATTAACACTGGAAGTGCTCAGGAGACCATATGGGATTTTGGGAATCAAACCTGGGTCGACTGCATGCAAGGCAAACGCCCTACCCACTGTGCTATTGCTCCAGCCCCTGTATTTTTGTTTTTTATATTTAATTTTTATTAAGGCACTTTGATTTACAGTGTCACTGTCACTGTCCTCCCATTGTTCATCGATTTGCTCAAGTGGGCCCATTAATGTCTCCATTGGAGACTTTGTTGTTACTGTGTTTTTTTTTTATTAGTGAAACACCATGAGGTACAGTTGTAGATTTACAAATTTTTGTGCTTGGGTTTCGATTATACAATGATCAAGTACCCATCCCTCTACCAGTGCCCATTTTCTACCACCCTGGATCCCAATATCCCTCCCACACCCATCCCCTCCATCTGACCCTGCCTCTGTGGCAGGGCATTCCCTTTTGTTCTCTCTCTCCTTTTGGGTGTTGTGGTCTGCAAGAGAGGCATTGAGTGGCAATCATGTTCAGTCCATAGTCTACTTTCAGCATGCTTCTCCCCTCCTGGGAGGATCCTCCAAACACCCTTTATTTGGTGCTCCCTTCTCTATCTGAGCTGCCCTTTCCCTTAGCATGCCCAGCTGGCCTTTAAGCCGTGGAGTAATCCTCCTTGTACTGATCTCGGCTATTCTTGGGTATTAATCTCCTATTTTGTTACTTTATGTCCCCCAGATGAATGCAATCTTTTTATGTCTATCCCTCTCTTTCTGACTCATTTCGCTTAGCATGATACTTTCCATGTGGTACCACTTGTATGTAAAATTCATGACTTCATCTTTTCTAATGGTGTTACTGTGTTTGGCATATCGAATACATGGCGGGTAGCTTGCCAGGCTCTGCGGTGCGGGCGATATACTCTCGGTAGCTTGCCGGGCTCTCCAAGAGGGGCGGAGGAATCGAACTCGGGTCGGCCATGTTGGCACGTGCAAGGCAAATGCCCTACCGCTGTGCTATCGCTCCAGCCCATTTAATTTACAGTATGGTTAATTATAATGTTTCTGGCATAAAATAGTGCATCACACTCATGCACCACCAGTGTCAATGTTTCTACATTACTAACTCAAGATTATCTCTCCCTTCCTCTTAACAAACTTAGTTCTGTAGGCCAACTTTCAGGGTCTATTACTACACTCCTTATTATGTCTCTTTATGTTATTTTTATTTGTTTGCTTTGGGAGCATACGCAATTGTGCTCTGATCTTAATTCTGTCTCTGTTCATGGGTCACTCCTGGCAGTACTCAGGGGACCATATCTTGCACTGTGGATAATGCTGGGGTTAGCTGCATCCAAATGTATCATCTCTCTGGCCATCCTACTGAGTTTATATCAGCTTTCTCCCTCCCTCCCTCCCTCCCTCCCTCCCTCCCTCCCTGTTTCCTCAGAGCTTCCTTCTGGTCTTGAGTTCAGGGATCATTACTTGGTTGGGGGACCATGTTTAGTACTTGGGATTAAACCTGGTTCAACCACATACAAGGCAAGCACCTTATACAGTGAATTATCTCTTCAGCTCTACATCAACTTTATTTTCTTTAATTACTATTTCCTCCTTTATTTAAATAGCATGATTTACAAAGTTCTTCCTAATCCAAGCCTGCCGTCTTAGCAGGTACAAAATAATTATTTTATATTGCTTGTTACAATTAAATGGCTAATGGAATTGTCAAAAAAACTGTAGGAAAAGAAAGTAAGTGAAAATTGTCATATCTCTGGACAAGGTCATTAAGTCTTTGAGGGTCTATGAAGCTGTCCGTTGCTAGTTGCGCTTTTTGTGTCATTACTTGAGGAGAGTTGCCTTCTATGTTACTTTCCCATCGAATTTGGTGTGATATTACTGGGATGTTAGTATTGTAGAGTTTGGAGATGTGAAATTTGTAGAATTTGCAAATGCTGCCCTGTGCTCCAGAAACAAAAGAGACTATAGAATTGGGCCTGAGGCTGGTGTGGGTTGTTGATATGGTTCCCAGGGGGATGGGGGAGGCTACTTGCCCCCAGTCCAAGAAGACCCAGAGTTCTCAACCCTATCACCATGTACCTGGAATTTTCAGCAATTTGGTGTCTCTGCAGAGATTAGTTGTGAAGCAGTAGAGTTGGGCTATTAGTCTGACAGCAGCTGCAGGGTGTGGATGCGGCTGCATGACCTTCAGTAGGGTGGAGGCCTGCCCCTCTCTGGAGGGTGTCCTAGAATTTCCAGCTCAAAGACCAGTGTATCATGAATCTTTGTGGCTTGGCTTGCATCTCCACTGAGATTTAGTCATGAGTCTATAAAGCTGGGCCAATAGATGAGGTTATCTGGCAACTGTTGTGGGATGTATACATTCGGTTTCTTAAGAATGTTTTTGGGGCTGGAGTGATATGATGGCACAGCAGTTAGGGCGTTTGCCTTGTACATGGCTGACCCGAATTCAGTTCCCAATATCCCATATGGTCCCCTGAGCACCGCCAGGAGTAATTCCTGAGTGCATGAGCTAGGGGTAATTACCACTGTGCATTGCTGGGTGTGACTCAAAAAGAAAAAAAAGTGTTTTCATGGTATATAACTTTTCCATGATTGTATTCCTTTTTTCCCCGTTTATTGTGTGTTAGGGTAAATTTGATTCCACTTTATTGATATTTTAGGTGTATATCTTTTGTTATTTTAGTGGTTAATATAAAATTATAACATATATCTTTAACTATCAGAGTTTAAATTCAAGTAATACTTTTTATTTCATAAAAACCATTAGGACTTTATGCCTTGTAACTCCATTTATACCTACTGATGTTTTTCGTTGGCTTATATTTTTTTATAACATTTCTATGAAGCTCACAAGTTTTATATCTTGATTTAATCAGCCACAGGTCTACTAAATGCATTTAAGGAAGTATATGACACTAAAAGTAGTGCAAATTAAATTTTTCCCAGATATTGACCTTCTGTGATGCTTTTTATTTCATCCTCAACATCTGGGTTTTATGGTACAACACCCCTGGAGGCTGAAGAACCTACTTTCATCGTTTTTTTCTAATGCAGATTTGTTTTTGAGACTGCCTTAATTAAGTTTTATTTTTGAAGTATATTTTCACGACTTCCAGAATTCCAGGTTAAAAATGTATTTTATCTCAGCAATTTAAACATCATACCTAGTTTCCTTTGATGTGAACTTCAGCATCATTCATATTAATTGTTCCCTTGTATGTAGTGTGTTGGCTTTTCCCCCTGTCTTCTTTAGAGCTTTATCTTTGTGTTTGGCTTTCAGAAGTTTAACTCTGATGTGTTTCTCTTGTATCATCCTGCCTCAGGTTTTCCGGGCCTTTTAACTCTATATGTGAATATTTCTCAGTAAATTTGTAAAAATGTGACCTTTTTTTTCTTTCTGCCTCTTCTAATTTTTTAAATAAAACCATCTGGGGAACATAAAGCAACAAAAAGTGAGAGTGACACACAGGAATGGCTGAGATTAGTACCAGGAATTTTGCTCCATGAATGGAAGGCCAGCCACAGGCTCTAGGTGAAAGGGAAGCTCAGATAGAGAAGAGATTACCAAATGAAGGGTGTTGTGAGGGCCCTCCCAGGGTGGGAGAAGCATGCTAAAAGTAGTCGATAGACCAAACATGATTGCCACTCAAAGCCTCTCTTGCAAAACACAGTACCCAAAAGAAGAGAAAGAGAACAAGGGGGAATACCCTGCCACAGAGGCAGGATGGGACGGGGGGGGGGGGGGGGGATGAGGGGGGGGGATGCTGGGACCCATGGGGATGGATGACGGGCACTGGTGGAGGTATGGGGACTTGATCATTGTATAACTGAAACCCAAGCACAAAATTTGTAAGCCTATAACTGTACCTCATGGTTTTTCACTAATAAAAAAAAAAAATTAAAAAAAAAATAAATAAAACCATATCTTAAATAAATTATCTTTTCTTGCTATTTCTATGATTTGAATTCGTTATCAGTGTCATTTCTGGGCTGAGTTCTATTGATGTGTCTTCTTGAACATGAATCACATTTTACTGTTTTGAGTCCTACAAAGTTTGATTCTTCTCTAGACATTTGGGGTTATATATTATTAAAGACTAAATTCTATTTTCTTCTCTGAACATTGTTTCTTTTGTATAACAGCAAATCACCTCTTAGGGTGAAGCTGAAAATATGTTTATTATTTGATTCTTCCATATATTTCTTCTGGAGTCTTCCATATATGTATGAATAAGCCTGAAACTCTAATATTTCAGTGGAGATTATATGCGGATTTTGGAGTTTCACTCGGGAAATTCTCACCTTAATTTCAGCCACTAGAACTTTTTTTTCCCTTTTCAATAACTATTTTGGGAGGTTTGGGCCATGTCCTGCTGTGCTCAGGGATCACTCCAGCTGAGCTCTAGAGACACTACGAGGTACCAGGGATCAAACCAGGGTTGGATGTATCCAAGGAAAGTGTCTGAACACCTAAACACACACTCTCCCTCTCTCTCTCTTTCTCTCTCTCTCTCTCTCTCTGTTTCTCACTTTCTCGCCTAAAACTTTATCTTCTGATTCAAGTTAATAAAACTACCCAGAGTATGAAGACTAAAAGATGCCCTCAGATTTTTTCATACATGCTTAATTGCTCCTAAAGTGAGATTTCTTTGTTTCAAGATTCAAATTACCTTCATTTTCTATTTTATATTTCTTTTCTTTATGAGTCTCAAAAAGGGAATATTCACAAAGTCAATAAAAATACACTAAATAACCATAGTGATATTAGAACCTACTAATACAGATACTAATTAAATGAGGTTTGTGATAAAGTTTCCGTGGCATTGAAAGTGATCTTTGAAATTATAAAATCAAAGGGTGAATTATCTGTGGCAGGAAAATGGAGACTATCATTACAGGTGAAATTTTAGGTTAGAGAAAATAAATTAATACTGTGTTATTCTATTTATCTTTAATTATAGAAATTATTATGTCCATGAAATTGCTACCCATGAATGTGTATTGCACTGCTTAATGGATTTGCATTTTAACATATTCCTGTTGTACTATTTAACTCTTAAATTAACAAACAGAAATAGGTAACCCCTATTTAAATTATTTCTCCTTAATACAAACTCTACACAATTTTTAAAGTTCATCTGTGTTACTTGTGGTGAGCATGAGGCAAAACGTGTTTCTTCAATTATGTTGCTTACCTCTATTCAAAAGTTTTAAAGCAGATATAGCTCAGGGATTCACAGTTCTCACTATGGGATTTTTAGAAATGCATTTTATCCCTTTAACATGTATGAAAAGAAATATATTAGGTTTTCATTGTTATTTATTTATTATCTATATAAGAGGCATTTGAAAACTTAACACCTCTTCTAACCTTGGAGTAGTTACCACTTATTTATTTTTTTCTAATTAAATTGAAACCAAATCTTATTTTTAAAATTTTTAAAATTTTTTTCTAATTAAATTGAAACCAAATTCTAACAAATTTTAGCTAGGAAAGTTAAAAAATGGCAGAATACAATTTGTTGCTAAAATGTAGGCATATTAAGTCAGATAATCATTTACTAAGCACAGTCATTGAAAATGTTTGCCCTTGTAAATACTCTGTACTAGTCAGCAGATGGCATGCATTGTACATTAACTATTATACCCTGTTATTGCACGTATTCTAGAACAGAAAGCATCTGGTTTTCTCAAAAAGGCACATTATTCCCTCATTTGCAGTTTACTGTTAATTTGTGAACTATTTGGTGATAATCAACAAAGGTGATATTTTATCTTCATTTGGTAAGTATAGCAGATTCAATCAAGTTTTAAGATGCAGCAAAAATATATTCAGTAACTCCTTATCAGGCTGCAGGATTTAGGGAAAACAAGTACAAGTGATTATTTTTCTGCTTTGGCTAGAGGCCTGCATAGGAGGACAGAAGTCTCTTGGAAGCAGTCTCTTTGCCTTCCACCAATTTTAAGGGTATAAAATCTTTTGTATGTGGATAACTACTCCTCTTGTATGTGGATAACAAATTTATAATCTATGAAACAAATAAAAAATCAAAGGCAATATATTTTATTTCTAAGTCATCTATTTAAAAGAACACTTGATAGCCTAATAAGAGTATCACTTTATGTATAAAAACATACATGTATTCATAGTCTTCCCTTTGAGTGATTTGAGATGAAGAAATTTTGGCTGGTGATGCTTTAACCTAATATGACCAAGCATAATTCTTGTCAAACTAATATCCATCTGTCAGCCTGACCTGATGCCTATTCTCAAGTTCACTCTTGGCAGGGCTGGAGTTGTATCTGTTAAAGTTACATCTAGGGGGCTAATTTACATAAAATATATGGAATATATATGGGAGTGAACACGAAGAAAAAGAAACAATGATATTTATACATCTTACTAGACAAAATAGAGATTCTGGATATCTGCCTCCTTTCTTGTCAGAGGTGTTTTTCTGTTTGTTTTTCTGACATAAGCATAGAATGACTCTTATACTGTTTTTAGTTATGAACTTGTTGCATGGCCAACATATACTTTGGGTAAGCAGAAATGCTATGTAGATTTTATTAGAATATGCAGCACCTTTAATCCTAACCACAAGCAAGACTATATAGCCATTACATATAATAAAATTAAAAAATAAAACAACACAAAAAGTACTCCAAACAAACTTAATAGTGTTGTTTTGGATTTGCTACATAATGCAGAAACAAATGGAAATTTGCACCCCAGTGTACATATGTATATGCATATAATCTATTGTACTTACCATTTGAGATATTTTTCATTGGAAGGGTTATTTCTCTTTTCAAAAGAGAATAAAATATCTCAGATTAAAAAATGCATTACTTTGGTGGTAAAGGATCTTGTTTTGATTAGTCATTGTGTTTGTAGGAGACCAAGGACATGAATAAAAGCCTTACTTATTCAACTTGTATTATATACTTCAAAAAAAACCTCTAGAAGTGGAAAATAATTAGTCAAGAAGAACAAGCTTCTCAATTTTGCCATGTAGGCAGGAGCCGGATATGTATGTAGGAGTTACGAGTGGGCCTGCAATCTAGCTGCTGTCTTCCAAAGGTGCTAAAAGTAGCTCAGTGGTGCCTCACTGAGGACTGACTGTTTTTCTGTCTGTTTCTTCTATGCTCTGCAATACTAGGGCATATTGTGGGGATGGGTACTTACTTTGCATCTATTTCTTTAAAAAAACTGGTAAATATGTATTTGGGGCAAGGAGATACATATGGAAGGGCTACTCTGTGTTCCTTGAGAGATCTGGTTTGCAAAATTATCCTTCCATACTATGGTGTTATGCCTTAGCCTTCCTTTCTCCAGTGACTTCTACTTCATATTTCTTGTTGTCTAAAACATAACTGATTCAGCTTAGTTTACATTGGGTTGGAGGGCATACCAGCAGTGTTCTAGGCTTACTTCTGGCTTTGTATTCAGGGATTACTTGTGGTGGGGCTCAGGGACAATATGGGGTGCCAGATATAGAACCCAGGTCAGCTGTGTGCAACACAATCACCCTATTCACTGTATTAGCACTCTGGCCCCTGATTTAGCATCTTGAGAAGAAATTATGCCCATGTTTCAAAGAAATTTGTTCCATGCAGGTGCCATGGGTTTATTGGCTACTTTGGATAAACCTGTTTCATTGGCAGGTAAACTAACCCTTATTACTTGATCACCTGACATCCTGTTACTCATCGATTTGCTCGAGCGGGCGCGAGTAATGCCTCCATTCTTCCCTGTCATGTGCTAGTATAGCCCAATGGCGTCTGCTCATTTTAGGAACACAAAGAGCCTCAAACCAATCATTCAGGGTCTTGATGAAGAAGTCTGACCATCTCATAGGTGGGTGGCCATGCGATCTTTTGACATACTGTGGAATGGCTCTAGTCCAGCGGTCGTCTCCAAATCTCTTTATGTGTCCAGCCCATCTGATTTTCGATGCCTTGGAAAATGAGACAGCATCCCTGATTCTTGATCATCAATGGAGATTGGAACTCTAGATACTTTCTCTCATTTGAGTGAAGTATGATACTCCAAGCATAAAACCGTGAGTCTCGGGCCAAGACTCACACACGAACAAAGCCCCACAGAACCAGGTAAGCAGAACTCTGTGACCTTGGACTCCAGGCTCAATGGGACCCAGGAACAGCGATCCTCTGCCTGCTACCACCAATCTCCGGCAACCAAGGGATCAAACCCAGAAGCCCCACCCTACCCTGCCCTGTGTGCTTCCACCAACCTCGGCAACCCAGGGATTACATACAGAAGACCCACCCTACCGGTACCAGATAAATACCTCATCAGTAGACCTCCACTACCTCCACTACCCAGCCGCCGCTATGCTCCAGAATGCTTTCCACCAAGGCACTTAATAGCTACCCATCTTCCAAGATTATTGCACCATATTTGATAGGGTAAAAATATGGTTTGAACCATGGGAACACCTGCAAGGGCATTAAGATGCTGCCCTAAAAGCCTCTTTCCCTCTCAGAGATCCTGGCAAGCTACCAAGAATATCCTGCCCTCCAAGCAGAAGCCTGGCAAGCTATCCGTGGCATATTCAATATGCCAAAACCAGTAAACTAACCTAGTTGGGGAAAAAAGTCCCTCTCCCTGATACAAGAAATGAGTGCAATGAATACTGCAAATCTGCTTCACAGTAATGACAAAAGATGTAAAACTCAAATAACCACTCCTGCCTGGTAAATGTAGGTGAGCTGTCCCACAGACAGGTGCCAGATACTCCAAGATTTGGCATCAGGCCAATGTTATGATCAGAAATCCACTGCCTGTATGTTAAGGAGAACCAGGAAGACTTTAGATAACTGAGAGTTAAAATATGGCCATATTAAAGGTGCGGAAGAAAATAGAGGTCCTTTCTATACTAAATGCAGCTATTTTGATTAAGGAAATAAATAACAAATGCATGAGCTTTTCGCTTCTCACATTTTCTCCCATCTGAGCCTGCCTTATGAACTCCTTCCCCCTTCCCCACCCTGCACTGCACAGGCACTAGACATCATGTAATCATGTCACTCTGTCACAAAGTCTCCTTCTCAATGAAGTTCAGGTGTCTAAATAGAAAGGAGTGATGGCAGATTTTTCTCCTCTTTCAGCAGAAAGCCAAGGAAATGCTTTCAGAAAGATGAAAACTACACGTTTGTGTCATCACAAATCATCTGTATAACACTTGGTGCACAAATATTGAACTTCTTTGTGTCAGCTGTTTATTGCCTGGGTTAGGACAGGAATACATTTTCTGTGTCAATACTTGATTAGGTGAGAAATTCCCACAAGTAGATTCTGAGTTACTTGTGAAGAAATGGATTGTGCTGAAGACAACACAATCCCTTGTGATAATACTAATGTTGAAAATCAGCATTACACAACAAAATGATATTAACAGACTTTTTAAAAATCATTGTATCACTGTCATCCCGTTATTCATCGATTTGCTCGAGCAGCACCAGTAATGTCTGCATTTGTCCTAGCCCTGAGATTTTAGCGGCTGCTCCTTACTCATCCTTCCCAACGGCACTGCATTGGAGGCTCTTTCAGGGCCAGGGGAATGAGACACATCATTATTACTGTTTTTGGCATATCAAATACACTATGGGAGCTTGCCAGGCTCTGCCGTGCAGGCAGGATACTCTCGGTAGCTTGCTGGGTTCTCTGAGAAGAAGACCTAGACAGACTTCTTATATGGAAAGTTTTTCAAAATTTCCAACTGTTTACTCAGACAATATATCCATGAGAAATGTGGGTCAATAAATGTTCTAACAGATAAACAACAAATGTTACTCTGAGAGATTTTACTCATTGCATATATGTATGTATATATATCTTCTGTGTGCCATGCAATTTTACATTCTGTGAAAATTCGATATTATCATAATCATGCAGGTTATTCTCATTTTGTCTTTATGTGGATTATTTTGAAGGCAGAATCTGATGTAAACCTGGGGAATCCCTTGTTAAAAACCAGGTAGCATGTTTAATACCATGTATAACATGTTTAACCAGGTTTCATTCGCCCAAGTTTCAGTTAATTATTAACATGCATCATTGGCTAGTATCCTAATCTAAGTTATGTGTGTGCGCTTTACAGTGTGAGATCAGTGTGGTTTTGATCTTTATATATCTTTGATCGACAGCATTGCTTAATTTACTCCATAGTGCCCATTTCTCTGCACTATTGCCTCAGGATACTACCCTCAATCCTACTTCACTACTCTATGTGCTACTACCTAGCACTGCCCTGGTAAGCTTTGTTCTGTATACCAATTCTTAAATTCTGTTGATTTTGACGATTTGATATACTGTGTTTTTTTTTTAAACCAACATATGACAGAGAGCATTCTGTGTCTCTCCCTCTCCTTCTGGCTGACTTCACTCAGCAAGATACCCTTCAGTGCCATCCATGTAGAGGCAAGTTGCATGATTTCATCTTTTCTTATATCCAAGAACAGATGACTGGAGAATGTATGGTATAATTTCATAATGGAACACTATTTGACTACCTTTTCTCTTATATGTATCTAATATATCTCTGCACCAAATGTTTCCTCCGCTTAAAACATATCTGGAAAACAAATACAGAAACTCTTTTACAATAAATACCACCATTGTCCTTCTTTCCATATCACTCAAGTTTCTGAGTAAAATAGGTTATCCCTATTGTCTTTGCAAATTCCTCCATTATTGTTAATTATTCACTATATGAAATGTGTCTTTATTTGTTTGTTTTTGTGCCACACACAATAGTGCTCATGATTACTTCTGCCTCTATGCTCAGAAATCACTCCTGAGGTTGCTTAGAGTGACCATATGGGATGCCAGTGATTGAACCAAGTTTGGTCTCATGCAAGGCAAGTACTCTACATGCTGTATTATCTCTCTGGTCCCGAAAAGTCTTTTGTTTTCATTCATAAAAAATAACCAAAAATCATTAAGTTTAATGTCCATTTTTTGTTTTATTTAATTTTAATACCATTTTCTGTGATACCACTCATATTTTCTTTATTTCTGTAAGTCATTTATTTTATTCCCCAATGTGAATCTCTCTTCCTCAGTATATGTTTACATATAGGTGCCCCTAACATGAATGTTGGCATTAAGATGTTGCGTAGAGTAGAAGCCTTCATCAAATTTGTTTTTCCAGTCATATCTCACATAATCTCTGTATACATAGTTCCAACCATATTCAAAATTCTCTTAAATTCCTAAGGTATACACCTACTCTAGAATTTCATCCTGAGTACCATATATGTATATCCATTGGATTTATTTTGCCTTGTCAGAGGCTCCAGATATTGATGAAACCAAAATTCTTAGGTTCATTTAAAAATCATTTTCCCAATATTCTTTGCAGACTTATCTTGCCTTTCTTTCATGTTCAGTTCAAGAGGTTTTCTTCAAAAACTTTCTTCCTTCCATAAATTCTTCAGTTAGAATTTAAGGATATGAGTGCTACCTTTAAACGGAATGATACAACTGGTCCCATGAATGCTTTCTAGTCGTGTTGGTACACAAGTTTTAAGGATAGGGAGGATGTAATATTTATTTTATGCCTGTAAAAGAATTATTTTCCCAGAGGTTGAACATTACCTGCAAATATTTCCCTTCTTTTTTTTCTCCTGTAACATGTGCTATAAAGGTAAAGGTAAAGGCCCTCCCGTTGATCGTCGATTTGTTCGAGCGGGCCCAGTAACGTCTCCATTGGAGACTTTTGTTGTTACTGTGTCTGGCATATAGAATACTCTCGGTAGCTTGCCGGGCTCTCCGAGAGGGGCAGAGGAATCGAACTCGGGTCGGCCATGTTGGCCGCTTGTAAGGTGAACGCCCTACCGCTGTGCTATTGCTCCAGCCCCAACATGTGCTATATTAAAATAATTTAGTTAGAGTTGAAACCAGAAGTTAATTTGTTTTGGTCATGATGTACCAAATATGTGATGAAAAATTATTGTATTTGAACAATCATGAAATAGAGGTCAAATCACTCTTTTCAAGGTTATAAAAACAAAGAAAAAGCAGTAAGACTCAGAAGTTAAGTTACTTTTCCAATGACAATCAGGACTGCAACTCAGGTCTCTGGAATTCAGTGTCCACCCTTGTTCCACTATATAGCATATATATATTATGTGTAGGTTTTGTTGACAATCCCATATTTCAGGGGTAGATTGCATAATACAGAGGGTAGGGTGCTCGCCTTGCTTGTGACCTGAGTTTGATCCCTGGCACCCCATTTGGTTTTCTGAGCCCTACCAGAAATGATGAGTACAGAGCCAGGAGTAAGCCCTAAGCACTGCAGGGTTTCCCCCTGCGAATCCCATATCTGTTGTTTGCTAATTGATTCAGTTGTGGGTGAGTGATCATGAAAAAGGCAAAGAATCTAACCTCAAAATATCTCAAATAATCTTTATCCTCAAATGTCATCATTTGGAAATATGCTCAGAATGACCTACCAGTTAAAACAACATAACACTGTATTATGAATGCTGTGATATTATAACTTTAAGGAGATGATGTCCAATAAAATCTTTTATCTGGTATAGATTTGATTCAATATGAAAGATTAGTGATTTTTTTTCACTGTAACTAAACAGGAGTATTACCAATAATTGGCTACAAATAAATATGGGGAGCAATGGAACTTTGAAATCCTCCAAAGATTATCAAATATCTCAGTTTTGAATAGGGTTTCTCAAGAAAAGACAGGACAACGAGAAGAGAAATCAAAATAGCATTTTAAGATGCAATTTTTAGAAAACCCAGCCATAGAAAATATTATATAACATATTGTAAACAGATTCATTAATTTGTACTAAATGTTTTCCTGAAATAATATAATCAAGCAAATTTTACAATCGAAAGCAAAGCAAGGTTTTATTTTTTTGTAGATCATTAGTATCTGTGTATAATACTAACAGTTACAGCAAATTAACCATTAGTAGCATCAATTGTTGTGAATTATCTAGTTTATGTCTAAATCAAATAGTTATTGTGAAATAAATTGCAACTCAGTGAAGGGAGCATATTTCATAGTGCTTTGGGGAGCTGGTAATGCTAATTCTCCAACAAAGATATATAATGTTTCATAAATTGGATTAGAGATGCATTTGACCTGCTATAAGAAAAAGATACTCTTGATGGCAGTAGAATTCTTGTCATAGACTTTCCAAGTACATGGCATTATTTCAATTTCAGCTTTTTATAGTATGTACCTCTGCCACGTGGGCAGCCTAACAACACCTATAAGATTAGTTCTGTTCAGAGAGCATCTAGATTGAAGCTGTATGTTAAAACAGTAACAATTGATAAACTTCAGTTGTGCAAAGCACCAGCAGCGTGTCTTTATTTTAATAGTGTTGAAAGGGTGGCATTCACATTTCCATTTCTGGGTGTACTCACTCTAAGCCTACCCTCACACATGGAATTCCTCTAAATAAACTCAATGCTGGTAATCATCTGACTCATTAGCAAGTGTTTCTTCCTGCCTGAAGCTAAGTGGGTGCAATGGAGGAGAGATAAATCTTTAAATCCCGTGGAATACACATCTGCTCTTTGCTTTGCTTTCTGGCTTTTTTTTTAATGTCAGTAGCATAATTAAAAATAAAAATGTATTGCTATGTCAGTAGAGACAGGCTGGTTAATATACTTTAAAGGGAATATAATGATTCAATAATTAACAATCATACTAATGAAATATTTCAATATTGTGCAGAATTTATGCTTTAGATAGAATGAAAATATATACGTAAAACTCAAGTAGCTGAAATTTTTATACTCCGCTCTGCCTGGAATTTTTTCTACTCCCCTGCTTATGCTTATTTCTCACTATTTTTGAAGGCAACCCCTCAGGCAACCTCAGACCACAGTTCTGTATCTCTCCTCTGAGCTTACATTTTAATTATACCGAATCTTTGATACATCTTACTTCTTTAAAAAATAGCCTTATAATAACCTTATTTTCCATTGAAATGAATTTATAGAAGTTCTAGACTTATCTCTCAACTAAATTATGGCTGTCTTGAAGGTGAGGGTCTGTGTTTTGTTATATGTCTTCCTATAATTAGACATCTTCTTGTGATTCATCTTGAACAAATCTTAGGGAAACTGATTTATATTTTAAAATACACGATGATATTTAAATGGAGATCATTATCCTGTCAATTAAGAAACTATTAGGTCATTCAGAAATTTGAGATGATGATTTTCAGGCTCTTTATGTCAGTTACCCAAGAAGCAAGATGATCTCCTATTGCCTTGCCTCTTACCCCTCTGAACACTTTATCCTCACTCTTCACTCCTCCACTTTATCCAAGAAACTGGTCTCCATTGGTTTCTTCTCCCACTTTCCACAGATTTATGGAGATCATGTTACTGCCATCAGCAAAATTTCAGTAGCTATATAAACCATATATCATTTCAAAAATACTCTTTCATTTTCTTACTCTGTCCCAAGCACGACTTTTCCCTGAGAACAAGGCTTCCTTCAGTACTAATTCTATTACTCCACAGCCCCTTTGCTTGCCCTGTGGATGGGCACATTCCTTATTCATTTGTGACACAGTGAAGCACCCCCTGCCACTGTCATCCCAGCAGCCCTTCTTCCTCCCTCAAAATACCTCTTGCCAAACTGGTTTAGTGTTTTAGCCCCACATTGTACAGCTACTTTTAATTTTTCCTTTCTCTCCCACAATTTGGTCTCACATTCAGATTATGTCAGAAATTCTTTCATGTCCCACCACTTCAACTGCGTGCTTCATTCCTGGATATTATCATCTCATCTCTTACCATAGAGAAAATGCATGTGCAGAATCTTCTTATTAATGCCTCTGGCCACAACATGGTTTTTATATATGTATGACTCAAGACCACAGTATTTTATTTTTTAAAATTTTTATTAGAAACACCATGATTTACAAAGTTGTTCATTAAACAGCTGTTTCAGGCATTTAGTATTCCAAACCACCAGTGTGACCTTCCTTCCACACAGTAGTAATTTTAAAACAAGCAATCTTTTAAAATTAAATCGTATATCTCTATTCCCCCAGTGGCTTCTCTTTTCTCTCAGAAATAAATACAAAGTCCTTATCATGGTCTAAGATGGCTGCTCCTGATCTCTACTGTTCTAATTGTACCGAATTTTGATTCAACTTCTTCCCTCAGTGACCTGCTTTCTCTTATTCGAGGTGTCAAGCAGGGATATTGTACCAGGTGTTTTCCAAGGGTTAAATTGGTTAAAATAAGACAAAATACTTAAATCAGGCAAATGAAACTTTAAATCTGTCTTAAGATACCTCAACAGACGGTTCAGAGCCATAGTAGAGCAGGTAGTATGTTTGCCTGAAATTCAATCTCTGGCACCCTCATATACTCCCCTGAGCCCACCAGGAGTGATCCGTAAGCACAGAGGTGGAGTAGGCCTTGAGCACAGCCTGGTGTGGCCCCCAAACAAAACAAAACAAAACAAAAATTTCAACAGAAGTGGAATGTCATGTTCAATTTCAACCCTTGATTTCAACTTCCAGCATCCATTACATGAGGATAACATTCCTATTGTTTAGCTCACTCAAAATATGACACATATATGTGCTCGCTTCGACAGCACATATACTAAAATATGTGACACATATAATGGCAGACTGGAAAAAAATTAATGTATGGCCTAAGAACAGATTAAATATCCCATATTTCTTTATCTTCTTGCCATCTTCTTCCCAACTAATCATCCAAATCTTCATTTTCCTAACTAATTCGTCTTATGTTTTGTATCTCAGAACTAACACTTCTTTGTAATTTTTGTTAAGGCATGTAATTTACAAAGTTATTCATAATTGAGTTCCAGGTAAACGTTCCTGACATTGTCATATTAAATCTATCTCTTTTAAACCATGACATTTTTCCTTGCTTTCAAAATTGTCACCATAACCCAATCCACATTCAACTGCTGTAATTAATGTAATTACTGATGTATTTGGAATAAACTTCAAGCCTTACACTTTCTAATCTTGTCACTTCTTTTAATTGCCTCTCCTTTCTTGCTTTCGTTTGGCTTATTTTTATAGCCTGTTTTCCCCTCTATCTACTATAAATTATTTTAAATGTCCTTCAGTATTAATCTTCATGATTATAATATTAATTAGTCACTGATTCATTCGAATTTATTGTAAGTGGTTTACTTTTAATAATTTCCAGAATAACATAGGCCTCAGAATGCTAAAATTTTACCAACCTTCCATATTTTGTGTTAGCATTTTCTGCAATATTATATTTTATATGCATCATATAATATATTATTTTTAAATAACCATTATTAACTTGTGTTAATTTATATTAAATTGCTATCTATTTTTTCCTATTTCTATGTGTATTTACTTTTTCCTTTCATGTTTACTAGAGATAATTTATCTTTCTTATTTTTAACTTCTGGAAAATATCTTTATATTGCATACATATTTAAGGAACACTTTATACGTGAGTATCAAATTCTTTGCTTGCAAATTTGCCTTTTTATACTTTGAAGATGCATAACATTGCTTTCTGGTTTGATGCTAATGTTGAGATATTAGCTATTAGTCTTAATTTTCCCACTTATAAACAACATGTCTTTGTCTCTTTTGTTACATTTAAAATTTCATTATGTAAGGGGGAAAGTTATTTTATTATGAGATGCCTTGAAGTGATTTTCTTTGTTTTTCTTGCTTGGTGTTTGGGATGCTTTTGTAATATGTGGCCTGATGCCTTTGATTAATTTCTAAAATGCATAGTCATTATTCAGATACTACTTTTGTAGCTTTCTTTTTGACATTTTAATTACTTGTAAGGTATTTTCACTGTCTTATATATTTCTTATGATTGTATCTATATTTCTGACCCCTGCTCTCATCATACTTTAAGAATGTGTCCATTGATCTTCCAGTTCATTAAATCTTTTTAATCAGTTGTACCCAATGTAATATTAAAAATACCCATTGATTTTTTTCATTTAAGCTATTATCTTTCCTAGTTCTAGATATTTTAATAATTTTCTTTTTTTCTGGTAAAATTTTGTGTCCATTTTTTCTGACATTAATGAATTATTTGAGAGTTATCCTTTGTGTTGTGCATTTTCTCGATCTTGATGTGCCTGATTATTTTTTATTGATTAAGGAACTATAATAAACTATAAAAATTGTTTAAATTAATAGATGTTCTCTGAGAGAATTTTTTAGATTTTGGCAGACATGATATTTGGGACAATAGGAAAGAAAAGAGATTTGAAATTCAGTTTGACTCAAATCTAGAATTCTTTCTCTTCAGTATCTTAACTCTTGAGGTCTTCACTACTTTGGAAATATTCCAGTGTTTTCATACAGAGACCTGAAGATGTAGTTTACTATTCTCTATGTTTGTCATTGTTTTAAAATAATACAACTATGGACCCTTAGTGGTAATCACAATTCCCATGTTTTAAGTAAGATTAGGTCTCAGATAATGAAGTGGTATTATATCTCACATTTATTTTTAAAGTTCTAAGCAACAGTATGTCAATTTGGGGACTGATATGTTCAGTGACTTCTCAAGCAAAATATTCATCCATGTGTGTGGAAATTAAAGTTGCTATCTGAAAAGAATAACAAAGTTAACCTTGCCCAAATTTCCCAGAAAAGATTAGGTATTCACACTTTTTATTTCCTTTTGACTTTGTATAAATTGGAGTGGTATAACTAGACACTTATATTTTTAGCATTTCTTACATGGTAAATTAAATCATAAATGATTTATAGAACACAGGACTTAAAATATGGTCCAGTGAGATTATATATATATACATATATATCACATTTCTAGATTGTCATGTTATTGTGGATTATTTTCTATGAAAACTCAATAAAACAGAGAGATTAAGAGACTGAAATATGTAATTTCCAAGAGTATATACACCAAATCTTAAAAATGTAATCTATATGTTAAGATTAAAAAGTTTTATTTTGAAAGTTTTAGTGGACATATGTCATTCACTTTTATTTCTTAGCCGAATTCTAATGTATTTTTGAACTGAACTATTCTCAAGAAATACTGAAATGTTATATTGATTTTATATAAACTTTTTTTATATAAACTTTTTACAACTCGCAGTAACAACAAACTTTCTCTCCTACTAAATATGTAGTAAAAGGGATTTAAAAAAATTAGTCATACCTGGCAGTTCTCAGTACTTAACTCCTCATTTTGCACTGAGGGAACACTCCCGGCATACTTAGGGGACCTTCTGGGTTGCTGGAGATCAAACTCAGTTCGGTCACATGCAAGGCAAGTGCCCGACCCATTGTACTATCACTCTGGCTCTTTTATTCTTATTTTTTTAAATTTTAGTCACTGTGATTCCCAATGCTGTCAATGACCAGGTTTCATGCATGCCTCATTTCAACATCACACCCCCACCAGTGGAGGCCAGCCACACATGCTAGCAGAAAAGGAAGCTCAGATAGAGAAGGGGACACCAAATAAAGGGTGTTGGGAAGATCCTCCCAGGATGGGAGAGGCATGCTGAAAGTAGACTATAGACCAAACATGATTGCCACTCAATGACTCTTTTGCAAACCACAACACCCAAAAGGAGAGAGAGAACAAAAGGGAATGCCCTGCCCCAGAGGAAGGGTGGGTTGGGGGGACGGGGGGTGGGAGGGATACTGGGACACGTGGTGGTGGAAAATGGGCACTGGTGAAGGGATGGGCACTTGATCATTGTATAACTGAAACCCAAGCACAAGAATTTGTAAGTCCACAACTGTACCTCATGGTGTTTCACTAATAAAAGTTTTAAAAAAAAGAATTTTAGTTGCCAGAAGCAAGTGTGTTTTTGTTGTCTAGTTATATTCCTTGAAACTGATAGCACAGCGGTAGGGCATTTGCCTTGCACGCAGCCAACAACTCGAGTCGACCCGAGTTCGATTCCTCCACCCCTCTTGGAGAGCCTGGCAAGCTACCGAGAGTATCTCGCCCACATGGCAGAGCCTGGCAAGCTACCTGTGATGTATTCGATATGCCAAACACAGTAACAACAAGTCTCATGATGGAGATGTTACTGGGCCCGCTCGAGCAAATCGATGAATAACAGGAGGACCGTGACTCTTCTGTAGAAAAAAACACCTTGAATATATGTGTTGTCGTCGATTTCATTTTGAGTTTTCCACTGACAAATGTAGCCACCCTAAGAGCTGTGCTCACTAACTTATTTAATCATTACCTGTTTTGTATCAATGTTTTATGACTTGGAATTATTCTCTGAGGATCTTCCCTATATATTGTTACCTGTCACTCTTAGTAAAGCAAGGCATAACTTTTAAGGTCTGTAAGGCCATTGTAATTCTAATTAATTCACTAAGCCAAAAATGCTCTCTAGTGCATCATTAATAGATATTCTATTGTCTGACACCTGCATAATATTCTTTTCTATATGAGATGATTTGTCACAGATAATTTGTGAATGTCATTTGAAGACATTTCAGTTATCATAATAGGACACTCTTTAAAGAGAGAAATTTTGAAACACATAATCTACTTAGGGTGTATCTATGTACATAATGTAATAGAATATAGGGAATCCAGGCTGTCCTAAGAAGTTCACTATGCATTATTAGATTTAAGTGACTTGTTTGGGCATTTATTGACATGCTCATATTCTATTTTGAGAAAGAAGAATTTGGCTTTGTATACACACTGAATGAATAAATAGGAATCGAAAGTGTGAAATTTCATTTTTAAAAGCTAAAATAATAAAATATTGGCATTCATACTTCTAGTATGGTTAGAGGATAAGTAGGATAAATATTAATGAAACTGTCAAAGGGCATAGCCAGTTTATTTCTATAGGCTGTCTTACATGGAATATTGGCTCAGATACAAGGATCTTTCCCTTTGTTTCTCAGTGTGGAGTTCAAAATCTGGAGGGCAAGGGGGTAGAGCGACAGCACAGCGGGTAGGGCATTTGCCTTGTACGTGGCTGACCCAGGCTCGATTCCCAGCATCCCATATGGTCCCCTGAGTACCACCAGGAATAATTTCTGAGTGCAGAGCCAGAAGTAACCCCTGTGCATAGCCAGATATGACCTGTAGCATTGTAGCACTGTCCTCCCATTGTTCATCGATTTGCTCGAGCGGGTCCAGTAATGTCTCCATTGTGAGACTTGTTGTTACTGTTTTTGGCATATCGAATATGTCAGGGGTAGCTTGCCAGGTTTTTCCATGTAGGTGAGATACTCTCAGTAGCTTGCCAGGCTCTCCGAGAGGGGAGGAGGAATCGAACCCGGATTGGCCCAGTTGGCAGTGTGTAAGGGAAACATCCTACCTGCTGTAAAAAGGGAAAAAAAAAGACAAATCTGGAGGGCAAGACTGACAAAATTGTAGACAATACAAGAAGAAACTATGACAGAGAAAGTATGATAGCAGGGTGCAAGGAAAAGTAAGGCAGATGAGAGTATAACCTCGTAAACCAGGTTAGGTGAACTAGCAAGGGCTTCCAAAAAGAGTAAGCCCCTAACAGACAAATCTCCCCTTTCCTTCCTGTTATGTTTTATTGCTGTGAAGATCAGGAGTTGCACATGCTGGTTGTGGTGCCATCACCCATAGTGAGAGTCTACAATCACTTTGTTTCTCTTTCTTTCTTTCTTTCTTTCTTTCTTTCTTTCTTTCTTTCTTTCTTTCTTTTTTTAAAATTTTATTGAACAACTGTGAGATAATTATAAGCTTTCATGTTTGGGTTACAATAACACAATGATCAAACACCCATCCTTTCACCAGTACACATTCCCTACCACCAGTATCCCTGATATACCCCCCTTTTCCACCCTCCCCCTGCCTCCATGGCAGACAATATTCCCCATAACCTCTCTCTACTTTTGGACATTATGGTTTGCAAGACAGACACTGAGAGGTTATCATGTTTGGTCCTTTATCTACTTTCTGCACACATCTTCCATCCTGACCGATTGCTCCAGCCATCATTTTCTTAGTGATCCCTTCTCTATTCCAGCTGCCTTCTCGCCTTTGTTCATGAGGCAGGCTTCCAGCTATGGAGCAATCTACCTGTCCCGTGTATCTACTACTATCCTTAGGTGTCAGCTTCATGTTATGTTGTCTTATACTCCACAAATGAGTGCAGTCCTTCTATGCCTGTCCCTCTCTTTCTGACTCATTTCACTTAGCATGATACTCTCCATGTCTAACCATTTATATGCAAATTTCATGACTTCGTCTCTCCTGACAGCTGCATAGTATTCAATTGTGTAGATATACCAAAGTTTCTTTAACTAGTCATCTGTTCTAGGGCACTTGGGTTGTTTCCAGATTTTGGCTATTATAAACAGTGCTTCAATAAACATATAGGTACTAATGTCATTTCTACTGTGCTTTTTTGCATCCTCGGGATATAGTAGTTTCAGTCTTCTCTGGGGTTGCAGATTTTAGGGATTGTGCTTATGCACTTGGTTGTGGTAAGCAAGAGATTTCCCACTTGGTTGTGAATTTCTCCTGGGTCTACATTCAGGAATCTCTTTCAGTGGTGCTCAAGGGATCATATGAGATGCTTGGTATTGAGCTCTGCTCAGCTACATGCAAGGCGTGCACTTAACTGATGTACTATCTCTCCAGCTCCAGCACTGAAATTTCTGTGTCTGGCACAGGTCCTTTATCCCACGCATATCAGGAGAGTTGGTCAAATTATGACTTAATGTGTAGCAAGTTTTACTGTTGTGTATGAGAGAAATAATAGTGAACACTTAAATTTTGGTCCCTTCAAGTCTGAGATGAAATTCAAAATTGGAGGGGAAGCACTAATGGGATGGGAAAAAGACTAGTGAAGTAGCTTTTAAAAAGTACCATAAAATACTCATGGATGGAAGAATTGAGTTCAAAATTATTGTATTTCAATTTGGGAGGTGTAATGTTTAAACTCATGTAACTATAACCTGGGTAAGAGATTCAGACATGGGTTCGGGGGGGGGGAACGGGAGCCGAGAGTTAATACAGTGAGTAAGATGCTTGCTTTGAATGCAGACAACCAGTTCAATCCCCAGCACCACTTGTAGTCCCCTGAGCATCATCAGGAATGAGATCCCCAAGCACAGTCAAGAGAAACTGCTGAGCACAGCTATGGGTAGTCCAAATCACCCCTGAAATAAGAAGTTCCGATATGTACTATAACTTGTGGATGTTTCTTATAACAACTCCATTACTTCTAATATAGTGTATGAAAGCAGCTGAATTATTATTGAATTACTCAAAATATTTCTGTTTAAACCAAGTAATGGTATTAGATTCAGAGTACCAGAGTTACAGATTCTGTGAGAAAAAAAGGTTCATTTGCATAAAACATTGAATATTCATTAAATGTCAAGATGTTCAAGAATCTCTCTTAGTTATAGGTACTTTTCCTCTAAATCCCATATGCGTTGTCTTCAATTATTTCCTGATCTTTCTTCTTTTTTTGAAAAAAATAAAGTCTTTAAGAACTTTGAATGTTAGTTTAAATAACTTACTCCAAGCTAGAGAAGAGAAATAAAGCTTATTTTTTGTTTAGCTGCAACCACTGATTAACCTAAATGTGAAAGAAGTACCAGAAATAGATAAGGGGATGATGAACTTAGAATTCTTTTAAATATAAATTCCTTCCTAGAAAAACCAATTTTGTCTCATGGTATCTTATTACCTTGGTAATTATTTTTTTTGAATTACAGGAAAGCAAATCTGTAGGAGTTGGGGGAAGCTTCTTGAGTCATAGCCTATATAAATATATATATGTATATATACAGACACATATGTAATCATGATTTGATACAAGATGTGCATATATATACATTTCTAGGAAATTATAATTACTCAGTTTTATGTCAACATCCTTAGTAGATATACTCCATTGATAATCTTAAGAAATCACTTAAAACTAATCTTATGTTTCTTATTGATGTGAACACTGGCTTTCAGTTTTTAGATTACATTTTTATTTAAACACTGTGATTTATGTACAGGCATGCAATGTTGCAACACCAATCCTACCACCAGTGTCAACTTATCTCCACCAATGTCTCCAGGATCTCTACCCACAACC
Source organism: Sorex fumeus (assembly GCF_029834395.1). Lineage (NCBI taxonomy): Eukaryota > Metazoa > Chordata > Mammalia > Eulipotyphla > Soricidae > Sorex > Sorex fumeus. The sequence goes on along the minus strand of NW_026606143.1, from coordinate 25,617,712 downwards.
AGTCCACCTACTTAACAAGCACATTTTAAAATTTAAATATTGTAGTTTGTTTCATGCTTACAGTAGTGTTGATTGTAGGATTTAGATAAATACATACACCACGGGTTGGAGCGATAGCACAGCAACATTTGCCTTGCACGCAGCCGACCCAGGTTCGATTCCTCTGCTCCTCTTAAAAAGCCCTGCAAGCTACCAAGAGTATCCTGCCCACACAGCAAAGCTTGGCAAGCTCCCTGAGAGGTATTTGATATGCCAAAAACAGTAACAAGTTTTACAATGGAGACGTTACTAGTGCCTGCTTGAGAAAATCAATGAACAACAGGAGGACAGTGCTACAGTGCTACACACACTGTGCCTCTATACGTCTATGTGTCCAAGGCCACTGATTTGACCTATTACTTCTTGTCCACCTCTTCTTACCCCCCACTTCCATTTTTGGCCTTCCCTGACCTTTGTATAAAATCTTTAGTGAGCGGCCAGGGAGAGACCCTGATGGCTCTTCCCCTAGCCACTCAGTTTCGGGGGGGGGGGCAGGGCTGCTCCCCCAGCCGGGGCATCCTGGGCCATGGGGCAGTCAGTGGACGAAATGAGGGCCAAGCCGGTTGATTGATCAGATGCCATTTATTCCATTCCCCTCATGCACCTGCCCCAGTCTCTCTGAGCCTCCCATTCTGGTCTCCCACTGCCCCTCATTCCCGTCTCCTCCTGTCTCTCCTGCTCATCTCTCCGCACTCCATCTCACAGCCTGGGCTCTCTCTCTCCACGTGCCTGATCCTGTATTCTTCTACTTCATTCTTCTCTCTCTTTCCCCCTTGCTAGACTTTCCGCACTCCATCTTGCAGCCCTGCTCTTTCTCCTCTCTCTAACTCTCTTGTCTCTCCAACTCCCCAGCACTCTGGGCCCATACTGCACCCAGTCAGGTAGCCAAATCAACATAAGAAAGCCCTTCCTCATTCCGGTCCGTCCTTCACGCCCTACCGAGGTCACCAGTTGCCCCCCTCGAGCGGCTCTCCAGCACGGCCATGGCCCCAGAAGCACAAGGACTTAATGCAGAACCCGGCAGCTTGGAACAGAAAAGTGAAAGGACTATGCGTTAATCCAGGCCATCATGTCTGTCCGGAGGGGAAAGAGTGTTGCCCCAGTCGCCTTCTCCTCTCTGGAAAGAAAGATGGCGGCCGCATGGGAGCCTTGTGGACAGCAGGTATGAGCCGGGGGAGTGGGGGTGACTAAAACCTCATGGGAAAGGGGGCGTTCCGGTCCATCCTTCACGCCCTACTGAGGCCACAAGTTGCCCCCCACTAGCGGCTCTCCAGCACGGCCACGACTCCAGAGCACAGAAACCAATTTCTTAACTATCTGACTTTCAGTAGAAATACTTCCAGGGTCAATAAGTAAAATAGCAGAAATCCAAAACCAACATATAATTCTTGAACCCAGCTATAGAAAGCAAATCACTTCACAATGCTTTGTCAGCATGTCTGATTTGGGGGTGGGGGGGTAAACTCTAAATAATAGTGGTGAATCTTTTATTGAAACAATGAATCTAATCAAAGCAGATAGAGTGTTAACTAGAATTCATCTGCCCCACAGGGACTGGGAGGGGTGGGGGTGGGGTTTTATTGGGGTTCTTCATGGTAAAAAATAAGTTTTGGTAAAGGGAAATGTGCTTGATATTTGCATGACTGAGACCTAAACCTGAAAGCTTTGTAACCTTTCCCATGGTGATTCAATAAATAAATAAATAAATTAAAAAAAAAAAAGAAAAGAAAGCCCTTCCTGAGGGCCCACCAGGTTCAAAGGGAACACCACCTAAGAGGTATTCCATAGCCCTTCCTGACTGCCCAAGGGCAAAATACCTCCTAAGGTGTTTTTCTCCTTTCCTCAGTCCAATACCTCTATCAACATCTTAATACTATTTTTGTGTGGACATAGTAAGAGATAGCATTGAGGCTTGTAGGGCAGCTCTCCTGGGAACATCTTGCCACAGACTCAGACTACAGTGCTCAGGCCAGATTAATCATTCTTAACCCTAGCAGGGTCCAAATCGAGTTATTACTTTTTGGATCATGACAGCATTTGTCCATGACCAAGCTCTTAACTTATTAAGCATTATGGCACTTTGGCCAGGCCCATCTCAATGTCAGGGTAGCACGAGCTTACCGCTTGCCCTGGTTCCATCCAGTCCCTCCTCGGGACCCTACTTTTTGGGGCGCTAGGAAGAAAGGGCACTTGAGCCTTAGGTGAGAACAGATGCCCAGGAGGAAAATATCACTGAGGGTCACATAACAAAAGCATAGCATATACAGTCTTCTTGTGTCCACACAGAAAGGACATTGTTCTGAATAAACTATGCAAAGATCTTAGGGAGAAGAGAAAAGCAGTATTTACAAGTCAACAGAGCACAAAGAAAGAAGTTACAAATAAACACAGAGGAAAGGGAGCACTGTGGATGGGAGCAACCCAATAAACCTAAAGTACCTGAGGCTATGCAGAAAGGACGAAACAGTGTTATCCTACAAACCTTTTCATTTCTATAGTCTAGGGTGTAGAGTCTTCCCACCTTTGACTTTAGTACCTTCCACTCCCGTCTGAGAATATTCTATATACCATAGATACATGAGAAAAATGTCCAGTATTTGTCTTTCTGACATTTCATTTAACAAACAAGTCTTCAGTTTCATCCCAGTTACAGCAAATTGCATGGTTGCATCATTTTATGCTTAGTATTCCATTGTGTATATGTGTATATTTGTGTGTATACACTTCAGTATCCACTCATCTGTCATCAGACACTGAAATGACTCCATCATCTAGCTGTTGTAGTAAGTGCGGCAATGGACAACGTTTTGCATCTATCCTTTGAAATGAATGTTTTTGTGTCTTGAGAATATATACTAAGAGGTGGAATCACTGGGTCATACAAAAGGTCTAGTCTCAATTTTTTATGAGAAATCCCCATATTGTTTTCCATAGTAGTTGAAACAGTAAATTTTCCCATCAGCAATGAATGCAAATTCCTTGGTTTTTTTTTTTTTAGGGCACACCTTATGGTGCTCCGGGATTATTCCTGGCTCTATGCTCATATTCACTCCTGGCCTTGCTCAGGGGATCATATGTGATGTCAGGGATCAAACCCAGGTCAGCACATGCAAGGCAAGTGCCCTAACTTCTGTACTTTGTATTTGGCCCTGAGAGTTCCGTTTTTAAAAACCACATCCATGCCAACATAGGTTTTTTTCTAGCCTTTTGGATATATGCTATTCTCACAGGTGTGGAATGATATTGTCTTGATTTGAATTTTCCTGATAATAAGTGTCAGTGAACACTTTATATGCCCAGTGGCCACCCACCACCTGCCTTCTTCAGAGAAGTATCTTTTCATTCCCTCCCAATTTTGATAGGGTTTTTGGTTTTTATTTGTTTGATTTTTGTACTTGCTTTATATATATTGCATATTAGTCCTTTCTCTGATGTGTTGTGTACAAATATTTTTCCCCTTCACTAAAGTGTCTTTTAGATTTAGCTGGTGTTTCTGTGCATGTGTGTTTATATGGACACCGTAATTTTTAAAATTATAGGCAGTGCAATTTACAATGCTGTTAATGGTAGGGTTTCCTGTATAAAACATCCCAGCCTCACACTCTCCATGAATGTGTCAGCTTCCCTCCACCATTGTCCTACTGTCCACTGCATTCGATCCCTCCTCTATTTCCCGCTGTTGTAAGCTTCCTATTACAAACCAGTTCTCAGTTTCTGTTGCCTTTGGGCATTTGTTATTTCCTTGCTGTGTTCCTTTATATCCCACACATGAGGAAAATTATTCTGTATATATCTTTCACCTTCTGACTAACTTCATTCAGCATGGTATTCTCCAGATTCATCCAATAGCAGAAAATCACACGATTTCATTTTTTCTTAGAGAGGAACAGTATTCCATTGTATATATACCATAATTTCTTTTTGTAGTATTGTTTATCTGACCCAATATATAAAAATATTATTCCACCATGTTATTCATTCATCTTTAATAGAAAGAAATTAACGAGATATTTTGCATGTTTAGTAGTATGCCTTAAAAATGTAGTCTACCCTTAAATCACATCAAATTGATGTTCACATCAATTTAATGTGAACATCAAATGCTTATTAAAAATTCTAGATCTCTCCTTATATTTAAATAAACTTTTCACTGAAGAAATAGATTTATATAATCATGTATAAAGGTTTCCAAATAATTCCATTAAATATCAAAATTTTTTTATCTTTGCACTCACATTAATATGTTTCTCTTTCTTTCAAAAATTTTGTTTTCAAAACAAAACATATATGTTTCAATATAACTTTTGCCTAAATTTGGTATATTCAATAACTCCTGAATCAACTGACATGAATTCAAAATATACACCATAATTTCCTTCCCACCCATTTGTTCTTGGGCACTTGCTTTTTTCCAGATATTGGCTATTATGTATAGTGTTGCAATGAACATAGTAGTGTGAGTGTCATTTTTGTTTTTGGGGTCTCTCCCAGCTGTGTTCAGGGGTTATTCCTTGCTCTGCACTCAAAAATTACTCCTGGTGGTGCTCTGGGAACCAGAGGGGGTACTGGGGATTGAATGCTAGTTGGCTGTGTACAAGGCCTTACCTGCTGTACTATTTCTGAATGTCATTTTTGAATAGAGTTTTTAGACTCTTGGGGTAGATTCCAATAAGAGGAATTTATGGGTTATATGAAAGCTCAATTCCTAGTTTGTTGAGGCCAGACTGGTGGACATTCCCACCAGCAGTCAATGAGAGGCCCATTTTCCTCAATACTGTGCCAACCCTGATTGTTTTGTTCTTTGTGATATGTGCCAGTATCACCACTGTGACTTGATATCATTATTTTTATTTGCATTTCCCTGATGATGAGTGATGTAGAGAATGTGTTCATATTCTTTTTGGTCATCAATATGTCTTAATTGGAGAAGTGTCTGTCCATCTCTTCACCCACCCCATTTTCTGTTTCTTTTCTTTGTAAAGTTTTACCAGTGCTTTGTATACCTTGGATATCAACACTTTCTGAGATGAGTGGTAGAAGAATATTTCCCAGTCTGAGCATGTCTTTTATTCTGATCATGGTTTTTGTGTTATATAAAAGTTTCATAGTTTGATGTAATCCCATTTGTTTATCTTTGCTTCTATTTGCTTGGCCAATGGCATTGCATTCTGAAGATACCTCTTCCTTCAGTGTCTTGAAGTGCCCTACCTATATTTTCCTTCAATATAGTTTATGGATTCAGGACTGATATTACAGCCTTTAATTTGTTTTAATTTGACTTTTTTTCATGGTGTTATAAAAGTGTCTCCATGAAGTTTTTTGCGTGTGAATGACCAGTTTTCTCAATCTTTCCTTGCTCCACTTAATACTTTTCATCCTTGGTCGAAAATTAACTATCCATATACCTGAGGATCTGTCTCTAGGCTCTTAATTCTATTCCATTGGTACTTGTTCCAGAATCATGCTGTTTTAATTACTGCAGCATGATAATATAGTTTGATTTTGGGGAGAGAAAAGCCTCCTATATTTTTTCCTTAGGATTTCTTTGGCTACTCAGGGGAGTTTATTACTCTATATCAATTCAAAAGCATTTGATCTATGCCTTTAAAAGTGTTTTGAGTAATGTTACAGAGACTACATTGAACCTGAATAATACACTTAATAAGACAGTATTAATTCTTCCAATCCATGAACAGGGAATGTGTTATTTTTTGTGTATACTCTTTTAAGGATTGTAGCTTGCATTTATTTTACTTCTCATAAACTTATTAATTTGATATGGCATCATATGTTTTTTTGTTTCTGTTGCCTTTGCCGATGGAATTCTAGCATTAAAAACACATTTGAGATCCAAATCTAAAGAGCATTCTCCCTATATTTTTCTCAGTATACTTAAGGATTCTGATTTAATCTCAAGATCAGCTTTGAATTGACTTTTGGAACATAGGCTTTCTTTATGCCCCAACTATACCTCACACATCCTTTCAGCTGAATATGTGTTTTTTATGTAGTTTAATACGTGGATATTTTCGGTATAATTATTGAGAGATTTAATGCTTACTAGTATGCAGAGCACACTAATACGCAATCTAAGCATATTTTCTTTCAAATATCATTGTGTTATCTAGGAGTCCTGCATAGGACAGGCACTAAATAGGCATACTTTGGATTAGGGGTGAAATCAGGAAGGAATCATTTTATAAAGTGCTTGTTGTCCCTAGGATTTTCAAGAATGAATGACACTCAGATAGTCATGGAGCATTGCAAAAACAAGCAAACCCCACAAATCAAGAAAAAAACAAAAGCACAATTTTCTCCTAGACATGCCTCTTAACATTATTTATGTGTTTTACTGGAAAAACAAATCACATAGATGCTACTCTGAGATCATATCTGGTGTGACACAGTATTTACCTTCCAACCACTTTTAAAAAATGTGATATTAGCAATTATTGCTTCAGACCTTCTCAGGTTCTGATTAAAATATATGGCAATAGAGATATGTTAAGACGAGGAAAAGATACAGATATTGTTATCATAATACAGTGTTGGTGTTATATTCTTAAATGATTGGTTTTATCAGCAGAATATATTCATGATCTTTTTCATTACTCCAATTTAGTTCATCTCTGCTTCCTGAATTGAGAATATAAAGTCCTTAAAACTAGTGTGGACAATCTATTTGAACCAAGAAATTATCAAGGAGAGGAAACTGGGTTTGTTAGAAAAAATTGTACCCGAGAGAATCTAAATTACTATGATGGAATAGAGGGGATGATACCACTGAGTGGTCCAACCTGAGGGGATTTATATGAAAGGGAGAGACTTGGAAGTGAGATAAGTATCTGGGTTATATATGACCTTAATCATGAGTGAGCACAAATGTTTTCTTTTAAATAATGACAGCTCTTCCCATGAAATTTCCATTATATACAAACACATACACATGCATATAAAATAGTTTCTTTAAAATTTTAAATTTCTTTCATTTTACATATGAGTACATTAAGGCTCAAGAAATTTTAGAAAACTTGTAAAGGTTACTAGTAAATAAAATTTGATTTCCTGAAAGCTATTATTATATTTCAATGTATGCTATGGAAATCCAACTACAAGAGAAGGGGGTTGCTTTGTCTTTGTCTTAGAGGAATGGGATAAAAGCAAAAACACTACATCCTGTATATATCTATACATTATAATATTATCAGATATATTACTTGGAAGGTCACTGTCACTGTCATTGCTCCCAAATTAATATTGAAGGTTTAGGAAACAACAGTGAATTTTCTAAAAAAATACTGAGAGCATTTCACAGGATGCCTTGTTTCAGAAAATTTTCTTATATGTGGATGGACATGGAAAGTTTCATGCTGACTGAAGCAAGTCAGAAGGAAGAGAGACAGACATAGAATGATTGCACTCATTTGTAGGATATAAAAAATACGTACTATGAGACTAATACCCCAAAACAATAGAAACATGGGTAATGAAGATTGGTCAATAATTGGAAGCCTGGCTCAAGTGGTGGGGGAGAAGGCAGTTGGGATAGAGAAGGAACCATTATGGCAATGATAGTTGAGAATGATCACTCTGGATAAGAACTATGTGCTGAAAGTAGGTAAAGGAATAAACATGATAATGTCTCAGTATCTGCATTGCAAACCACAATTCCCAAAAGGTGTGGGGGGAGAGAGATAGAGAGAGAGGGATAGAAGAGAGAGAGGAGAGAGAGAGAGGAAAGAGAAAGAAGAAAAGTGCCTGCCATAGACATAACAGGTGGTGGGAGGGAAACTGGGGTCATTGGTGATGGAAAATGTACACTGGTGGAGGGATTGGTGTTGGAACATTGTATGACTGAAACCTGATCATGAACAGCTTTTTTAACTGTGATTCTTACAGTGACTTAATTAAAAATATTTTCTCCCACTTGAATCTTATTAAAATGGCTTATCATGATTACAATATTATGGTGTTTCAGGGCTTTAAGTTCAACCCTCTACATTTGTATGAGTCATGATTCCCATCACCAAATTTCCAGCCCATCTGTACTACCAAAAAGACTCCTTGACTAACTCTGTACACTTCCTCTCCTTCCTCTCTCATGACCACCGTTGTTTCACCAAGTCTGTGAATTTGGGTATTTTATAACAGTTATTTGCTTTAGTAACTCATATTCCATTTATGAGCAAAGATATGAATTTTCTTTCACTTCTTTATTCACTTAGCATAATCAGTTTAATTTCCCTCAATTTTATTTCAAAAGGCAGAGTAATAGTCCATTTGCTGAATTCTATTTATAACTGAGTTATATATAGAATTATATATAGAATTCCATAGAATATAATTTTATAATATATAATTTAGTACACATATAAAACAAAACCTCTTCATTCAAACAAAAATAAGAGTTATATAGAGAGTTATATATAGAATTCCATAGAATATAATTTTATAATATATAATTCAGTACACATATAAAACAAAACTTCATTGCAACAAAAGTAAGATCCTTTAGTTGGTGTTAGTATTGTCATCTGAAACAGTGGAGAATACTTTAATTCTTTTAGAAGTTGAAACCATCCATTATATATTCAGGTGAAGTTGAACCCCTGGAGCACTAACTTCTTTGAGCACTAAGTCTAATGCTTTATATTTAGTTTTTCTTCTTCTTTTTGCTTTCCAATGGATGTCCTATGTATCTTTCGATCTTCAAGTTGATTATTACTGCATATCATAGGTATGTAAACTATGTCAAAACATGATTAAACAGCTCAGTGAATTTTCTCAAAGTGAGCAGTCTTATATACAGCATCCTGATCAATAGAATGCCAACACCACCCTCATCATACTCTCTAGTATAGGACCATGTGGTGCTACCAATGGAACCAGTGTCAACTGCAGGCTAGGCAAGCATCTTACCCCAGCATTATCTCTCTCTGTCTTTTGCATTCTCTTTTTCTTTCTCTCTCATTCACTCTTTAGCTTTGTTTTTATGCAGTTTTTGGTGTTTATGCCACTGGAGGATCTTAGAATTTTCTCTTTTTGGTTGTCTTGCCTCCCCGCCCTCCCCCCCATAACTCTGATCACTGTTTATATCCTACAGTTTCTTACCTGCCGTTGCATTGTGGTAGTTCTAGACTAGGACTTATGGATATTTGGTGCATCCTGTCTCTGTCTTTGACATTAAAGTTGCACTGCTTTGAAACCCCTTTCTGATTACAGCTTGTTGCCCTGCTGTGAGGTTTCTTTCCGGATGAGTGTGCTCTTCTGTAACTTGCTGTGAAAGCTTTGTTCATGAGTGTTTCGGATTCCTTCCTACGTAGGAGAATCCAAGTTTTCATGCAGATGTCCTGTAATGGCTGGAGTAACCTGTAAACACAGGTTCTCCCTATTCAGCACTCTTGGCTTCATGCCTAGACAAAGATTCTTCAGGGATCTTCTTCTAATGAAAGAAAAAAATCTAAATGTGTGCAAAATTACTCTTTTCAATGGAAATATCCCTGCTCTGTTCTTATTAACACCTGTTCTAATCACATGGGTATTTATGAACATAAGGTCCTGTAGCCATTGTTTACATTGGCTATCCAAATTTAAAATGCTACCTGGGCCAGAGAGATAGCTGAAAGGACTGAGTATATGCTTTGTATGTGAGAGGCCCAGGTTTAATCTCTAACACATGGTGTCCCAGTACTGCCAGGAGGGACTCCCCCAAGCAATGAGTTGAGTTGCCCTGAAGTATAGCTGGCTGCTGCCCCAAAACAACAACAAAATTAAAGATGTTACCATTTTGAATAGGAAATGAATTAAAGACAATTCAGTGATAGCTTCTCAAAAGTGTGAGCACTCTAAGTAATGTTTTTGTCAATGTAACACTCTTTACTCCATGAAAAATGTCTTATTAGCAAGTGTTGCCTATACTTTGTCTACTAGAGTAAAAATGGGTAAAGCAAGTGATCAAGTTAATTTAATTGTAAAAAGGGAAAAATGGACAACACTTGAAAAATAAGTATTAAATACTAAGATATTGAATCAACCCAAAAGCCGGAGTAAGGTCAGCATAGGAGGGATAATGTGAAAGGAAATGGAAACAGGGCATGTGAAAAAGTTAGCAGATTATGTTTAAGGGTATTTTTATGCACAGCAGGTAGGGCGTCTGCCTTGCATGCGGCCAACATGGCCGACCCGAGTTCGATTCCTCCGCCCCTCTCGGAGAGCCCGGCAAGCTACCAAGAGTATTCGATATGCCAGACACAGTAACAACAAAGTCTCCAATGGAGACGTTACTGGGCCCGCTCGAGCAAATCGACGATCAACGGGAGGGCCTTTACTTTACTTACTTAAAAATATATATTTATTCTGTGATAGGAAATTAGATGTTATAAACATGTAAAAAAACACAACAAATACAGAAAGAAATAAAAGCCCACCTTGGTTCCCCAGGAGTGGAATTCTTGTCTGGTGATGATTTATGATTCAGATGTTAGCTGAACTTTTTGATTAGTCCAGATACTAAATACATCACAGACAGTGGTTTCCTTTTCATTGTTCTGGTCAGTTTGGCAAAGTTTTGGGTTTGGGATGTGCCAGGCTTGCATTGCACTAATTAAACAAATAGATTATATAATGACCTTTTTTGCATGTTTATATTGAATGAGGACAGGATTAGGTGCGTTTATTTGAGGGTTTGAGGCTAAGTAATTTGGGGGAATTACTTCCTTTTGCACACACTGTTACCACTTTCTATCTCTCAATAGAGAGTGATAACTGGGAGGGTGGGGTGGGGTAGAGGCCCATATCTCCTCACACACTCTATCAATTGTCTATTAAAAATGTGGTACCCCAGACATAAGTGATGAATTTCGTATCTGAATGTCTCCATCATAAGTTGGAAACTGAGGACAGGGACTGTGCCAGGTTTATGGGAACTTGCCCACACTCATCCCACACTAGAGAACCCTCCAGTTGGCCCTTTATTTGGTGTCAATAAATGCAAAACTTGTGACACAGAAATTATAATACCCTCCTTTTATTTGCCCACCGTAATGTGGAAAAATTCTTTTGCATGATCCAATATTGGGTATACAAGAAGTAATTCAGAAATACTTCACATTCTGTGATTAAAAAAAAAGGCTGATGCTAACAGGCCTGATCTAGAATCAGAAAAATGTATCTTGAAATGTCTGTATTGGTGCCCATAGAAAAGCTCTGCTGAATTCTCTCAAGAAACCAAATAACCTTCAGCTTGCAAGAGATCATTTTATGAAGTGGTAACCCAAATGGCTGTTGAACGTGGCCAACAAACCATGTCATGGCCCACTTTTCACTGCAAAATGTGAGGATTCAAATAGCTCTCAATCTCCCCCTTTCACCACCAGTATAGAACTAAACAATTAAATGTGTCATAGAAAAACTGCTCAATTTTAAGGTCTAGTTTCATGCATTGTCTTACTTTCTATCGGGCAACATATAGGGGTTAAAAACCAGGCCACGGAATCTGTACCCTTGGAACCAAACTTAAATCGCAAACTCAGCTTGCAGTTTCCTCAATGAGCATGGGGTTTAGCTTGAGTGACAGTGGAATCCCCAGTCAGCCAATTAGAGTCTGGTTGAGTTGGAGGAAGGCTGAGCGAGGCAAGAAACACAGCCTTGCTAAAGTGTCTGGGTAGGTGAAGGGTGTTGGGAAGTACTCTGTGGCTGACAGAAATGATTAGGTTTGATTTAAATTGAGTTTTCTAACACTGGTACCAGAGCCGGAAAGCATTCATATTTACATGGAATAAATGGACTTTTTCTGCCATAAAGGCAGAGTCAGTAATGAGTGTGTCGCAAACTATTGTGAAGGGCGCATTATCTAAGTGTCACTTTTATGATGCTCTGTAAATGACATCCTATATAGCCTTTGCCTAGTTTTCTTGGAATCTGAAGTCAGGGTTTCTGTGAGTGGTAAATGCACTTTTTTATAATTGGTCTGAAAGAAAGTGTAATTTTTGACTGTTTGGAGGGGGGCACACCTCACAGAGCTCAGGGCTCATTCATTCCTGGATCTGTGCTCAGGGATCACTCCTGGAAGGGCTCAGTACATACAGGGTTCCGTGGATTCAACCGTGATAGGCCCATGCAAGGCAAGAGCCTTACCCACTCTCTGGCCTTAAGAAAGTATACTTTCATTTTTTAATTTTGTTTTGTCTTTTGAGTCTCAGCCAGAGATGCTCAGGGGTTATTCCTGCCTCTGCACTCAGAAATTACTCCTGGCAGTGCTCAGGGGACCATATGGGATGCTGGAAATCGAACCTGGGTGCCAGGGACTGAATTCGGGTCAACCACATGCAAGGCAAATGTCTTCCCCACTGTACTATCACTCCAGTCCCAGCAGTGTACATTCAGAGATCGTTAATATTTCTGTGAAACTGGACCATTTGTACTAAGTACCAGGACTAAAACATATGGGTGCTATATTTTTTTTACTAAATTGGTTGTTGTCTTTGTGAGTTTACTCTACTATGACTAATACAAAGATGACCAATATAAGGGAATTAAGTATATATAAAGAAAGAAGTTTGTCTCTTTTTTTTGCTTTTTTGGGTCATGCACGGCAATGCATAGGGGTTACTCCTAGCTCTGCACCCAGAATTACTCCTGGAAGTGCTCAGGGGACCATATGGGATGCTGGAAATCGAACCCGGGTTGGCCACGTGCAAGGCAAACACCCTACCCGCTGTGCTATCACTCCAGCCCCATATTTTTCATTCCAAGTACGGAGTGTCTTAATATGTGGGCAGAGTTTTGGTTTAAGCATTTCATACCCCTGTCTTACTCTCCTACAAGGCACAAGCTCACTGCGTCCTAGAAACAGCCTTTCTCAGGCAGCTTGCGAGCAGCATAAAGTTCCCCTCTCAAATCTTGTCAGAAAGTCTTGGTAATAAATCCAACTGTTTTTGACCATATATATCCAATAAAAAAGATATTTTCCCCTGGAAATTGTTACTTAATGATTTCTCTGGCAGGTTTTATAGCAATAGACGTTGCAATAATGAAATGACAACGCATTGCACCCAATTAATGTACTTTCTGCTTATAGAGGTTGTAACCCATTGCTATATTTAGAAAATGTTATTCTTTATAGCTCTTATTTCCACTTTCAAGGTATTTTATTTGCAAAATTTTAAAACACTGTCCTTGGGAAAAACAAATGTATCATGTAGTCATCCAATGGTTGTTAGCCAACTTTTACTTTTTCTCCTGGAAAACATATAATTGAACTTTTCCTCTCCTAATGATTAATACAGTAGCATTATAGATTTTCCGTTCATTCCCTGGTCACAGAAACTGAAATATAAGGTAAAGATGTTATAGGTACTTACACACTCATTTTGTACAATCATTGGAGCATATTACACAAAAGCCCAAACAGATTACAACTGCAAAAAGCAGAATATGGCTCATTTTTTGTTTAACTTAATCAAATTTATACTGCTAGTGTTTACTAAGGGTATTCTAATTAATGCCAAAATAACACATAGATTCATAAACAGTGTATTTTGTGCATATATTTACGAAATAAGAGTGACTTCCGGGATAAATGCCCTATTAAGTTTGGAACCATTAGATATACAAAATATACAAGATATATAAAATTAATTGCAATATAAAAATACACTTGACCTTTTTTCCCTTGAAATTTACTTTATACACTTAATCCTTAATTTGCATGTACTAGCCAAAATTAGACGCTGAAAATACACTTCATTTAAATAGATACTGTAGGTTATACAAAAAGCACATGCGCATTTTTCCTCCCTTGTTTGTGTAATCAAGTATGTATTTACTTTTTTTCCTGTATTTAGGGCAGCAGTTATGAATATAGACATAAGGAGTCAAGTTAGTTCAAAGTCTAGCTTTGTGACTTATCCTTTTTTGTTCCTTTGTGTAAATTAACATAAGTTTCTTATATTTTGTGCCTCATGTGAGAAATGCGGATAGTGGGGCTGGAACAATAGTACAGTGGGTAGGGCCTTGCAAGCAGCCAACCAGGGTTCAATCCCTGACACTCCATATTGTCCCCTGAATGATGCCTGATCATCAGTGGCTGTGGCCCCGAAACCAAAAACGAAAAAAAAAATTAAAAAGAAAAAAGTAAACAAAAGTGAAAATGCGAATTTTCAAAAAATAACGCAAAACATGACTCTTTTGGTTATTATGAAAATTAAGTGAAATGATATTAAGTAATTTTAATATTGTTATCACTGTTACCACTTAATAAATATTAACTACCATGAATCTGGGACTGTTTGAAATGTATCTTCTAATAAGCCATATACCAATCTAATTATATTGTAAGAAACAGTGTATTATACTTAAATGTAGTATTAGGCACTAATTTATTAATGGACTATAAGAGATTAAATAATCATACAAATTGCATGTAAAAATATTTCAAGATTTACATATTATGCAGAAATATCATGTCTAATTAGCTGATAGAAGGAAATGTTTATGTACACAAAGACTTAAATATTGCTGTATGTACAATCTTTATACCTGGAAACAGCCCAACTGTCCATCAGTGTTTAAATAAGTAAATAACTGTGATGTATTTCTATGGTGAAATACATAAAGTTACTAATAAAGAAGGACTACTAATGAAACGAATTAATGGGGGATGAATCTGGAAAATATAAAAAAATGAAAGAATGAAAAAGGCTAAGCACCAAAACCATGCTTAGTATGAGCCCATTTACATGAAATTCTAGAAATGACAAATCTACATTTATATTTTGGGGAAACATCAGAGGTTGTCTAAGGATGAGGACAGGATGTAAAGAGTTCTTAGCATTGTATGTCATCTATTTAAAAATAATTTTTTAGCAACTTCTGGTGGTTGCTTAGGGGCTACTCCCAGTGTAAGGCTCTGAGGGGTGTGCCAGTGTACTGTGCAGAGCAGGAATGAGATGATGATAATGGCTATACATATACTTTATACATATGTACACAATGCAGAGAAAGATAATAAAGGACAAATTATTAATTTTCAAAGATGGTAAATAGCATGTATTCTACTACTGTAACTATTTATGTGGTAAGTCTAAGATTATACGCTTTCAGCTCTGCTCTCTGTGCTTTATTTGTTGAGTTCATTTACATTTAAAATAGTGGGAGGCTATTCATTTTAGCAATTGACAGAGCACAAGTTATACTATTTTTCAGAATCCTGTAATTTAACACTATTATTGAAGGAGGGATCAGCACAGAAAACATTTTTTTAAAATTTAAGCTCACAGTCCACTCAATGACTCCCTCTAAGATTATGTAGGAATTTGCCTTGATGCAATAATAAAAAAAAAACAAGAAAAAGTAGAACAGATTAGTCTTATCTACATGGGAAAAATATTATCCTTGTGTAGATGAAATGTATATGTTTAATTTACATGTTCTTGTCATCTGATAAGAACTTTCTCAAATACAAGACTTTTTAAAGTGCTATGAATAGTGTGTAATAAATGTCATAAATATTGCAGTTCTTAATAGATGAATACTATATCAAACTTAGCTCATGAAATGAATAATGCAGACAAAACAAATACATAATGTTAAATCTTTGTTTAAGTGCTAAGATAAAGGGCTCAGGCATTTATATTAAGGAAACAGAGAAGAAATAATTGAACTTCAGAAGCTAAGGAAAGTAGTAGATGAATTATTCCTTAGGTCAATCAATTACTCAGCAAGTATCTATTAGAGTCTTGACTGTATGCTAAGTATTGCCCTAAGCATATGATCCTGGAGGTAATATAAATAATGCCTCTGACTTTTGAATTTGAAGAGATCAGTTTACCCTTCACTTTTTAAAAAATACTCTGTATATCTGAAAAGAGAAAAAAATTTTTTTTCAGGCTAGTTAAATACTTGAGTTGTTAAAATCATTTTTACCAACTGGCCTGCTTACCATCATTGTATATACAGATCCAACACTTTTTTGTAGGCAGAATAATGTCACTTCTTGCATGTGCTAATCCTGGTGTTTATGAATACTGTACTATACAGCTAGGGAGAATTAAGGTGGCTAATCAACCGACCTTAAAATGAAGGGTTCAGTGAGGTGTAATGTAATTATGGGGGTTAAAAGAGAAGATGCAAACAAGTCAGGATTTTGAGCAGGATTTGGGTGGACATTGCTGACTTTGAAGAAGGAAAGAGTTCCCTGAAGAAAGTAATGTGCAACTAGAGTCAGGAAAAGGCAAGTTAGATTTCTTTTGATTTTTCCACTAAAGTAATGGTGGATGGATGGTTTGTTAGCAACAAATTATAGCTTTGTATTTTATATTTAGCAAGGTAAACCATTCCTTCTTTCAGCCTGACTTTTAAGTTTCCATGGAAGAGACTAGCCAAATAAAATGTATTATTTTCCTTTCTATTTTTTTAAAATTGGAAATTGAAATGTATCATGATTAGAGCAAAATTTACCATCATGATATATACAGAGCTTTTTGTCAGTATAATTTTGTAGTTGGGTAAAGGACTGACCTAGAGTTGATCATCCTTTCCCAGAATTATCCTAGAAGCCAAGCCTACATGCAAATTTTACTATTTGATTTCTTACACTTCCCACAATGTGGTAATGAACTGGAAGGCAGAGAAATGGTAAATAGTCTTAGATTGGAGATTTGGAATGATTCTTTTAGCTATTGTTAGATTTATACCTACTTTTTTTCTTGTATATTTAATTTTTTTCACTTCCTAAGACATTTGAAGTTTTATTTTCCAGAAAACAATCATTTTCTATGGAGGTCACTGTTAAGCTTTCAAAAAGGATGGGTGAAAAAAATTATGTCTGTCTTAATTCAAAGAGATGCCTGAATAAGATACTGATGAAAACAACTGATTTAAATATAAATGCCAAACATATGTGTTCCTGGGCATCACTAAAGACCTAAAGCTTTAGATATTTATACCTGTTGTAAAATTATCTTTTCAGAGAGACTAATTTCATAAAAAAAATTGCCATCATTCAAGAGCTTTGCTACTTCCATCACAGATTCCAGTAGAGAATCTCTCATTAAATAGTGAGCAAATTAACAATTCTGTGCTCCCACTCTAAACCACTTTGGTGTCTGGGATGTAATGTTCTTTTGAGACCCAGGTCTGTGATAGGTCGCTCAAAGCTGTTTCAGACCTGTTTGTCTTTCTCTGTGTTGATAATGATTTGGGTTATCGCACGGTCATAATCAGAAAGTCTCCTAACCTCTGGAACACAGAAGCCATATAATAGATTTTGCCTTATTATCCTTCCTCCGTGAAAAGATCTGAATTCCAAGCACCTAATTACCAGCTGTATTTTTGCATTTCACCATTTGCCTAAATCCCAATAAGTTTAACTCTTAAGTAAAGTCTGGGGGAAATAAAACCTGTAAGGGGTATAAGCTTTATAATCTGGGGCAAAGAAGACTTAAGTCATTAATTCCCAAAGTAAATATATTTCTTCAGCTCTGATTATCTGGCACTTGCTTTTGTTACTTCATTATATCAGCAATAACTTTCAACTTAGGAAGATCAAAATGACCAGAGAGAAATCAAATCTTCACTTCAGATTCTCTTTTCAAACAAAAACTGTTTACTGCACATGAACAAATTAAGCCTTGTATTTACTTTCACTTTTAGAGAAATGATGGTTGCTTTCCTGTGGTTGTTGTAATGGGTTTTCTGGACAGATATGAAAGAATCACTGTTACCAAAATTTCTTCATCTAAAATAATATACCTGGAAGGCAAGAAGTGAATCAGTTATCAATTTTTGAATGATAGAAAAGTGTCAAAATTACTTTCCTCAGCTGTTTCAGAGTAGGAGGTTTTTGGGAATACCAAACTAAATGGCTAATGATTCATTGGTTATAAATAAAATCTGTGGATCACAGTAATATATAATTGGTGAGGGAAAAAATAAATTGCCCCTTCTTGGGATAGAAGTGAGTTCCAGGCACTCATAACTTTGGCTTATAATGTGCTATTTTGATTCAGGCTTTATATTTTGTAAAGTAGGTAGACTGGAGAGAGGAAATATCCTTGTGTTTCTTAAAAGTTCATTTTCCCATTAGTGATTTTCTCATAGGTTTGTTCTGATTGGTCCAGTGACTGCCTCCATGTGCCACTTTCACCTCCACAGTCCACTACCCTAATCCAAGTATGAATCGGCTGTGCAACTTTAATTAATTTGATTTGGGGGGCCACGCCCGGCAATGCTCAGAGATTACTCCTGGATTTGTACTCAGGGATCATTCATGGCAGTGCTCCACGGATCCCATAAGATGCCAGGGATTGAAGCCAGGTCAGCTGCATGCAAGACAAATGTCCTACCCATTGTACTATAGCTCTGGTCCCAATCTGTGCAAATTTAACATGAATGACAACAAGCTTTTACTCCCTCTGAAGAAATCTTTGTTCTTGCTTGAACATGTATTCTCTCTCTCCCTCACACATCTTCAAGTATTTAAATTTCTTTCAGTAAAATTTCTTAGCTTTGCTGGAAAAAAGAATGGCAGCAAAAATTCTCCAGAGAAAATTATGATATACAGTCTTAGTCACGTCCAGCCTACTTAGGAGGACTTTTGGGAATTTTTTGTTTGTTTTTGTTTTGGGGCCACACCTCACTATGATTACTCCTGTCTCTGTGCTCAGAGATCACTCCTGGCAGAGATCAGGGGATCATATGTGATGCAGGGGGTCGAACTCATGTCAGCTGTTTGAAATGCAAGTGCCTTACCCACTGTAGTATTACTTTCTGGCCCCTCTCCAGAAATTCTTACATATCAAGTCATACTTTCCTTTAGTAAGTCCTAAGACGGGTTTCTGAATCATATGCCAAAATAAGTTTCTGGTTTTTAATTCCCAACTTGATAAGTTTCAGGGAAGATAAATGTTGAAAGAAAAATAAGCATTTTTACTTCTTGGGATACAAGTGGCCCTGAAACTTAAGAACAATACTTGGATCTCTATGTACTTATAAGACAGCATGATGTCTAAATCTACCCATTCAAGTTTCTCACTAGTTATAGAGCTTCCTTCATTGCCATTGCCACCACCATCAAATGGGAGATGAGCAGTTGTATTTTGGATTCCCCAGTTTACATTCTTGCCTGCTTCCATGAGAAACAGCTCGGGCATCCTGGCATCACGTGCACATGGATGCTTTTGGTAGCTGGTTTGAATGAAACAGTTATCACATGAATTTGTCAGAATCCACAAAATGGAGGCCTGACAGTTACTGGGCCCTTGTCACAAATCAAAGTCAGCCTGTACTCATGGGAAATAACTCACTGTCAAGTAAACCTAACATGCACTAATCATAATAACCAAGTCATATTTAGCTAAATGTACCCTAGAAAACTGCATTTCCTGTCATTATAAAGAAGTCTCTGACCCCCTAGACAATCAGGCCCTGTTTCTTTGTTGCCTCTTCTTTTTTGTTAAATTTGCCTTCCCCCAAATCTTTAGGGAGTTGTGTTTAATTGCTTGTGAGGCACTGTCCTCCTCCAATTCATGTATTGTGGTCTCCTGAAAAAAGGACACCAAACTCATACAAAATTCTGTTATATTTCTTAACATCTTGTAGTAAATTTTGAAAAAATACATAGTAGATGATAAAGAGCACAGTTTAAAAAGGAAATTATTAAAACCAGCCACTTTGAATCATCTGTAACTTTTAAGGATGGTATTGTATTAACTGATACTCTTGAATATATATTTTATTTTAAATTTACAGAACAGCTCTCCAGAAAACAAATCATATAATGAGAATATTTGCTTGTATTATTTCAAGTACGATTTTCAGTCTGTGCTATTATCCCTTGATTATATTTTTATCAGTAAGATAAAAAATTACTTATGTCTTATGCTGCTTTTTGGAAATTCTTTTTTTTTTGTTTTGTTTTTGCACATGCACAGCAGTGCTCATGGGCTCCTCCTGGATCAGTTCACAGGGGTGCTCTTGGCTATGTTTGGGGGATCATGTAGTGCTAGGGATCAAGCCTGTGCCTCTTACATGCAAAACATGCACTGAAGTTTTTTGAGCTATCTCCTGGGCATTGAACATTTTGGGGGGCATTTTTTTCTGTTTTTCCTGTATGAATATATGTTTAACATGTGAATATTTTTCTATGTGAATTTAACTGTATATATCTTATAGATAACACAAATGCCAATAAAATTGTCATAATAGTAAGATAAACAAACCATTTCTTCTCCACTATTTTCAACATTTATCTCATTTGAATGCCAAATATTATATAAATATGCTATATCTACACTAACCTTACAGTTCTCTCAGAGAACAGTTTTGGGAAAATAAGGAATTTCTTTTATATTTTCCTAAGAATGTTCAATGGCTCACTCCATATTAGTCCCATTCTAGAGACCGACAATGTTATTCCTTTATCTCCAGACCGCCAGCCTAGATCAAGGGAGAGATTTTTGAGCAAGGGCAGGCAGTAAGGTTCTTAAATGTCCCTTCCATATTCTCTCTGGGTTCGAGCTGATCTTCTGTCTAAGTATCTCATTAAGTCAGCATTTGTCCATTCCCACTGGGATTTTAGGACCTTATGGAAGCCAAACCCCACTTTTCAGCCAACAAACGGGGCTATGTCCTGCTCTCAGAAGTTCTGCCAGTATTTTCCAGGACTGAGCATGCTGTAGCTCATCTTCACTGCAAACGAGACTATTCACCTGTGCCAGGGGAATGTGAATGTCTGATTCTGAAGTGGCTTACCCACCGCCGTCCTCACCCAGACACAGTCTTTGAGACTAGCTCTCTCCTGTATGGGATTGGTCTAGGTTGTCATATGCCTCCTAGGACTGTTATTCATTTCTATGTTTTCCCTCCTTAAGTACCATCTCTTTTTATTTGTATCTTCTGTGCCAATGCATTCCTGTCATTAGCTAGACTCTAATAGACTCTACTTAACAGACCCATAATTCAGAGCAACTTAAAAAGGGAATCTGCTGACATGTTTTTGAAAATCTAAAGACATGAGGTTTGGCCTTCTTTATATCTTTTTAATAGTTTGTCTCTGTATATCCTTTGGTCTTGGGTGGGATTTATTTATTTGGAGGTTTTGGTCCACATTTAGCTGTGTTCCGGGTTTACTCATGGCTCTGTGCCTGGCCATCACTCTTGGGGGTGCTTGGAGGACCATATGCGGTGATTGGGGCTGAGACATGCTGCCTTACCTGCTGGACAATCTCTCCAGCCCCAGGTTTTATACCTGGACATTGTTTCTCAATTCAAATGTACTATTGTAAAGAAAACTAGTGACTGAGCAAACATTTTTTTCTAAAATCACTCATTGGTCTAACTTGGTCATATGTTAGTACTGTGAATTAATCACAGGGCACAAGACTGCAATGCAAGAACTATCTTCAGATGCAAGAATGAGTCATCACCATCAGAACTAAATAAGGAGAGGGAAAGAACTGATGTTCCCCAAGACATATCACAATACTCTTGTTAGGATAAGGGGGAAATATTTATCAGATATAAATAGTACACAGTACTATCAACATATATAACTGTCTCATTACATGATAGACAATTCTCCTGTATATAATCAGCAACCTCATTGATGTGAGACCATTCACTAATTCACATAAAACATTGCCAGTTTTGCTAATTGGAACAACCACAGGTAGCGTAGGGGTACTACCTATATTGTAGCATTGTAGCACTGTCCTCCCGTTGTTCATCGATTTGCTCGAGTGGGCACCAGTAACGTCTTCATTGTGAGCCTTGTTGTTACTGTTTTTGGCATATCGAATACACCATGGGATGCTTGCCAGGCTCTGCTGTGCAACTATCTATATTAGTATTTATAATTTTAGAGTACTTTCTACTTGACATACTGGAATTAAAGAGTTATAACCAAGTCTGGGCTGATGGAAACTTGATTGAAAATGACCTTGAGCTCTCTGCAGGACTGTTTCCTTGGAAACTATAAAGATAAGTGGGAAGAGCCAACACCCCAGTGCCTAGGGAGGTCAGAAGAGGCAATTCCTGAACTGGAACTCCCTTTGAACCTAATTTTAGGTTTATGCCAGGAGGCCGTTGACACCTTCCACCTCTGGAAACCCTAGAAACAAGTGGCCAAACCAGCTGCTGTGAGGCATCTCTGCTCTACATTCTCTCACATTCAAATCCTCTTGGAAAACATCAGTGGCTTACAAGACACTCAGTCTACCTCCACAAATACTGCCAAAATGTGGGGCCTAGGTCTGAAGCAATAGTAAGTGGGTAGGGTATTTGCCTTGCTGCAGCTGACCCGGTTTCAATCCCTGGCATCTGCACATGGTCCCCTGAGCACTGCCAAGAGTAATTCCTGTGTGCAGAGCCAAGAGTATCCCCAGAGAACTTCTTGGTGTGGCCCTCAAACGAAATTAAAAAAAAATGTAGGACTTAGGCACACGTGTGATAGGCAGTGGCCCACGCCCCAAGTTCAGTCACTAGGGAATGAAGCATGGAGGACAAGAGAAAAATGACAGAACAGAGAAGGGCTAACAGAGGATAACAAATGTGTAGGAGGATCTCTGGCGACATCAGACCTCTGTAATCAGCCTGAAGAAGTCTTTAGGCCACTTATATCAATGTTCGATGATTTGAAAATATCACTCAAGAAGAGAATCAATAAACCTGAAGGGAGCCTGATGGAAATAATGACAAAAATTGTTCAAATAGAAATAAAGGATGTTAAGGATGCAGTAGTAAGTCTAAGGAACAGTAAGGATGAGGCTGAAATGTAAATAGGTCTACTTGAAGATAGAGTAAACCACTACAGTAAGAAAGAAGAAGAATAGGATACAGAATGAGAAAAGAATGAAGAGAATAATTGGGTCTAATAGACCGATTCAGAGCCATCCACCCCCTAAAACACAGAATATTCTCCATTGCACATGATGGAGCATTCTCTAGGACAGATACCATGCTGGGAAACTATATGAACATCCATAAAATCATAATTTCTGGTATCTTCTTGGATCACAGAACCACAAAAGTAGAAATCATTCATAAACATGAATTTTGGGAAAGATTCAATATTTGGAAATGGAACATTTAAAAAAATAATTAGGTCAAAGAGGGAATCGAAAAAGAAAACGATTCCTCAGAACTGAATAAAAACACCTATGGGACCTAGTGAAAGATTATGGTCTAAAGGCTGCAGTTACAGTACAGTGGGGAGGGCACTTTTCTTAACTTGCACACAACCCCCCTGGGTTTGATCCCCAGCACCTGATATGACCTCCAGAGTCCTGCCAGGAGTGATTCCTGAGTGCAGAGTCAGGAGTAAGCCCTGTGCACTGTTAGGTGTGCCTTGAAACAACAAAAGATTCTAATCTGTTAGATATTTTAAATTTTCTTAGTTTTATTTATTCCTCTTTATTGACATATGCACAATGCATTGTGTACTGTTTTTATTTTTGGCATTTTTTCTGCTAAGTTTTTATTTGAGGAGGCACTCTTGGCAGTGTTCAGGGCTTACTCCTGGCTCTGTGTTCAGGCGTTATTCCTGGTCTGGCTCAGGGAACCATATGGGGTACCAAAAATCAAACATGGGTTGATCGCAAGCAAGGTAAGCACCCAACGTGCTTCACTATTGTTTAAGCCCTGTAACTGGATTCTTTAGTAACTTCATTTATGTTTGAATGAATTTAATATTTTCTATTCATCTTGATTCAGGTCTTTAAAATCTGTCTTCCAATTATTTCCTCAGTTCTGTGAATATTCTCTGAGGTCATCATTGGGCAGTGTTGAAAGTACTTGAGAACTTTTGTGGTTTTCTGTCTGTCTCCACTGAAGTAGCTGAATTCCCCAGCCCCCCCCATTATTCATGGTGCTTTGTGCCTTTTGAGCATAGTGCTCCAAGTTCTCGAGGGTTTGAGCAGAGACCTGTCCTTCCTATTAACAGCACTGGGCTAGTGCTATTTGGTAACCCTGGCTGCCATGTGATGACTTTTTTCTTTTTCTTTTTTATTAAATCACCATGAGATACAGTTACAAAGCTTTCATGTTTGAGTTTCAGTCATACAATGATCAAACTCCCATCACTCCACCAGTGCACATTCTCAACCACCAATACCCCTAGTATACCACCCCCCTTTCCAACTCTCCCCCTGACTCCATGGTAGACAATTTCCCCAAACTCTCTTTCTACTTTGGGGCATTATGTTTCGCAATACAGATATTGAGAGGCTAACACGTTTGGTACTTTATCTACTTTCAGCACACATTCCCATCCCGAACGATTCCTCCAACACCCATAGTTGGAAGCCTGTCTCATGAGCTGGGGGAGAAGGCAGCTGAAATAGAGAAAGGATCAATAAGACGATGACTTATTTTCTGCAGGATTGGTAGGTGGTGCTACTCCAAGCTCTTACTGGTTAGGGTCTGGGACCAGCAAGTGCTGCAGGGTACCCTTGTAGACTCCTTTGGTAGAACACGGTCATATCTAGACTTTTAAGATCCTTAATATGCCCTGTTAATTGAGGAGATAGGGTCTTTTAATGGTGGAAGGCCCTGGGTAGGACAGAGTCGCAAAGCCCATGACTTAACCTATAGAGGCAAAGTATGTGGGCAGGTGATGAGGTTCATGGGAGTCACGAAGTGTAGGACTGGGGAGTAGTAAAACAGTGTGATCAGAAAGAAAAGTTAAGTTCTTATTTGCCCATATTGCCTATGTTTCACGTTTATCATGCTCCCTTTATCTATTTGGTTTTGATACTTGCTTTTTCTTCACTTTAATTGAGACTAATAATACAGAAGCATATTACTTACATTGTCAAATGTTCAGGTATCTGTTTATATTTAATGTCCTTTTGCATTTCAAATTAATACAATAGAAAACTATTGGATGGCTTTTGAGCTGGAGAAGCATGCTGAAAGTAGACTATAGACCAAACATGATTGCCACTCAATGCCTCTTTTGCAAACTACAACACCCAAAAGGAGAGAGAGAACAAAGGGGAATGCCCTGCCACAGAGGCAGGGTGGGATGGGGCGGATGAGGGGGGTGGGAGGGATACTGGGATCCGTGGTAGTGGGAAATGGGCACTGGTGGAGAGATGGGTATTTGATCATTGTATAATTGAAATCCAAGCACAAAATTTATAAGTCTACAACTGTACCTCATGGTGTCTCACTAATAAAAATTAAAAAAATAAAATTAAATATCACTAATCTTTCAAAGTTCAAAAAAAAGATCATGCACTGAAATATGCTAATATTCTGAGAGATGCATGGCAGAGAATGTCTACACTCTTACTTTCTAGTACAGAAATAAGAACTTAGGCAAGTAACTATGAAAAGTATTTTAAGATGATAAATAGTAAAGCTATAGAGAAGTAGTATCAGAAGTATGTTGTAAATATTAATCTATTGTAAAATTCAGAAAATATTTCTCCATAACAGATTGGTGATTCCATAATTTGCATGGGAGAAGTAATTTTATTCTCATCTCAGGGATCTGAAATAAATTTAATGTGAGAGATTTTAAAGTTGGTGTACACAACATCATTTGAAGTCAAAATTAGTTTTGATATTTCTTAGAACTGTAGAAGTTGGCTTTGTCTGGATACCTTTCTCATTGACAGATTTAGAAGAGCTCTCTTCAACAGAATAAGGAGTTGATTTATATTTAGCAGTCATTCCATATGAAGAATGTGTATTTTTAAATATAGGAATCACTCCCATAATAGAAAAAAAATTATACAACAGAGGAATTTAGAGATGGTAATAGTTAAAAGAAGAGAAGATGTGTATCACCTACAGAATCTCTATTAGGTAGCATATTTATTTGACTGGAATAACTAACAGATCATGGACACTAATTTTTTCCTCTCATTCTGAAATTACTCGCAACTGTCCTGAGTATATGTAGTTGATTGAATTAAATAGATGTTTATTGTGTTCCAATAGCATAGTGACAAATACACATAGCATGGAAGAGATTTATAACATACTGGTAGATTCATCCAGTCCAATTTCATTGCCTTAAATTTAAAATCCATTTACTTAATATACATGAAAGTCCTTGTTGCTGAGCATTTGTGTTGGACAGAATGGTATCTCTGAAATATAGGTTACTGCTTTCTTTTCATCATAGCTACCCTAAATCCTGTTCTAGGTCAGGAACCTATGTCTAAGGAGGAGGTCCAGAGTTGATAGGACTAGCCTAGTCCTAATCTATGAAGGAAGTAATCTTTTCCTTATATAAAATGATTAATTTTGTCATTTATTAGAATTATGCCAGGAACAGACAGTGAATGACAGACATAGTTACAAAATTACACATGTAACATATCATACACATAAGATTTTGTCACAAAACATTTAACATATTGTGTATATAATAGTTAGTTGTATAATTTGTCTTACTCATCTCAATCCTTTCTAAAATTTCAGTAGTTGAAATTTATAGTAACCACTCTGTACATTAGCTTTTCTTTGCTGAATTAGTTAGGGACTATAAACAAAGAAATGGAGATATAATGCGATAATTACAGTCTGAGAGAAGAACACCTGGGTATTCTACTAGATTCTCTTGGGGGGGAGGGTACACATCAGGCTGTGTTTGGAGCTTCCTCCTGGCTCTATGCTTAGGGATCTCTTCTGTACATGCACAAGGTGGAACTGGGGGTGATCATGTGCAAGACAATCTCCCGACCTACTGTGCTATCTCTGCTGCACTCCAAATACATTCTATATAATAAGATTCTTCAATTATTATAAATTGTATCTGAAAATTCATGTAAACTTTGCAAATTCAAATGATGGATATATAAATGTTTCCTATATGATTCTTTCATCTTTTGTCTTTACATATAAAATTACCCTCAAAGCTTAGGAATTAATTGATAAATATATGCACCTGGGTAAATGCTTTGGAGAAAAGTTCCTGGGCATGAATTCAACATGGTGTTTATCTTTAAGGATTATATTATTTTCACAACACAGAATAACCAACATGATGTGGTACTACCCATTGGTATGTAGGTTCACTGTGACCTGGATGATTTTTCTTGACTTCATCAAATTGCAAGTTCTATTGATAAAGTTTCTGGAGTTCTAATGTCTGGGTTCATTTTCTGTATTCCAAGACTCTAGGCTTAGAAATCTGATCATTCATAGATTAGTCTGTTATTATCATATGTAAGATGAATAAAGGTAAAAGGTAAAGGCCCTCCCGTTGTTCATCGATTTGCTCGAGCGGGCCCAGTAACGTCTCCATTGGAGACTTTGTTGTTACTGTGTCTGGCATATCGAATACTCTCGGTAGCTTGCCAGGCTCTCCGTGAGGGGCGGAGGAATCGAACTCGGGTCGGCCATGTTGGCTGCATGCAAGGCAGACGCCCTACCCGCTGTGCTAAAAGCAAAGAATTTCAAGAAATAGTCGCTAAGACCTTGCTCTTTTTGTTTATATTCTTTTTCAGCCTGGGAAAATAGCAATAAATGCCCTTTCTCCAGGAGGTCTCAAAGTAGCGAATTTAGTAATTTTTGAATACCCAGTATTTCTTTAACAGGAAATCTATGAGTGTTAAACTAAAGACTTTTAATTTCTGAACAACTTTCAGTAGTACATTGAATTTTCCGTATGTTTTGATGAAAGGTTTATACCCTTTTAAAGTCTTACATTGCATGAAACCAACCATAACATTTTATAATTAAAAATAATGCAGGGGTATAAGATCTTCACTGCTTGCAGAACTTTAAAAATCTATTAGTTTCCCATTAGTTGCAGCATAATGACCCAGCTCCTTCAAGAGAAAGGAAAATAAACTTCTTGAGCCAAACTTTGTGACAGAGACCCAGCATGTGCTATTAATTTAAAATGTTTCTATCAATTATTTGATTATGTTTTATTATATAACTTAACCAGTGGATTGGAAATATAGAAAATGTTTCATTTGGTTTCTAAAGAGGGATAATGAAGGTCATTAAATGTCTACCAAAATGAATAAATTGCTATTAAGATAAAGTTTGTAAAATACTCAACGGAATTCAATATACACACATATGGATGAGGTTAAGGCGGAGTAGGTATACATATGTATATAAATATATGTGTGTACATATATGCGTGGGCTGGAGCGACAGCACAGCAGGAAGGGAGTTTGCCTTGCATGCGGCTGATGTGCCTGACCTGGGTTCGATTCCTCCACCCCTCTCGGAGAGCCCGGTAGCTACTGAGAGTATCATGCCTGCACAGCAAAGCCTGGCAAGCTACCCGTGGTGTATTCGATATGCCAAACACAGTAACATCTCACAATGGAGACGTTACTGGACCTGCTCGAGCAAGTCGATGAACAACGGGAGGACAGTGATACAGTGCAGTTCTACATATACACATATGTCATGATGGGGGCTTCAAAGCTGTTGGTGGTTTGGCTAGGGGGAACCAATGGTCTCTTAGTGGAACACATACATAAACCAAGTAATTTGTTGATAATACTCTAAATTTTAAAAATATGAGTGATGCCAAATACAGTAACAAGTCTCACAATGGAGACGTTGCTAGTGCCCACTCGAGCAATCGATGAACAATGGGAGGACAGTGCTACAGTGCTACAGTACTATATTTATTTAGTGAAACTGTATCAAGAGGTACAATTAAATTTTCTGGACTTTGTGCACATTCATTATAACAGCTTTGAGGTATGACTGTTTTACAAAGTATTAGACATATTTAATGTGTACAATTTAATGAGCCTAGACAGACAGACACTGGTGATCCCATCACCATAATTAGGTTAACACAAACAACAAACACTTCCAAGTTTCCTTGTATTTTTGTTCTGTTTTATTTTTTTACTATGGTATTCTTTTGGTAAGACGTTGACATTGTTTTAAAAAGCTCTTCTGGTTTCTCAATATGATGCCTTCATGCCACTCTCATTTTTCAAAAATTCTGAAACAGCTGCTTAATGACTCTAACACATTCTTTCAACATCCCAATCTTTTTATTTTTCAAATCATAGAGGAATCATTTTAATCTTTTCAAGTCCCTCATCTTGTTCACTTACAATTAATTCCTTTTGTGAGGATCAGACAGGAGGCCTTAGAGAATTTATAGAGCCTCTCTCCATTTTTGTATGTGCAAAAAGAAACTTTATGTTACAAACCTTGATTATTGATTCGCTCCATGACATTTTAAATGATATCTTTCATAGGAACTCTATCTGCTGTCACCTTTCTGCTGAAAGTAATTTGCAGCAAGGATGGAAATTTTGCAAATTAGATTGGAGACCTTCTGTCCCCAACCACATGCTTGTTGAAACAGAGGGGGTTTTGAACAGTATGAAGTTATTTCTAATCCTGTCAATAATGCCTAACAGAAACAAAAGAATTAGTGGGTTGCTGTATTAAGTCTATTCTTCAAATCAAAGATGGGTGTTTTTTTTTCTCGCGATATCAAGGTTAGGTCTGTGTCTAGGAATGTATTGAGCAAAGAACTTGAGTTTCTAGGGAAGGAAGTCCTCCTAAGGTAAGCACAAGCATATTTATTGAATTGGAAAAGCCTTTGAACAAAGGATTTGCTGCCTCGTGATCAGTATTAAGACAACTTCTCATTCCTGAAACATATTTAACTACTTTTTGGGCAGTTTGTCAAATCTTTAAGATGCATTACAGGCATTATGTGTAAGATATAGTTTTCTCTGAAATAGCTCAACTACTCTTCCTTCTCCATCCTCTATCTCCCTGTCCATCGTCATTTCCCTGTTCCTCACAGACTCCAACAGTTACCCAATTTCAAACATTAATTTCTTCTATGGTCTCATTAAATTTCACACAGGGATCCATTAAGAACTAAGAAATCTGATGATGGGGCAGAGTCCTATAGTGACTAGAAAGAAAAAAAAACCCTTGTAAAATGCCAAAGACTTGTCAAAATGATTCTTTTTGTCTTACATTAAAATATAGCCTGTAGAATAAAAGCAATCCACACATAGCACAAATAAGGTAAATACATGAATTAGGCATAAGGCAAGCTTAATCATGCATTCTACAAAATTCTTTCATGTATTATTACTGGATTCACTGGTACTAAGGGGCCACATGTGCAGTTTAGGGTAATGCGTTTGACTGGTAGTTGTCCCCTCTAATTTTATTGTACCTTTCTCCCTGGTAATAAAAGGCTTTCCAAAGGAGGCCTCAGTCCCAGCCTACTTTGCAGCCATGTTTGACTACTCAATCTAATACTTGATAATAAACTATGAGCACAAGCAATTTTCACCTGATCTGGACTTCCTCTATTTTCATTTCACACAAGCTGGAAGCCAAATGAGATAGCGAACAGCTATAACCGAGCAGAGGAGGGCTGTACACTAGGGGCTGGCATAAAGCTAACACACAATGAGTTTTACCCTGATATACCTTAAGTAAAAGCATACTTTTAGTCTAGGTTTTGAGTTTGCATGAGAAAGAAATAAAGTATATTTCACCATTTTCTATTTTTCTCTCATAGAAGCTAATTTTTTTCTTAATTCACATGGGCTTTTTATTGTTCTTTTGTTGAGAATACTAATTTTGGTATGTTTTCAACTTACTGAAAGGATATAAAACATTTTGTGGTTTTTATAAAAAATGTTCTGTACTTTTATAAGATAACTTTATAAAAAAATCAGGAATGTTCTCCATATGATAGTCATAACAACTTGTGATAGCAGTCAAGATGATAGATCATTATCCCTAATTTATAAATAAGAGAAGGCATACTGGCAATTAGACTGAATGGTTCCAAGTTCTCTCAGAAAGTTATACTACTTCAAAGGAAGTGTAGCGTGAATAATGTTTATTAAAGTCAATCTAAAATGTTTTATAGAAGAATTAAGCCTCACAGTTGTAATAAGGTGTGTCTTTATTTTTGCTTGTTTTTTGACTACACCCAACATTACTCAGGTCTTACTCCTGGCTCTAAGCTCAGATATCACTCCTGGTCGGTTTCCAGGGACCATATGGTGTGCCAGGGGTTGAACCCAGCCGCTATGTGCAAGGCAAGTGACTTGCCTGCTGTATTATGTCTCTGGTCCTGAGGTGTCTATTCTTTTGGAAAGTTTACTAAGTTTGTTTTTATGTAGGAGTACTGCTATTTCTTCAGCCACTGATTAGGATGATTGAATTTTGCATGAAAGCCACCTCACATTTTCCCCCATTTTTTATAATTTTATTTATTGAATCACCGTGAAAGCAGTT
Source organism: Sorex fumeus (assembly GCF_029834395.1). NCBI lineage: Eukaryota > Metazoa > Chordata > Mammalia > Eulipotyphla > Soricidae > Sorex > Sorex fumeus. The sequence goes on along the minus strand of NW_026606143.1, from coordinate 25,586,455 downwards.
ACAAAGCTTTTGGGTTTAAGTCTAGGTCATACAATGAAACAGCCATACCTTCACCAGTGCCCATTCTCCACCACCAAAACCCCCAGTATACCCCCATCCCACACCCTCCCCTTACCTGAGGGGCAGATGATTTCCAAATCACTCTCTCTATACTTTGATCACATTCAACATTTCGACACCACACCCACCATTATTATTTGGAATTTTACCCCAACATTCAGATCTGCCAAAAAGGCAACCGTAGACAATTTGTTTTCTATTGCTGGTCATGTATGATGTCGTGTGGTTGCAGTAGTGGCTGCACAATTTTGAAATTCCGAAATTTTAACAATTAAATCTGGAGAGATTTCCTGCCCAAACCTGCTAGGTTCTGAGATCTGTTCCTGAGTTTCTGGGATCATGGCCATTAAGCAGCTTGATCAGGAGCCAGAGAGGCCGTTTGTGGGTGGAGACTCATGGTCTCGTTGGGGTGGGGAGGAAAGGGCCAGCTCCACCCCCATCCCATGAGGCCCCACGTGTCTCGTCACTGTGGACCCAAACCTGACTATCCAATGGTCTCTGGCAGATGGTGGCCACCAAGCCGCCAAGGGGCAGCAGGCCAAGGCACAAAACCTATTCCCACCTGGGGTGGCCCAGAGCCAGTAACCTACTGCGTGGCCCATACGCATTTCTGCCCAAAGCCATTGGGTTTTGAGATTTGTTTCTGAGACTCTGGGATCATGGGTTGATCAGGAGTCAGAGAGGCCGTTCGTGGGCAGTGATTCAGGGTCTCGTTGGGACGGGGAGGAAATGGCCGGCTCCACCCCCATCCCGTGAGGCCCCATATGTCTCATCACTGTGGGCCCAAACCTAACTGTCCAATGACCTCTGGAAGATGGCAGCCACTGAGCCACCTAGGGGGAGCAGGTGGAGGGACAACACCCTTTCCCCCCTGGAGTGGCCCGGCTACAGTAACCTACTGCATGGTCCACAGGCATTTCTGCCAAAAGCCACTGGGTTTTGAGATTTTTTTTTCTCAGTCTCTGGGATCATGGCCATTAAGCAGCTTGATCAAGAGCCAGAGAGGCCCTTTGTGGGCGGTAACTCAGGGTCTTGTTGGCATGGGGAGGAAAGGGCCGACTCCACCCCCATCCCATGAGGTCCTGTGTGTCTTGCCACTGCGGGCCCAAACCTCACTGTCCAATGGCCTCTGGAAGATAGTGGCCACCAGGCTGCCAAGGGGGAGCAGGTAGAGGGGCAGCACCCTTTCCCCCATGGGGTGGCCCAGAGACAGTAACCTATTGCGTGGTCCAGACGCATTTTTGCCAAAAGCCGCTGGGTTTCAAGATTTATTTCTGAATCCCTGGGATCATGGCCGTTAAGCAGCTTGATCAGGAGCCAGAGAGGCCATTTGTGGGCAGCAACTCGGGTCTCTTTGGCTTGGGGAGGAAAGGGCCGGCTCCACCCCCATCCTGTGAGGCCCACGTGTCTCATCACTGTGGACCCAAACTTGACTGTCCAGCGGTCTCTGGAGGATGATGGCCACTGGGCCGCCAGGGAGAACAGGCCAAGGCACAAAACATATTCCCACCTGGGGTGGCCCAGCACCAGTAGCCCCTACTGCAGGGACCGAACACATTTCTGCCAAAAGCCGTTGGGTTTCGAGATTTGTTTCTGAGTCTCTGGGATCATAGCCGTTAAACAGTTCAATCAGAAACCAGAGAGGCCATGCCTCCAATTATATAGCTGAGCCGGAGATGGTTTGTGGGTGTGTCTCCCACATACCTAATTTTTGGCTTTTTACTTTCTTGGTAAACTTTGCCCCAAGGTTTTGGGGTCTGGCCATAGGCACAGCAGCAGTTTTGGTGTATCTAGAAGTCTGAAGGCGCCATGAGGCTGCTGATGCACTCGTCTCACAGGTACAAATTGACCTGCTGGTGGCACCATACCCCTATGGTAAGTGTTTTTAACTGCATTTGTTAAACAATCAAAAATTCACTTCTCTAATAAGTAATATATAAAATATCAAATGTGAAAATTATGTAAATTTTCCAATTACATGTTTTAAATATTAAGTAAGCTCTTATTTTCTACACCTCTGAGTTTAGCCAACTCTAAAATCTAGGGTAAAAATCATTCATAGGGGTTGGAGGATAGTACAGAAGGTTGGGAGCTTGCTTTGTCTATAGCCCAACCAGGTTCCATCCCTGATACCCCATATGGTCCCCTAGCTTCACCAGGAGTAATTCCTGAGACCAGAGCCAGGAACAAGCCCTGAGCACAGCAAGGTTTGCCCAAAATAAAAAAAAGTACTCCTCCAACAACTCCAATTTTCATTGAAATTCCTTTAGTTATTTTACAAAAATCAATTTCATAAATTTGCTAATGATTTTATTATTTATTTATTATGCTTCTTGGGTCACACCTGGTGATGCACAGGTGTTACTTCTGGCTCTGCACTCAGGAGTTACTCCTGCCAGTGTTCAGGGGACCATATGGGATTCTGGGAATCGATCCTGGGTCAGTCATGTGCAAGGCAAACACACTACCCGCTGTGCTATCTCTCCAGTCCCGCTAATGATTTTAAATGATATATTTTAGAATTGTTTATTGTAAAGTTATGTAGCAGAGGCAAACATTCTAAAATTGTTTTAAACCTAAGACCCAGAGATAACAACCATGAATATATGCACTCTTTAGCTAAATTTAAAAATAGAATTTTAAACGTTTATTTAATGATAATAGGAACATTAGTGATCTCCTCTAGGGCCATGCATTGTAGTACAAATGTTCCATTCATTACCTGTTTAACATTCCAAAGATGGTTACAGGAACAGTGCTATATATACTCATCACAGTATTTACACAAGTAGGAGCTAAGACTTGGGTACATTAAACAACTGATGCATCAAAATGAAAGTATGAAAATTTTCAATAGTGTCACAAGTTGTGAGTATTCAAAATATTGTTTTATGAATCTAATATTAAGAAACATGAAGCTGCAGTGTAATTCCATCCTATACAACATCCCAGTTGTCCCAACTAATCTTTTGGTTTGGAATTGGAAAGTTGTTCCCAAATGGTAGCAGAAATGTATTTCTTGTTAAATTTTTGTACATTCTCATATTTGCAATGATTTGTTTAAATTTACTAAAAAAATTAATGTTTAAGGCATGCTTTTAGAACTTTGATATATAACAACAATTGGAATGCTAAAAATTTGTATTAATTTTCCCTCAATACACTGGAGTATCCTAATGCCCATCAACATGACAACAGTAGATATTCACATTAATATTTTAGTATCTCACAATTTAAAAATTATTTTATTAAACTGTTTCATTATTGAGGTACACTTAAATATGCTTATCCATGAGTTATTTATAATGACTTACATGTTCAAAACTTAATCTTTGAGGCTGGAGTGAAAATACAGCAGGTATGGCATTTGCCTTGCATGCAGCCAATCCTGGTAAGATCCCTGGTACCCCATAGGATCCCCTGAGCTTGCCAGGAGTAAACCCTGAGCACCACTGGCTGTGGCCCAGAAGACCCCCTCTCTGCCCCAAACAAAAACTTTAATTTTCTATTTCAGGTTTAAAATTTATTTTTATTTCATTTTTTGTTTGCTTCTGGAGCACACCCAAAAGTTCTCAGTGGTGATTCATGGTCACCCTTTCCATACATTATTTTTCTTCAACTATGAGTGATATATGCTTATTAGGTCATTAGCTTTTATGATATCTCATATTTTAACATTTCAATTATAAATCAAATTAATTCCAAGCTTTACGTGGAAAATAGTTGTGGATAAGAATTTATATTAATAAATTGCATAATGGTTACTATTTTCCTATTATAGTCTTATAACTGTACACAGTGTACACTTCTTCCTCTATTGTACATTTAATCTCAACTTGTCATGGTACTTAGTAGTGTGACTCAGAACTATATTTCTAAAGTTTCTGATCCTGATTGTATCCATTTGATGTATTTTAGAATTATACCAAGTAGTAAAAGGTAATCTTCTGTCCTTAATCCATCATCTTTTTTGCTATTCTAGTATCAGTGAAGGATGTGGTCTATGACTTTAAAGCTAATAGTTATGCCACCCATGAAAGTGGAGTTGTAGTCCTGTTTTAAATCTCATCCTCTCCTAACTTTTAGTTGTCAACTTAATCTTGGTACCACACACTTCTAGTTTACCATCTGTCTTTGCCAAAGTTGTTTCCTGCCTGAATCACAATTAAGGCTTTTGGATTATGAGAGTTAAGAGCAATTTGAATTTTTAAAAGAAATTCATGTGCCAAATACATCATATTTCTTACTTTGTTAATAACTAAAAAAAGTATGTCGAATTTTAAGTTAAAGTTGGACATATCAAATTTATTAATATTTAGGTTGGGAAGTAATTTATGTTCCATAATTTAATTTATCACTCGAGTTTCTTATATGAATCCCCAGGGAAAACCATTTATAGTCTTTGTTCACTTATACTCAATCTGCACAAAAAACTATTTTTTTCTGTAACCAAAATAATGAATATTGAGATTTTTCTAAAGTTTCACTTTTGTAAAACACAAATTTTGTTAATGAAAAATCATCACATTATAAAATAGGATTTTTGCAAAATAATGAAAAGTTATATTTCTAATTTAAATTGCATTAGGGAAGAATTTTACAAAAACTTCCTTAATTGAGTCTATTTAAAGGAAAAATCCATCATTGTCTAGCAGTTTCTTAATCTATACATGACAAGCATCATTCAAAACTTGTAACTATATTTAAATTAGTACACCTAATAGAATAATCATCATGAAGATTGAATTGAAAAAAGATTAACTGCTTTAAATTTCTATTTAATAATTCCAGTCTAAAAAATGATCATGAGCTAATTTCTTAGTAATGTGTAGGTTTAGAAAGATGATCTATTCTTTTAAGGTCTTCAACTTTAGTCAGTTATTTGATAGTATATATGTTTTTAATGGTCTATCAAATTTATACTGGTGAATGGTATGTCAGAATTATATTAGTGATTGTTAAGCATTGGGAATTGAGGAAATCAAATAAGGCAAATTGTATCTAAAATTTTATAGTAAAAGATACTCTTGAACTATAGTCACCAGATGATAGTGGGAAAAATTTTAATTCTTGTAATAATTGAGTTTCTATTATGCTTTATGTTTTCCACTTAGCAGTCTAGACTTAATGTTCACCCTTGTGCCATTCTTTGTAGCACAGGAGACTGACAAGGTTCAGTAATACCTCTCTCTGGGCTTATCTTGGATCGGTCAAGTTGAGGGTTTAAGAAGACAAGAACATGAGTAGCTAGGAAGGTGGGTGAAAGCAACCAAGAAGTTCTTCAGAAGGTGAATATTTAAATCAACTGTGATATCCCTGTACATTGGAAGATTATTTAATAAAAAAATGAAGTATAAAGTCATGAAAGATAGAAATCTTGAATTTTATTGCTATTAAGTTTCATTATTTCTCAAAAGCTCCTTCTTAGAGCCCACCTATTTATCTGCCTGCAATGTTTCTTCACCCCTTTAAATCGTTAAGGGGTACATGGGTGAAGGTCATTCCTGTTACTTCATGCTGACAAAAGGCACAGACCCTGCCTATGTAAGGGAGTGAAGTCTCCTGTTAACATTAATAACGGGGCCCAGACAATGGTTCACTGGGTTTCAGAGTTGTATGTTGAAAGTCAAATAAAATAGACTAAGTTTCTTGGGTTTTGTTTGTTTTGGGGACATACCCATTTGTGTTCAGGGTTCACTTGTGGTGGGGGCACAGGGGACCAAATATCATGTCAGGGACCAGACCCAGGTCTGCTGGTAAGCACCTTGCCTGCTGTATTCTCTTTAAGATAGATTTCCTGGGAATTCTATGGATAGTTAAGACATCCAAGTCATTTATTTTCTTTGTCACAATTCTTAAAATGCATGAATGCCTTTGTATTGCATATAGAATATATTTTTTAAACTTAGATTTTACTCATTTAATTTGCTTATTTCTTAGCAAAGCTCTAAAGTAATAACTTACTTCTAAGAACTCTGTTCTAGGAAAACGTGTGTATCTGCACTTCCATATCTGCTGTCTTTTGGCTAAAGTAAGAAATATATAGAAGAAACCCTCTGCTGTGATACTGAGAAAGTTTTACTTAAGTTTTTTTTCAGTATTCCCTTATATGAAAAATATAGATATTGGTAATAAAGCATGGTGATAATTGATCTGGAAATGAATCTTCATTAAGTAAAAGGGACAAAAGGTATTTACCATTTGATCGAAAATAACAAAATGAATTAAAAACTCTTTGATAGCAGACTATCTTGTTCTTATAGATTAAGCATTCCCGGCAAGCTACCGAGAGTATCTCGCCCGCACGCCAAAGCCTGGCAAGCTACCCATGACATGTTTGATATGCCAAACACAGTAACAAGTCTCACAATGTTACTGGGCCCACTCGAGCAAATCGATGAACAATGGGAGGACCGGGACCGGGACTGGGACCACACTTTTCACAAAGCTTTCTACACAGTCAACACTGGAGAGAAGTAGAAGTGTGAAATAAAATTTTTAAAAAATTTTTATTAGTGAAACACTATGAGGTACAGTTGTAGACTTACACACTTTTGTGCTTGGGTTTCAGTTATACAATGATTGAGCACTCATCCCTCCACCAGTGCCCATTCCCCACCTCCAATGCTCCCAGCATCCCTCCCACCCCCCACCCACCCCCCCAACCTACCCCACCCCTGTGGCAGGGCATTCCCTTTTGTTCTCTCTCTCCTTTTGGGTGTTGTGCTTTGCAAAAGAGGCATTGAGTGGCAATCATGTTCGGTCTATAGTCTACTTTCAGTATGCTTCTCTCATCCTGGGAGGATCCTCCCAATACCATTTACTTGGTGCTCCCCTCTCATTCTGAGCTGCCTTCACCCCCAGCATGTGCAGCTGGCCTCCAAGCCATGGAGTGAACCTCCTGGTACTTATCTCAGCTATTCTTGGGTGTTAGACTTCCATTTTGTTACTTTATATTCTATATAAAGTAAATGAAATGAAATGAAACTATAAAGATGAATGAAATCTTTCTATGTCTGTCCCTCTCTTTCTGACTAATTTTGCTTAGCATGATACTTTCCATGTAGTACAACTTGTATGTAAATTTCACGACTTCATCTTTTCTAACAGTTGCATAGTACTCTATTGTGTAGATGTACCAAAGTTTCTTTAACCAGTCATCTGTTCTCGAACACTCAGGTTTTTTCCAGATTTTGGCTATTGTGAATAGTGCAGAAATGAACATAGAAGTGCAGATGTCATTTTGACTGTACTTTTTTGCCTCTCCGGGATATATTCTCAGTACTTGTATTTCATTTCATTTCATTTCATTTCATCATCCTGTTATTCGTCGATTGCCTCGAGCAGGCCCCAGTAACGTCTCTTTCATCCTAGCCCTGAGATTATATTCAAGGCTCTTTAGGAGAATGAGACCCATCATTGTTACTGGTATTTGGCATATTTGGTACGCCACGGGGAGTTTCCCAGACTCTGCCCTGTCGGCAGGCTACATTCGATAGCCTGCAAGTTTGTCCAAAGTAGGAATGAGATAATAAGATGTCATAAAAAGATGTTCTGATAAGATGTTGCGCGGCCGCGCGGTTCCTGGAGCTGGATTTTATAGTCTCTGAGTCTTGGCCGTTGATGGGATTTCACGGCGCCAGGGGGCCAGGTCGTGGGTGTGACCCCCGCCTACTGGAATTTGGAGGATCTGGGTGGTGGATGCTCGACTCCAATCCGAGTAGGCTTGGAGATCTCGGCCCCGGAAACCGTGTGGCTTTGTCCTTCTGCCAGTACCTTCATGTGTGCGGAGAGTGGTCTCAGCATGGTGGTGGCTGGTCCTGGAGGTCTTCGGCTGCCGGAGACCTGGTCGGGGCGGGGAGGAAAGCTCAACCTGCTCCCCTCCAACGGGCCCTGGCGAGGAACAGCCAGGCGCAGGGGCAATAGCTGTACTGGTATAGCTGGGTCAAATGGGAGCTCAATTTCTAACTTTTTGAGAACCATCCATACTGTTTTCCAAAAGGGCTGAACCAGTAGGCATTCCCACCAGCAGTGAAGGAGAGTCCCTTTCTTGCCACATCCATGCCAACACCCGTTGCTTTTGTTCTTTTGGATGTGGGCCAATCTCTGTGGTGTGAGATGATATCTCATTGTTATTTTGATCTGCATCTCCTTGATGATTAGTGATGTAGAGCATTTTCTCATGTGCCTTGAAATGACTAGTTTTAAGGACAGTGTGTATCTCATTTAATGAAAAACATTATTCCAATTTACATTTGAAGAAGACACTAAAACATTTTTTTCTGTCTTTATAATACATTCTAGGGTTTGTTAAGTTTTCATTTGTAAAACAATAAACTTGCCTGGAGCAACAAACAAGGAAAGTTCAAAGAATCACATCTCAAGTAGAACCTATTTAACAGCTGTATGTTGTTACTGTAATAATCTCTTAAATATATTTGGTAACCTATGAACTAGAAAGTACTTTTACGAGCTTTAGGCTTATATTTGATCTTTATATACTCTCAGATATCTATTGTGGGTAATTTTCCCTGAAACAGACATTCTTCCACATACTTTTACAAGTGCTCCTGATGACCAATTATATACATGGTTGAATATGACCCCAGATTATCCCTGGGAAATATTAAAATCATTCCACATCATAACTATCATGGTTGACTTGAAAACCAATGTTACCTAATTTGTTTACTGTTGGTCTTTCAAAGCTGATAAAATAACACTAGAGAACTAAATCAGTATATAAATTAACAATATCACAACTAATATGCCTTATGTAAATAAAACACTTCTGCTATATTTGTGTCAGAGTCCTCAAAAAATAACTCAAAAGTTGGAGAGTATAAACTATCTAAAGAGAACCACGAGAGTGATTTTTTTGAGTATTAAAATGAGATATTTTTTCATTGTTAAAAATTTTAAACTATTTTTATTGAAGTAAATTCATGATCATACTGTGTAACTTTCAGATATACATCATCAAAAATCTGTATACATATGTACTACATTAAACTTACCATTAAAATTCCAATTCTTTCATGAACAATTGACTCCTTTAATCCAATTTACCTTTTCCCTTTCTGAGTCCAATTTGGTAATCATTATTTGGGCTGGAGCGATAGCACAGCGGTAGGGCATTTGCCTTGCACGCAGCCAACATGGCCAACCCAAGTTCGATTCCTCCGCCCCTCTCGGAGAGCCTGGCAAGCTACCGAGAGTATCTCGCCTGCACGGCAGAGCCTGGCAAGCTCCCCGTGACGTATTCGATATGCCGGACACAGTAACAACAAAGTCTCCAATGGAGACGTTACTGGGACCGCTCGAGCAAATCGATGATCAAATTGGTCTTATAGTCTAAAAGTTTATTTTTGTTTTATAGGTTACATCTATTTCTTTGGCTTCTCTATATAACATATATATGTAAATTCATAAGATATTTGGATTTGACTTTTCACCAAGTATAGTACTCTCCCCCGGGATCATTTTCATATGTTGGGTCTTTTACAGTTCCAAATACATTTCATAATTTTTATATTGTTTTGAATAATACCACTGAAATTTTGGTAGAGACAGTATTGAATCTGTGTATTTAATTAATATGGCCATTTTTGATGTTTTTTAAAATATGGAAATATGGAATACATTTTCATCTAATATTATTTTTGATAGCATTTTACAGTTTTGGTGTACAGGCCTTTTACTTCATTTTGCCATGAATGTAATAGGATGGTTTTCATGATTTCTCTTTTGTTAGTTACTTGTTTATTTATAGAAAGAGATAAGATTTTATCTGTTAATTTTTGTGGGGCCATAACCAAATGGTGTTCAGGGCTGAGGGCCCCTACAGGGAGTCCCTGGGGAGCCAGGCAGTACCAGGTTGTATGTTCTTTTATTCCTTGAGGCATGTTATTTATTTGGTTTTTCATTTGTTTTTTTGGATTGTATACTGTTGTATTTAGGGATTACTCCTAGCTCTGTGCTCAGAGATTCCTCCCTGCATGGCTCAGGGGACTGTATATGTTGCTAGGGAGAGAACCAGGAACTGCTGTGTCAAGGTAAGCACTTGACCCTTGTGTTATCTTTCCAGCCCTGCCTTTAGGGACTTTACTATTTTTATTACATTTTGGTGCAGTAGGCGGGGGTCACACCCACCAACTGGCCCCCTGGCGCTGTGTAATCCCATCAGCGGCCAAGACTCAGAGACTATAAAAACCAGCTCCCGGAACCGTGCGGCCACATTTGCGGCTGTGCGACATCTTATTATGACATCTTATTATCTCATTCCTACTTTGGACAAACTGGCAGGCTACCGAATGTAGCCTGCCCACACGGCAGAGTCTGGCAAACTCCCCGTGGCGTACCCAATATGCCAAATACCAGTAACAATGATGGGTCTCATTCTCCTAAAGAGCCTTGAATATAATCTCAGGGCTAGGATGAAGGAGACGTTACTGGGGCCTGCTTGAGGCAATCGACGATTAACAGGATGATTTGTGATTTGTGATTTGTGATTGGTGCTGTATATTGGGAACATACATATTGTTATGTCTTCCTTTTGATTCTTTTAGCATTACAGAGTTAACACTTTAACATTTGTCTATTGTACTTTTCTGCTGGAAATCTATTTTCCTGATAAAAATTGGACAGTTTTTACCTTAATTTGAGGTGCACACTTAATTTGAGGGCAGTGGTTGGGGCTACTCCTGTCTCTTCACTCAGGGATTCCTCCTGGAAGGTCTGAGGGGAAATATGTGAATTGAACCTGGATCATATACATGCAAGGCGAGCACCCGTCCTTTAAAACTTTTCCCCATTAGTTTGGTCTATAATTTTCTATCCTTTAAGTTTTTCTGTCAATGTTTGTGTTTATAACTAACTGAAGCAAGGCAGCTTATAGTTCTTTATTTTTAATACTATCCCACTATTTTGTGACTTTGTGGTAAAGGTAAAGGTAAAGGCCCTCCCGTTGATCGTCGATTTGCTCGAGCGGGCCCAGTAACGTCTCCATTGGAGACTTTGTTGTTACTGTGTCTGGCATATCGAATACTCTCGGTAGCTTGCCGGGCTCTCCGAGAGGGGCGGACATTTGATTAATGAGTGAACACATTTAAACACAGGGTGATTATTAATATGTGAAGACTTATGACTGCTATTTAGTTTTAGCCCAAAAAATATGTTTGTGATATTAATTTTGGGGCCACCTGGGGGTGCTCAGGGCTTACTCCTGGCTCTGCACTCAGGGATCACTCCTGGCAGAACGCGAACACCAAATGGGGTGCCGGGGATCCAATTCAGGTCTGCCACATGCAAGGCAAGCACCCCACTCCCTATACTATCTATCTATTCCTCTGTTTATTAGACTTTTTCAAGAATGAGCTGCAATTATTTATAATTAAGACAAAAAATTGGTGAAAATCAAGTGATTTTTAGAAAATATTGACTGAAGTCATATTCCACCTGAACTGATAACTTCAACTATAAGTAACCTTATTTGATTTATTTGGATTTATAGTAGACATTTCAAATAAACTCCAATACCAATCTCTCATTTCACCATCTTTACCTTCTCACTTCACTGAGTTTTCTCCTTCTATTGTTTTTCCTTTCTCAGTAAAAGGCAGCTTTAGTTTCCTCAGGCCTAAAATCTTTGTGTTTGTTTCTCCTTTTTTTCTGCCACATTTTATGCAATAGAGAATTCTATTACTTCTATGCTCCTGCACTGGTGTATACCATCACAAAATGTCAGTTTTATTGCAAATGATCTACTAACTCATCTTCCTCCTTCAACTCCTGGTAGTCAGAATAATCCTGTTAAAATATCAGCCATATTGTCTCCTGTCTTAAAATCCTTTACATGTTTATCATCTTAATTTTAAAATATTTTACAGTTATTTTAGGCACTGCAATTTACAATATTGATAATGGCAAGGTTTTATGCATAAAACAACAACACACTCCACTTTGTCACATCATTTGAAAGGAAATCTATATCCCCTACATGGACTGTGTGGATTTGTTCCAGATAACTGCTAACCTAATTTTCTTTGCCCTGACCTCTCCTTATCTCTCTACAGTTATACACCCCCAGGTTCCTGTGTTTGCTATATACTGAAACATTTTTTCCTTTGATAGCAATATGGCAGCCATATTCTCTTCTTCACTGTTGGCTATTCCAATGTCATTGACATGACAAAAACTTCTTACCTAAAATACTTACATAGAGAAATTGTGAGATTTAGAGGGAGTAATATCTTTGTCCACACATCACCATCACTAGATTCTAAATTCTAAACCGTCTGTTTTTGTCTTTGTTCATTAAACAGTATAGGACACATAACATCGACAGAAACTTGATTGAATCAGTGTGTTCAATTATATAGTATTCAAAGTGTGTGGGGGAATACAAAAGCAATTTATGAAGAAATTATCCCATCACAATCCATAAGCACTCATCGGTCTTCTATTCATGTTACTTCGTATTACTGGGGCAATAATAAACTTCCTGCATTCACTTTCAAATCTAGAATAACAATTATCTACTGTGAAAGAATTGCTTTTTATACAGTAATTCCTTTCTGTGTCTCTGGCTTTAGAGTTATCCATTTGAGATATGATTAGCAACTTAGTTTCAGCAGTGTCCAAGGGAATTAAAATAATGAAGCTGGTTCGAAGAGGCTTAGAAACAATTTATAGAATATTATAACAGATCAGGTTCAGGGAGAGGGAGAGAACAGGACTGAATTGTCTAGTCTGGAAAACTGGGACAACAGAAATAAATGAACGCCCCTGAACTTAATCTTCCTCAGCAATACTGATATTATATCAAACATAGAAATTTTTCTGACCCACTAGCATTATTGGGAAAAATAAAACCACACGGGAAATGATCTGATTGAGATTAATGTTCCATAAAATAGGAACAATGAAAAAAACAAACTAAACTCTTAAACATGAGGCAGTATATCAAGAATAGATAGAGTAACATTTAAATTCCTAACTACTGGGCACTTTTTTTTGCTGGCAACCTTTTCTCAATAACACATTGCCACTTCTCAGTTGGCATTTCATCCTTTTTGGATGTACTAAAAGAACTGGTCATTTTTGTGCCAACAGAACTACATGCTGTGTAATGAAATGAAGTAATGATGGAGCCCTGTGGACTTGAACTCATCTGTTTAACATTCAAAGGAAAATATTTAAGATTTAAATTCCTGAACAATAATTTAAGTCTTAATGTGTCACTAAATAGCATATTCACTTGTCACAAAGAAAGCTACATAGACTAATGATTATAAAACTTTATTGAGCATCCGAACCACCTAGAGGGAGAGCTTGTTAAAGCAGATTCCTGGGCCCCAGCTCCACTGATTCTGATTTAATCAGTCTGAAATCGAGCTTGATAATTTGCATCTCTAACAAGTCCTTAAATGATGGTTATGCTGGTGATTGGGGGGATCAAACTCTGAGAACTACTGCCCTAGATTAACATTTCTCTGTTACCAGAGGAGTGTTCTTTAAAATATTAAATTTTAAATCCAGATGGAGAGTAACAGCTATAAGGCTGGGAAATTCTTTCATCCTTGTCATTGCCAGGAGGGCAATTTCACACTCCCCTGAACCTCTAAGAGATGTAATCCTTGGATGAAGTGTTAATTAACCAATTCACTAGTGAGACTGAGAAAATAGGAAAGGGAGAAGGAAAAAAAAGTGCTTTCTAGGCTTATGTCCTGGAAAAGTAATTCTGACTTTCTGTGAAAGGGAAAGTTTATGCAAACGATTGAGTTTGCATTTATTGTGAGCTTCTAAGATGATCAGGGTGGCCTTAAAAGTTAGGCTACAAAAATTATCTGCAGGCATTTCCCCCAAATGGTTACATAAAGAGCTGTTTTCTCTCACAATTAAACATAATTTCAAATATAACTGGCTTTTTTCTAATAAGATTTTCAAATATCTTTTTTTTTTTTGCTTTTTAGGTCACACCCGGCAATGCACAGGGGTTACCTCCTGGCTTTACACACAGGAATTACTCCTGGCAGTACTCTGGGGACCACATGGGATTCTGGGAATCGAACCCAGGTCAGCCATGTGCAAGCAAATGCCCTACCCGCTGTGCTATCGCTCCAGCGCCCAATTCAAATATATCTTTTTAAAATATATTTGATCTCAAAGCCTTTGCATCTTTCTATAGTTTTTCAGAAAATATGATAAAATATAATAAGAAGTATTAAACCAGGCTGGAGCAATAGTACAGCGGGTAGGGTGTTTGCCTTGCATGTGGCCGACCCGGGTTCGATTCCCAGCATCCCATATGGTCCCCCGAACACCACCAGGAGTAATTCCTGAGTGCATGAGCCAGGAGTAACCCCTGTGCACTGCCGGGTGTGACCCAAAAAGCAAATAAATAAATAAAATTAAATAAAAAAGTGTTAAAAATAAAAAAAAAGTATTAAACTATGAAGGATTTGTGTTACTGAGTTACATGTTGTATGATAAATTTCAATATTTTCTTTAGGAGCCACACCCAGTGGTGCACAGGGTTTACACCTGGCTCTGCACTCAGGAATCACTCCTGGGAGGATCGGGTTACTATATGGTATGATGGGGATCGAATGGGCTTAACCAAGAACAAAGCCAACACCCTACTAGCTATACTATCACTCTGGCACCAATTCTAATAGGTAAAGGTAAAGGCCCTCCCGTTGATCGTCGATTTGCTCGAGCGGGCCCAGTAACGTCTCCATTGGAGATTTTGTTGTTACTGTGTTTGGCATATCAAATACTCTCGGTAGCTTGCCGGGCTCTCCGAGAGGGGCGGAGGAATCGAACTTGGGTCAGCCATGTTGACTGCTTGTAAGGCGAACGCCCTACCGCTGTGCTATCGCTCCTCCGCCCCTCTCGGAGAGCCTGACAAGCTACCGAGAGTATTCGATATGCCAGACACAGTAACAACAAAGTCTCCAATGGAGACGTTACTGGGCCCGCTCGAGCAAATCAATTCTAATAATTTCATAAAATATTATTTTTAAATGATTAAATTTTCCACTAAAGTAGCTCCTATATTTGTATCATCTCTGAAAACCAAACAAACCTCCAAATTCTTTTCTTCTACAGAAACTTTATTGATGAAGTAAGTATTCATGGGGTCTGGGTCAATACAAAGAAGAGTGCCAGCAACACAGTAGCCATTTTATGTCCTTAACTCAGTGATAGGCTTCACTGTTCAAATGAGTGCATTAACCACTATTGATTACATTAAACACTATTGATTTCATATTGACTTCAATACACTAAGCACTATTTATTTCATTATCATGTCTTTTTGCTTGTCAGAAAAGCTTAAAGTTTGTGTTTAGAAAATGGCTAAAAGAAAAGAAAATTTGGAATATTTGAGTATTGGGTATGAATTTGGACAGGGGGCTTCACATGAATGGAAACAAATATGGAGATTAGTCAACTAACAAAAATATTTATTAACACCTAAGTAATAGTTTTAAGAGATATATTTATATATTTTAAATGTATCATGGTAGACTTTTGTAGAGTGTAACTTCATAATGTTCAGCGGACAATTTTCTGTGTAGTCAAGGCAATGACTATTATCAGTCACCTTTTCCAGGCAGAAAGAGGTAAATAAAGGTCTGAAGAAGTAGCTCTGAAGAATAAAGGCTTAATCAATTTACATTCCCTGTAACAGTATATAAAAGGTCTTTTTTGGGCGGATTCCTAGATCATCCTTGAGCCCAGTGTTTATTATTTTCAATTGAATCTCCATGAGATACACAATTACAAAGCTATTCATGATTTTCAGTCATACAATGATTCAATACCCATCCCTCCACCAGTGTACATTTCCTACCACCAATGACACCCAGATTTCCCACCACCAATGACACCCAGTATCCCTCCTGCCACCTCCACCCCCAGCCTGCCTCTATGTCAGCACTTCCCCCCCCCCCCCCCATCTCTCTCTCTCTCTGTCTCCTTTTGGGCATTATGGCTTGCAGTACAGATTATGGAGAGGTTATCAAGATTGTACCTTTACTTACTTTCAGCACGTAGTTCTTATCTGAGTGATCATTTCCAACTCTCTTTGCCATAATGGTTCCTTCTCTATCCCAACTGCCTTCCCCCCCCCCGCCCCCCAGCACACGAGGAGGCAAGCTTCCAACCCTGCCCTTGTTTCTACTGTCCTTGAACCTGGTGTTTAGTGAGGACAGAGAAGGAAAGAAATCAAGGGGGGAAAGAAGAGAACCGGAAGTAATGGATAAGCAGGGGTCAGGGCTTCAGTTATACTGTGCTACGGGTGAGTGGTATAGCCATATATCCAAAACACTCAAAACATGACACCTAAACTGAAACCACTGGAACTTTGTAATGTGCCTGTCAAGTTGACAGGTTGGGATGGGGGTGGGGATGGGATTGGGGAGGGAATATGGGAACACTGGCAGAGGGAAGTTGACACTGGTTGTGGGATTGGTGTTGCGACATTATATGCCTATAACTCAACTACCAATAACTTTGTAAATCACAGTCCTTTAATATTAAAAACTGTAGACTATAGACCAAACATGATTGCCACCCATTGCCTCTTTTGCAAACCACAACACCCAATAGGAGGGAGAGAACAAAAGGGAATGCCCTGCCACAGAGGCAGGGGGGGATGGGGGTACTGGGATCCATGGTGGTGGGAAATGGGCACTGGTGGAGGGATGGCTATTTGATCATTGTATAATTGAAACCCAAGCACAAAAATTCATAAGTCTACAACTGTACCTCATGGTGTCTCACTAATAAAAATTTTTTAAAAATTGTCCTTTTTCTCCACATCTCTGCCAACATTTGTTTTTTACTCTTTTGGTATATACAATTCTCAAAACTGCAAGGGAAATCCAAGGAAGTGTAATGATTCTCATTATTATTAAGTGTATTAATAATGAGAGTTATTAGGTGTAATAATTAAGTGTAATAATTCTACTTATTATTTTTATTTGAATTTTCTAATAAGTAATGATGAGAATTTTTAAATTTAAATTTTAAACTGAGAATTACTTTTAAATGTTTTAAAAGAGAAGTACAGGGAAAAAGAAAAGGGGGAAATTTAAGAGGAAGACATCAGAGACCCCTGAGCACTACTGGATGTGCTTCTCAGAAAAAATTCTCACCTAAGTAAAAGTGTGAAATGAAACAAAAATAGGTATTTAGGCTATTGTGTGGCTTCCCTTCAAAACAAAGGGAAATGAGGAGGGGTTATCCAATTTTATTAAAGGGTCAGTTGTATGATGAAGCATAGAATAGGTCTCCTAATGGTAAAATTATTGTTGGGTATGCAGATTTACGATGATGCACACCTGAACTTCTATAATAATTCAATGTTATGCAATAAAAAATTATAATTAGTAAATATCATGTTAGAACAGATGAGAAGGATTTTGAATGTTCGCAAAGTAGGAAAGTTAGCAAAAAGTGGGGTATCAGTAAAGTAGTATGAGTTAAGTCGTCATATGATGTAAATGAATATTATAAAACAAGTAATATGATAATACTGCTGTAGCAGTATTTCTAAAGCTTCAGTCATTTTAAAATTTCCTTTGGGAATTTTTTCCTGTACTTGAGTACTGCTTTTGTTCCTGACAGTGCTCTGATGACTGTATACAGCGCTGGGGATCGAACCAGGGTTTGTTTCAAGCAAGCAAGTACCTTAACCTTGTTAATGTGGGCTCTGGAAGTCTATCTTAAGTAAATACAGTGGTGCTTTAAGTTTTATTAGCTTGGATTACTATATTCGATTCCTCCATTTTATATATTTCTCTTTTAATGGTGATGGCACAGCGGTAGGGCGTTTGCCTTGCACACAGCCAACATGGCAGACCCGAGTTCGATTCCTCCGCCCCTCTCGGAGAGCCTGGCAAGCTACCCGTGATGTATTCAATATGCCAAACACAGTAACAACAAAGTCTCCAATGGAGACGTTACTGGGCCTGCTCGAGCAAATTGATGAACAACGGGAGGACAGTGACAGTGACCCAATGGTGATAGTTCCTCTAGTTTCTGCTTCACCTAAACCAAGGGCCTATCTGATCTCTAACCCCATTGGGTTTTTGTATTCCTATTCCCTGCAACTGTTGTGTTTTCATTTGTCTTTACACTGACCTTGTGTTGCACTGATGTTTAGATTTCCTTTGTGTTCTTTCTAGAGTATTCTTTTTTTTTTCCTGAGATGAAAGGGGCGCTTCAGTCTCATTACCTTGCTATAAGCTCCCTAAATATAAAATGTATAGAGTCATATGAAAGGTTTAGTGCATTGCCTGGAATACTGAATAAACAGGAATTTTGGGGGGTGTGGGGTGAGCCACACATGGCTGTGCTTAAGGGACCATATGAGATGCCAGGGATGTAACTCGGGTTGGCAGCATGCAAGGCAAGCACCTTACCTGCTATGCTATCACTCCTGCCCCCATGAAATGCTCTTTTGATTATACAGCTTATTTAGACAATTCCATTTGATGTCAGAAGCAGAGGAATGCTCTGGCAAGTATCTCTTTAAAAACACTAAAGTTGGGGATTGACATTTAAAAGTGTTTGCTTGTTCAGTACATGTTACTTTACTACAATTTAATGGCAAATTCTACACTGAATTTCCTGCCAACAAAACTGTAAAGCTTTTATTGAGACTGGAAAATAAATAAAAACACAAAGAAAAAGTCTTACAAAAATAAAATGAGGACATAAGCCTTATTTGATGATTTGTTTAGTTTGCATTACTGCAAAGCATATTTTATTCATTCATGTAAAATAGCCTTTTTATGATTTAGATAGTGACAACTAACATTGAAGGAGTCATATTGCCTCTAAGTAATTTATTATAAGCACAAATTCTCACTCCTGCCTTCTTATTTCAATTGGACTGAGTTCAAACTTCCTTCGGAGTTTGAAAACTGATATATTAACCATTGGCTTTACCCACTCTATGGATATTTGTCATTGCAAATGGTTTTGCTGACTCATTGCTAATGTTCGTTTATGTGCTTATCACATCACGGTTGTTACTTTTGGCTGTCACTAACTCTCCTCCCATAGTTTTGTGGCCTTGTACATTTCTAGGCCATGTACTGTAGTTAAAAAAAAGTATCAGAAGAATTAAGAAAGACAGATATGTTTAAAGTTTCAGAAGCTCTACTTTGAAACATCTACTTTATGCCCTTTAACCAACTATCCGTTGAAAAATATTTCTTCTGTTTTAGGGGGATGGGAGAACTTGGTCACACCTGCTGCTCTCAGGGTTTATTCCTGGCTTTGTGCTCTGTGATCACTGCTTGAACGTACAGAAGACGATGAGTTTATTCTGGGATGGGGGTATGTGGTTAAATTCTGCTCAGTGGAATCTTATTGGAGCATAGATGCTGAAGTTAGCATTCTAATTTCAGTATGTCTAAACCTAAGTATGCACTTTGACTTTTGAATTTAAGTCCTAAACCCCACAGGTTAGGATCTGACAGACCTTCTAAACACTGCTGCCAAATACATTTCACCAACTTCAGTAATGTTCAGCACTTAACAGAATTTCTTATGCCATTTGGCTTTCTTTTTTAAAAAAAAAACTGGTGAACTGTTTCAACGACACTGAAATCATGAGTCCCGAATGAGTGCCTGTCAGGGTGGCAGGAGGCTAGGACCAGGTGGAGGGAAGTTGACCCTGGTGTCAGGATCTGTGATGGAACATTGTATGTCAAAAACCCAACCATGAATATCTGTGTGAAACATAGTGCTTTTATAAAAGCTGGAAAAAATAATTTTTGTATAGTAAAAAATGCTGAATTGAGCTATATTAACATAGTATTGCTCTGCCCAAGATAACTTTAGGTATCAATTAAAGTAGAAATTAAACAGAAATCATCTCAAATCTGTGGCTCAAATAAGATACAATATTCTTTTCTATAGAATAGAATATATATATATAGAATATACAATATTCTTTTATATAGAAAAGTCCAGGACCATTAGATGAGTGTAGCTCAGTGAGGACATACAGGGTCCCAGGGTTATGAGGCAGTTCAGTCATCTTTAACTGAGCACAGGATTTCCATTCCATAACATTTAAATAATGTTATGGAGCAATAGCATAGCGGGTAGGGTGTTTGCCTTGCAGGAGGCCGACCTGGGTTCGATTCCTCCACCCCTCTCGGAGAGCCCGGCAAGCTACCTAGAGTATTCAGCCCTCACGGCAAAGCCTGGCAAGCTCCCCGTGGCGTATTTGATATGCCAAAAACAGTAACATCAAGTCTCACAATGGAGATGATACTGGTGCCCACTGGAGAAAAAAATAGACGAACATTTAAATAACATACATCTGACACAGAGGGCATATGGATGGAGTATTTAAAGAAGTTGTATCCTATGGGGAAAATGGCAACAGTGAAAGAAATACTGCATTAGAAACTGTCTGTGAAAGGAAAGTGACAGATTGCTTTGGAATTCTGAAATTTAGTGGGATCATCATATTATTTTAAACAGGGAGCAAAACAATAAGAGTTGATTTATTGAAGAAGTTAATATAATATACCATCGAATTGTGTGCTCATAGTACATTTAAATGTAGTTTATCTCAGAAGGGCAGTCTGATTTTTTTTGGCTTTTTGGGTCACACCAGGTGATGCACAAGAAGAAGTAAAGTAACCCCTTTACTTCTGGCTTTGCACTCAGGAATCACTCCTGGCGGTGCTCAGGGGATCATATGGGATGCTGGGAATCGAACCTGGGTCAGCCGCATGCAAGGCAAACACCCTACTCACTGTGCTATCATTCCAGCCTCCTGATTTTTTTTTAAGTTCAAAGATTTTGCCAATGAAAATGAATCAAGATGAGGTTTCTCCTTTCCCCCCAATTCTGACTTTTCTATAAATTAATAAAAATATTGAATATTGGCATTATAATCCATATTTTCTCTTAGTAGAAACAACAGAGCTATGCTTGAGTTGCATTTTGTATAAATATTGTGAAAAATTTCCTTTCTATCTTTGTGTGTGGTGGTGGGTGGTTTGGGCCACGTCTAGCAGTGCTCAAGATTTACAACTAGCAATGCTGGGGTTTGAACCAGGATTGGTTCACGGCAAATACCTTCCCACTTACACTGACTCTTCAGCCCAATCATTTTTTAAAATTTAATATTTTTATTAACCATCATGATTTACAATGCCATTTATAGTTGAATTTCAGACATACAATATTGCAGCGCCAATCCGGCCCCCAGCGTCAGCTTCACTCCACCAATGTTCCCAGGTTCTGCCCCATATTTCTTCCCCCACCCCCCAAGCCTGCCCTCTTCACAGGCACCTTCCTTCCTTCCTTCTTTCCTTCTTTCCTTCCTTCCTTCCTTCCTTCCTTCCTTCCTTCCTTCCTTCCTTCCTTCCTTCCTTCCTTCCTCTCTCTTTCTCTCTTTCTTTATTTTATTGAATCACCGTGAGATACAGTTACAAGCTTTCGTGTTTGTTACAATCATATAATGTACAAACACCCATCCCTCCACCAGTGCACATTCCCCACCACCAATCTCTCCAGTATGCCTCCCATTTCCCACCCTCCCCCTGCCTCCCTGGCAGACAATTTTCTCCATACTCACTCTCTACTTTTGGCCATTATGATTTGCAACACAGATACCGAGAGGGACCAGGCGCCTTTCTAAATTCAGTTGTTAAGGTTTGGGTCTCTGGATTTCAGTGTTGTTGACTCTGATTTGAATGTTTGGCTCTGTCATTACTTAAAACCTCCTTTGTACCTTAACCCCCAGACCTGGCCTCCATTACTTCTCATCTGTCTCTTCTCCCCTTCACTCTTTCTTTCCTTCTCCTCCCTATACTCCGGGACCAAGGTTGAACTGGGCATCCCCCTTTAAAACATTGCAGTCCCCAAAGAATTTCATTTCACTCTTCCCTTTAAATAATCATGTGGAATTATGTGGTTCTGTGGAAATAATGGCATCTCTGTAACTAAGAAGGCACAAGACTCACATCAGTTTGCTCACTTATGTAGAATGGGAACTGCTCATAAGCAGATGTTCCTCATATAGGTGATGTGGGGGAACAAACAGGGAGATAATGACAGGAGATAAAAACAGTAGAGGCAGAGGCCAGGAGGACTGGTCCATGGTTGGAAGCCTGCCTCGGTGCTGGGGGAGAAGGTGGTTGGATAGAGAAGGAACCACTATGGCAAGGATAGTTGGAAATTATTGCTCTGGGTAAGAACCGTGCTGAATGTAGGTAAAGGAACAAACACGATAACCTCTCAGTATCTGTATTGGAAACCAGAAAGCCTGAAAGGAGAGAAAGAAGAAAAGTGCCTGACATAGAGGCAGGCTGGGGGTGCGGGGTGGAGGGAGGGATACTGGGGTCATCGATGGTGGGAAATGTACAATGGTGGAGGGATGGGTATTAGAACATTGTATGACTAAAACCCAATGATGAACAGCTTTGTAACTCATGAGTTTTTAAAAAAGTGTCTATGCTCTAGTTCTGAGGTTTCATTTTATTCCTTTTGCTGGGTTTGTTGACTCAGAATCCTAAGGTTTTGGATTTTACTGACGTTGTCATAACTGGTGGTTATTCTGCATCTACTTGCTGAGATGCAATTTGTGGAATCCTCATTGTTCTCTATATCAGTGAACTGTGTGACACCCACTGGAACTGTCCATTGATCTCTTTATTTAAAATTGATAAAAATGTAAACATACACAGACCTGGAAATAATACTAAATGAGCACGATCTAGCCATACCAATTTCCTATTCTTGGCAGAAGTATAAATGCACATTTCGTATTTTAGGTTCAAGGCATCGATGTGACTTAATGAACAGTATTATTCATACTACTGACACAAATATTTGTTCCATGTTCAATATTTTCACCTGGGGTAAATGTGTATTCTAGAAATTGGATGGATTTGGGTTATACCTATGCACTGCATTAAAACTAAGGCATTTATTCAATCAATTCATTTTTTCTGTAAAAAACTTTCTAGTTTCTAAGATTATTTCTTAAAACCTGATTTGTAAAAATGGACTTTTAATAGGAAAAAGCTAAAATTTCACAGTTTGCATGTAGGAGAAATTCTGTAGCTATTTTATTTAGTTTCTCACTGTCACTTTATCATATCAAGTAAATTAGACCTTAATTTAAGAATCGATTTAACAGTATCCTCCACTATTACAGGATTTATCCATATGGATAAGAATGAGAAATATTTCTATTCTAGAAGAGATTAATCTTAAATATAAAATTAGTTTACATATAAGAGAGATATCACAGCACAGCTGATATTGGAATAGTTTTTCATTTTGATAAAAATAAATGGTACATTATAATATATTAATATGTCACAGTATGATGAAATTTTCATGTGAGTGAAACTGATAAGATAAGCTCTATAAACCTTTAATATATCCCAGATATGACATTTTCTGGTCCTAATTATGATTCCTAATGAAAGTTTCCTGTGAGCTAATAACCACTGAATTATCTGGGAATCACGTGCACAACATTTTTTCCTTTGACTAACTTCAATACTATAATTTTAAAAATACTTATATATTGATTGTGGGGGAAGTTGTGCAGCTATGGTGAGAACCTAAATAAAGCTACTATCCAATCAGTGGACCTTAACAGAAGTTCTTCAAATCTACCTCTTCTCATTTAATTTTTAATTATTATACATTAAAATTTTGATGTTCCTTTCACTAACATTGTTGTCATCTTTATTGTACACATTTCTGGAATTAGCCCTGCCTTTTGAGCTAAAGTATATATTCTTTGAGTTCCATTAACTTTTTTCGCTTACAGAGTAAATCCCCACTTTATAAATAACACCATGAAGATTCTCTTTACATTTATTATTCTTTTAATTCTTTTTATATTTTGCTCTAGCTTAGACTACAAGTATGTACTGAATGTTTTAAGACCAAAGTAACCTCTCCTCCCATTGTTCATCGACTTGCTCGAGTGGGCCCAGTAACGTCTCCATTGTAAGACTTCTTGTTACTGTGTTTGGCATATTGAATACTTTTGGTAGCTTGCCAGGCTCTCTGAGAGGGGCGGAGGAATCGAACCCGGCTTGGCCGGGCTGGCTGTGTGCAAGGCAAATGCCCTACCGCTGTGCTATCACTCAAGCCCCAAAGTAACCTACTACAACTAAGTGCTCCTTCTGGACAGAAATTTTTGCCATGATTGTATAATGAGTACTTTGTTTTGTGGACAGAAATTTTTTTCCCAGTCTTTTTCTTACTACATCCCTGATGCCATTCTTCCTAGCTATAAACATCACCTCAGTGCTCTCATCTCATGGAAGAAATTTTCAAATTGAGCGCTCTCCCTCTCTGTCTCTGTCTCTCTCTCATGCTGGTTGTTGTCCTTCAGTATGTTTTACTCCTTGAGGAAGTATGTTGTAGTGGAAAGAATATGAATCAGTTTTCTCAGCTCTGTAACCAGAAGAACAATAACTATACATCAGGGTTGTTTTTAACACTTACTTGATACTATCATCCATAAATGCGTAGTGCTATATACATCTGTGCCGGTCATAAAACAGAACTTGAATCTTAATCAAGATCCATGTTTTCAGCAAGATATTTTATAGATCTTTTAGAGTAGTGTTGTCCAAAATAATTTTCTGGTGAGATGAAAATTGTGTACATTTGTCAATATAGTAACCACCAACCATATGTAGATACTATATACTAGAAATGAAGAGAATAAAATAAAATTATGTTAAATGAATTAAAATTTAACTGGACATATGTGCATACTACTGCAATTGGCCAACACAGTTTTAGAGACTATATTATTACTTTTGTGTCAAAACAATACCTCATAATATGAATTTCTGGGTTAGTAATCATGGAAACTGATGAAGTATTCTGAGACAAAGAGAACTATATGAAAAATTTCAATGATGGCACATTTTGAGGTAATACTGACTTATAAACTATATAGGTTTCAGATTTGGTTTATAGCTTCATACCTTGGGAACTGTGTATATCACATCCCAACCACCACTACCCCTCCATCATGTTCCAACTCCATTCCTATAAGCATCATTCTATTGTCAATTTAAAGGGGTTGTTTTGCTTTGTTTATACATTCCATAAACATTCATCTTTCTGACTTAGCGTAATCCCCTTTCATAGGTCCTTCCATCTTGTCTCAAATGGCAATATTTCATCATGATTTAACAGTTTTGCTTTCAGAGTAATTTTCACTTTCTCTGCCTCATCCAGACTAGTGTTGAACCACCTCTTTTTATTCAATTTTTGTATTGCTCATTTCTATGTCTTCTGTTGGACTTGTCCATAAAATGTGTAGTTCACCAATTATTCTATTTAAGTCAGTGAGCATCCTTTTAATAGTACTGGGCAGTTATTTCCTGTGATAATTTACCGCAATAAAGCCAGTCAGATCAGCAACTTTGACTTTTTTCCAGTAGAGGATAGGACAAACACATATGGATTGCCCAAGTTTTAGGGTGGCCTGGGAAGCCATCAGTGAGTAGCCTTGCAGACTGGCCACTTATTCAATGCAGGATCACTCCTCCACCCTGACTCCCAACACGTCAGCTACTGTTAAGTTGACAGAGAGATATTAACGAGAGTTAATAAGCACATCAAAATTTAATGGGGACATTAAAATCAGGTTGAGTAGCCAGTCACCAGGCACCCTCAGAGTACAGAGTAAAATCAGAACGATTTCCTATTCTGTTCTAGCCTGGGTACATTTATTGCCCCCAGAGAATTCAATTTTTGCCTGGACATATGCTTCTGCCACCTTATCAAAACGTGCTTTACACAGGGGGTTCTCCTCAGCTTGGAGCTTTTTATAGGGGAATGATTTCCCACATTTTTCTATTTTGCCTGATATTCTGCTTTTGTTTTTAGGCAATTCCCGGGTATTCCAGTGTTGAGAATTTGGTCTTATGCAGTTGATTTTGTATGAGATTTAAGGAGATCATCCCCCTGAACTCTTGAATTAATTGCTCTTGGTGTTTACCCTTTATGGCTGTAAGGCGAGTGCCCTACCCACTGTGTTATCTCTACAGTCTGGAATTAACCTTTAAAATATGTCAACAACTCATATAATCCAACATCAAAAATCACACAACCCAATTAAAAATTGGAAAGAGGATCTAAAGCACTGCACAGAAGATTTTAGGCATTTCACCAAAGACAGAATCCAGATGTCCATCAGACACATGAGAAAATGTTCTTCAGCACTTATAATTACAAAAATGTAAATCAAAATATAATGAAATTTTATCTCACTCAGTTAATACCTTATAAAAATTAAGAAATAGTAAATGTTAATGTGGATGTGGAGAGAAAAGACCCCTCACACACTAATAATAATAATTTACATGGTGATGTACATTATTGCAACCATTACGGAAACCAGTAAGGAAGTTCCTCAAAGCAATAAAAATCAAATTCCCATATGTTTCAGCAAGTCCACTTTGAAGTGTTTTTGTTTGGGGGACACACTTGACAATGGTCAAGGCTTATTCCGTGATCACTCCTACCCCCTCAGTGTTTTTTGCAGATTATGAAAATACCAATTAAAAAGATATATGTAACTCTATTTTTTTCTGGCACTACCCATACCAGTAAAATAGGCGAATGAACTTTACATTGATGATTGGAAAATTATGAGTTTTATATATAAGATTGTGTTATTTATATCTGGAGGTAATTGATTATGATATGATTGCTCACCTTAGCAACTAAAGTGAGAAACTGTACACCTGAAACCTAATGTTGTAAACCAATATTAATTTGAAATATAAAGACTGCTTACAAAACTAATGTACTTATTTCTACATTTTATTGAGTCTAAGATTCCTAGATTTCCATAATGATGCCAACAAAGCTAATTATTTATTGTTTTTTTAAAATTGAATAACCGTGAGATAGTTACAGTCATACAATGTTTGAGTTCAAATGTTTGAGTTTCAGTCATACAATGATCGAACACCCATCTGTCCACCAGTGTACATTTTCCACCACCAATATTCCCAGTATCCCCTCCATTCCAACCCTCCCCGTGCCTCTAAGGCAGACAATTTCCCCCATATTCTTTCTTTACTTTTGAGCATTATGGTTTGCAATATAGATACTGAGAGGTTATCATGTTTGGTCCTTTATCTACTTTTAGCACACATCTCCCATTCCAAAGGATTCCACCTCTCATTCATTAACAAAGCTGATTGATTTTCTGGAGAGGATTTGTGCCATGCCCAGAAATACTCAGGGATCACTCTTGAAGGGGATCAGAGGACAATACGGGGTGCCCGGTATTAAACCCCAGTAAGCTGCTGCAAGGCAAGAGCCCTATGTGCTGTACCTGTACCCTTTTTTGGGCCCAACAAAAATGATTTTGTAGCCTCTGATAATTAGTAAATTATCATTGTTATCAGAACTAGAATCATCTAAGAAATATATAAGCAGCTACAAACAGAGTCAAATGCACACCTGCAAAACGTTTTAATTATACCTTGAAGAAAATTGTCCCTGTTTGCACCAACTTTCTGGAATGCTACAAAAAACATGAAATGAGAGTTTCCATTTTATGAGTAATAAAATGAAGTTATATTCTATACATGATGATAGTAACTATTTTAGGATCATAGTATAAGAAAAAAAATATACCTTTTGTTACTTCCAGGTTTTTTTTTTCCAAAAGGGGAAAACAAATGATACCTGCACCAACTATTGAATATTTTAAAACTACAGAGCTTTTTTACTGCACATTCACACTACCTTGTCATCATGCTGACAAAATTTGCTAAACAAGTATTGCTTAAGATGATTTCATTTTACTGAGAAATGGGACAACCCATAATATAAAACATTAAACTGCAGGGGGAAACTGGCCTTTTGGTAATACTTACAAAATTGATTTGTGTTGCTTGAGATCCTAAAGGCAATAGGAAAACTTTGTAGCACTCAGCTGAAAAATAAACCTTTTATCTTGCTGCCATTTCCTTCTCTATGGTTCAGAGAGATTTCTGAAATAGTTGAATTCTTCATAATTCTATAGCATATAGTAGAGCTTAGAAGAGTTCACAATGTGTTTGATAATATTTATCTATTATTACCAATGTATTTGGTCAATCTTAAACCATATAAAATTAGCACAAATGGTCATAGAAATTTTTATTTTTTACCAAAAAATAACAGCGATGAATAAATATTTTGTTCCTGAAACCAGATTGTGGTCATTAAGGTAATTACCATTCACAGAGCAATCATAGATGCCTCTAATTTCTAAAGAACTAAATCATTTATCTGACAACTCGGGGTGCCAAGCAGGAGACTGGAGAAAAAGAAGGGGCGGATCTGAGGAAACCTAGGAAGAGTTTTAGCATGCTGGTGGTAGTGGGGGTACAGTATGCCAAAGCATATATGTAAACACTTGTGTAAATAAAAATATAATACAGATCTATAAAGAAAAAGAAAGAAGTGCGTATCCTTTTAGCATTGCCTTTCAACGATTCCCTGGTAAGTGGGAATTCTGTTTTTTTTTATTTTTATTTTTTTATAATTATTTATTTATTGAATCACTGTGGCAAAAGTTACAAAGCTTTCAGGTTTAGGTCTCAGTCATGCAAATATCAAACACATTTCCCTTTACCAATTTTTTACCACGAAGAACCCCAATAAAACCCCACCCCCCACCCCTCCCAATGCCTGTGAGGCAGATGAATTCTAGTTAACACTCTGTCTACTTTGACTAGATTCATTGTTTCAATAAAAGATGCACCATTATTATTTAGAGTTTACCCCCCCACCAATCAGACATGCTGAAAAAGCGTTGTGAAATGATTTGCTTTCTACAGCTGGGTTCAAGAATTAAATGTTGTCGTGGCCGCGCAGTTTTGGATTTCTGCTATTTTACTTATTAACCCTGGAAGTTATTTCTACTGAAAGTCAGAAAATTAAGAGATTGGTTTCTGTGCTCTGGAGTCGTGGCCGTGCCGGAGAGCCGCTCGTGGGGGGCAACTGGTGACCTCGGTAGGGTGTGAAGGACGGGCCGGAACGCCCCCCCTTCCCATGAGGTTTTAGTAGCCCCCACACCCCAGGCTCATACCTGCTCTCCACAAGTCTCCCATGCGGCCGCCATCTTTCTTTCCAGAGGGCTTTTTATTTTTATTTTTAAGAAGGAAATCATGTACATTTATTCCGCTCTTTGCTGTTAAATACATTTACCATATATATGCCTTTCTCTCATGGTAACAGGATTTAGACCCCCCAAAAATGTTCGCTGCTTCTCTTTTTTTTTAATTCATTTTTTTAATTAGTGAAACACCATGAGGTACTTTTGTGCTTGGGTTTCAGTTATACAATGATCAAGTACCCATGCCTCCACCAGTGCCCATTCTGCACCACCAATGATCCCAGTAGCCCTCCCATCACCCCATCCCACCCTGCCTCTATGGCAGGGCATTCCCTTTTGGTCTCTCTTTCCTTTAGGGTGTTGTGGTTTGCAATAGAGTTATTGAGTGGCCATCGTGTTTGGTCTATTATAGTCTACTTTCAGCACTCATCTCGCATCCCGAGCGAATCCTCCAAACACCCTTTACTTGGTGTTCCCTTCTCTATCTGAGCTGCCTTTGAGGGGGGTTAATCTTGAATAAACTTACATATCTGATATGCTGTTTACATTTAAGTTACATAATTTAAAATTATGTAGATATGTAATCTCACCAAATAATGGGGCTACGGGGCTCTCTTTGGGCATTATTCTTTTTAACCAGTGTGGGTGTGATTATGAACAAAGAAATTCTTTCAACATAAACACTCTCTGTACTGTCCTTTTTCTGCAAGTTCCAGTGACTAAACTCAGCTCAACAGTGTTTCTGTTTATGAAGTTCCCACGGACGAAGTACTCATGTAATTTGCACCCTGATGATCAAAGCTGTGCATGCATGTGTGATACTGAACTCTAGTTCCGCAGGGTTAGCATATGAGTCACCATGGGCACATACATTTAGTTTTCTAAGTCTTAGCAAGAGAAAAGACAAACTTTAACTTTGTGCTTCAGGAGAAGAAAGAGTATATAAACCCCTAGGTCTTAGTTTCTTTGGCAAAATCAGTAATAGGATTGCTCTGGGAACAATTTAAGATGGTTATAGTAACATCAAGTTTCTGTTAAATTATAAAACAAATTATTAAAAATTTGAAATCTAATGTCTGTTTCTGAATATTTTCCTATTATTTACAAGCTTAAAGATAACATTGATATTCCATGATTGGGAAAATAATCCTTTTACATTTTAAACTTAAAAACTATGAAATCAATTCTTAAACATGACTAACAATTGGGACAACCCTTCAGTTTTAAAGTCGCCTTCCATTATCAAATGACCAACTATTTTAATTCATTTTCAATACTGAGACAATAAGAATCATATACATATAATGTGGCTCTACAGAGCCTGCTTGTATATCATGTCATATTACTAAGAATCTGTTATATTATATATCTGTTATATATCAGGTTACCTTACTAAGCTTTTACTAAATAGTCAAGATTCAGAAATCTCTCTCATTATGAAAACATAATTCCCTTATAATGTAAATTGTTTTGAGACATTTAATTTCTCACCAATCCAAAAGAAAACATTACAGACCAAAAGGAAATAAATCTTCCTTAAACTCTTAAGCTCTTATTTTTTTTCCATACCCAGCTGTGTTCAGGACTTTCTCCTGGCTCTTCACTCAGGGACCTTATGGGGTGCAGGGGGTTGGCCTCGTGCAAGGCAACCACTCTACCTGTTGTGCAATCATCATTCTTGCTCCAACTTTCCTATAGGCAATGTGTGATTACTCATATTATTAATTATATAATTTTAAAATGTAATTTAAAAAGAAAATAGGTGACTAGAGAGATATTACAGTAGGTAGAATGTGTTTCAAACAATGGACCTGACTTCCATCCCTGGCACTCTTTATGGTCCCCTAAGCTCTAGCAGAGTGATCCCTGATTATAGAGCCAGGAGTGAGACCTGAGTAGTTCATGGTGTGGCCCTAAACTAAATTAATGAATGGAATAAGAAATTATTTTGGATAAGGCATTTGCCCTGCACTCAGCCAATCTGAGTTCAATATATGGCACTGCAAAGATCACGAAGCCCAGCCAGGAACAAGCCCTGAGCACTGCCTGATATGGCACCAAAACTGAAAGTCCCAAATATTCTTCCGACCTAGTAAACATACATAAAATAGATAGAAGAGAAGAAAACAGTTGTATTGTTATCTTAAGTCATAAATCAGGTATGATATATTTCACAGACAACCCACAGAGCAATTTTGAAAAGGATGCGATAAAAAAAGAAATTCCATACTCATATAGTTTAGTAGATACCACCCATCATATGCAGGTATTAAAGTCATAGTTAATCCGGTAGTGTTTGCCTTGCATGTGGCTTACCCATGTTCAATCCTCTGCATCCCGTACAATCCCCTTAGATCAGCAGGAGTGATCCCTCTGTACAAAGCCCTAATCACTGCCAGGTGTGAACCCCCCCCAAAACCACACATTGAAAAAATAATAATCTTCAGATACAGGCCATAACAACATTTGTCAAAGTTGATCCTAAATTCACTTAATATCTGAGGTGATGTTTCAAAGAAAAAGCTCCCAAGTTCAAAAGAAGCGCTGCATTTCAGAGTTGTACAGCCTTTAAAATGAGGTGGATTATAAACGAAACATGACTGCCACTCAATGCCTCTTTTGCAAACTATGGCACCCAGGAGGGGAGAGAGAACAGGGGGTGAATGCCCTGCCACGGAGGCAGGGTGGGATGGGAGGGATGGAGGGTGGGAGGAATACTGGGACCCATTGTGGTGGAAAATGGGCACTGGTGAAGGAATGGGTATTTGATCACTGTATAATTGAAATCCAAGCACAAATATTTGTAAGTTTATAGCTGTACCTCTTGGTGTTTCACTAATAAAAATTTTAAAAAAGTTTAGATTCAAATGATTGCCACCCACTGCCTCTTTTGCAAACCATAACACGCAATAGAAGAGAGAGAACAAAATGGAATGCCCTGCCACAGAGGCAGGGTGGGATAGGGGGCATGGGGGGTGAGAGGGATACTGGGATCTGTGGTGGTGGGAAATCGGCACTGGTGGAGGGATGGGTATTAGATCATTGTATAATTGAAACCCAAGCACAAAAATTTGTAAGTCTACAACTGTACCTCATGGTGTCTCACTAAAATTTAAAATAAATAAATAAATAAATAAATAAAAAAGTAGGACAAAAAAGTATTTAGACACATCTCAAGCAAACGAGTTAAAATTTTTCAAAAGAAATTACTTATAATGGTGATAACACAGGATGAACGGAGCAATAGCAAAGGTACATACCACTGGGCTCACGTGAGTGCAGCAAATTAGACCAGGAAGACAAGTCCCACAGGTCAGTGAGCTGCTGTCTCAGACATAAAGTGATAGGATGTTATGGAAATTCAATCATAGCATTTAGTCAACTTTTTCTAGAACTAAAAATAAATAACAGTATGCTCCTTAATTTTAAATATCAGTAGACAAATTGAGGATGATGATTGGTCTTGATAGTGCCTCTGGTAGATTACTGAGTTGAAACATAAAAAGTACGTATATGATTTTCAAAAAAAATTTAAATTGAGGCACAATGTCAAGAACATTAGCCCTTGTATGAAAACTGGTATTTAAAGGCCTCGATATATTTTGTGTGTGTGTGAAGAAACATGGACATGTTTGTTTCCCGCCCCCCCCCCCATTTTTTTTACTAAATCACGGTGAGATAGGCCCTTACAAAGCTGTTTGTGATTAGGTTTCAGTCATACAGTATTCCAACACCCATCCCTCCACCAGTGTCCCCAGTTTCCATGTCCTTACCCTCACCCTATCCCCTCTCTCTGTGTCTTTCTCTCTTTGGGTGCACTGTAGTTTGTAATAAAAATACTGAAAAGTTATCATGTATACCCCTTTACCTACTTTTAAGACTCAGTTGTTGTCCAGCATGATCATTTCCAACTATTATTGTCATATTGGTTCCTTCTCTATCTTACATATCCTCCACCCCACACACCCTTGTGGTAGATTCCAGCCAGTTCTCCTAGCCCTTGTTTTCCCTGGTCTTGGATATTAGTCTTCTACTACATACTTTTATAAAACACAAATGAAAGCAGTCATTCTATATCTGCCCCTCGACTCAGCATGATACTCTATTTCCATCCATTTATAACCAAATTCCACAATTTCATTTTTCTTAACAACTGTAGAGTATTCCATTGTGTAGATGTATTAAAGTTCTTTATCCATTTGTCTATGTTGGGCACTCAGGTTTTTTCCATATTCTGGCTATCTGAGTAGTGCTGCAATGAACATAGGAGTGTAGATGGTGTTTCTGCTATGTGTTTTTTTGGCCCCCACGGTACTTTCCCAGAAGTGGTATTGCTGGGTCAAATGGGAGCTCAATTTCTAATTTTTTGAGGATTGTCCATACTTCTTTCCCGAAAAAGGCTGGATCAGTAGGCATTCCCAACCCACAGTGAAGAACAGTTTCATCCCCCCCCCCCCCTCCGTGGTGTTAGATGATATCTCATTGTTGTTTTGATTTGCATCTCCCTGATGCTTAGTGATGGACAGCATTCTTTCACGTGTCTTTTGGCTATTCGAATTTCTTCTTTGAGGAAGTTTCTGTTCATTTCTTCTCCGCATTTTTTTGTGGGTTGGATTTTTTTCTTGCATTGCCTTGTATATCTTTGATATTAACACCTTATCACATGGGTATTGGGTGAATATTTTTGTTGCTGTTGTTGTTGTTGTTGTTGAAGCCAGATAGTTTTTCTTGAGACTTGTTTAGAAAGGTGGGGGGAGAGGTATGTGTTGAGAGAGTAGAAATAATCAAGGAAAGAAACAGACAAATAAGTGAGATATGTGTTCAAGGGGGAACATGAGCTTGAAGAGCAAGCTGTAATTGACTTTTGAGGGCAAATAATGAGCGACACTTGCATAAAATATCATAAAACAAATTATCTCCCTTATCATAGGAAATTACTATAGATATCATCTGACAGAAAAACTAATAATAACAGAACATCAGGAATCTCAGAGTTGAAGGGAGGGGTTAGGAAACAAAGAATAATACAGTATATAAAGTCATGTTTTAGATTTGATATATGAATGGAGACTTGAAATATAAATGCCACGTAATATGACTTAGAAGTAATGATTCTTGTAAGAGGGAAAAATCCTGCAAATAAAGGTCAAATATCGTAAAGAATAAGTGATCTTGTCAAATTCTGGGAGTGGAACAAGAAAGATATTAAGTAAAAATAACATAACAAGTTGATTATAATGGTAGTAATTAAAATAAAAGGTTTAAATTGTTTTCTCTTACTGGATGGGGGAGTAAAATTAGAAATTATAATCACCAATTCCTTTTCATTTAAAAATAATTATCTCTTGGATTATAGGTGCTGATGGCAGAAAACTAATAGATAACACATTTTGTGTATATATGTAAGCTACATACAATAACTCATATCTCGAAAGTCTTATATATTGCATGTCTTATGTATCATACACACACATATATAATATACATATAACTGCCTCCTAAGCAGAGCTCAGGGTTCTAGGAGCTTTTCCTAGTGATACTCAGTCAACCAGGATGGATGGTTAAATGCTAGGGCCAAGTGGCGCATTCCCTCTTTGGGGTTCTTGATGTTCTGTTATTATTAGTCAGATGATATATATATATATAAGAAGATATTATATATATGTAGACAGATAAGAACCCATATAATGTCCTATTAACATAGTAAAACAAAACCAGGACCATCAACTATGTGTACACAGGATGAATTCCCCTATGAAAAGAGAGAATTTTAAAGACTGAATTGAACACAAAGTCTGAGGTCTTATATTAGTCTTATCATATTTTTGAATGTCATGTCTCCAGAATAAAGTTTTTATCATTTAATTAAGTAAAACTAATAAATTACTTGGATTCTGTTCTAATTTGAATATGTTGTAAGAAGAATAGACAATTTTGCTAGAGTTTTACATACAATAACTCAGTATTTCTTTATATTCATTTTTCCTTGACATAGAGTTGTATGGTTTTTATATAGTATATTGTTGATTGCTCTTTATTTTCTAACTTGTATTTTAATTTTAATTTTGATAAAGTATACATAATAGACCTTATGATGAGTCACTATTTAAAATTAATATTTTCAGGGTATCAATAATTTTTTTTAGATTTTTCTGGCAATTCTAATAGAGACCCAGGATTAAACCGTCACTGTATTGTGCTCAAGTGGCACTGTATATACTGAATTATTGTCAGCTACTTTGAGGGAAATAATATTTTCATAAGTTATACCAGTGTATACATGCAGACATAAGTATATAAATGTGGGGTTCAAAGAGAACTCAGGGCTTCTGCTTCATGAACTGAGGGGAGAAGGCAGCTGGAATAGAGAAGGGATCACTAAGAAAATGATGGCTGGAGGAATCAGTCGGGATGGGAGATATGTGCCCGAAAGTAGACAATGGACCAAACATGATGACCTCTCAGTGTCTGTATTGCAAACCATAATGCCCAAAAGTAGAGAAGAGAGAGTATGGGGAATCTGGTCTGCCATGGAGGCAGGAGGAGGGTGGTAAAGAGGGTATAGTGGGGAGATTGGTGGTGGGGAATTTGCACTGGTAGAGAGATGGGTGTTTGATCATTGTGTGATTATAACTCAAACATGAAAGCTTGTAACTATCTCACGGTGATTCAATAAAATTTAAAAAAAGAGAGAGAGAACTCAGGGCTTATACCTTATATGCATAGAGTCCTAGGTTCTATTCCTGGACCAACATGACCCCATGGACAATGCTGGGGTGGCTCTGGTGTCCCCACCATTACTAGGTCCAAGCAATGCACTGCTGGGTCCTAGCATTGAACTGTCCATCCTAGTTGACTGAGCATCACTAGCAGAATCTCCTAGAACCCCTGCTTGGGAGGCCCTCCAAATAAAAAATAAATAACAATAAATGTGGAGGCAGAGAGAGGCATCAGAAATTAGTATCATTAGTTACATATCTGAATGATCTTGTTGCATGGATCAACATTATATTTCTTTTTTCCATTTATATCAACTTTATTATTTTATTTTTTTGCGTTTGGTGACAGCTTCTATTTTTCCCATTTTTTAATTGAATCACAGTGATATAAACATTTACAGTTGTTCATGATTGGATTTCAGTCATATAATGTTCCAACACCCATCCCTTCATCAGTGTACTTTTTCCACCACCAATGGTCCCAGTTTCCCTCCCAGTTCTCCAGCCCACTGCCTGCCATTATGGGAGGTACTTTTCTTTCTCCCTTCCTCCCTCCCTTCCTTCCTTCCTTCCTTCCTTCCTTCCTTCCTTCCTTCCTCCCTTCTCCCCGGCTTCTCTCTCTCTCTCTCTCTCTCATTTTGGGCATTATCATTTGCAATACAGTTAACGAAAGGTCACGAGGTATACCCATTTACCTGTGCCATTCACCCCCCACCCCCAACACACTCTTGTGGCAAGCTTCCAACCACTGTTCTGTCCTCCTGGTCCCTAATTACCCTCACCTTGGATACACCACCCTGAAAGCGCCTGATCTTGTCTGAACATTATATTTCTTAACTAGTAACTGGAATTTTCTTTTCTGAATTTTCAAGGACTTTCTAATTTAATTCTCAGAAGTATTCTAAAATGAAATGTCTAAAATGACTCTAAAATGTCTAAATTGTCTCTTCTCCTCTGCTTGCTAATATTTTGACTGCTGGCAAAGGAAATCTCTGGCATGAATTCAGTCTTTCTACCACGCAGTAAGCTGCATGGAAAACGGACCTTGGGCCTGCAACAATTCCTTACCAAGAGATAGTGTCCACACGGCCTGTGCCCATATTATCGCATCACCTCGTGTGGGAATCTTTCTTTGTTTCAGACTTGATGAGTACTCTTTTGTCTTTGCTGGAGGAATTTGCATCACGTGGCACACAGTCAGCCCTTCTATCTATCCACCTTCCGTGAGGAAGGAGCCTAGCTTTCTGTGTCATTGCTCAAGCTGGGTGTTCACAGGTTGCTTGCTCTGCGTGCAGCTGCGGGACTGATGGACACATCTACTGAAGCTCTTCTTTAAGTAAGTTAAGCACTGTCCCATCCAGTGCTGCTTTTCTTGGCAACTCTAATAGCAAGGTACAGTGGCCAAATGTGTTTAGAATCGTAGTCTGAGCCTGATGACTGATGCATGCTTTTCTAGAAATTGGGGATTTACAGTAGGTGCCTATAGACTATAAGACTCGGCCTAACCTAGACTTCTATATTGATTATTTTTTCTCTGCATTTACAGTAGGATTATGGGAAGCATTATCCTCTAAGTTTTCTAAACCTGAAAGCAATGGGAAAATTTCCAGGATTTAAATCAAGGCTATTGTATTTCTTTGTATTCATTCTGTTCTTCAGATATTCAGATTATAATAAGAAGAAAGATTACCAGGTCCCTTTACCTGTGTTCTTCATGCCCCCCCCACTCTTGTGGCAAGAATCCAACGATTTTTCTGTCTTCCTGGACCCTGTTTACCCTCATCTTGGATATACTACCCTGAATGCGCACGATTTCATCTGAACAATTTACTTCTAGAGTGTTGCTTTATGGCACAAGCCCTATAATTGCTTTTTGCACTATCTGTAACAAACTATAAGCTTTATAGCAATCACAGTTTACTCTTTTTTATTTTGGGGCCAAACCTGGTGGTGCTCAGGGCTTTCTCTTGGTTTAGGGATCCCTCCTGATGGGGTTCAAACCCCGTGGGCAATACTTTACCCACTGTTCTCTCTCTCAGGCTCCTAATTTTACTCTTCAGTTTTTATTTGCTTTAATATATTTCCATGTATGGTTTTTATGTAGTATATTCTGGATTGCTCTTTATTTTATTTTCCTTTTTTAAAATTTTATTGAATCACTCTGAGATAGTTACAAGTTTTCATGTTTGGTTTATAATCACACAATGATCAAACACTTATCACTCTACCAGTGCACATTCCCCACCACCAATATCCCCCGTATACTCCCTTTTTCTCACCCTCCCCCTGCCTCCATGGCAGACAATATTACCCATAATCTCTCTCTACTTTTGGGCATTATGGTTTTTCATAGAGACCCTGAAAGGTTATCATGTTTGTTCCTTTATCTACTTTCGGCACACATCTCCCATCCCGCCCAATTCTTCCACCCATCATTTTCTTAGTGATCCCTTCTCTATTCCAGCTGCCTTCTCCCCTTTACTTATGAGGCAGGCTTCCAGCTATGGAGCAATCTATCTTTTCTAACTTGTATTTTGTATACATAACATACAGCTTGTGATGAATTCCTCCTATAGTGTTGGTTCTGTTTAACTTTTTTTTGTTATCTTTAATCTGTTCTTGAGATTCCAAGTTCCTCGGTGATAGAGAGTAATGTCAGAGGGCAGCACTTGGGGGCTCGTCAAATGTGTATGATCTAAGGGAATCTACGTAGAAATTCCCCAACATAAGAAGCAGTGCCTTCCTATTTTATCTACATCACATAAAATTCCGGATGGATTACACATTTTATTTTTGTCTGCCAAACCTTACAAAGAAGGTAATTTGTGTAATTAACTGCTATGGAATTTAAGTTCTACGAAGTTATTTTTTTCCAGTGAAGCAAGAAAAATTTTGGTGAACAAAACGTGCTTAGAAAAATCTTAATGGGTGGAGAAAGAAAGAACTATGTGTTCAAGAGAGAATGCAGGCCAGACGGAGCAAGCCTGCACAGATAAGAGACACAGAGAGAAGCAGGGATGATGGATGCTCTAGAGAGAACACACACCCAAGAGAGAAAGCTGGAATTAATTATTTTTTGTCGAACTTTGTTCATTTTTGGATTTTATAGGATGGTTTTTTGTTTACAGTAACACTCAGTATCTTTGATATCTTAATGGAAAATAAGGGGCTCCATAAGATTATTTTTAATGGATATAATAATTAGCATTATTCTTCATACTTAAATAAGACTAAATGAAATAGTTTAAACAAAATGGAACATAGAATATTATTTATGTCATACTCAATGGTGAGATGGCTGCTAAAGTACTGTTTATCTAATAGTGTGGCTTAAAATTCATGATGAAGTCCTTTGAGCTTTATATTTAAAATGTATTTTGAATTTGGACATGTCCTACAAGGGCAAGTCTATTGCTAGAACTTTGGTTAAGCCAACATCAACTCCCACATGAATCTCTATCAAAGCCCCCTACATAATTTGCCTTGGTTCAATTTTTGTCATTAATAGTGACTTTCCATGTAGCAGCTAGGATAATACTTTAAGTTCATTCTCTTGATCAAACTATATATTTGTTTAGCCACCCACTTACAAAATAAAACTCCATATATTAATCTACAGTCTATGCCCCCTGGCTCATTAAAATTTGTTATTGTACTTGACAGTAATTATCTATTTGGTGTTTTATCCCCATTCTGTTACATAGCTCTACAATCACTTGAGATTTCCTTGATGGAAATAGGACTTTGTTATATTAATGAAGATGGAACTGGTTGACTATGAAGCCAGCCAAGTTATCAGAGGTCTGAATACTGAGCTCAATAGCTGATGATTTAATCAATCAGAAAGATAGGGATTAGAGGGAATCTGTGATGGTAAAGAACTAAGATTTGAGGGGAGGGTCACGCTAGAGAGTGTCTTCGAAGCTCCATGTCCTTTGTTTGAATTCTGTGAGGCACGCCACCAATTTAATAGAACTGAGGGGAAATCTTTAGGAACCCTATTCATAGCCAATTAAATCATAACATTCTTAAATTGTGGGGTTTAACCCTACATGGGATTGTGTAACTTTAAAATTTTTTGTTTTATAATAAATTTATGATTGGTTTTCAGTAAATGCTTGGTTTATATATCTGCATATGTGGTGGTCACAAACAGATGCCTCAGATGTAAAGGAGTTGCAAGTGAGAACTGTTTGAAATGCCCTGATTTAAGGCACTTATAACCTGGTTTTATAATTATTGTCTGAAATGGGGGTGAGGGCAGTCTGATAGGACTAAATCAGTAACTATGGAGTTCAATGCTATGTACAGGTAATTTGAAGATTGAGTTTGAATTCTAGGACACGTCATTGGTGGTAGCAGCGTGGTGGAAATGTGTGCCTTATACACAGATGGTGGAAAAGTGGGTGCAGAACCTTTGAAATTCTCTCGTTTGCTTAATCCCCTCGAGAGTCACAATGGCCTTCCTATTCATTTAATAAACATGTGTAGCTTATTCTGACGATGAATTTTGTCACTTGATGTCCCACTTGTAGCATTTCTCCCTTAGATTGTATACTTTGTTCCCTCCCATCCCTGAAAATGTTCTATTGTCAGAGACTTCTTTGTTGACCATATCTCATTCTTTTATCTCTTCAAATAACTAAAAACTTAGTGCAAGAATTAAGCACAGACCTTGCATACAACTGTTTTAATCCCCATCATCACATGGTCCTCCAAACAGCCCTGAAGACTCCTAAGTACCTCCAAGGTGGTCTGGGTAAACTCTTAATGCATTCCTGGGTTCTTGAATGAACTGCCAATCTGGTTGATAAAGAGTTGTTGGGAGGGGCCCCCGGGCCTCCTGAGCACTGCACAGCATTCCTCAAAATGCTTCAATTATTTATATACATTTCAGTAACCTAAGCTCCACAGTGGCTGTATGGGCATGGTATTGTTTTATTTTATTTATATTAATTTTTATTAGTGAAACAGCATGAGGTACAGTGGTAGACTTACAATTTTTTGTGCTTGGGTTTCAGTTATACAATGATTGATTGAGTACCCATCCCTCCATGGGCATGGTACTGTTAATAGCTAACTGAGACCAGAGAGAGGGGTGCATTCTTTGGTGTACAAGGACCCAAATTTTATCCCTCAGCCACCACCAATGCTGGGCTTGAACAGTGTGAGTTACTGGGTTGTAGCATTGTAACATCAAGCCTTATTGAGTATTGTGGGAGTGACACTAAGATCTCATAAGCACTGCTTGAGAGCAAACCCCACTCTCCCAAAATAAACAGAATTGATATTTGATACAAGGTAGGCAGACAACAAAAAGTTATTTAAATGGTTAAAGAATGAAGTTCTTTGTGAATGAAATACCTTTGTGTAATATACAAAACAGGAGTCTATAGAGTTTATCTACTTTCTCAATCAGGATAATAGTTCCTACACAAATAATTCTATCCTCTATTGAAGGCAATTTTGGCCAGACCTATCCAAAAGAACAGTATCGTAATATTTTTACTTTTTCCTCTAGATTTTATGTTTTTATATCTCTAACATCAACGTGTCCTCCCATGTTCCTTAGTTTAATACTCTTCACACTTAGGAGTACTACTATCCCATGTACCGTATGGTTAAGATTGCTGTGTTCTTACTATTTGAGAGATTATGCTAGGTTTGTCTTTGTCTTGTTTTTGGTTTGAGGACCATATGAGGAGGTGCTTGAAGATTATTACTTCTGGTGGCATTCTGGGAACGATAAGCAAGATTGAGGATAGAAACAAGGTTGGCTACAAAAACTGATACCTTTGATTAAATATAGAATTATTAATGAGTCAAATTTAGTCATTGATTTGCTGTTACTACTATTTGCTCATTACTTTCATCTTCTGTATGAGACTTGGTTCAACACACATATTAAGAACAAAGGAAGGCCTTTTTGTTTGAAATGAAACATGTATGAAACTTAGAATCATTGAAAAATCTGACTTTTCTTGAAACCACAGGCGATACTTTCATACCAAAAGATGTATAGTAAGGTGAAGCTCAGAGTCAGTAATAAGCTCGTGCTTACTTAAGAGCAGAAACAGCTGGAACCATAAATTAGAATTTATTGTGTACCAATTTTGAGGATTTTCTTGAAACTGAGGAAAAACAGTTTGAATGTCAATCTCAGGGTTCACAGTCTTTTGGGATGTCCATATTTTCATATCTCTAAGAATATTTCAGAATTTTCATAGTTGAGATACAAAATGAATTTACTCTTGTCTGTGAGAGACATAGAAGGAGACTAACCATAGTAATATACTTCAGCACATTCTACACCAAAATAAAATCTAATCTATAGGGTGAAATACCAGGAGCCTTATCCCAGCTGGGGGAATTGCATACTTCCCACTCCAGTTCCACTTACATTTCCTGTATTACTCCTGGGAAGAATAAAAGCTATTCCTCTGAAACATGGAAAATGCATCAGACCAATACTATTACAAGAAATTTCCTTTCTCTGATAAGTTGAGACTACATGGAAAGATCTATAATATAGTTAAGTAGATTATAGCTGGAAAAGATGCATGATACAGACCTTATATGAGAGTTACGAATAAAGAGAATAAAAACAAAAAGCAAGAACATTCACAGTAATTTTAGTCATTTAGTATCTATAGCTAATTGTAAATATGGAAGACATATACTTTTATAAACAAATCTTAGGTACCTCAGCTTCTTTTTGGAGGGTTTGGGCCACACCCAGCAATGTGCAGGGGTTACTCAAGGTGGTCTTGGGGGACCATATGGGATGCTAGGGATTGAAACCAGGTTGACCGTGTGCAAGGTAAGTGCCCATTTTCTGATATAGTTTGGATATAGACTGAAAAAATATCATATCTTCATCACACGGTCAACCTGGAAGAATAAAAACTGATTTCCATAAGAGAAAAGTATCAAAGTATAAACAAATATATTTGTGCAGTTGAGAGGGAGGGCAGAGAGATGGGTACACTGGTGATGGGTGTGGTATTATAATTATGTCCATGAGAAACCATTATTGGAAACACTGTAAGTCAAAAA
Source organism: Sorex fumeus (assembly GCF_029834395.1). Lineage (NCBI taxonomy): Eukaryota > Metazoa > Chordata > Mammalia > Eulipotyphla > Soricidae > Sorex > Sorex fumeus. Next base: position 25,543,474 of record NW_026606143.1, on the reverse strand, counting down.
TAATATTATTATAAAAACAAAATATTTTTTCTAATTCTTTTGAATCGGGGGGTGATCCCAGCATCTCATACAGTCCTGAATTACTCTCAGGACTAATCTCTGAGCCAGGCATGACCTTTCCCCCCATTAAAACAGTGTTTTAATGCCTGGTTCAGAGATTAGTTCTGAGAGTAACTGCAGGACTGTATGAGATGCTGGGATCAAAATGGGATGATACCTAGGTACTTGATTTTCTGGGGCACAACTGTGAACTGGATTGTTTTCTTCATGTCACTTTCTTCTCTTTCACTATTTGCATATCGGAAAGCCATGGACTTTTGGATATTGATTTTATAGCCTGCAAGTTTACTATAGAAGATGTGTATTTGATCATTGTATAATTGAAACCCAAGCACAAAATTTGTAAGTCTACAACTGTACCTCATGATGTCTCACTAATAAAAATTTTAAAAAATATGGGATGACACATACAAGACGAGCCCCTTACCCTTATACTATCTTTCTTGCCCCCTTATACTTAACTGATCTTAAAGGATAACTATTTAAAGTAAAAAATGTAAACATATACTAGGTGATTATAGCATATGTGCAAGTGAAATGAATGATTAAAGCATTTTAAGAAACTGGAGGGAAGAACTGAAATGTTCTGCCCAAACGCACTACACAGGTAGAATTACAGTGTTCCTTGAAAGTGAATTTAGATAGTCAAAAATCGTTATTGAAAGTTCTAGAGCAACTACAAAAGAATCTTGAAAACATTCATAATGGATACACTAAAAGATAAAATAGGATCAAAAGAGGCTCAATTAAGGGCTGGAGAGATAGCACAAGGGAAAGGAACTTCTCTTGTATGTGGCTGACCCAGGTTCAGACCCTGGTAATGCATAAGCTTCTCTAGGGGTCACTCTTCAGCACAGAGCCAGGAATAGCACCTGTGTACTGCTGGGTGTCATCCAAACACCCACTCTTCGAAAGAGAGCTCAATTTAAACAAACAAGGAAGGAAAAGGAGATGGGTAGGGGAAAAGAAAATGCAATAAACTGACAATATGGTGGTGGTGGAGGTGCAATAACTTTCTATAGTATAGGCATAAACTTTAACACCATTATAAACCATGTTACCTCAATGCTAAAATGAAGGAAAAACCAAACATTACTTATAAACATGGCAGTTCTCAGTCCAACTATATCAGAAATCACTAAAATATGAATTATATAAGTATAGCATTAAAGTACATATACTGAAAGGAAACTTTTGTATCAATATTTAATGTATCCCCGTAGAGGAAAAAGAACATCTTAAGTCCACAGGAAAATAAATAGTAAAATCAGAGGGAAAAAAATTGAAAACAGTAAAATAGGTGAAATAAATAAAAAGTTTGTAATGTGAGAAAAGACAATGAAACTTGTAAACATCCAGCAGTTTAATGAACAGAAGTATAATCTAACTACTTTAGAAATGAAACAGATTATTACTATGATGATTAACAGATGATAAAATAATAAAAACATCTCTATCTTCTTAATTTGATAAATGAGCTAACATTACCTATAAAGACACAAATTGCCAAAACTTATACAAGGAAGAGCAAATTAATTGAAAAGGCTATATCTATACAAATTGATAAAACGTTAATGACCAGCTTCCCAAAAAAAATCACACCTATATAGTTTAACTGCTGAAGTCTGCAAAAGTTTTAAGGAAAAACCGGTATCAAGTCTTTGCAATCTCATTTACAAAATAAAATCGAGGGAATTATTCTTAATTGATTTGATAAGGACCTTAATACTCCATTATAAAATTCAGATTAAGATGTCAGAAAGAAAACTGCGTAACAGTTATTCTCATGAACATAGATGTAAAAATATTTCAACAGAGTATTTAAAGAATTGAAAAGTTTACATAAAGAATTATAATTCACAAATAAGTGAAATTTATTTTCAATATAAAATTCTCTGTGCATGTGAGAATCCAGATATTTAAAAAAAACTATAAGAGCAGGCTACTTTAGAAACAAGAAGATAAGATAAAGATCTTGCTAAATGAAAAGCACAAGGGGTATCAAGAACTCAACCAGCATTCCTACAAACTCAGATGCTAGATGCTATTGGAACCTGGAAAATAGCCCTGATGCCAAGCAAGCCCTGCCCCAAGCCCTCTCCCCAAGTACTATCCCCAGCCCAGCCCTGCCCCAACCACAGCGGTGGCTTCATGACAAGCACCACCCCAAGAATGCTCAACAAACCAAGTCCCATTTGCAGCCTTCGAACCAAGCCAAGCTCTGCCCAGAGCCCACCCCAAAACCAAGGCCCTTACACACAGCCTTGGCACCAAGGCAAACTAAGCCCCATCCCATGCTGAAAACCAAGCCCCGCCCCCAGCTCGCACAACGAACCAAGCCCCGCCCCCAGCGCATGCAGCAAATCAAGTCCTACCCCCCACGCAACTAACCAAGCCACGCCCCCAGCAGTGCAACACTCCAAGCCACGCCCCCAGCACGTGCAACACTCCAAGCCACGCCCCCAGCTGATGCAACTAAGCTCCACCCCTAGCGCGCGCAACAAACCAAGCCACGCCCCCAGCTTATGGAACTAACCAAACCACGCCCCAGGCCCTTGTAATAAGCCAAGCCACGCACCTTGCCCATGCTAATTAACCAAGCTCCGCCCCCAGTCCAAGCAACCAACCAAACCACTCCACTGGCCCACGCAACTATCCAAGCCCCGCCTCCAACCCATGCAACAAACCAATCCACGCCCTTAGCCCACCACGTAACAAACAGAGCCCCACCAATAGGCTTTCCGTACTCAGCACAGCCAATGTTCCCGGCGTGCGGGCCGGGGCAAGACTACTTGCCCCGTGCCCATCCTCGCCTAGATCCTGCCCCCACCCCATACGTTATCCTTCCTGCAGCCTTTCCTTTCCCCCGTTCCGTTTCCTGTTCCTCCTCCTGGTGCCATCCCAGAGGCAACCGTCTGCACCGGCCAGTGGACCCAGCGACCAGTTGCCTTCTCTACCTCAGCAAGCACCATGTCAGGTCAGCGGCGGCTCTCTATTATACGGTGCAGCTTTCACGACGATTGCATTGACATTGTGAACCGGCAGATTAAATTCGAGTATGTCGTGTCCTGCATATATAGGTCGATGTCCATATACTTCAGGCGAAGAGAATTGAGAATGAATCATTTGGCAGATTTCTTCAATGATCTGTCAGTAAAAGAGAAAGAACAAGCTGATTGGTTCTTTCACTTGCAGTTAAATCGACGGGCAGAAGTCAACCCCCCAAAGAAATTGAGGCCCCGAAAGTATAAATGGGGAGATGGTCTAAATGCTATGAAGTGCGCTCTTGTACTGGAAAAACACGTTTATTGGCGCCTTTCACGCATTTTTAAGCTGGCCACCGAGCGAAATGATCACCAACTCTGCAGGTATCTCCAAAATTACTACTTGTTTCCGCAAATGCAGTCTGTCAAAGAGGTGGCGAACTACGTAGCCTGTCTGCGCCAACTGCCAACAATGGAACCCGTTGTGGTAAACAACTACTTTTTAGAGCTCTTGATTGAGAGCAAGAAGGAATGAGCCTGGACTGCCTTGCCCCATAGCCACCAGAGGCGAGGTAATTTTCTTTGGACACTTCAGAGTTCACATGGCTCTTTTTTCAACAGTTCCTTCATAGGAAGTTTGGTTCCTAAATAAAGATTTCAAAGGAGTTACTTGGTCAGTTTGATTTGTGTATACCTTTTAAGTTTTAAACAGGTATTAGCAGTATCTCCAGCCACCTATGCCCCATTTTCAAGCTGTTGGGGATTGAGGGAATGGAAGGGAAGGTCTCCCACGGGACCTTGGAAAACACAAAGTTAATTTTCCCTTATGAAGAATGGTGGGGTGGGGTGGGGTGGGTGGGTGGTCTAGGGCCGGGAATGTCTCTTGGTACATACCATATGGTGAAAGGACATAAAGAATCTGAGAACTGGTCTACAGAACAGAGTTTACCATGGGTTTGGATGTGGAATGTGTTGATTGGGAGTCAGTATGGTGGAGGGTATGAGGTTGGAAAGTTGTCCCTGTGGAACCCTACTATTAACAATATTCTAAATCACTCCCTAAATTAAAAAAATTAAAATGGAAGAACATATAAATTAAATCATGTAAAGTTAGTGATATTATCTCCTAAAAAGAAGTGAAACACAATTTTAATGGTAAATGTAAAAGGTAAAGGCCCTCCTGTTGATCATTTACTCGAGCGGGCCCAGTAACGTCTCCACTGGAGACTTTGTTGTTACTGTGTCTGGCATATTGAATACATCACGGGGAGCTTGCCAGGCTCTGCCATGCGGGGCAATTTTAATGATTAAAATAAAATAATATAATAGGAGTAATATAAAAATGTCAAAATAAGATTTTAAAACGATTTTAAAAGGAATTTAGCTCTCTAGTCTATTCAGAGCTTATGTGGAGTGAGGTATGCTGCTCTGGGAACCTTAAAGGAAGGAGACAATAAAAAATAGAGTTCAACTTTACCTGAAACTGTACTAAAATGAACAGATGTTACCATGTGATTACTATGGGTAGTAACATGAGTGTCCTAGAAATGGTAGAACATTTCTCTTTGACAAGTTCACCCTAGGTGGGTGGTGATACTAATTGGGCTGTAGACTGGCTTTTTACACAGATAAGGGAGTGGTTTCCTTATCTGTGTAAAAAGTCATCGTGCTGGACAGGCATGCTATCCTTACAAAACATCAAATACTTTTTCTCTTCAACTGAATAAAAAATGTAGAAAATATAAGGTAAAGGTTATGATCAAATTTTCACAACTTTGTTCCTAAATAAAGATTTCAAAGGAGTTACTTAGTCAGTTTGATTTGTGTATGCCTTTTAAGTTTTAAACAGGTATTAGCAGTATCTCCAGCCACCTATGCCCCATTTTCAAGCTGTTGGGTATTGAGGGGATGGAAGGGAAGGTGAATATAAAGCCCCCGGTGCCATGTAATCTCATCAATGGCCAAGATCCAGAGACTATAAAACAAAGCTCCTGGAAGAGAACCACGCAGAATCTCCTGCCCCTGCGCCAGGCTGTCTTCACCGGGGCCCCTTGGAGGGGGGTGGGTTGAGTTTCCCTCCCTGACCTAAGCAGAACCCCGGTAACTGAAAACCCCCAGAACCCAGCCACAGCCGTGCTCAAGGCCACTTGCCATATGCTCGGATGAGCCTCACGCATGAAGGAACCAGAAGAGGAACCCAGGAGTGCTGGAGCCAGGGTTGAGATCTCCACGCCTGCCCAGATAGGGACTGGGCCTCCTCCACCCAGATCCCCCTTTTTCCAGTAGCTTGGCAGTCACACCCACAAACTGCCCCCAGCGCCATAGAATCTCACCAATGGCCAAGATCCAGAGGCTATAAAACCAAGCTCCTAGAAGAGAGCAATGCAGAATTTCCTGGAGACCACTTATAGTCTAGCCCACTGATGTGCCTAATGCAGCACACGTGTTTGGTTTTAGCATATTTGCTTGAATTTGCTTATATATGGGCTTAAATGGCCCTAGAATGAAATACAACAACCTTCACGCACTTCCTTCTTATTGTGGTGGAAAGATGCTCGCTGGTTAGGTGGGTGTTTGAATATTACCTGTAAAAGCAATCAGAGGCCACCCCAGAAGCCTCTGTTCCTCTCGGAGAGTCTGGCAAGCTACCGTGAGTATCCTGCCCCCATGGCAGAGCCTGGCGTGGCATACTCAATATGCCAGAAACAGTAACAATGACAGTTCTCATTCCTCTGACCCTCAAAGAGCCCCCAATATGCCCTCAGGCTACACTAGCACGTGACAGAAATGAATGGAGATGTTACTGGTGCCCACTTGAGCATATCGATGAACAACAGGATGACAGTGATACAGTGATCACAAATGTATGAGACACCCATCCTGAAAAGTACTGGGAAAGGTGCAATCAAGTAACTTTGTAAATAACTATATTTTACAAGACTAGACAATAAATATGGTGAACATGAAAATAGTACTCTTGATGCTGAAGAGAGCATAGTGGGTAAGGTGCTTGGATTGCATGTAGCTGACCCAGGTTTGATCCCTGGCACCATATATGGTCCATTGAGCAATGCCAGGAGTGATCCATGATAGAAGATGAAGGAGTAAGCCCTTAGCACTCTTATTGATAATGCTTCCCATGGTACTTCAGGTTAACCGCTGATACTTCTATACACACAAACTGGAAAGGAACAATTAGGTAAACATATCAGTGATGATAGGAGCCATGTTTCCACATTTCTCACTGCTATAAGTGGGAAATCATAAACAGGCAAGGGATAAAACCTACAGTGCTTCCCTTGGTAATTTGAATTGGATACATGTCTGAAGTCTTGTTTATTTCAGATGTGTGGGATAAGAGGTTAATGTATATTCCCTTCTTGTCAGTTGAGCATGCCTAAGTAGTTATACCCTAATAGACACAACTACAATGGTTAGATCTTGGTCTTAAATATCTTCCTCACAATTAGTCTCCAGGCACCATCTTAGCACACCAACACTCCTGGCCCAGAGATACAGCAACAAGTCCTGGAAGATACCACAGCACCGGACACCTCTCCGGGCCCCATACCGAGCCAATAGCACAGGGGGACCCCAGATGGAGCAGGTGCAGTCTCTCCCCTTACTCCTGATGGAATCCTGGTGACCAAGAGCTTTCACAAGCAAGGCCCAGGTATGCATGTTCAGGACTAAATCTCCAGGCCACATGGTGGCTGAGGACCGGGTCCTCTCCCGGGTCACTGTCCACCCAGTAGACTAGCTGCCAAGCCCACAATTTGCCTCCAGATGCCATCTTAGTACACCAATAGCCCTGGCCCAGAGACTCTCAACTGAATCCCAAAATGGATTAGTGCCATACAGAGATGTCTCTGGAACTCAACCATTTACAATCTAGAAATTTACATTTACAATCGTGGCCGCACAAGCTCTTGTGAATTCGAAATGAGCTATGGAAAATATATTATCTAGAGCCTGCCCCTGGTGGTAGGAAAATTCGAGCAAAAATTCATGTCCAAAATTAGAGAGAAAGACTATTAGGGAAATTGTCTGCTATAGAGGCAGGGTGAGGACTTCGATGTGTGTGTGTGTGTGTGTGTGTGTGTGTGTGTGATATTTGGGACACTGCTGGTGGAAAATGTGCATTGGTAGAGTGATGGGTGTTCCATCATTGTATGGCTGAATCTCAAACATGAAATCTTCGTAACTATCTTACGGTGATACAATAAAATAAAAAAGTAATGTGGAGTTCATACCCAATTCAAACAGCTTAATCAATGGCTGGACAAATAGCAGTACTCCTACATTATTTTTTTAAAAAAGAAAAAGCATCAGAGGAAAGGCTGGTTCTAGCACCAAGTCAGGAATTAAGTATTAGCTAGAACTGGAATGTATGGAAGTGTTCAAAGAAAGAAACCGTATGTTGATGAAGGTGTGTCAGAGAGATATAGGCACCAACTGCAAGACCCCAGATACCAAAGGAGAAGTGGTAAGAATTTAGTAACAGAATAGTGAAATGTTATAGTCCCAAACATTAAATGCTCAAGAGCACAGACATCGTTAAATATCTGAATAAGTTATTAAACTGAATATGGTAAAACGGGCTGGAGCGATAGCACAGCGGGTAGGGCGTTCGTCTTACAAGCGGCCAACATGGCCGACCCGAGTTCAATTCCTCCGCCCCTCTCGGAGAGCCCGGCAAGCTACCGAGAGTATTCGATATGCCAGACACAGTAACAACAAAGTCTCCAATGGAGACGTTACTGGGCCCGCTCGAGCAAATCGACGATCAACGGGAGGGCCTTTACCTTTATGGTAAAACAATTTTTCCGTGCATTTAATTCCAAATAATTTATGTAGAAATTATGGTCTCAAGGATATGGAACCTAAATCCTATTGCTGAGATGAGGGCTAGGCTAATACGCTCCATCCAAAATTAAGTAGAGTTGGGAAAGAAAGGAAGAGAGAAATTACTCATTGGAGAAACCAAACACTACTTAAACCTGACAATTAAGGATAATCTCAAGAGGAGAACCCATGTGGATAAGAAGACGAGTAATTTTATTTTTATGAACACAAAAACCCAGTCTAATCACAAGAAACATAAATTCTGAGTGACAATTGCCCATGCTTAACTGGCCAGTAATTTTCAAACAGTCAAGGTAATCAAGAAGGAAAGTCTGAGAACGTGTCACACCCAAGAAGACATAATGACTAAACAATATGTGAATTCTGGGAAAAAAATTAAAAACCAAAATACACACCTCCCAAAGGGGTTATGCAAAAACTAAAGAAATCTTAAATATTATAGATATTGGTTAATGATGCATCAACATTAATAACTTGTAACAAATAGATTTTGGTCTTGTAAGACATAATAAAAAGAGATGGGTGTGTGGAATATAGAGCCTCTTCAAGTTTGTTAAATCTGAAATTCTAAAACAAAGAGTTTGTCTTTTTAGCAAAGCAGAGGGAATTGTTTCAGTGTGCAGGCAAATCCTGACTTTATCCTTTCAAGGAAATGAAGTTGTGGAGTCTCCATTTCGCATAAACTGCTCATTTTAAGTTTAATAGGAAATTGAACAGTTGATGGTCTATTTTCGGAGGCTCTGTAACTAAACAGGATTATAACCATTCCCTTTAAAAGTCTAGAGTGTGGCCTGCATTTAACCCAGACTGGCTCAACCAAAGCTTCCCTCTAAACCAGTGACATTCAAGTGATGGTCCCATGCTGGTCTACAGAAGCTTCCATCAATTCACACACAAAAAAATCACCATGCAATATACTGCACACCTGCATCAAATTTAAATTTTGTTATAAATTTGGAAACTAATACAAAAACATAGTGATAATATTTTTTCCTTCTAGCATAGTGTTTTATAATTTATGTCCCATTTTACCAGGTTGTAGAACTGTTGAAATTCACTGTTCTACACCATCCATCTGTCCTCATACTTCCTGTCAAAGAACTCAAACGTAGAAGTAATTAATACCATGGTATTTTAAACACATGCAAAAGACTAACATATAGATTAATTTCATAAGGCAAAAAAGCAATTTAAAACAGAGGACAGAAAAATGGAGCAAGTAGGGCAAATAGGCCCTACTAGAAATAGGCCCCAGTAGAAATATGCAAGTAGGGCATGGTGCTGAGTTTGTGGCTGACCGAAATCTGATCTCCAGCAAGCTATACTTTCTCAAGTCATCCCAGGAGTGATCCCTGAGCACAGAGCCAAACCAAACCAACTCATCAAGCAAAACACAGTAAGGAACAAAGAAATGACAATAGGAAATCGGGAATAGGAAACTGTTCCTTTCCATGAGAAAGGTGGTGGTGACCTGGCAGCCGGCAGAAGTTGAGGTATTCTCCATGGGAGAAAGCACCAAAGCAAAGCGGTTGTTTATCACTTCTCAAGCACACACAGCACACTGCTCCTTCCTGTGTTATGTCTGTCTTTCAGTGAAATTTGTCAGCAACTCCAACATAGTTACCCCAAGTCTGCATCGTTTTTATTTATTGGCGTTCTCTGCCTTCACTGAGCCTAATTGTCTGCCTGTTTCCTTTCCCTCAACTCCATTTCCCCCTTAAGACACTTTAGTCATCAATTTAGGAAATTCTGATTCATATTCCTCTCATCACCTGGCTTTTCTGACACCCTAAATTTTTTTCCATGTCTTCTTGTTTCCTGGAAAACTTCTGGTGATAACTTTCCCTTTAATGCCAGTGTTACTGTGCCACAAACAGCCTGAGCTGCAGTTTGGAGAGTAGTGGTGCCTGCTTCCCCCTCGTTATAATAAAGAACCTTCTATGTAATTGGAACACTAATCTTTTGCATAAAATTCTAGCATTGGTGTCACGTTTAAAGTCTGAAAGCATAGTTTTTTGTCAGTATTAATTCTTTGATATTTTAACGGATCCTGGTTTTGCCTGATTATTTAATTAATTAAAGGTAGGTATTTTCCCCATAAACCAGAATAACCTTAACTAATGACTTCTATCTGAAGCTGAATTTATGGTTGTATCTATGCTTTCTAATCAATCTCTACTCTTTCCTCCAAGGAGGGAAGGAAGTTCTGTGTGTGTTTGTGTGTGTGTGTGCATGTGTGTGTGTGTGTGAGAGAGAGAGAGAGAGAGAGAGAGAGAGAGAGAGAGAGAGAAAGAGAGAGAAACTGACTGTGGGATAACTTGTACATTGCAGCTTATTATTATTTACTTTACAACGATTGCTTCCAGTCCTGTGTTCTGATTTGTCCTTACTTGATTCTTTCCTTGTTTATATTTTGAATTTTTCAGTAGTACTTGTAGAAGTTAAATGTTAGTTCTCTGTTCTTATTATATCTTTATTTTCCAGATACTAATTTATATTTTGGAGATGCAGAAAACCATTACAGTTTAAGCTTCAATGTATTTTTTCAGGTTTAAATTTTTTTAAAAAGTCTGAGCAGTGTAAATGTAATGTGAGTTTCAAGATTTCAACATACAATCTGGAAAACAAAACTTGTAAGAGATTTATCGCCAAATTAAAATTTTAATGTCAATGCAAGTGGATATAACCACATGTGAATATCAAACTGGACATTGTATCTGTAAGGTTGGCAGTCACACTTCTGTAAATTTTTTGCATAAAAAATGTAATGCTTTGTTGCATTTACTATAGCATAATATTGATGATCTACGGGCCTTTACAAAATATGTTAAAAATTAAAATTAATTTAAAAATAAAAACAAAATAATGTTTATAGAGATCATACAGTGGGTAAGGTGCTTGCCTTGTATGCAGACAACTCAGTTTCTATTCCTGGAATCCCATATGGTCCTTCGAGCACCATCAGATGATTCCTGACTGCAGAACTAGGAGTAACCCCTGAGAGGTACTGGGTGTGGCCCCAACACCCCTTCCAAATAAATAAATTAAAACAAAAAACCCAAAAAACTGTGAACTAAAGGTTGCTGCTACTGATCACATTTCGAAGATCCAAAGAAAGATATGGTACTTCAATGCAGATAGAGTAGAAAGACTTAGTTTTCAAAACATCTGAACTGTGTTGATGTCTGTCATAAATGACAATATTATTTAATTATTATGTATTAGTTGTATTAGTTTACTTTTGCTGTAATGCCTACCAAATTCTAGGAACTTTAAAAAACTCAAATTTATTATTCTATCGTTCTGTAAGTCAGCATTCTGAAATTAAGTTCATTGGACTAAATCACGTAGTTAGCGAGCTTGCAAGTTTTCTGGAAAATCTAAGAGAAAATCATTTTCTTGTCCTTTTTCAGAAATGCCAAGAACCTTCCTTACCTCTTCCTCTATCTTCAAAATCATCACTATAGTGTCTTTTCTCTTCTCTGATCTTATACCTGCATACTTGCTTTAGCTGACTTTATTCTTCTAATTTCCCTCTTAAAAGGACGTTTGTAGGTAAATTAAGCATTAAGACAACAACCTCATCTTTGTATCAGCAGTCACACCTTCAGAGCCCCTTGCAAAGTTAGATTCACAGGTATTGGCACATCTTTGGGGACTAGTATTCCTGTGTACCACACAACTGTAATAAACAATTTGACTAAAATTTTTTTCCTAATGGACTTCAAGGCATGCATTTGTTTTTATAAATCATCATTGTTTATTCAGTTAAATTCTCATTGCCTGTGTATAAACAAAATAATTTATTATGTTACTGTAATTAGTTTTCATATAATCTATTGAGAATAATGATATAGGGGTTTAAAAGAGTAATAAAATTCCAAGTATACAAATTTAAACATTTTAATTTAAAATGTAATGAACTAATGTAAAAATATCAAAACCTTAAAAATATGCTTTAAATGTTTTCAAGAAATATATTTTAAACATAATATTCATCGAAATCAAGAGCACTGTTAGCACTGTCATCCCGTTGTTCATCGATTTGCTCAAGAGGGTACCAGTAATGTCTCATTGTAGACTTCTTACTGTTTTTGGCATATCGAATACACCATGGGGAGCTTGCCAGGCTCTGCCCTGCGGGCGGGATACTCTTGGTAGCTTGCTGGACTCTCTGACAGGGATGGAGGAATTGAACCTGGGTGGCCGTGTGCAAGGCAAATGCCCTACTTGCTATGCTAAAATCAATAGGTAAAATAAAATTATAACTAATATATATCAACTTTAAAATTAAGCTTATTGAATGAACCTGATGTAGCTGCATGGTATTGGATATTAAAACTACTTGGAAATTCTACTTATGTATCCATAAAATACTCATTTTGTATTTGAATTTAAAATAATGATGCGTAGTTGGTTATCAGTATTGCAATTGCAATAATGCAAAACTGAAAATCACTTCTAGGTGCAACTTGTTAGAAATAGTACACCAATTTGTGAGATTTATGAAATTATAACTGAATATACATTGGTATGGAACATTGATATTACTAGTTAATATTTTCTATCCATGTAATTGCATAGCCATGTAATCCGATAGAAAAATAGCCAATTCAATTCTTTCTAGTTATCTTTTTCAGTTTTCTTTATTTTTATTTAATAAAAGAACCATGATTTATAGGTGAATTTAAGACATCATAATGTTCTAATACCAAGCCCACCACCAATTCTCTAAGTACTTTTGATATACAAATCGTCTCCACTTTTTAAAAAGTTTTTTTCATTGAATCACCATGAGATATAGTTACAAAACTTTTATGTTGGAATTTCAGTCATACAATGATCGAACACCCATCACTCCACCAGTGCACATTCTCTATCACCAATGTCCCCAGTACCCTCCCCCGGCCTCTATGACAGACAATTTCCCCCATACTCTCTCTCTCTACTTTTCTGCATTATGGATTGCAATATAGAAACTGAGAGGCCATCATCTTTAGTCCTTAGTCTATTTTCAGCATATATCTCCCAACCCAAATGATTCCTCCAACAACCATAGACTTTTAGTGATCCCCTCTCTATTCCAGCTGCCTTCTCCACGAGCTCATCAGACAGGTTTCCAACTACGGAATCCTCTCCACTTTTAGGAAGCAGTGCTCATCTACATCAATAATTGCAGAAAGCTGCATTGAACTTTGAAATTTGGAATGTGTTGTTTTTCCACGTAGGTAGAGATATGACAATCTTCCCTGGAATATGAATGATGTTGGTGATGAAAATGAGCCCTCAAGTCTCCCAGTAGCTTTACAGTAAGTCCCAACTCTGAATCCCTAAGCCAGAAGAGCACACTGTGGTCTCTGTATGTTTGTGAATTGTGATATGCAAGGTCTTCTATATACCAGTGGCTCCAAAGGCAAACACTCAATGCAGTGAATTTGCTTATTGATTAATCTCATTTAAGACACAATTTTGAATCTTCTTTGCTCTGGTCCAATGCGCTATCCATTGGCGCTATCCATTGGCGCTATCCATTGGCTGGAGCGATAGCTAGCACAGCGGTAGGGCGTTCGCCTTACAAGCGGCCAACATGGCCGACCCGAGTTCGATTCCTCCGCCCCTCTCGGAGAGCCCGGCAAGCTACCGAGAGTATTGATATGCCAAACACAGTAACAACAAAGTCTCCAATGGAGACATTACTGGGCCTGCTCGAGCAAATCGACGATCAACGGGAGGGCCTTTACCTTTACCTTTGCTCTGGTCAATGTTAGCTTCTTAGTTTAAGATCAGTATTATATTAAGAGAACATAAATTTTATGTTATGTTTTTACGGGTGTAGGTATTTTGTCTACATAATAAATCTTATTGATGGGTTTAAGGAAATACTAAAAGGATTCTATGAAGAAATTTAAAATCTAATCATCACTGATAAGAAGAAAGGAAGATGTATGAGAAGATAAATATTCTTGAATGTCTCCAAACCAAGAAGTTACTTCACAGTGAAAGAAACTGTCAGTGAAACAGAAAGATATATCACTAAATGGAAAAAGACATTTGCATATCTACATCAGAGAAGAGGCCTGTATCCAAGGTACTTAATGGGCTAACAAAACACAACAACTACAAAATACTACCCCATAAAATGAGGAGAGAAAATGAATTGACTTTTCTCTAAAAATGACTATAGGTATGTGAAAAATGCTCATAACCATCATTATTAGGGAAATGTAAGCCAGAAATACAATGAACTATCATATAACACCTATGAAAGGTCTATATCACAAAAACTAGAAATTAGGAGCTTTAGTAAGGTTGTGTGTTTGTTCATGTGAGATCACTGTATCACTGTCAATCCATTGTTCATCGATTTACTCAGGCGGGAGCCAGTAACGTCTCTTTTCATCCCAGCCCTGAGATTTTAGCAGCCTGTCCTTACTCATCTTTCCCAACAGTATTGGAGGCTCTTTCAGGATGGGGGGAATGAGACCCGTTATTGTTACTGTTTTTGCATATCAAATATGCCACGGGTAGCTTGCTAAGCTCTGCTGTGACAATAGTTCATTACAAATAATATTCAAACGCCCACCCAACCAGTGAGCATCTTCCCACCACAATAAGAGGGAAGTGTGTGAAGGTTGTATTTCACTCTGGGGCCATTTAAGCTCGTATATATATGAGAATACAAGCAAGTATGTTAAAACCCAACACATGTGTGCTGCTTTAGGGACATCAGTGGGCTGGACTATAAGAGGTCTCCAGGAAATTCTGCATTGCTCTCTTCCAGGAGCTTTGTTTCATAGCCTTTGGATCTTGGCCGTTGATGAGATTCCATGGTGCTGGGGGTAGTTAGTGGGTGTGACTGCCAACCTACTGAAAAAAGGGGGATTTGGGTGGAGAAGGCCCAGTCCCTATCTGGGCAGGCTTGGAGATCTCAGCCACGGGTCCCGTATACCTGAGTTCTTCTGCTGGTTCCTTCATGCTTGAGGCTTGTCCAAGCGTGTGGAGGATGGCTTTAAGCATGGCTATGACTGGGTTCTGGAGATAGTTCATGTGAGATAGTATATGTAAAATCCCTAAAGATTTTACATGTACCATAAAAATTAAGGTTATTTCACCAAAGCTGCTGGATATGAAATCAACACTTAAATTCAATGGTATTTATATATAGCACTGTAGCACTGTTGTTCCATTTGTTCATTGATTTGCTCAAGCGGGCACCACTAACGTCTACACTGTGAGACTTGTTATTGTTTTTGGTGTATCGAATATGCCACAGGTAGCTTGCCAGGCTCTGCTGTGTGTGCAGGATACTCTCAGTAGCTTCCTGGGCTCTTCGAAAGGAACAGAGAAATCGAACCCGGGTTGGCCATGTGCAAGGGAAACACCCTACCCATTGTGCTAAAAAGAAACAAAGTTGTTCTTCTTATAGTAGTACCCAAAATAAGTACACTTTTGAATAAACTTAACAAAGGAGGTAAAAGATCTGAATGCTATAAAATAGAAAATATTAATGAAGATATAAAGACACAAATAGAAAAAGACATTCTATTTTCACACACAGATCAGATTTAGTGATGTTAAGATGCCAATATAATCATGTAAGCAATCAGGGGCTAGAGCGGAAGTACAGTGAGTAGGAAGCTTGTCTTGCAGAAGCTGAATCAGGTTTGGTCCCTGGCATCCCATATGGTCCCCCAATCCCTGCCAGGAGTAATTCCTAAGGGTAGAGCTGGAAGTAAACCTTGAGCACCACCAGGTATGGGTCAAAAACCAAAATTAAATAAAGAACCCAAAAAGCAGTAAGTTTTGAATAATGTTCCAGTTTCCTTAAAACCTTGAAAATATAATAAGCTGGAGGTCAGAGAGAGAGAGAGAGAGAGAGAGAGAGAGAGAGAGAGAGAGAGAGAGAGAGAGAGTAAAGCAGATATGGTGCCTGATGTATGCACCCATCCTGAGTTCAATCCCTAGCACTACATATAGTGCCCAGAGCTTCTACAGGACTCATCCCTGAGCACATAGCTAGGAGTAAGCCCTGAGCATTTCTGGATGCGGACCCCAAATCAAAACCAAACTATTTGTATTTCAAATGGATAATTTAGATACAGCCCTTATCTTTCTTAGATGTTTATAAGTTCTCGAGGGCAAGAAAAAAGGCAATCACTGATATCCTTTTTATCCCCTAGGATGTCATAAGTGCTTTTACTTATTGTGCTTGCAGACTGGAATGTTATTTGAAGAGCAAACACCTAAATCCACTCTTCCTTGTTACTCCTGACAGCAATGGAATGACTTCCCCTTACCAGAATAATCATATTTCTTCATTCCTGCTGGCATAAAGATGCCCTCTCCCCATACTGCCACACCAAACAATCCTACAAGTTCTCTTCCATACCGTAAGCCACTTCGTAGAGTCATGTCCCGCATGCTTGGTACACTTAAGTCTCACTTGCTCAACCAGCCATAATTACCTCATCATTAGAGCATGGACCTTTGACATTGCTAATACTTTTTTCAAATTAGAAAGATGGAAGTCAGTTTTAGTGAAATAACTGTTTTTCTCTGGTGTTTTCACAGAGATGCCGATATGGGATGTTGTTCATGACTGTATTTATGAATGCAAGATTTCCCACAAAATAGTCTGTATCATTTCAATCTACTGCTGGTATTTACTTTCTGGGCTTATAATGTGGGCAAGTCAATAAATGATTAACTACAGCTTATTTTGTTTTACCCATGGCATTGGTAGACTGCAGATCTCACTTTGTCTTCTCAGCAGTTGTGTGGATTATGGAGATGAGCTGGAGCTCTAGCGGAAAATGCATCATTTATATATGTCAGTTGGATGGCACCGCATGCCTGTTCTGGACTTTTTCTCAGAGGCTGTGAGATTTATGACCATCATAAAGACATTTCTCCCCCATAGATCATGTTGCTAGAATACATGTACCTTTTCTGGACTTCACCCTTTCAGAGGCCAGTCAGAACTTGAAAGAACAAAATGCTGTTTTGGTTGTTTTCACCCCAGAAGAATAGGAAAGTGCCCGTTCCTCTAAAACTTATGTCCAATTCCAAACTTCTAATTATTGAGTGTTAATACATCAACTAGGTTTTTTTCCCTTTCAACATGTTTTGTTTATGGGAAAAGGTAGGTTTTTATTTTATTTTATTTTATTTTATTTTTTTGGCCAAGCCCAGCTGTGCTCAGGGCTTACTCCTGACTCTGTACTCAGGGATCACTCCTGTAGGAGCTCATGGAACAATATGGAGTACTGGGGATTAAACCCATGTTGGCCATATGTAAGGCAAATGCCCTACCCACTGTACTATCCTCCAGCGCCACACATTTATTTTATGAAAATAATTTTAGAGCACAAGGTATAAGTTGCTTAGCTTGACATAGCTGCTAGCATATTGTCTCTGCATATACGCTGAACTGTTTTCATGAGTATTCTTCTAAATTCTCAGAAATATATATATACATATATATGTACATACACACACACACACACATATATATATATATGACTTCTGTTTGTCCCATCTGTGTAAATTGCTGCCTGTCATTGGTATCATAAAGTCAGAACATAATTTTCAAACTGGAGACAAATCTCAGTTATGTAAGTAAGGGCAATGCAGATCTTCATATTACCAAGTGAACGCTGGAGCAGGTAGTATGCCGGCTGTGCATGCGGCCTGCCTGGGTTTGATCCCCAGCACTTCATATGGTCCCCTGAATGCACCAAGAGTGATCCTTGAATGCAGAACCAGGAGTACCTACCCCCTGAGCACTGCAGGGTGTGACTGTCCTCAAAAAAACTGATCAAGTTGGGGCTGGAGAGATAGCACAGTGCGTAGGGCGTTTGCCTTGCACGCAGCCAACATGGCCGACACAGGTTTGATTCCCAGCATCCCATATGGTCCCCCAAGCACCGCCAGGAGTGATTTACTGAGTGCATGAGCCAGGAGTAACCCCTGAGCATCGCCAAGTGTGACCCAAAAAGAAAAAAAAACTGATCAAGTCAAATCTCACCTATAGCAAGAGAGTGCTTCTCCTTCTGTCATTATGTCTGTTACTATCTCTCCTTCTGCTGCAATGCTCAGAGTTTATGAAACTGAGCTGTAGCTTTAAAGTTATGGCAAAGAAAAACATGAAAATGTCACTCATCATAGTAGAAAATTGTAATTACAACAGTGATGTAAGAAACTAGACACCAGTTAGTTTGGCAGGAGTCTTAGAGGGAGTCCCATGGCCCTGGCCAAACTGTGTAGAGCCCTTCCCTGTGCCAACATGCACCCAGGCCGCAGAAGCCCTGAGGTGAAATCCCAGCCCCTGGAGCTCCCTTCCTCCCTGAAACTGAACCAGTAACTTCCCATGTCAGTGCAAGCCCCAATGGGTCCTCTGTGAACTCTAAGGAATAAGAAGTTGTAGAGGAGAGACACCACAGAATGTAAGAGGAGTCAGAGCTGTAGGCTGTGGATGAGATGGCAGACCATGGAGGTTTTCATCCTACCCTGAATCAAGAAGCAAGTTGAACCACAACCACTGGTGAGAAAAGAGCCAGAAGTAAGCCAGATACCCACCTCAGACAGTGGAGGACCAGGAACAATGGGGACAGAAAGAACAGAACTCAGTCTTGTCAACAGAGAGTGACAGATGTGTAGAAAGAGCCATGGATTTTTTAATTCTATGAAGAAGACCTTAGAACAACTACACTATTGATGTTTAATATTAAAGACAACATCTGAATAGAGAATCAGTAAACTGCAAAAGAACCAATGGGGGAAACAATGAAACACTGCATTCAAATAGAAATGAAGTATCACTGTATCACTGTCCTCCTATTGTTCATCGATTTGCCGAGTGGGCCCAGTAATGTCTCCATTGGAGACTTTGTTGTTACTGTGTTTGGCATATCGAATACATCACGGGTAGCTTGCCAGGCTCTGCCATGTGGGCAAGATACTCTCGGTAGCTTCCCGGACTCTCCAAGAGCGGCAGAGGAATCGAACTCGGGTCAGCCATGTTGGCTGCATGCAAGGCAAACGCCCTACCACTGTGCTATCGCTCCAGCCCCAAATAGAAATGAAAGAACTAAAGAATCCAGTCACATGTCTTTTCAACAGAATGGATGAAGCTGAAAATCAATCACTGACCTCAGAGATAGAGTGCATAGCTCTATCAATAAAAATAAGATGACAAAAAAGATAATGAGGGAAACACTGAGTAAATAAGATATATTGTTGACAATAACAGGAGCAACAACCCCAGAGTTACAGAAATCCCAGAAGGAGAGGTAAGAGGGAGAGAGAGAGAATGGCTAGTTGAAAAATAATAGGTGAGAACTTCTTCAATACAAAGAAGGTGATTGGAACACTGACCCATGAGGACCAAAAATTAAAGTAAATTCAAATGTAACAACACCTAGATTGTGACAAAAATAATAACATCAAAAGATAGTCAAGAGAGAAGAAACTTCAGCTGCAAGTAAATAATGTCTAGGTTTCATTGCAGAATTCTCCAATGAAACAATACAAGCAAGAAAAGAATGGAATGATGCATACGCAGCACTAAATGAAAAGAACTTCCAACTACAGAATTTATACCCTGCAATGTTATCACTGAGAACTGAAGTAGAGGTAAAATATTTTCCGATGAACAGCATCTGACATGATTTGAAGCACCTAATCCAGATCTGTTAGGAATCCTAAATGGCCTTATATAAAAAGAAAAGAGCAAACAGTACAGTCAAATTCCTCATAGATGACAAGAAAACCATACAATATCAGTAATATCACTAAATGTCAATGGAATGGGATCTCCAAAAAAAGGCACAGAGTTGTTAGACGGATCAGGAAGCAAAATACAACACTTCAACTTTCACAACAGTAGGTGCAGGCTCAGAGAGAAAGGGTGGAAAACAATTATGTGAGCAGGAAGCAGGCTAAAGGAATCAGAGATGGCCAGAGTTCCAGAACAAATTGAATAATTATAATAAAGTATCAAAATATACCAGACCAATCAAAAATTAAGATAAAGAAAAAATAAGACATATTGGGGTAGAGAGATAGTACAGGTAGGGTGCTTGTTTTCTATGCAGAAAATCAAGAATCAGTGTCTGGCACCCCATATGGTCCCCCAAGACCTGTACAGGTGTGATCCCCAAGGGCAGAGCCAGGAGTCAGCCCTGAGCACCACTAGGTGTGCACGCCCCCAGCAAATTCTTTAAATAGTCATTGATTTTACATTTTTTCCAAACCTAAAACTTAATGAAATCATAGCTTATTTTACACATCTCTATTCATTTCACAGCTATGCATTTCATTCATGCTGTGTAATTTTGACATATTACTATGGAAAAGTAAATACAAGTAACCCAAAATTTCTTGTAATTAGCTGATTTCTTGGTCAGTTGTCTCTTTTACCTAAACATTTAATTTATCAACGATTTTTAATTTTGAATCTTATTCTCTCTTTGGAACCACGAGGCTGTTTGCTGAATGATATTAAAAATCATGTAATTAAGACTGGGAGATAGCTCAAAGGGCTAGAACACATTTTGCACGTGGGAGTCTTGGGTATGATCCCAGGAACCACATGGTCTCCAGAGCACAGCGGTGAACAATCCGAAGCATCACTGATGTGGTCTCCAAGCAAAAACAGATTCTGTTGTAATCTAAGTTATATAATAACATCTACTTATTATCATGCAGCATCTGAATAACCTGATTTTACATATTTAAGGAATAGCCAAAATTTATTTGGCTATTCCTTAAAGTATTTTTACATTTTTTGTGAAAAATTATAGAAATATAATTATGTCAGAAACTATAGAAATAATTATTAAAAATAATTATAGAAAATTATATAAATATTTGACAATTTAGTCATACTGAAGGAGAAATCAAGATATAGAGAAAAATTAGGTCAATTACATAACAAATGTGTTGCTGGCATTACTGCTTTAGTGATATTGATCTGGGTCATTTTTAATGAGGGTGATTTTTTTTCACAAATTAATACTGAGTATTTTATTGTACGCAGTGAACCTATCACTTTTATGAAAGACTTTTGTTCAGCTAATCCTTTCATTATTCCAAAATTTCTTCAAGTATATAGCTAACAGAACTTTTCAAATATTTTGTTTTTAATGTCATTCTTTATGATATATTTGGGAGGAACTTGAGAAGCCTTCTGCATACACTTGTGTGTTCTATATTAAACAAGACTTTTTCAACAGGATTCTTTCATTTTATAGTGTAATGGAAGTGATCTATTCTGGGGAAATTAGCTTTCCACTTAGATATCTATTTTTGACAGGAAAGGTAGCTAGAGATATATGACGATACACAGGCATTTTCACTATTCTGATACATTCCCATCAGAAAATGCCAGAATATCTGCAAAAGAAATTCTTTTGTCAAAATCAATTTTATTTGAAGCCTGATTTAATGAGCAGATTTTAAGGGGTGCAGAAATCTGACACTTTCTTTTTTGTTGCCAACCAGTTTTATTAATCACACACAGATTTCATGATCAACGACCTGTCCATTAAGATTGATTTCCAGGTTTTCAGCAGACCTTATCTCCAAAAATTATTTTGGAAGCTACAAGTCATTTTCTACAGAAATTTAATGTGTTTAACTTAAAATCCTGTATAGTACAACAGGCATTCTAATTAATCGAGGTTGGGAATGGGATGCATTTTGTATCATCAAAAACTAACTGGAATAAAATATCCATCTAGCAAAAAGTTTACAGTAAGTAATTTTTAGCTCAGTAGTATAAGGATATTGGCAATGAGGTGACCTTAGTTTTAAAATACTAGGCAAATTTGTAAAAGCTTCCTAAATTTGGAGTAAATTTCAGTCCAAATGACACTATTATATTCTCCCAGTCCACTTATTTTCAGTTTTGTTAAGAAAAACAACTTTGGTAAGCCCAATAGTTCCTATGATGCAGGTACTTCTTCGATTGCCACCTTTTATTTTCTGAGTTCTAAATTTTATAAATATACCTTCAATACTTTCTGACTCTCTCTGGGACCAGAAAGAACATTTCACTCACTGCCAAAGAAGGGTTGAAGAGATTTGTGTTTGTGTGTGTATGTGAAAAATTCAGAAATGTTATTATCTTAGTTATTTATGTATATTTTTAAAATAATGACGCCCTTTTTGTGTTTGATTTTTAGCCTCACTGGGCAGTACTCAGGACTTACTCCTGGCTCTAAGCTCAGGGGACCATATGTATCCTGGGATTGAACTAGGGCCAACTGACTCGCGAGGCAAGAGCCCTAACTGTTGTACTCTCGGGACCCATGCTATATCTTTCAAAACACTTACACCAAATTACCAAAAGTTATCTATATGTTTTCACCATTGTAAATAGAACAAAAACAGAAAGAGAAATAAAATATAAAGACATTTATATAGTATTGCTTGGGAAAATATATTGTTGAGAGAAGCATTTAGATTCCAGAGAAAGCACCAAAATTAAAACTTTATTCAAATGGTTATACTCATATTTCCTGAAACTAACCAACTCGTTCATTTAGTTCTTATATGCATGTTTTATTTCAAGAGTCTCAGTAACACAACAATGCTAAAGAACTTTTAGAGTTTCCAAACAGATACTAGTTTATATTCTTATTCTTACTGCATAATGTAAAGAGAAAGATACATGGTGCTGCCATTTCAGAGATGAATAAATTGAGGTACAGAGTGATTGACTTGTTGTTGTTCAAACAAGAAATTAAGCATTGGGGTCTGTATATATCCTGAATAACATACCACATCTCTTATGTTAATTAGAGTATTAATCACTGTCAGAAAAGTGTCAAGATGGGTGTCTTAATATTATAAATTATTTTGTATGCATATTTTGTGATAATGGAGCTTGTTCTCATGAAACATTAAAAAACAATTAAAAGCAACAAAAGCTATAAAAATCTCTCAAATCCCTACCTACCCGAGAGCCCGTGAACTCTTCTTTCTCATTCATTCATATTCATTTTATCAAATCTAGAGAAGCCTGAAAACAGTCCAGACTCGGGATATCCAGTTTTCTCAACATGCTGCCCTCTGCTCCTTGCATCTTCCCTGCCTTTACCAATCTTCTCTAATTAGGTATGCAGAATACTGTAGACCCACCAGTGAGCTGATCCATTAAAAGACATTTTGTTGTTAAATATTTCATTGTTATGAGCTCACACTTAAATCTAAAGAGCAATCTGTGAAAGAATGAAGTAGTCAAAGATTTTATAGCCAATAACACAACAAGGAAATGACTTTTAAGGGAACTACCACATCTCAGAGTCACAGTATTTTTGCTCTCCCCTCTACCCTGCTGATTCCTTCCCCCCTCCGTTTTTCTTAACTTGTACATCAGAGCTGAACCACAGAAAATTGTACTCTCAACAACGGTCAATAAGGGGCCTATGAAGGAAGATTACAGACCCAAGAGTTTGCTGCTTACTTTATTCCCTGCTCCTTTAAGATGCCTCATGTCCAAGTTCACCATTGGTGCTGTACCACTACTATCACCAAGTGGATTTTGTTTTTGCTTCCAGTCACAGCAATTATCAAGTGGTCTCCCTGGCACTAAAAACATGTCTTCCTCACATCATGTACCAATATTCACAAACTAAGGAAGCGAGGGAAACAAGAAGAGAGAGCTAGAAACCACTGAACTCCTCAACTTTAAGAAAAGATGAAATGCAATTTGCTACTATGTGGATGGGAAGGTAGGGTATCATACTGAATGAAATTAGCCAGAAGGAGAGGGACAGACCCAAATGATCTCTCCTCAGTGGGATATAAAGAAACACAGTAGGGAAATAACAAAGGCCCAAAGGCAATAGAAATGGGAAAACTAGTTTTCAGTAGGAAGCTTACAGGGGAGGGGAGAAGCTGGGTTTTGTGGCACTGATGGAGGGAAGAAGACAGTGGTGGAGGGTGTAATATTTTATGCATTAAATCCTATACTAACAGTTTTGTAAACCACAGTGCCTAAAATAAAATTTACATCTACCTCTCTAAACTACCATGAATCAGGACTTACATAAGTACTGCTCAGACGGTGAGGATTGTCAACTTTGCCATCTTTGCTTTTGGCTTTGGTGCCTGTCTTACAGCATCTTTTCGCCTTTATGGAGTGTCACTAAGAACAATGCCCTTTCCTCTGGGGCCTAACGCTGTTTGTTCAGCTGTGCTGGGAATTAAACAGATTTCCACTGAATTGCTTCCAAACATATTGACTTGAACCTCTGTCTCTTCTGACATAGAGTTAGGTTCCAT
Source organism: Sorex fumeus (assembly GCF_029834395.1). Taxonomy (NCBI): domain Eukaryota; kingdom Metazoa; phylum Chordata; class Mammalia; order Eulipotyphla; family Soricidae; genus Sorex; species Sorex fumeus. Next base: position 25,519,274 of record NW_026606143.1, on the reverse strand, counting down.
ATGTACTGAGATAGCATATTTTAAAATGTGGGTCAGAGTGATAGTACAGTGGGTAGGGTATTTGCCTTGCACATGGACTACCCAGGCTTGATCTCTGGCATCCGGTATGGTTCCCCCAACCCCTGCCAGGAGTGATCCCTGAGCGTAGTACCAGGAGTTATCCCTGAGCACAGCCAGCACACCCCTATACAAACAAAAACTGCAATAAGTTGATTTACCACTATAACTGATCAATAGTAAAAATATCCTGCTAAAAAGGGCAAATAGAATATCTTTTTAGAGACAATGATGTTGATTTTCCCAAAATTATGTGATTTGTTCAAGATGGAATAATTGATTAGAGATGGTGTCAAGTCTACTAGAGAGAAAATCTACTTTTAAGTTTCTTAGTGTAATCATAGTTATTATTGGGAGGGTGTTGGGGGGGTGTATGGGGCCATTAATTACAGTGCTCATGGCCTATTCCTGGAAGTGTTTGGGGGACCATCAGCACTTTCAGGGATTTATCTTAGGTCAGTCACATGCAAAGCAAGTGTCTTAACCCTTCTACTATCTCTCTGACTGACAGTTTATTTTTAAGGTACCCTCCATAATATGTTTCATAATAAGCATACTCAGTTCATGTTTAACACTAAGTCTCAATCCAGAGAGACTCAATTCTTGGATAACCAAAGCATTTGAGTCCTTTTAAGATTAGGGAATATTTTTCATAATTGAACAGAAATTTCTCTGAGTATTCTATTTCTTCATACCAATTAAGCTGTTAGAATACAATAGGACAATCCTTGTGATTCTTCCATATGGTTTTCACAGGTTTTACTCATGATTTCAACAACTTTATTTTGCCTCTAACCTACCCCTCATGCACTTTTGTAGCTATTACATACCTTCTGCATTTGCTTTTCTCTCTGCAAAGGGTTCCATATCCCTCAAGCTGAAATTTATTATTTTTCTGATGTGACAATTTTGTATTGGTCATGTTTCCTTTGCCAGTTGGGAAAATACATCCATGAGATAAAGTACTAGTCACTGAATATCTGACTGAATCCACAAAAGAAAAATCTGTATCTCTTCAGCCTATTACCTGACAGTCGTAATTGTACAATTTTCCTTCCCCGTTATAATTTGTAAGCTATTTTAAAAATAGAGTATACTTTTTTAAATTAAGGCATCATGATTTACAAAGTTCATAATAGAGCTTGAGGCATACAATGTCTCAACACCAATATACTGTAAGATAAATTAGTACTCTGAATATAATGAATTGGGTATAAAATGAGCTTCTTAAATTTTGACGTGTTTAGAAAAAAGTATCTTAAATTATAAAAAGTATCTTAAATTATAAAAGTAAAACATATTCCATCATTAGCATTCTTTCTGCTTTCCCTTCATGGCAGGGATAAAACTCTGAACATAAAGTTATGATGATAATTCACATATATATGCTCATTACATATTTATTCTCCTGAATTTTTAAATATTCTTTGCACGATTTACACTGTTTTATATTCTCTCTCCACTGTCAGTATTGCTTTCCAAAGGCCATCTTTAAAATGTGGCACTAACTGTAAATACAAAAGTCCTGATCCAGCCTGACAGAAAAAAATGTGACATCAGATGACCTTCCCTGGAGACTAATCTTTCTACTGTGTCTATTGACATAATATTGTGTGTATTTTAATTTTGGTTTATTTTTATAAAACTGTGTTACAATGAACCCCTGAAAGTGAAAATTTTTCAATTCTTTGATTTTTTGACTATTATGAATATGTGCTTTCCTTCTTTTCTATGTTGAGTATTTTACTTTTTAATTTTAGTGAAGGTTAATTTAATACGCATCTAAAAATATAATTCTGACATTGGAACAACAAAATTAACTGATATAACTTACATTCTTATTTTTAGCACACATTTAAAAAATTTTATTTATTTATAAATATATAGTATTTTATTTTTGTTTTGTTTCTGAACTACAGTTGGTGGAGCTTAAGGCTTACTTCTGACTCTGCACTCAAGGATCACCGTGGGCAGTGCTCGAGTACTGATATCAAACCCAGGTAAGGCACATGCTAGGTAAGCACCCTACCTTCTGAACTCTCTCTGACACTTCAGAATTATTATTTTAAAACCAAAAATCATAGGGAAATATATATATGTTAAATTTTACTGGGGGCTTCTGAGAGGTAATCTTAATGTATTTTAAATGTTCTTTCCATCAATTATATTACTATCACTCTTAGTTTGTAGGTTCCCTAAATGTTTCACACTGCGGGATAGAAGATAGTTTTCCTCAACCCTCTTGGGGTCCTTTACTAGGTCTGGTTATTAAATGGGAAAATACAGATTGAGGGGTGTTTACAAATTTAATCTAAGTTTTATGCCACATGGGGGCCTTCACAAAGAAATGAAAACCTGAAGAAACAAATAATTTTAAAGCTAGGCTTGATTGAAAGTGTAAAGTTGTGTATAAATTGTCACAGGTTGAGAAGAATGAGAAACATGTATTGAACAGGAAACATAGCAAAGGTCTATTTTTGTTATTTTACTTGATATCACTTTGTTAATGGAGATAAGAATGCTTTCATCTGGGGGCTGGAGCAATAGTACAGCAGGTAGGGCTTTTGTCTTGCATGCAGCCGACCCGAGTTTGGTTCCCAGCATCCTATGTAGTCCCCTGAGCAACACCAGCAGTAATTCCTGAGTGTAAAGCCAGGGTGGTTGACCACATGCTTTACATGAGTAAACCCTGGGTTCAATCCCCTGCCACCATGTACCACCACCACCACCACCACAAAATACTCTAATATTTCTATTGATACTCATCTTAGAAATCAACCCTCCCACAAAAGAATGTTTTCCATAATCCACTTGAATTCCTATTTACTACAGTTTTCTTCCTAGCTTAGTTGTTCCTTATTACTAATTAAAGGTACCAAATACATTAAGATTTTACATTGGACTTCCTCATTGATACTTCCATCCACCTGTTTTTTTGTGTTTTGAAAATGAGGATATGTACTTCCTTCACTTTTATACATAACATGGTCTTTTTAAAAACCTTTACTATAGGTTTCTGTGATCATAGATAATGTTTTATATGAGGCTATAACATTGAAATATAAGATTTGATATCATTTATATCAGTGAGGTGCCATCCCACATTTATATCTTTTGACTTGTTTGAATTTGTACTAAATTTTCATATATTTCATACATTATATATAATGCTACCTATTAGAATAAAGTTAGTTTTAAATAAAAGTAAACATAAAAGTTTACTTTTTCTGGGGCAAGGTCTCAAAAAGTAGTTGAAGAAGGATTATTAAGCTTTTGAATATTGTATTTCAAATACTCATTACTTTTTTCAGGTAAATATAACCATACTTGATCATTCAATATAATCTTCCATTTTTAGTTCTCTTAGTGACTCCAAGTGTCTAGTGTAAACGAAGTCACATCCTCAAAAATTCTGTATTCTAATATCCATGTGTTTATTATAATCTACAATGTTTTCTTATTTAAACACATTCATTGTATATCCTAGTGTAAGATTCTGCTATTTCATCCTTACGTACCATCAAATTTATGAAGTATTATTGAGTCCATAATTCCAGAGTTGTAATAAAACTCATTGATTTTTTTTGTACATTGAACAATAGTTGTAACAACTGTTCTGTAGTACTATACACAGATAAATTTCACAGCCTTTAAAAACTATTTTATTTGGAGTCTGGTTAAAATTCCTATTCTGTGTTTCCCTACACTTTCCAAGAAATTCTTAATATTTATATTTCTCAACTTTTACAAACATGTTTACTTTCATTAGTTTTATTGATTTTCATATTCTGTTTTTCATATGAATAGGGCTGGAGTGATAGCATAGCGGGTAGGGTGTTTGCCTTGCAAGTAGCCTACCCGAGTTCGATTCCTCCACCCCTCTCGGAGAGCCTGGCAAGCTACTGAGAGTATCTTGCCCACACGGCAAAGCCTGCCTGGCAAGCTTCCCATGACATATTCGATATTCCAAACACAGTAACAACAAGTCTCACAATAGAGATATTACTGGTGCCTGCTTGAGCAAATCAATGAGCAACGGGAGGACAGTGCAGACAGTGACAGTGTAAACTAGATATTTTCTTCCCTTTATAATCAGTTTCTTGGTATTTTGGGGGTTCAATAGTCACACCTGGCATTGTTCAGAGCTTCTTCCTGACTGTGCACTCAGGGATCAATTCTGAAAGACTTGGGGGGCCATCTGAGGTTCCAGGTTTCAACGCTGGAACAGCCACATGCAAGGCAAGCACCCTACCCACTGTATTATCCCTTTGGTTCCCTTAATTATTTTTAATGTACTTATTCAATTACTAGTCACAGACAAAACACCAAGGTTTGTCTTGTAAATAAAATATTTATAGAGCAAAGTATTAGCTTTTCCTGCAGAAGGCTTGGGTTTGATTCCTGACAATACATGGTTCACTGTATATTGCCAGAAGGGACCCCCAAGAGGCAAGCCAAGAAGAGCAGCCCCTATGGACCACTGGGATGTGTTTCCCAAACCAAAAATAAAATTAATTCAGCTAATTAAACATATTTATACCTAACTATAGTTTCATACATTTATATTAAAAGTATTCATTTGGATTTAAAGGAAAATTTGTTTGATTATTCTAGTACATAATTCAATAATTATTCTGCTTTTTAAAATCAATTTCACATAATATACTTTCTCTAAAATAATTGCAATTATCTGGGTATCACAGAAGATAAAAGTAAAATAGAATAGTGATGATTAACAGTTCATGTTGAACAGGCAGATCATCCTATTCCATTTCTATCACTGATGATACTAATTTTTTAATCTCAGTTGTTAAATGAAAATATATTTTTTCTGAGTTACTAAAAAACTTCAAATTTACTGATAAAAAATAAAGTATCAAATGAGTTTTAAGTTACCTCACTCAGCATAATTTCAATATGAACAAATGTACTATTGTTAACTATGGTTCATTTTATTTTGGCAAATGTATACACCAATACAAACCTTTCTCAAGACACAGATAATATTCATCATATAAAAGCTTCCTCTAGCAACTCTTTACCAGTCTATCCATTCTCTTTCCATTAATAAGTTAATTAATGTTCTTATTTTTGTATCCTTTAAATCAGTGTTTCATCTTATTCATTTACACATTCGAAGGCCTTAGCAGGCAGTTATTAGAGTACAATGAACCCTTATTGATTTTCAGCGCAGATATTGCTTGTTAGAATATACTTAAATTAAAATTAAAAAATAGATTGTTTAAATGTTTTTATTCTCTTCACTTTCTCCAAATGACATTTTGTTTTGTATTAAAAGTTTTTTTTTAATTTGAAGGACTGTCATTGACAATACTGTTAATAACTATTTCATGCATGCATCGTTCCAACACCAGAGCTCCTGCTTCCCTCCACCAGTGCCCCAAGGAACCCTCCCAGCCCCAATCCTCCCCACAGGTAAGCTCTGTTCTGTAGGCCAACCCTCCAGCCTATCTGTTGCTTTCTTACTCAATCCGTTTAGATCCCACATAAGAGGGAGGTCATTCTGTATCTGTCCCTCTCCTGACTGAGTTTGTGCTTCACTTAGCATGGAGAGTGGTAGTTTTTATATTCATGAAGACTTAGGAGACTGTCTTGGGAAGATGTAAGAGAACAGTTTTTCATACCAGTCTACCAAATCCAAAAAGTTTATATAGTAGCTTTTGCTAGAGTTAGTCACATACACTGCCCAAACATCCTCAGGAACTTGTTGAATCTCAGACTAAGATGCATATCCCTGAGAAGCTTCCAGGAGCAAATAAGACAAAAGGATGTAATTCCAAAAACAGGGAGGGTATGAAGAGGCCCGGGCTGCTCACCTTCAGTTCACAGAACAACAGGGTCCTGTTCTCTGGATTGTCTTCCCCAACCTGGCATCATGTGAGCTAGGATATATTCTAGATCTCATAATATTATACAGTTTGCTAAGGTGCTGTTCATTTTATTTACTCAATTCTTCCCCCCATCTATCTGTATTTTGTTAGGTAACGTTAATACTTTTACCAGTAGGCTTTGATCTCTGTTGACCTTTTCTTCAAAGTCTATTCTGATATAATCTCATTCTATGAAATTTCATTTTAAATCGTGTAATTTTTCAATGTTACAGACTTTTAAAAAATTGAGTTCTCATTAGTATCATATGTTTGCCTTCTCTTTATGTACCTGGAGCCATAGCACAGTGGGTAGGGTTTTGCCTTGCACGCGACCGACCCAGTCAACCTGGGTTCGATGTCTCTGCCCCTCTCGGAGAGCCTGGCAAGCTACTGAGAGTATCTAGCCTGCATGGCAAAGCCTGGCAAGCTACCTGTGATGTTTTTGATATGCCAAACACAGTAACAATAAGTCTTACAATGTTACTGGGCCCAATTGAGCAAATCAATGAACAACAGGAGGACAGTTCTTATGTACCTATTCTCATTAAAAGCAAAATGGCTCTTACAAAAACAATAGCATTGGTTCTATTGTTACTTATTTGTTTTGGTTTAAGGTCCACACTCAGCAGTTCTCAGAGCTTATCCTGGCTCTTTGTTCAGGGGATCATAAATGGTGCCAGGTATTAAATCCAGGTTGGCTATGTGCAAGACAAATATCCTATCCTCTGTAGTATCTCTCTAGAACTAAAAAATATTTTTTAAAATGTCTTTTCTGCCAGTAGTTCCAGGGATTGAGTCCAGGGCCTCACACATCAAGGAATGTTTGTACCACTGAGCCACATCTCCAATCACTGCCTTAAAATTCTTGAACGTACTTCTAAAATTCCTAGCACTTTTGAAAAGGACAATAGCTTGACTTATAATAAATTGTAATCAGAAACCTTTCAGGACTTTGTGTAATAATCTAGGATAATGTCCTGTAACAGGACAACAAATGGGAAAAGAAAGAAGGGAGTAGTATATGAAGACACCAGGAAAGTAGATTCTACATGAGTAGACAACTAAAACTGTGAGGGTCAAAGAATAAGGGGGAAAAAGATTCCAAAGTATACAACCTATTTTTAATCTATTATCTTCTATTTAGCCATTGGATATCTGACCAACAGTTCACAAAACTGAAGAATGAAAGGGATCCTTTAGACTCAGAAAATGTCTAAAGAAAGAGAGGAGATAATGGTCTTCACTTGCTCAAGGGGCAAGGCAGCCCAGACTGACTCTTGGTCAAAGCTTTTATTGATTAAAATTTCACAGTATAGAGAATCAGGGAAGATAAAATACAGAATGTTCTTATAAGAACCTGGAGATGACTAAGAGAAGGTCATGTTCCAGTCAGGCCACTACCTTAGCTAAAGGAATTGGGCACGTGAGCTTAGGAAGGCATAGAGGATCCTTATCTCGAGTACAAGTGCTACCTCCAGGATCCTGCGATCTGCTTTGTGACTAGAAGGGCTTGCTCATTAACCCAGTATACAAGAGTACCCACATCGATCTATGTCTCTATCTCCATCCCTATTTTTCTGTCTGTCCATCAACCCATTCATCCTCCAATCACCATCTCTACCTCGGAAAACCAAGAGAAAAAAACAACTTAGAAAGATAATGAGATTTAACATTTGCAAGACTATTCAAGAACTTAAAAAAATCCTTTGGAAACTGGAATCAAGACCTTAAGGCCATTAGTGAAACAGTAGAAAATAAATGTCACAGCTGATTCCAAAGCAGATAAGGTCACTGAAGGAAATTTTCTAGGCTTAAGACAGAACTTTGATTACACTTATATATAGTGTTCAAGAACGTTAGCATGCTACATTTAAAGTACAGGAATTCTGAATCAAAATCCAACATATATATTTATAGAAGCAGAATTTTATACTTTTCTAGAAGTTTTCTATAATTCAAATTAATTACTAAGTGGCAACAAATCTCAAGAAAAAAAAAGGTTTGAGTAAAACATTGGCATGCATATTTGATTTCCAATGGTGTGAAAGTTAATTATTTAACAGCTGGGTCTATTTTCTAACATACAGAGTTAATTCTTTAATCCCAGTGGGAGAGAGAGTATGTTAATAAGAAATAGTACACATATTTTATTTATATAGTTGAACCAAATATCCTATTGTTTCATAGGTGATTTTGTTTTTAACAGCAAGTTGTCAGAGTGCAATAATATCCTATGTTTTTTAAAAAATCTATACAGAGAACTTTTTAAAAAAATTTTATTAGAGAAACACCATGAGGTACAGTTGTACAGAGAATTTTTATATATATTTTGTTTCTCCCATCTAAGTGGAGTCTTAATGTAACATAATGTTATAGGTGTAAAACACAAATGTTGCTACCTCTGGTGTTGTTTGGGGGAAAGAAGAAATAAACCTTTTCACCCTTGGGCAACACAGGAAGACACAGTGCTTCAATTTTGCCTAATAAATTCATATGACCATAGAAATTCTGTATTAAAACCTGCCATTTCAAAGGCTCTGTATATTGCAAAATATGGACTATAGGTAAAATAATTTTAAGTGTAGAAATTTAAGAAAATACAGTTGAAAATTACTTTTCAGGAAAAAACAACAGAATTCAGAACAATTGGGAGATTATACTGCTCTGAATATGGAAATGACATGGGTGTTTATTATTATTTGCTTTTTGGGTCACACCCAGCAATGCTCAGGGATTACTCCTGGCTCTGCACTTAGGAATCACTCCTGGTGCTGGCTTGGGGGGATTCCGGGGATCAAATCCGGGTCTGCCACGTGCAAGGTAGATGCCCTACCTGCTGTACTATCGCTCCACCCCAATAACACAGTTATTTTATTTAAAGAATTTTCAGAGGATATTCTTAGTTTTCCTTGATGTATAAGCAATTATTTTATTAAAATTATCTGGAAATGGATTAAAGAAGATATTAAAGAAATGACTAGCTATCTCTTCATTCTTAGGAAGGGAGTTCTAATACAGAGAGCAAAGGCTCAAATGGAGAAAAGTTATACCCTTAGGAATACCTCTTAGAAAGACTCAGGAACTCTGTATACTGCATAAGAATCATATAAGAAATCTCTTGTCCTTCTATTCAGTATTTACTCTTTACCCTACCTATTAAAGTATGCTAATCTCTGAAACTTTAGCATCAACTTTGATTAATAACTGCCAGAGAAAGTGCAGAGGACAATGTGTTTGTTTAGGGATTTTTTTTCAGCCTAAAAAAGAAAAATTATAAACAAAATATATGAAACAATAGTTTCCAAAAATTGGACCACAGGGAATACGAGACTGATAACTGAGAAAGGAAAACAATGTATATAAAATTGCTATGGATGTAAACATGCTGAAGTAACTTTATAAATAGAATATTTTAAAATTAAAACTATAGGGTTGAAGTGATAGCCCAGCGGGTAGTGTATTTGCCTTGCATGTGGCCGACCCAGGTTCGATCCCTTGCAGCCCATATGGACCCCAAGCACAGCCAGGAGTAATTCCTGAGTGCAGAGCCACAAATTGGGGGCTGCTGCACAAGTCTGGGGCAACTTATAGGATAGTGGGGTCATAGAAATGAAATAAGTTTGGAAGGGGGTCACTGTGTTGAGCAATACTGGTTTAATTATTTTTAACTTTTGAAACATTTTTATTGAGGTACTGAGACAAGAAACACTGGTTTAGAGTGAAGAGCTTCGAGTCAAACTCCTATGACTTATCAGCTGTGTTTCCTAGGGCAAATCCCTTAAAATTTTTGCACTTTAGTTTCTATCTTCATAAAATTGAAGTAAAATTTGTCTCAAAGGGTTAGAGTTCAACTAAATGAATACCTGTAAAACCCTTTAAAGCTATTTCTATTGCACTGTAAGATTAAATGAAGATTCTATTATTACTGTCTTCATTTTGAATTTCTAATGAAAATAATGGTGACAAGTGCAATTATTTGAAATCGAAGAATAAAATAAACAATACTACAAAGATATATTGTACTAACACTATGGCAGAAATGAAATTCATTGTTTTGACGCAAGTTTCTCTCTTTAATTTTCCCCGTTATATGTATTCTATGCATTTCAACTTATTTTGGCATAGATGTATTCACACTTAACATTTTTTCCTGTCTCATATAAGTTTTATTTTAAAGATTATACTAGAGAGTTGGATAATTTTAGGGTACATAGATAGGACAGTTTTGCCTTGTTGGTTTTAATTAGGATGATAATTTGATCACAGGATACTTAGCAATCATTTACAAAACTTCTTCATGAATATAGAAACTTTGAGACATAGTAAATTTACGGCTTACTCTCGATGATTGTTTTCATTTGTTAAAAAAATTGTACCTCAGTGATTTAAAATCTTGGTATAGGTAGGGTTCCAACACCATACACTCGACCAGAGTGTCCACTTCCTCCACTACTGTCCCATTGTCCCCCTCTTGTCCTATGCCCCCATTCCCTGCTGTGGTAAGATCAGTTCTATGTAGCAATTTTCAGGTAAGGATTTTAATTTTAGTTTTACGTTCACATTATCTTACCAAAAGAAGAAAAAATATTGAAATTATCTTTGTAAAAGATTTCAGAGCAATAAATAATTTCTGATGTTTTAGTAATACATATTTCATGTGTATTTGTATGTAATATTAAATTTACTTGAAACTTTAAAATAACTTCTAACATGATAATCTTATATTCTGGGATATAACTTTGACTACGATTAGTTATATTATATCACAACTATAGCATAATGATATTTCAAAATTATTTTGCTTCTAAAGTTTTTCACAAGCACTAGAAAATTTTCCCTAGCAAGTTTTAGCCAGTAAAATTGGACACTAATGTTGATAAAATAAGGACAACATGACACTTACATTCTTCTTTTAAAATACCACAAGTAAAATCTTTATAGTCATGTTGTTAATTTGTATCTAATGCAATTTTTACATTTCTATGAAAATATAAAGAATTTGATACTATATAAGCACCTCATTTGAATATGTAAATTCATATATGAACTATTTATACGGGCAACATATAAGAGACAGAGAGAGGGAGATGATCTATAATAGATAGAACTATATCATATATCTGAACCATTCATTAAAATCTTAAGACCATTCTGATCTGACGAATTTCATATCTATTGATCAGGGAATTTCATAGACATAGAAGTCATAGTAGTGCAAAGTGGTTTTGACATTTAGTTTCAATGTTGTTAAACTTAACTTCTATTTCAATCTATTGCAATTAATTTTGTAGTGCCTGGTGCTTATAAGTGATTTTGTAACTTTTTGCTTAAAAGAAAAGATAGCTGCTTTCCATCTTTAAGTTTTTATAATTAATATCTAAATGATATAAGGTATGAACCAAGAATCCATTTGGTCACTGAATTTAAAATAAAAATACTTAGTGATACTACACTCACATAAAAATTTATTTTGCTAAAAGTTTCCTATATACAGAATGTAGCTTAAAATATGAAAATACTTAAAAAATTTCTGAGCATTTGAAATCAACATTGTATGTTCATTTTCCCTAATATAAATTATCCTAGGCTATAATTTATAATTTCATTCTTTATGCAATATTTGTTCTAAAGATTACTTAAATTGAAATCGTGAAGTTACAGCTCAAAAATAAGCACAGTGATGATTATCATGTACCTGATAAAATGCATGAAATATCAAAAAGAATTCTAATATTAGAAAGAAACATATAAGCAGAGCAATATGGACTCATTGAGGTTGGGGATAATGCCATATTACCGATCTACCTGAAGCTACAAGTGTCTTTTAAAAATGGTCTGTAGCACTGTAGCACTGTCCTCCCATTGCTCACTGATTTGCTCGAGCAGGCACCAGTAACATCTCACAACAAATTGTGAGAGTTGTTACTGTTTTTGGCATATCAAATATGTCACAGGTAGTTTGCCAGGCTTTACCATGCAGGCGAGATACTCTCGGTAGCTTGCCAGGCTTTTCCAGAGTGGCGGAGGAATCGAACACGGGTCAGACGTGTACAAGGCAAACGCCCTATCTACTGTGCTATTGCTCCAGCCCTTAAAAATGGTAAAATAATTATTGTACATTTTGTCTTCTTCAATTTTTAGAAACTGTGAATGATTTTGATATATTTTATGTCATCATAGTTTCTGTTAAAATGCCTCTTAGATTTTTAAAACTCTAAAACACTGGTAATTTATGGGCACATTTGAATTGTCTGGACAATTCACTTGGCCTGAGTGGAATTACTCCCTTTCTTAGGGGTTTGGTAGTATGGAATAGTTCATGGTGCATGATTACAGCAAAGAAATGCCGCATATAATAACATTATTAAATTGTGTTAGATTAACTACACTAAAGGTTCATTTTGTGAAAGAGTACTTAAACACTGGAAGCAATATCAGCAGCTTAAAATACTTTCATTCTCATATAATTGTCTTACACATAAAGTATATCTATCTATCTATCCATATGTGTCTGTGTTATTTCAAAGTCTTCAATATTTGTCCCTTGTATGTATTTCTGCCTGATGGAACTTTGTGTCTTTCACTCTCTGATGCCATATATGCATGTCATTTAATGATATTCCTACAATCTAGCTAACCCAACTATCTAATTAGATAAATAATGAAAAATATTCCAGTAGCTTATTGTACCTTTAAATGCATTTCGCAATTCTGGTTGCTTCTCATCTAAATTTCTTTATTTATGGCTTTTTGTTTTCCCTTTCCCTGAGACTCTAAGTAAAAGTTGAACCCTTGTACATGTCAAATTGATATAAATTCACAAGACTAAGACACCCTATAAGTAAAATGTTTTCTTTCTCTAGAATAAAAACTGGACCACCTTTGGTTTGGTTTGAGCGAGCATCTTTATTATATATATTTTTTTCATTTTTAACTTTCTATTGATTGAGGAACTACGATTTAGATTCATAATACTGTTAAGGCTGGTTTCTCATGGTTTCCCACATACATAATTCCAACACCACACCAGTGTAACCATCTCCTCCAAGATCCCCAGCATCTCACCTCTCCTCGTGCCTTCATCTTCCTTGAGTTGCATTTACCACTCCAGTCTAGATTTGACATGACTTCTTGGTTGTAGTCATTTCAAAGATATATTTCTGAAACTGCATGGCCAGTCACTAAGACTATTTAGTTAGTGAGTTCTTCATCTGGCAAGGACAAGAGTTCCTAAATTAAGTTACAGAATCATTTACAATAATAAACCTGGCAGCTTTGAATACTTTGTTTGTCCTGAGAAATTTTCTTGTACTGACTCATAATTATCTCATATTAAAAATATTATTATCTCATCTTTGCATATTGAAGGAAGAATGAGGAAACAAATTAAACTAAGATGGTATCAATAGGGAGAGGGCAAAAAAGATTTGTAATCAGGCAGGTAGATTTCAAAAGATTTACTATGTAACCACTATACCAAGTTAGCATTTGAAGACATATAGATGATTCACTAAAGTCTCACTATGGGGGCTGGAGAGATAGCACAGCGGGTAGGGCGTTTGCCTTGCACAGGGCCGACTCGGGTTCGATTCCCAGCATCCCATATGGTCCCCTGAGCACCGCCACGAGTAACTCCTGAGTGCAGAGCCAGGAATAACCCCTGTGCATCGCCAGGTGTGACCCAAAAGTAAAGTCTCACTATGTCTAAGAGTCAAATTTCTGCACCTTTAAAGAAAGTCTTCTAAAGAAACAGTATTACAGGAGGAAAGACATAATTTTGATGTAAGTACATTCCTTGTATGCTATTCCTTGCAGTCAGTTGCCAATTCATTTACTCAGTTTTGGAAAAAAACAGTGACTAAAATGAATAAAACACATTACAGAGGGTCCCAATAGAGATCTGAGATCCACCAGTAGTTCATAACCTTTAAAGTCTAAACTTAAAGCAAATATACTATAACGTCATATTTTCTTTTAAATTATAAGAATAGTCTTACATAAAGGAAATAAAATGCTTTTTAAAATTGCACATTATTTATTGTGTAATTTAAAACTTACTTTGCTGTATCCCTTAAATGTATATAATACTGTAAAGCAATGGTACATTAATAATATTTTAAATAATAATTTTGAGAAGTCCACAAACACCAGGTTGCCAACTAGTAGTTCGTATCAAATCTTTGAAGTTTAAGATCTACTGACAAATCACCTATCATGTTTTGATAAACTTCCCATGATGTACCAAATGTGAAATTCCTGTGTGAACTTCATAGCATCTACCAACCTAGACCCTGATAACCAATCGATTTGTTGTTTAAATTTAGTAGCAGAACCAGACAACAATCTTGTCACCTTGCTTTATCTTCTGTTTTATGCAGGATATAGGGAAAAACTTACAAAAACATCATTTCCAATGATCTGAAATTCATATTTAATTAGACATCCTATATTTCATCTGAACACTCGAAGTGTAGAACCTAGAAGTACCCTAATGGATATTTAAGCCAAAATATCTAAACTACATCAGGTGACATCAATATGCAGATAGGACTGGGTTGGTTTGGATCGGGCAACTGAATGCTGGGAATTCCCACAGTTGTTAGCTAGTTTGACCTGCCCATTATTTCATTACATCCACAGTTAACCCAACATTTGGATTCAGTGTGAATTGTCTTTCTTGGAGCTTATTTGTTACATTATCATAATTTTTACCATTGTTCAGTTCTTTATATTCGTTATTTCAAGCTAACAGAAGATCTCAAAGAGTGGGCATATTCCTTCTAATTTGGAGGGGAGGCTACAGGGATAAAAAGCACTAAACTTGTCCTGATTCAGAGGCAAGGATTAAACTTATTTAAGTGTTTGGTTCACACATTCCCACATATTACACTGCCTCTCATGTCAGAGGTGAGCACATTATATTAGGTGTGTTAAAGAATCTCCATTTTTAATAAAGGGAAATACTAGGGAAAAGTTTAATAAAATTTACTAACATGTATGGTCCTATTGGAATTGGAAAAATAATTAATGAAGTTGTTTCTTTTATTTAAACATCAAAATAGATTATATTGACAAAGCACATTTCCCTGGTAGCATTAGAAAATTCTATGAGAGATGTGATAAGATCAACAAAGATTAAAAATTGATATAATTTTTTAATTAAATGTGATTAAGGCAGCAAATAAATCCAACATCATAACAACAGATGGGAAAATCCTAATATTTGGCATGCAAAGTAATGACAGCAGAAAGTAGGTGTTGTTGTATGAGTAAAGCAAATGTATAAAAATTAAATGCTGAAGATGGTATTAAACCAATGAGACACAGTTGAATGACTGAATATTGTAAATAAATCCTCTGTTGTATAAAATATTATTATATATTAGAAAAGATCAGCACGGGAGTTTTGACCTGCTCCGTTTCCGACCTGGGCCGGTTCACCCCTCCTTAGGCAACCTGGTGGTCCTCCGCTCCCGGAGGGTCACCATATTGATGCCGAACTTAGTGCGGACACCCGATCGGCATAGCGCACTACAGCCCAGAACTCCTGGACTCAAGCGATCCTCCGGCCTCAGCCTCCCGAGTAGCTGGGACTACAGGCGCGCGCCACCATTGAAAAGATCAATACTATTTGATTTTATGAATATCTCTGAGCAAAATATCTTTAAAATACTAATGGTAATATTAGTCTTATTTTTCTACATAGAATTTTCATACCATGCCTACCACCAGTGACAAGACCCCTGTACCATTGTCTTAAGGTCCCTTCTACTCCAATCCCTTATCATCAATAATTTTGTATAACTTAAATGTTATAATATGCTATAAAAGGCAAAAGGTAACTGTGTTTACTGAGAAGAGTAACGCTTTGCATTTTTATTTGTATCACACTATAATATTTTTAATTAAATTTGATCTAAAAAGGAAAACATTTCTAGAGATGTCAGTTTTTCAAAATAGATCATCTGCAATACCATCAAGCAGAGAAGCAATCTTATATACTTTTATAAAGGTTAGGTACTGGTTAATGCATGTGTGCATTTGTGAGAAATGAACTTTATTTAAAATAAATTGTTAGAGACTTGGATTTTGTTTTATCTTGCTTTCTGGGTGGCCACATTTGGTTGTGCTCAGGAGGTACTGCCAGTTTAGTGTCTGACAGTCACACCCAGTGATGCTCAGGGACCCCCATGGTACCAGGGTTCAAACCTGGGCCCCAAGCATCAAAGTATTTTCTTCAGCACTTTAAGCTCTTTCAATAGATTCAGTCAAAGCATTTTTGAAAAACCACTTACTATTTCTATTAAAAAGAGTATTATTACTCTGTCATGTGAATAAGCACCTACAAATTTAACACTAGAATTTTTGAATTTTAAAAAATTTTAAAGAGCAAGACAACTTTATATCAACAAGTATTTGTGATATCCTTTGTTAATTCAATTCATACATGTGTTTTCGTACCATATATCTTCATATATATATATATCATTATATAGTACTTTTAGTGAAACCTAAGTCAGTTCATGAATGTGAAAATCCATAGTTGCATATTATAAATCTATGAGTAACTATTAAATGATAGCTAGAGATACTTTATCAAGGTGTGAGTAAACAACCAGATAGAAAGGCTACATTGGCTACACTTATTTTACCATATTACATATCCCACAATTCTAATGGCAAAATTTTTATAGCAGCTGTTTCTGAATATGTCTCAGTAAGTGAGTCTTGGATATGCCAAATATTTTCTTAGCTGCTACATATCGGTAAAGGTAAAAAGGTAAAGGCTCTCCCGTTGATCGTCGATTTGCTCGAGCGGGCCCAGTAACGTCTCCATTGGAGACTTTGTTGTTACTGTGTCTGGCATATCGAATACTCTTGGTAGCTTGCCGGGCTCTGCGAGAGGGGCGGAGGAATCGAACTCGGGTCGGCCATGTTGGCCGCTTGTAAGGCGAACGCCCTACCCGCTGTGCTATAGGTAATGCCAAACAAAAGATTTAAAACAAAGACAAGTTAACTCATCAAATTACTCATATTGTACATAATATCAACTCATGTACTTAATCTTCATAATATTCTGTAAGCAGAATCCTTAGACTTCTTCAATATTGCTATCTCTGACTAGGTCTGAACCTACTCCCCACAATACTATCATGCCAGCAAATGACCCATGGGAGACACAGACAGAGAGCATGAAACTCCCAGGTAGTGGAATTAAGACTATGGAGTTTACTCTAGCACAGCGGATAGGGCGTTTGCCTTGCACACAGCTGACCCAGGTTCGATTCCTCCGCCCTTCTTGGAGAGTCTGGCAAGCTACTGAGAGTATCTTGCCCACATAGCAAGCCTGGCAAGCTACCCGTGACATATTCGATATGCCAAAAAACAGTAACAACAAGTCTCACAATGGAGATGTTACTGGTGCCCGCTCGAGCAAAATTGATGAACAACGGGAAGACAGTGCTATACAGTGCTATATAATGCTGACTTGCATAACTGGTGACTTATATTTCTTGTGACTTAGGCTCTAACATTTAAATTACAAATTGATGTAAAAATTCTGCAGATAGGAAATACATTGGAATCACAAGAAATGCATTTGCCTAAATTGCTCTCTTATTAATAAAGAAAAATTCAGTGGTGGGTCCTGCTATAAAGTTCTACCCGTGGATGAAGTATATGCTCATGTTTGAAGGAATCTATAGGCTCTAGTCTTGTATTCCTTCCCCCCCAATTTCTCTTGTATTATTTTCATTTGATATTTGACCTTTATCCCAAGACAGATCCTATGTTAAATATCACTGAAGTTTGAGTGTGCAACACCTTTAATCGTTTAGATCTTAGTTATATTAGTTATTGTAATTTCAGCTTCTCTTTTCCCTCTGCAAACTGTATCTGAATGTTCTCGCAATACCTTGTTCTCTATTACTGATTAAAAACCTTTCATTCATCAGGGAACTTTATTGCATCTCAAAATATATTCATTCTCTCTATTTCCTCTCATCTCAAAAGTTAACAGTGGGAAGTCTGCTTTTTGTATTAAGAATTTGTTATTTTTGATTTTTATTATTTAAATTAAGAATTCTATCAATATGCAACCATTTCACAGATAATATTTGCAAAGTTTCACAGTTACACCATAGCTATAATTCCTTTCAGCCAGTGCGCATGACAGTAGCTCTAGTGTGAAGTTTAATTTAAACATATAAGACTTCAGCGATAGTTTCCAGTAAAAGTTTTGAGTAAGAATGCTTTGGGCTGGCAAAGGAATTGCTATGCTATTCAGGTGTGACTATAACACACTTAAATCCCATGTCCTGGATCACATTATTGAATTATTGTTCCAAAGGCATAAAAGTATTCAATATTAAGGGCATTAATATTTTACTTTTTGCCTCCCAGCTAAAACATTTCTCCTGCCACTGTGCATCATAAAGCCAGGCTGATAAAGGGTGGACAGGTGTAGGCATATTATTCGGTTCACTTATTCCTAGTTAATTACCTTTATGGTTCAAATACTGAGTGATAATAGGAAAGCATGATAAATAGCACTCCATTAAAATGCTTGGATTATTATAAAAAATGACTTTCTTTCTACCAGCCAATTCTCAGCATATTATTTACCCCATAGGATATTGTCTCCAAAATGGCATAGATATTGTTCCCCTATCACAGTGATATATGGTAATTCCTCAAGCTAGTTATGACATGCCAGTAAAATATTTATATAATAATCAGTTTATGAGAAATTTACTTTAAAATTTCCATGCATTTAATAAAAATATGGTCTAATTTTGCGTACTTGACCTTAAATTCACAGGTAGGTAAGAGTGGAAATATTGAGTAAGATCTATTAGTATTTGTAACCCAGGAGCAAGGATGAGCAACCTTGGGCTCATGTGTGGTATAGAGGCAAAGTATTTGCATATAACTAAACTGTTATAGCCAACAGTATTGTAAGCATGAACCCAGACTATAATTTTAAACACAAATGTGTCTGCCAGGGAGGAAAGTCTGGGGGTGGAACGGAATCTGATGTCATTGGTGGAGGAATGTAGACACTGGTGAAGAGAGTTAGAACTTTGCATACACAGTTGTCCATATCCTTGTAAATCATGGCATCTAAACTGGAAAATTATCAGTGATCCTAAAATTTATTTTAAAATTATAATTTGAAGGTTTATCTTTTGTGAGGTAGAGGGCTTTTTAAAAAACGTTTCATAATACTTTCTATGGGAGCAGCACTAAGGTTAACAATAGACTATGCAAGCTTCTAAAAATACTATTTACGTGGGCCCTTCCTTCCTGATGAATATTTGCAGAGCTATCAACTTTCCTCTTAACACTGCTTTTGCTGTTTCCCCCAAGTTCTGGTAGCCTGTGTCCTGCCTCAAGAGCTGGGAGAGAAGGCAGCTGGGATAGAGAAAGGAACGCTGTGACAAAGATAGTTGGAAATGATCACTCTGAATAAGAACTCTGTGCTGAAAATAGGTAAAGAAACAAATATGATAACCTATCAGTATCTATATTGCAAACCATAATGGCCCAAAGGGGGAGGGAAAGAGACAGAGAAGTGAGAGCACCTGCCATAGAGACAGGCTGGAGAGGGTGGTAGGTGGGAGGGAGACTGGAGATATTGATGTTGGGAAATGTACACTGGTGGAGGGATGAATGCTGGCACATTGTATATGAGTGAAATCTGATAAAGAAAAGTGTTGTGACTGTGAATCTCGTGGCGTTTCAATTATAAAATAAATAATAAGCATGCTTTCCTTGAGATAATGAAAGTACTTAATTACTGAGAAATTATGAAGAATAAAGTTGGACTCTTTTTGTAGGCAGAGCAATTATCTTTCCCAATGACATCAATATCCTACTTCCCCAAACCTGTGAACATAAATGTGGAAGAAGGTCATTCGATTTTAATCAGCTGGCCTTTTTAACAATGCCTATATAACCTGGTCAGCTCAATGTATCTGCAATGATTTTGAAAGTGAAAGAAAAACTAAGCAGAAGAGACAGAGAGAGGGAAAGGGCTGTGGAAGAAGAGAGAAAAAGAATGGGATGTGACCTTTAAAAAAGTCAGATGCAAGATTCAGAATGGAGAGTGAGGGACCAGAAATCAAGAAATATGGATTGATCTCAAAGTCTATATAAAAAGGAAAACATTCTCTCCTTGATGCTTCAAAAGTACAGCCCTGTAAAAACCTTGAATTTAGCCCACCTAAAAGATCCCAAACTGTTAAATATGTTTCTTTTATTTAAAAAAATTTTTTTTGTTTCATCAGTGTGAAATTACAGTTACTCATAATTGGGTTTCAGGCATACAATGTTTTTTTTATTTTATTGAGTCACTGAGATAGTTAACAAGCGTTCATGTTTGGGTTACAAGCTTTCATGTTTGGGTTACAATCACAAAATAATCAAACACCCATCTCTCCACCAGTGCACAATCCCCACCACCAATATCCCCAGTATATCTCCCTTTCCCACCCTTCCCCTGTCTCCATGACAGACAATATTCCCTGCTCTCTCTCTCTCTCTCTCTCTCTCTCTCTCTCTCTCTCTCTCTCTCTCTCTCTCTCTCTCTCTCTCTCTCTCTCTCTCTCCCCTTTTGGGCATTATAGTTTGCAATGCAGATACTGAGAGGTTATCATGTTTGGTCCTTTATCTACTTTCAGTACACATCTCCCATCCCGACCAGTTCCTCAAGCCATCATTTTCTTAGTGATCCCTTCTCTATTCCAACTGCCTTCTCCCCTTTGCTCATGAGGCAGGCTTCCAGCTATGGAGCAACGTTCCTGTCCCATGTATCTACAATCCTTAGGTGTCAGCCTCATGTTATGTTGTTTTATCCTCCACAAATGAGTGCAGTCCTTCTGTCTGTGCCTCTCTTTCTGACTCATTTCACTTAGTATCATACTCTCCATATCCAGTGTCCACTACCTTCCACCATTTGCCCCTCCCTGCTTTTAGGAAAGGCACTTTATTTTTGTTATTTTAAGTTAAGCAATAACTTGTGATAATTTGTTATTGAATAAACAGAAAATAAATACAGGTACCTTACTGGCTGAAAATGTATCATTAGTCTCCCTTTTTGTTATCCACAGTTGAAGAATATGTTCAAGAAACTTCACTGTAAGGTTGTATGCAAGAAGAAACTTTGTCCTTACATGAGTGATAGATACTGAAGTAAGGCATAGCTGTTTGAGGGAAACATTAATCTATTTTCTTTATGTGATTTTTTTCTTCATTTTTTTGGTTTTATTTTTTGGTGATATTGATCAAACTAACAGCCTTATAAATGCAAAACATGTGCTATACCTAGGAATGGTGGCACAGTCTGTATAAGTCTTTTTATAAGTCAGAAAAAAATCTGAGAATATAGAAATTCTTAGGAAATAATTACCATCATTTTAGCAATATCTGTGGGCCAATAAATTATACATGCACCAATCTAAAACCTACAAACACTTTATCATGCAAATTCAGATAGACTAAATTATAAAAAATTTAAAAAAATTTTAGAAGAGGTACATGATTGTTCTTACCTCAATGGAGGGCTGGAGCGGTAGCACAGCAGGTAGGGCGTTTGCCTTAGAAGCGGCCTACATGGCCGACCCGAGTTCGATTCCTCCGCCCCTTTCGGAGAGCCCGGCAAGCTACCGAGAGTATTCGATATGCCAGACACAGTAACAACAAAGTCTCCAATGGAGACGTTTCTGGGCCCACTCGAGCAAATTGACGATCAACGGGAGGGCCTTTACCTTTACCTTTACCTTTACCTCAATGGAAGAGTAACAGGAGCAGAAATCTGTCACTGATGAAGTTAAGGAAAAACCAAAACAGATCCATCCTTCCTTCCTTCCTTCCTTCCTTCCTTCCTTCCTTCCTTCCTTCCTTCCTTCCTCCCTCCCTCCCTCCCTCCCTCCCTCCTTTCCTCCCTCTCTCCCTCCTTCTGTGCTTGGGAAGGATTGCACAGTTGGCAGTGCTCAAGGGACCATGTGTGGATCTGACTGGGTTAGGCACATGTGAGGTAAAAGCCTCATTATCTCACTTTATCTGTAGTCCAGCGCCGATAAACTAGATTCTGAATAAACTTCTAATGACAGTGAGATGACATGATAGATTAAAATCCTGGGGAGATCCAGCCAAGTTCTGCTCTACCATTTCCTTACAAAATTTCACTGCATCCATGAAAGTATGTCACTGAAATCCAGGATCAAGGAAGAAGAAGAGAGCTGATCTCTTAGGTGTGTAGAACTTTACTAAGGTTCAGACAGCAGTCATTTGAAGACTTAGCTTATAGTTGCAGAAAGGAGAGAGTTCACAACAAAAGCAGATCTTTATCCAGGGAACTACAGCTGACCTCCATGAACAGAGGAAAGGGCATGCATTGAAGACAGACAGAGCAGCAGAGCTGAGAGAGATTTTCACAGAGTTTATGACAGAGACTGGCAACGAAAGAGAAATATACAGGTAACTGAAAATATAGCAACAAAGCAGAGAGTGGTCTCTTAGTTTTAAAAGATGAAAGTCACCATTAAAAATCATAAAAAGCAAGCCCACTGACTTATTAATTTTCAAACCACAAATTCATTTGAAGTAAAATTCCCAAAAGTTGGTTTAAAACACCTAAATTCATTGATGTACCGAATTAATCTAAACTTAACTTACAAACTACAAACTCCACTCAAAAACTCATTATAACATTTGAGAGAAAAGCCATATCCAATATTGGTATTATACAGTATTATTCTATTGCATACAATGTCTATATAAAATATAAAAATATCTTATAATGAAAATAGAGGAAAAATAATGACTCAAATAGCTTTAAAATAATTTAGGGTAATAGGCAAAGGTGTAAGTGCCAAAGGGACAGAATGTTCAATGAATTAGAAAGACACAGAATCCATAAAAGCATTCTAAAAATGGGAAATTATAAATTATAAAACTATGCATTTTGGGAAAGTACAATGAATAGAAGCTAATAAGAAAATAAAATGTCTTTTAATGAAATGAACATATTCTGTGAAATTCATTAGGCAATTTAATAATTGTATGAACATTATACAGTATGTTTCCACAGTCTGACCCACAAGTCTGGATTGGAGAGCCTGATAATACCTAGACCCTATATAGAAAAAATTACTCTGAGAGCTGTTGTATATGCGGTCCATCAATGAGCAAAATGTTATACAAACTACAATGAGTAATTCAATGAGCTTAACAATCATTTGTACACAATAGAAGAAAAGATGAGTGATTCTGAAGGAAATCAGTAGATATTATCCAAATCAAATATGAAGTCTAAGATAACAAAAGAACATCCAATATCTGTGGTGTAATATTCATGTTCTTAGATAAGTATAGAAAAAGAATGCAGGGAATATCAGAACAATTTCTTACTAACTTTCCAATGTTTATTACATATATTTACCCACAGATTTTAAATGGCCAGTAAGTCTCAAAAAGGATAAATACAAAGAACACATTTTATAATAAAGAGTAAAGATGATATGATAATATGGTTAATTCAAAGTCTTAAAACACTTTCAATTCAAAATAATATACAACAAGGTAAAGATATGCTAAAAGAATTCAAGTGAGGAAATATCTTAGGACAGCTTGCTGAAATATTCACATTTAACATCGTAGTTTATGTAACATGGTAACAGCAGAGTTAACATTAATGGTACTGATGTATGCAGTTACCTCTCTTCACCCACCTAAGTGTGCAAAATCCTCCATCAATCTAATTGTTACTTTCAGTTTTCATAATTTCCCCAACTACCCTAATGCTTAATATTTCTTTTATTCAGTGTTTGCCATCATTTGTACTGTTGATTTCCCTGTTATGTTTCTCTTTACATCACAAATGAGTGAGATCATCTAGTATTTGTTTTTCCCCCTTTGACTTATTTTGCTTAACATGATACCATCAATTTCCATCCAAGCTGCATTGACCTGTATGATTTCATGTTTTCTTATGGCTGCATAGTATACCAGTGTGCGTATGGGGGTGCGTGAGGTAGACATTTGGGTTGTTTTTATGTAGTGGCTATTGTATTAAGTGTTGCAAAGAGCGCAGGAATGCATTTTTCTTTTTGAACTCCTGATTTTTGTATTCTGGAGGGTAGATGCTGAGAAATGGAATCACCAGCTTGTATGGGGTTCTATTCTTACATTTTTAGAACTCTCCATACTGTTTTTCATTGAGACTGAACCAGACAACAGAACAACAGTGAAAGGTGGTTCCTTTTTTTTTTTTACCACATCTCTGCCAAAAGTGATTGTTTACAGTATAATTTTTTGTTTGTTTGTTTTGGGACCACATCTGGCTTTGCTCAGGGATCACTGCTGGCAGGTTCTGGAGACCAAATGGAACACCAGGAATCAAACCCAAGTCAGCTGTGTGCAAGTCAAGTGTCTTAACTGAGCTCCTATCTTCCTGGCCCTCAGATTATGTCCAGTCTTTTGCATAGGTGGTCAGACCGTTTTCCCACCCTGGATGGCCGATGGTGATGGATGAAAGAAGGAGAAATTGGGGGCCAGGCTGGTTGGTGATCAATTGCTGTTTATTCTTCTTCTGCCTACTTCCAGTCTCATTCACTGCCCATATTCCTCCTCCTCCAACCCACTCCCACAGCCTTGTTATAGAGAACAATCTCCAAGGGTTGGGGTTAGCAATTACACATAGGTGAGGTAGCACAATCAACTTATGAAAACCCTTCCTTCTGGGGAAGCTCTTCTAAGACAAATATCTCAACCTGCTAGGAGATCTGCTCAAGGGCGGAATTTAATTTAAGGAAACATTTCTCCTACCCTTAGTCCATAACCATTTAAACAGTCACCTTCAATTTACTTCTTAATAATCTTTCTAGTACTTTTGTATGGACACAGTAAGAGATATATTAATCTTAAAGAATGGCTTTCCTGGGAAATTCTCGCTATCCTAGACTACAATCCTCAGGCTAGATTAGTCCTTCCTAGTCCTAGCAGGATCCTTGGCCAGTCACTTCTCTTTGGATCATGACAGAATTTGTCCACAATCATCCTCTTACCTTATTATAAGTTTTATGGCACTTTGCCTGTCCTATTTCAATGCCAGGGTAGCTTACTGTTTGCCCTGGGTCCATCAGTCCTTTTGTCATACCCTGCTTCTGGGGTGCTAGGAACAAAGGGCAACTGAGGCTAGAGTAGAGTGAATATGGCAGATGCCTAGGAGTAAATATTATTTGGGGTCAATTAATTGCCAAGTTATAAAATTAACTGTCTTACTGTGTCTATACAAAAAGGACATTGCTCTAAACTACGCAAAGGATGTACAGAAAAGAGAAAGCAACATTTCACTTACAAATACAAATCCAGAGATCTCTGAAGAATTTGACTTTACAAGTCACAGGTTCTGGTTAGGGGAAATGAGTTATTAATAGATAGGGGAAGCAGAGCACAAAGGAGAAGTTAAAGATGAATACCAAGAAAAAGGGAGTGCTTCAGGAGCATTGTGATGGGTATTAATCAGTAAAGTTAAGCTCCTTATGGTAGACAAGAAAGGTCAGAGGAGAAATGGCAAACCAATGTTAAACCTAAAATGTTTAGAACTAAAATCTAACACTCACTGATGCTCTCCAAAGTTTGCTATGCAAGAGTCTTTAAGAGTACTTTAAAAAGTACTTAAAGTATTATACATATATGTTCTTTTCAACCTGTTTATAAACACAAACTGCTAGAATTCTAAAGTTGAAAACAAGCGTTTTTAGTGTATAATTCAAGATACAGACTTGTTCTTGTCCTTCAATATATACATCTTACAACAATAACAAAAGCTATCATTGATTAGTTTTCACTTTTATGCTATAACCAATGCAGATTTACAAAAAGAAAGAACTGTTTTCATGGAGCT
Organism: Sorex fumeus; assembly: GCF_029834395.1. Lineage (NCBI taxonomy): Eukaryota > Metazoa > Chordata > Mammalia > Eulipotyphla > Soricidae > Sorex > Sorex fumeus. Next base: position 25,493,417 of record NW_026606143.1, on the reverse strand, counting down.
TGCAAATTTTGCTATGGAGGACAGACAATTAAGAAACCTAAGTGGAAGATGTCAAGCACTTGGGTAGTGCTAACAGAAGTAACAGTGTGTACCAACACCACAATTGTCAGTTGACAAACAATGAGAGCAGGGATTAGAGGGAAGTAATGTGGATACAGGGACAGGGTGGGGTGGGTGGGGGGTCATGAGCACTTTGGTGGCAGGAGTGGCCAGTATATTTGAGCTTTGATACCAGAAACTTGAAAAATATGGTAACTCTGTCACCTAAACTATAAAAAATATTTTTTAAAAATAAGAGAAAAGTTTGAGGTATGAAATAAGCTAAACAGTGAAGAGTTATTGTCTCCTCACTTTGAAAATTCCAGCAAACATAGAGCAAGCATTAGCAATTTTTTAAAGTCATGCTTGATTTTGTAATTAGAAATCATTAGTACCTAGTAAAGCTTTTGCAGTACACTTTGATGATCAATGATGCTCATCAGTGGTACTGATTATTCAGGCAAGAGCATGTGCATGAATGGTGAACCACCTGTCTCTTGGATGCCATCTATAAAGCTGCTTATAGGCCATATGAATGTAGTTGGAAAATCAGGGATGTTATTCATGCAACTATCTAGAACTCTGTAATTCACAGGGTCTTTCCTGAAATATCCTATTTGTTTTTGTGTAGTTTTATAGACCACTTAATTTCAACCATAAACAACTGCCCCAAATAAGGACCTGTTATGATGGCTCTAGCAATAAGCATGTGTTAACTGGATTCTCTTGTTGATGTTCAGCTAATATGTGAAATAGTACAAAAACAACAGCAGCTTAAATAAATATAATGAGTTAGAGAGATAGCTCCATCATCATCTGGACATGTGCTTTACATGCTGGACCCTGGGTTTATCCCTGGCACCACATGGTCCCAGGAATACTACCAGGATCAACAGTTATCTGGGAGTAGCCCTTGGGCACCACCTGGTGTGGCCTCCAAACCAAAATGGACAAAATGAACATAATAAAATTTACAAAGATTCTGTGGTCAGAAATTCCTTGAGGTGGACATTTTATGTTCCAAAATGCATAAGGTAATAGCAGGGAAGACTCCATACTAAAAGTGAATGGATGGTTGTGGACTGGAATTCTCTCCAAGTAACTTCCTTTATGTTCTGTGGTATTGGCTGGCAATCCAGACTTTAACTGTGTCTGTTAACCAAACATTTCGAATGTGGCCCTCCATGTACCTGAGGTTTCTTTGAAGAAAACACGCTGACCTCCAGACAGCAGATTTCTCTACATGAAAGTACATGACTCCAAAAGTAAATATCCACTGAGCATGGAATAACTGAAGCACCATCTTTAATTACCTAGTCTCTGAAGTCATGAGGTATCGCACTTAACCATATTCTACTGTTTGCAAAGGAATCACTAAGGCCAAACTACGTTCAAAGAAGCAAGACGTATCTCATTTCTTGATGGGAGATATATGAATATCTTATGAAATTATGTACAAAAAACAAATCATGAAGCCTCTCAATTTAATGAGAAAAAAGAAAGTCCAATTTTGTTGACAAAACAATTACATACAAAAAGGCATATGCTAAAGTATAAGACTTTTTTATCTTTGGGACACAAGCAGTGGTGCTCAGGAACCTACTCTGGTCCCTGTGCTCAGGGATCACTTTGTGGGGTTTAGGGAACTATATGAGGTCCTAGGGATTGAATCGAATTCTGCTGGGTGCAAGCGAGGCAAGAGCCCTGGCCACTGTATTACTGCTCTGGCCCCAAGTATAGCAATCTTAATGTTACCATTGGGGAATCATTTTTTCCACATCAACAGGTTGTACATTTATACAGAGAGAGATATGGATGTTCCAGACTATATTTCCTCTCACTTTTAATCCTAGCAAGGGTTTGGCAGGTGACACTAAGATATCTAACATAATTGTTGTGGTATTTTAATGTGTAATGTTTGGAAAAGATATATATTCCAAAATGATACTCCTTTTGTTCTGTTGGGTCGGGGGAGGCACATGTGTTAGTTCTTAGGGCTTATTCCAGCTCTGCATCAAGTGATCACTCTTGGCAGAGGTCAGGAGACCATGTCTAGGGGTACTAAACCTGGATTAGCTAAAGTGGCAAGCGCCCTTCCTGTTACAATATCTCTCCAGTCACAAATATCCCAAATTAAAATTTTCTTAAGGTGACAGCATTGTAATCCTGCAGTTAGAGTAAGATGTCTGAAAATTATCAAATGTCTTAGAGCATAGAACTCCAAATTCTAGTGTCTCCTGTTTAATTTTGCTTTATATTGGGGACTCTTAGGGCACCAGAAAATAGATTTTGCCTTATGAGTTATTTGAAAAAAAGGCTTAATAGATTAAATGACAATATGGATGATATGCTTATAGACAATTTTAATGTATTCTATTCTTTCATCAATGAAATAAATACGTAAAAATGTCTATAATTAAGAATGAGGTGAGATACTTAAGACTTCCCTGGAGACAATAAGATTTTTGTTGTTCAATCTCTTTGCAAGGTGACAAAGCTTCCTGAATGAATGTGTTTGTAGATGTAAAACCATCAACTACTTTACAGACACATTTTGCTGATGTCAAGGATAAGACGTGGATGGCAAATAAGAGCTTTTTCCAAATAATGTCACCAACACTCCTCCCTCCATTACATTCAATTTGGCTCAGAAATTTCCAAAGGAGACTGGGTGACTTATACGATCTTTAGCAGTGGCCTGATTTCCTAAGCAAAATTTCTAAAAATACTGCACCAGGCCAACCACAACAGACATGCTGGTTGCAATACACAGATACGTTGGCCAAGCTTCAGTCTCATTGCATGAGGTTTTAAGGGATACAGTCAGTCTAAACCTTATCATTGGCATGGGCAGTTGGTTAATAGCAGAAAGTGTCAAAATGTATATTCTTTAGAATTAGTAAGTACCATTTTAAGAGAGCTCTTTCTGAGAAAATTACTTAAAATGGAGGAGTATGTTAAATTGTAAGGAATTCACATGAATTGGGAAGATTATAGAGATAGGTGGGAGGTCTTTTTTTAAAAAAAAATTCTCAATTTATGATGCAAAGTGGGTATCTGGAGACTCTGTGTTCACTCTAGTTATATATGTAATTTTTACTTATTTAGCTGAAATTTAAGTACCCTGGGATGGCTAATACATACAGCTTCCAGGAAATTTTTCCAACATGGTAGGTAATAGCATATTTGCTTGCAAATATATGAAGCACATCCAAGATTTTAAACATTTTCAATTTTTAGGAAAACAGTGGATGGAAATTTTTAGGAAAACAGATATTTCTAAGAGTGAATATTTAAATCACTGGTCGAAATATTTTATGAATTTGGTAAGGTAAAGTAAAGGTAAAGGCCCTCCCGTTGATCGTCGATTTGCTCGAGTGGGCCCAGTAACGTCTCCATTGGAGACTTTGTTGTTACTGTGTCTGGCATATCGAATACTCTCGGTAGCTTGCCGGGCTCTCCGAGAGGGGCAGAGGAATCGAACTCGGGTCGGCCATGTTGGCCGCTTGTAAGGCAAACGCCCTACCCGCTGTGCTATCACTCCAGCCCAAATTTATGAATTTGGAAACAAATTATTTGACTTTGGGTTTATATAGCGAGAGATTAGACAGATAAAAAGGGATTTATCTTTGTATTATAAGGATGGTTCAATATATGCACATCAGCAAAAATGATACATCACACTAAAGAAGAAAAAAACAGTTGTTTACCTCAATAGACACTGAATAAGCATTTGAAAGAACTGAATATTCATCCATAATAAGCACTGGGTATAGAAAAAAATCAAGTATCTCAATATAATGCCAGGCACATAGCAGACAACTGTAAGTAATGCTGAGAATTTTGAAAGACTTTCCTTAAGCTCAGGAGCAAGAAAAGGGTGCTAATTTTCACCACTACTATTCAGTATAGCATTGAGAGTTTTAATCAGAATAATCAGGAAAGAAAAATAAAGAGAAGCAAAACTGAAGAAAATGTTTCAAGTTTTTGCTATTTGTAGACAACTTTACTTGATAAAGGAAAATCCCCAAACCAACAAAAAGAATTAGATCTAATCGGAAAATTCAGTAAAAATGAAAACGGAATAGAAACTTTTAAATTGAGACATCATTAATATATTGAACATCAATTATACTACATACTTGATAATTATCTTTCACTTAATATTCATCAGAACTCTAGATTGGGTGTGCTATTCACTTCATAACTTACAGATAAGAAAATGGAGGCATACATATTAGATTCAATTATCAAATCTCCATGCTCTGTATTCTCTATGGGGTTATATGTTACTGCACAAAGTTAATATACAGCTGGGGGAAACTTCAAATAGAAAAGTGATTATAAGATAGAGAGAAAGCTCTGTGAGAGCAAATCATTCATCATTTTACCCAGAACTGGCCTCTAGTGGCACCCCTTTTAGTCTGTGTTGGTCATTCCTCAAAGTGTCTGAACTCCATCAGAATACATGTGACAGCTGCTTGGAGGGCTCGCTATGGATGAGAGATGCATGCTCTCAAAGTAGACTATGGATCAAACATGATGACCACTTTGTACCTGTATTGCAAACCATAATACCCAAAAGGAGAGAGTAAAAGGGAATATGCCTGCCACAGAGGTGAGGGGTGGGGGTGTGAGGTGGGATGGGGGTGGCGGGAGGGATACTGGCAGTGAGAATGGTCACTGGCGGAAAGATGGGTACTCGATCATTGTATGAGTGAAATGTAATCACAAAAGTTTGTAAGTCTATCACTGTATCTCACTGTGATTCATTTGGAAATACATGTAAAATAGTAAAAAAAAAATTATTATAGTGGCTGGAGAGATAGAACAGCAAACAGGGTGTTGTCCTTGCATACAGTTGACCTGGGATCAACGCAATCCCTGTGTTCCCCTGAGTCAGCACCACCAGGAGCAATCCCTGACCCCTGTGCCAGGAGTAAACCCTGAGCACTGCCAGTGTAGCCCCCCCAAAAACAAAATCACTACAAAGTATAATGTAAAGCAGATTATGATAACATTTTTCCATTTACATTTTTACACCCATACTGCATGGTAGAGCCTGGCAAGCTACCTGTGATGTATTCGATATGACAAAAAAAAGGTAACATTAACAGGTCTCATTCCCCTGACCCCGAAAAAGCCTTCAGTACAGCAGCGTTGGGAAAGACGAGTAAGCAGAGGGGCTGCTAAAAATCTCAGGGTTGGGACGAATGGAAACATTACCGGTGCCTGCTCGAGTAAATCGATGAACAATGGGATGACAGTGATACAGTGATACACCCATACTAAAATTTCTGTCTGTTCTTAATTCCTGGCGATATTATAGTTCCACTAACTCATTATAATATACCACATAAGAATCCCTGACCAGGGGCTGGAGAGATAGCACAGCGGGTAGGGCATTTGCCTTGCATGCGGCCAACCCAGGTTCGATTCCCAGCATCCCATATGGTCCGCTGAGCACCGCCAGGAGTAATTCCTGAGTGCAGAGCCAGGAGTAACCCCTGAACATTGCCGGGTGTGATCCCTCCCCCCCAAAAAAAAGTATCCCCGACCAAAACTCAAAGTAATAAAAAAAACATTTCCCAGTATGTACAGGAAGTGCAATATGAAATACATGTCTTTCTGCATGAAATTAAAAACACCGTTATAATTTTGAACCTGAAGTTAGTGATCATCATTTGTGGCTTTTTCTTACTTTGGGGAACATTCATTTTGTGACTTGCCACATGGTGCTCAGGGCTTACACCTGGCTCTGCACTAAGGAATCATTCCTCGCAGTGCCTGGGATCAAACCCAGGTCAGCTGCATATGAGGTAAAGCATTAACCCCTGTACTAACTCTTTGGTTCATTTTGTGGTTTGTTTTGTTTTTTAACTTTCCGTAGCTAAAATGTGAAGATTTTGAAAAATGGAATATTATTTTCTATTTCTTAATGGATCCAGCGTACATTTGTCCTATTTATATCAGCACTTGATAATAATGGTGTGCCATTATATTGTTTTTGATATTTTAAAAGAAAACAAATATGCAATTTTAATATTTATGATTAAAATGAAAATTAGGCACTTTAGTATGCTCCATTTAAATTGGGATGTGTGATGCACAAATTCAATGCACAAACAGGTTTGAGAATACAAAGCCTTATTTTGGCAACTCCTTAGAGGCCCGCATTTCAAACATGTTCCAGGTAGCAGCAAGATTTCTGCCACATTTTAAATCCCCTTTTAAATATTTACAACTTTTAGTTTGTTTTCTGTGAGAGAGAAATGGAAGACTGGAGCTGGGATATGGTTGCGTGGGACATAATATGCTTCCAATGCAGAAGGATTGCATTCAATTTTCAGTACGAAACAATAATAAAAACAAGTAATGATCAAAAAGAAATTTAGTTCTCACATCTTATGAGTTTAAAGCTGGGGAAGCAAAGTAAAGACTCAGGAATAAATATTTTAAGTTTTTCAGCATACATTCACTGTTCATATATGAATTTCTTCAAGTTTTATTTATTTATTTATTTATTTATTTTGCTTTTTGGGTCACACCCAGTGAAGCACAGGGATTACTCCTGGTTCTGCACTGAGGAATTACTCTTGACGGTGCTCAGGGGACCATATACGGTGCTGGGATTCGAACCTGGTTGGCTGCATGCAAGGCGAACACCCTACCCGCTGTGTGCTATTACTCTAGCCCCTCAAGTTCTATTTAAAGTAAAAGAAACTAGATAATAATTCCCATTACTGTTTCACCCAGAAAGCATAAATTTAAAGTTTAAACATTAGGTCCAATAATATGCACATAATATTTTTGCTGTAAATTTTTTGATTTTGTCAACATTTCCTCTTCCTGAGGGCCAATGTGTATTACTCTGTGAAGAATACTTTGATTTTAATTTTTATTATAATTTAGCTAGCTAAAATAGTGTTAAAGTTTATGATATCAATATGCAAAATTATTATCTGCACCACCACCAAAATGCTTTGACCCTCCCCCCTGTCCTTCCACCTCCTCCAGTCTGGTCTTTGTCCCCTCCACTATTTAGTAATTGTCTTTGGATTCCAAGGCCAAGGGTTTAACATAGATCAGAACTGTCTATTCTCTTGTTTTTTACTCAGTATTTTTCACAGATGAGTGAGAGCAGATGGTATTTGTTCCTCTGACTTATTTAGTTGATAAGACAAATTCAGAGAAATTTATATTTTTTTATCATGGTTAATGTTTATTATTTGTTGCATTGTGTAGAAAGTTTGGGAAAAATAAAATGGATATAAATAGAATGTAGTAATTGATCAATCTTAAATTTAAGAAATAGTTACATCCTGATATATGATTGAAAATTTCTGATGATAAATGTCTCTTTTCTCTGTCTTGATATAGTAAAAAGAAAATGATTTAGTAAGTAAAATTATAGATTTCTATGACATAATTCCCTATTTTTATTAGCACTAATGTAAGGATAATCTTCCCTTTTTTGGGTGAGGGATTTGGAGCCACAATCAAGCAGTGCTCAAGGGCTACTGTTGGCTCAGAGGTCAATCCTCACAGTGCTCAAGGAACCATTCAGGGCCAGGGATAGAACCAGGGTTGGCTACATAAAAGGCAACATAAAAGGCAAATTTCTTTCTTTTTTTTTTTTTGCTTTTTTTTGGGTCACACCCGGCGATGCACAGGGGTTACTCCTGGCTCTGCACTCAGGAATCACTCCTGGCGGTGCTCGGGGGACCATATGGAATGCTGGGAATCGAATGTGGGTCAGCCGCGTGCAAGGCAAATGCCCTACCCGCTGTGCTGTTGCTCCAGCCCCAAGGCAAATTTCTTAACCCAGGCATTATGCTTTTGATCTGAGCCATCCTTTCTTAACTTGATATGCTTTAAAAATCATCTATATAATCATCATATAATCATCTGAACCTATATAAGTAATACTAACCAGGGATAGAGCAATAGAACATGAGTAGGCTGCTTGTCTTGAGCACTGCAGAACTGGATTTTTAGGAACACCAATTACCAGTTCATTCAGGTGCAGTATTTCTTCTGACTATCTGTAATATCTCTTGCTGGTCTTTTAGGTGTCAGTTTCTTCTGTACTCTGAAAGGTTTTCGCACTTTGGCTTTTTATACTTTGCAACTATGAAGTTAGATGCACATGTTGTCATGAAGTTTCATGTTAAGGCACTCCTGGAATTCTTAAAAGCTTGTACCAAACTGTCCCTGTTTGACCTGGAGTATTGTTTTGTCTGCTATTTGTGCTGCTGCTATTGCTTTCTCCTTGTATGGCTAATATGTAATTTTCTCTTCATTTGCCATCGTTATCGCCATTTTATCTTATATGTATCTTTATAAGTAGAATATGGCTGAGTTTTGCTTGTTTTAATTGCCAAGCTGAAAATTCTATCTTTTAAATAGTCAAACTAGCTTATACATATTCAGAGTAATCACTGATATGTTTGGATGTATTTTTGCTGTCCTATTTTTTCCTACTTTACATGATTTCTCATTCTTTAGTTTTTTTTTTGGCATACATTGGTTTGTTCAAGTTTTATTTTTGTTCCATTTATTTTGTGCAATTCCACAGGAATGCCCAATTATTGCATTATATCTAATAAAATACTAAGGAAAATATTATACCACAAGTTTATTTTGAAAAACCCAGATTCCTCTTACCCAGTTCAGAAACAAAACATTATCAACATACTTCAAGGTTCTTTCATATTTTCCCCTTATTATTGTCCATTTAAAATGGCCATCCATTTCTAATCATAAAGATATAATCTTATTACTTTATTTTTTGTTTTTTTGGGTCACACCCGGCAATGCTCAGGGGTTATTTCTGGCTCTGCACTCAGGAATTACTCCTGGCGGTGCTCAGGGGACCATATGGGATGCTGGGAATCAAACCCAGCTCACCCGCATGCAAGGCAAACGCCCACCCGCTATGCTATTGCTCCAGCCCCTTATTACTTTATTTAAACCATAACAACATAACAAGTTCAAACCCTGGCCCACTCAGTCTGAGTACCACTGGGTACCACTGGAGTACCACTGGAGTAACCCTTAAGCAAAGATTAAGACTACTCCCAGAGAACTGCAGGTAACTCCTGACCCCAAATCCTTCAAACCAGCATACATACATACGCATTTGAAATGGCCCATTATTTTGCCATTTTATACTTTTTAGCACAGCGGGTAGGGCGTTCGCCTTACAAGCGGCCAACATGGCCGACCCGAGTTCGATTTCTCCGCCCCTCTCGGAGAGCCCGGCAAGCTACCAAGAGTATTCGATATGCCAGACACAGTAACAACAAAGTCTCCAATGGAGATATTACTGGGCCCGCTCGAGCAAATCGATGATCAACGGGAGGGCCTTTACCTTTACCTTTACCTTTATACTTTTTTAAAAAAGCATTCTAGGTCTAGTTTTCCAATAAAAACTAAAGTTTTTCAGATTGTACTATGTTGGTATATTGCACTGGGCACAAGCTTAAGAGACTCTTTAGAATTCCTTTAGCTGTCTCTTGCTATTTGTGTCTGTCTTTTTGAGAATAACATGAAGGACAGAATCCAGCTGGTTATATGTTTTTGCTAGGCCGATAGCTGGCTTCCTGTCTCACAGCCAGGTCGATCAGCTCAATATCCAGTGTTTCAAGTTTTCATCACTCCGTGTAGATGAGAAATGATACTCCAGCATTTTTGGTGACTTACGTAGACTACTCTGAGGCACAGTTTAAACTCATTCCTATCCCCCAAATCTCAAATACTGTGGACCCCCTAAAATACTGTGGACCCCCTTACTGAGCAGCCTTTAGTGTATCTCCTTGGTTTGCTAGGAAATGCTAGTAAAAAATGGGTAACACAAACTTGTTTCACATCTTTACTTGTGTCTTTCTCTTGCCTTGCTGCCTTAGGTTTCCAACTCTCAAATAAGTAATCAGTTCCTTTATTCAAGCCCTAGGCAAATTATTATTATTATCAGGAAAATTATTATAGCCCTATTTGTGTCCACTTATACTTATTAATAATTTTATATTCCTAACTATTAAATCACAGATTGGGTAGCTATGAGTGATTTAAAATGAGATTCATGCTCTTTCCACTTAACCATTGTCTTCAGATTGTACTATGTTGGTATATTGCACATTTAGCAAACAGGATAAAATTCATACACCATTAATATAAAATTAAATTCATGACTTACCCCTTCCACTTTCTTCTCCCTGCTTCAACCAAAGTCTCTTTATCTCTTGGGTGTGCAGTCTATCTCAAAAATCCAAGAACCTGACAACTATTTGTTCTCACTCCTTTTCCAAATTAATCATTCACCAGATCTGTTAATTCTACTCCTAAATATTCCTGTAATCTACTTCTCCCTTTGATTCCCTTACTTTCATGTTTTAAGCATGGCAGCAGCAGCCGCCTCCTCCCTTGGACCGTTTCAAACACCTCCCGGTTAGGTGCTCTTCCTTGAATCTCTGCAGCCACGAGTCTGTTCTTGAAGATACTGCCAAAACATTTATTTCAATGTGATACCAATCAATACTTGGTAAAAAGCCCTTTAGTAGCCCCCATCGCCAAAATTCGATAATATTTTAGCTCCTATCATGCCATACCTTACTAATCAGATGGATCCCATCCAGCTATTTAAACTTGCTATGAATGCCAAGTTCTTCACCACTTTTTTTGCATACTGGTTTTCCCTCTTGAAATTTCTCTCTCCACAGTCTATGTGGTAAATTATTATTAATCTTTAAAAGACAACTTAACATACATATCACTTCCTTTCTTAAGACTATCCTTATATCCACATCACTTCTTGACTTAATTCTCTTGTGTGTCTCTTACTTCTAGCAGACATGGCCTCAAGGCAAAGGCAGATAAGAGAAGAAAGCACTTCTTTGGTGGTTTTTGGACCATACCTGGCTGTGTTCTGGGCTGTGCTCTGGGCTTTATGCTCAGGGCTCACTCCTCAGGGCTCAATCCTGGAAGGGTCCGAAGACTATAAGTGATGCTGGGGATTGATTCTGGGTCAGCAAGTGCCTTCCTTACTTGCTCTAGTATCACTCTAGCCCCTTGAAAGAAACATTTTGGTACCTTTTCAAACCTCTGGGAAAGTCTGATAACATCTTCTTAGTCAAATAAAGTTACAAGAAGATGCCTAGGATCCTTAAGTAGAGCAGAAAGACCTACCAAAATAGTAAGAAAGTTCAATTTATATGACAAAAAGGCAAGGATACAAGGAAGTGTATATGGTTTGGGCCATGGGTACAACATGGTACCACATACCATAAATACTAATTCCTAAAAATCTGGGCTTCAATCAATATTTTTTCTTAATGCATACCTTGAGGTTATATAGAATGATATAAGTAATAAAATTGCCACTTTATAATGTACTGTATGAAAAAAAATAAAAGATGTATAGGTAAAGGTAAAGGTAAAGGCCCTCCCGTTGATCATCGATTTGCTCGAGTGGGCCCAGTAACGTCTCCATTGGAACGATAGCACAGCGGGTAGGGCATTCGCCTTACAAGCGGCCAACATGGCTGACCCGAGTTTGATTCCTCCACCTCTCTCGGAGAGCCTGGCAAGCTACTGAGAGTATTTGATATGCCAGACACAGTAACAACAAAAGATGTATAAATGACTGAAAAGAATGACCTCTAAGAGTTAATTCCTACGTTTAAATATTATTATAAATTCTTTTCTATGTCAGATAATAAAATGGATTTCGTGGTTCTCTCACAATTATAAAAGGCACACATTTAGAAAGTTTGATACTTGAGTGAGACAGAAATGAAGAACTTGGGAATAAATAAGATGAAGGTAAATATATAAAATTTTATGCTTTATAACTGTTGCTGTGAATAGAAAGGAAAATTTGTTTTTATTTTTCTGTAACTCTGCTAAATTAATACATCCTGAGTTCCAAAGACAAGTTCTTTCATAAGAATGTATCTTAGGATTTCTCTTTATTCAAATATGAAAGAAGGCTTTTAAAATTTTTCTGTACTAGGTTATCCATAAAATATCCTTTAGATTATCCATTAGTAAATATATAATAACTACTAGTCACATGAAAGCTATATATGAGTGATAGCTAATAATATTTACTTAGCTTCTTTGTGACCTACTTATTTAAGATGATGCTGCATGCTTTGAAAAGATATTTTTCTTGAATACACATTTAAATAAAGAAATATATCAAATGAGCCCACAGATACTTAAATGTTAAATCCTACTGAATTATAATTTTAAGCGAACAGTAAATTACTACAGGGCTATTAAGAAATAACTGGCTTATGCTTGCTTTTTATAAAATCTATTCTATTTCCATTGTTATTCATCTTAGTGGATATTATACATAAGAATATGTAAGGGATGGCCTAATTCTTAATAAGGGATGGGAACATCATGTTAGCAGAGCTATCCTGAAATACAAGAGGAGTCCAACTGGATACCCAGTAAAGTGAGCAAAGAACAAAATCATGGTTGACATCTAGGGATATAGACAATCAGTCTAAGGATTAAACACTGGGGAAATGTAATGTTTCATTCTCTCGGCAAAACACCAAATATTGTATTAGTGATAATATTATTAATTATAGAAACAATAATCACTTATTACTTGCTAGCTATCAATTATGTTACTGCTTAGTGCATTTTGCATTTAGGTAAGCCACATTGCTCCATTATGGGAAAAAAAACTGAGACCCAGACACTATGACATTCAGAATCTCAGTTACAGAGAACACATTTGTAAATTTAGGTTAGTTAGGGCTTCAGATTTCCCTTTTTCTTATCAAGGTTTTATCTAGGACTCAGTTACTAGAGAAGCACCGAAAAAATCAGCTTCCGGACCCCATTGCAAAAATAATAATAATAATAAACAGAATAAATAATTATCAGAATTTGGATGCTGAGTTGATCTCAGGATCAGGTATAGGTACAAATCCAGTGTAGGATGCTAATAACATCTTTATACTGAATCCCGTAAGACTTAAAAAGACTAAAGGTCTTCAAAGGTTTAAATTACTTGCTCATTTATTATTGTTTTCATTTTTGGCTACACTGGCAGTCCAAAGTTATTCCTGTACATGATCATAGACCACTCATATTGGTTATTCGATATTTATTCCATAATATTTATTATACCCTATATTCTACCCTGTTCTAGGTTCTTGGAAGTGGGCTTCTAAGGACAGCATTAGCCATCTTACCTTCTGAGTTCTGATTGGACTCAATTGGAAGCAAACAAGTGAGCAGAAAGTAAGTATTCCAGCATGCTCCCTCTGCACCTCATATTCATGCCTGGCATTAATAGACTTCCCTCTTCTCTGTAAAATGCTGGGGGAAAAGCCCTTCTTGCTCTACACCACTAATTATCAGGGAGATAAAATCAAAACAACAAGGAGATAACATCCCACACCAAAAAGACTGGCACACATCAAAAAGACCAGTTCTGGAATTGATGCAGAGATACAGGGACTCTCATTCACTGCTGGTGGGAATGCCAATTAGTCTAGCCTTTCTGAAAAACAATATGGACGTTCCTTAAAAAACAATTAGAAATTGAGTTTCCATATGACCCAGCAATACCACTCCTGGGAATATATCCTAGTGTTCCCAAACACTATACAGAAAAACAATCTTCAGTCCTATGTTCATGCAGCACTATTCACAATAGAAATAGCCAGAGTCTGGAAACAACCCAAGTACCCGAGAACATAGACATGGAGAGTATCATGCTGAGTGAAATGAGAGAATAGGAACAAAGCAACAAACAGAATGATTAGAATGATTGCACTCATTTGTGGGATGTAGCACTGTCCTTCCATTGTTCATCGATTTGCTCCAGCAGACACCAGTAACGTCTCCATTGTGAGACTTGTTGTTACTGTGTTTGGCATATCGAATACGTCACGGGTAGCTTGCCAGGCTCTGCCTTGTGGGATGTACATGTTAAAAAACACAGTATGTGAATAATCCCCCAAGACAAAAGAAACAGGGGCCAGGAAGACTAGTCCACCATGGGATAGGAGGAGTGCAGTTAGAAGAGAGAAGGGATCACTATGAAAATGACAGTGAAAATGATCACTCTGGACAAAGACTAATTGCTGAGAAGAGGTAAAATGATATGCATGATACCCTAAAAGGGAGGGAGGAAGAGAGAGAGACAGAGACAGAGAGAGAATACAGGTGTCTAAAGTGTGCCGTAGAGTCAGGGACAGGGCGGGGTGTAGGCAGGAAGGAAACTGGAAACATTGGTGGCGAAAAATGTGCACTGGTTAAAGGGATGGGTGTTGGAACATGGTATGATTGCTGAAACTCAGTCATGAACAACTTTCTAATTGTACCTTATGGTGGTTCAATGAATTTATTTAAGTACAGTAATTTTTTTTTGCAGGGTGGAAAGTCCTTTTGTCCTGCCCATGACTCTAGATCTAATAGGATTCTAGTTATCACTGTTCCACTTTTTGCCTTCAATTTGGCTATTTCTAGTCTATGGGGTCTTGTAATCCCATAGTGAATACTTTAGCTACCCTTATCTCTGTACCTTCTTTCTTCAATTATTTTCCTTTCCAATGCTGTCAATCTGCCTAAAATCTAGAGTAATTTCTTTTAAATTGATATGTTTTTAATTTAATTTTAATAAAAGTTGTTCACAATGATTTATTACATTTAGTATTCCAACACCAATCCCACCATTATTACACATTCCCAACACCATTATTTCTAATTTTCCCAACGACCACCCAAGCCTGCCCCAATAGCAGGCCCTAAATAATTCATTTTATATTGCTTGTTATGAATAACTCGCTAAAATTTATCTAAAAAGATTTCCTTAGAAGAAAGTGTGTGAAGACTTTTGATCTCACTCTGGGGCCTTTAAGCCCTTGTGTAAGAGATTACTGACATGTTGTTAGAGGTTAAGCCTTGTGTGTTAATATTTTCTTAATTGAAATTGGATGTCATCTACTTTACATCCCATCCAATGTAGTGTGCTACTCCTGGTATATCACTGGTATAGAGTTTAAGATGTTGTGTGCTCCAGGAATTCTAAAATTTTGAATGGAGTGATAGAGCTGGAGTTAAATTTTTAACAGGATGGTAACATAGGGGTCTTGGAAGCATCTCTGCAGCTCGTTGACCCCTTTTGAGATATTTTTTTATGAATCTCTGGATCATGGCTGGTTAATGAGCTTATATGGCACCAAAAGCAGTTCATAGGCATCACTCCCAGGTTCTGGGAAGAACAGGGAGATGGGGTCACCCATCCCTGAATTCGTGAGAGTCCGGAGATTTCTGTCACAAAACCCATGTACCTGAGTGTTTCAACAGATTCATTCTTGGATGAGGCTTGTCTGGAGTCTGTGGAGTTCGGCTGTGAGCATGGTGGAAATTGGAGTGTGGAGTTTTCAGCTGCTGGGGCTCTGTTTGGGCAGATGATGGGCTCATCCGCTCCCACTCTGGGGTGCCTCAGATCTGAGACTCAGCCTGATGGGGGTATGAAGGCATCCCTGTAGCTTGTTGATTTGTTTTGACATTTATTTATGAGTCTCTGGATCATGGCCCGTTAATGAGCTTCTAGAATGGCACGAGAGGCAGTTCATGGGTGTGACCTCAATTGGCGTTTTGATTTTTATTGTAATTGATGTAGTCTGATTACAATGGTGCTTATGTTTGTGTTTCTTATGAATAGTTACTACTTTATAACACCAGTGAATTCCTAATACCCACAACCACTGTTCTGGTATCATTTCTAGCCTCCCTCTACCTGTTCTATCTCCTCTATTTAGTAACTTCAGTTCTGTATTCAAAGTTCAAGGCCTGCTTGCCATGAGGTACTGTTCATTATCTTGCTTTGTTTTTATTTATATAGCATATATGAATGAGTTCAACTGGTACTTCTCCTTACTCTTGTTATTTTGCTTAACAAAGAATCTATATAATATTTTGGTTGGGAAGGCCATTTTGAAGTGTTAATTCTAACAACCCATGAACATTTTTATTTTCTGGTTGTCTCTCCTTTTTTTTTATAAGTGATTTGAGTTATAGTTCTTTCACATTTTTTAAGTTGAGTCTTAGGTAATTGTCTTTGCACCTTATTTTAAATGAAGTAATCTATTTTAGTATAATTCATTTTTGTATATAGAAGTGCAAGAGTTTTTTGTGTATTTATTTTTAGCCTGCTATACTTTTATTGCTACTGATTTACTGTTTCTTAGAGTTTTACTTTTTAGTAGAATCTTTAGGGTTTCCTATATATTTTATCATGTCTTCTGAAAATGGTGATGGTTTGACTTCCTTCCGAATTTGGGTCCTCTTTATCTAATTTTATTGCCTTATTGCTCTGCCAAGGACTTATAAAATTATATTGAATAATGATGGAGAAAGTGGAATTCCTTGCCTCATGCGTTATCTCAAGCTTGGCTATAAATGACTGTAGCTCTCTTAGGGATGATTCATTCGCTCCCTATATTGTTGAAGGTGGTTTTTATCATGAAAGGATGTCAAAGCTTATCAAAATAGTTCTATTGATGTAACAGTATGACCTTTATAATATGGTGTATTAAGAATTTTCATTGAGTGAACCATCCTTGCATCACTAGAATGAATCCAATTTAATCATACTGTGTGATCTTTTTGCTATGTTGTTGGATTGAGTTTGCTAAGATTTTGTTGAGAATTTTTGGCCAATTTTTCTAAAGGTTATTGATCTATAATTTCTTTTGTACTGGACTTTAGCATTATAGTTATGCTGACTTCATAGAAGCTGCTAGGAAGGATTCCAGTTTGGTCAATTGGTTGGAAGACTTTGGCAAGTAGAGGGAGTATACTTTTTTGGAAACTTTGATCGAACATAAGACTGGAGTGGTAGTACAGTGGGAAGGACATTTGCCTTGCATTTTCATGACCTTGGTTTTATCTCAGAACCCATATGGTCTCCCAAGTCCTCCAGAAGTGATCCCTGAGTGTAGGGTCATTGGTAAGCCCTAGGTACTGTAGGTTGTGGCCCAAAATTTAAAAAAAAAGAAAAAAATTTTATAGAACTCACTTTTCAATCCATATGGCCTGGATTTGTTCACAGGTAGATTTTAAATTACTGTTTCAATTTCCTTACATATGATTCACCTTTTCATGTTGTTTAGTTCCTCTTTATTAAAAGTTGGGATGTCATATGATTCTAATAATTGATCCATTCCTTACAGGTTCTGCAGTAGTGGCATAGAGTTGTTTTTAACAATCTCTTATGATCTTATATATTTCTGAGGTGCCTTACAATTTCTCCTCTTTCTTCTCTGATCTGGTTCATCTGGCTTTCCTTTTGTCCTTACATGTCTAACTAAGGGTTTGTTGATTTTATTCATTCTTAAATAACAGAACAAAAATACCTCTTGGTCTGACTGACCCTCTGTATTGATTTCTTAGTTCATATATAATGAATTTCTACTGAATAATTTTCCTTTCTTATACTTACTTTCTGTTTATTTTTTTGTTATTTTTCATTAATTCCTGCTCTAATTTGCATTATTAGTTTCCTTTCTTTTACTAACTTTAGGATTCATTTTTTGTTGAGAGTCCCTGAATACCCAAATGTCTTTTGGGGAAAAAAAGGCAATGAGAAATACTGTAAATTGTCTGTAAAGGTGTATAGGTTGGGATGAGTTTTTTAATTCCACACATATTTTAGTAGAGTTTTTTCTAAGTAATTGAAGAATGCTATCAGAATTTTAATGTCCTCAAAACTAATAAGAATAAAGACACATCTGTCAGAACATAAGGGCCACTGAAAAAGCAGTATTAAGGAAGAAGCTCATAGCAATATAAGCTCACGGCAGGAAATAGGAAAATGCTGAAATTAATAACCTAACCTCACAACTTGAGAGTAAAAAGAAGAACAAATGACTAATGTAGTATCTTGACATAAAGACCTTATAAATGAGGTGAAATAATGGAACAACTGAAATAATATGTCAAAATATAATACAAACTATGTCTGTTATATAGCATAACCTTGGCAAAATTTATATATTGAATATATAGTAATTAGTAACTTATCAATTTTTCTCTTTATCACTATAGTAGACATTATTGGTGCTGGAATTATGTGCATGGGAAAACAAATTATAAACATTATAAACACTTAATATCTTATTTAATATTGAAAGATATACTATATTGATGAAATAAGAGGTTGTTCTGTCAGAGCACACATATCTCCTGTAGGAAAGAAATTAAAGTTTTTATTTGAGTCATGCATTTATTATCAACATTTATTTGCATCTGACTTATAGGCCAGATTTGGAGACAAAGATAAATAAGCTATGACCTATTATTTTCAAGAAATAACTCTTCCTTGGGCTGGAGCGATAGCACAGCGGTAGGGCGTTTGCCTTGCATGCAGCCAACATGCCCGACCCGAGTTCGATTCCTCCGCCCCTCTCGGAGAGCCCGGCAAGCTACTGAGAGTATCTTGCCCGCATGGCAGAGCCTGGAAAGCCACCCGTGATGTATTTGATATACCAAACACAGTAACAGTAAGTCTCACGATGGAGATATTGTCTCTAAAATACCATCACCTTACCCATGGTTGTTTAGGTATTCCCCTGTGTTATTTTCCAGGAGTTTTACAAATTTAAGTTTTATAGTTATATCTATGATCTACAGGGGGGAGGGGAGAGCATTTTTAGCATGTAAAGGTATAATAACTACCTAAACCAGTAGATTGCTATAATATTGGGACAATTGAACAATAACTATTTAGCTGAATATTTTGCCAGGTTTTTGATCTATATGTAAAATAATACTAGCAGTGTATTTAATGTATTTTGTAACACAATGGGAAAGACTGCTTTGTGTATGTATAATTATAAACTTTCTAGTAGATACTGAACAAAATTCAGTAGGACTCCATGATACCATGGCTTTCATAAAAGCTTCTGCCATATGAAACAGTGAGAAGACAAGTCAGAATGGCAGAGAATATTTGCCAATAAATATTTTATATCATCCAATAAGAATTGTTAAAACTCAAGCAATAGGGGTCAAAGATCTAGTGTATCACGTAACGTGTTACCTTGCATTCATATGACCCTATTCCAATCCCCAGAATCGCATCAGGTCTTCTGAGCACTACCAAGAATGATCCCTGAATATCGCAGAGCCGGTAGTAAGACTGGAGTGTAGTCAAGTTTGGTCAAAAAAAAAAAACTGAACAACAACTAGTCTTAATGAGTAAACCTCAGGTCTACCTGATATTCAAGGAATGATTTATTTTTACCTTAAGACAGAAAGAAATTTATGGGGATTTAAATCATCATTGAATTATTCACTTATTTCTTCTCAAACATTATCAGTGTCTGTAAGTTTATTTTATAAAAAAATAAATGGCACTTGAGCTTTTTGAGTGAACATAACTTCTGTAGTACTCATACTTCTTAAATGTCTCTTATTTTATTACATGTGGGTTTTGCAAGGACAAGGCATTTTAGGGATTGTTTTATGAGCTCCACTGTGCTTTTTCCTCATGTTTTATGCATGTTAAGGAGTAATTAGACCATTGTAACTGCATCAGTGCAATGTGGTATGGTTTTGTACCTGAGAGGTATTCAGATGCTCCAGCTGTAAATGATCGTGAAAAGAGTCTTCTGTTATGGCCAAACTGCTTTGAGTGGGTCAATTCTGGTTTCACATTTGCAGAGTACTAAAGACTGGGTTGACTTTTGAGATAAGGGAAATCTTCATTTTATGATCCAAAATTTTATAATTACTTTATTATTTAAAATATATCTTAATATTTAAAAAACAAAAATATTACAACTTTAATTAAATAACATGATATTCTAAAAACCACTGAACAGTTGATAAATGGCCCAAAGATCTTAACAGACACCTTATCAAAGATAAACAGCAGATAAACTTTAAAAAAGCTCTTTATCATTGTTTTGCAATTAAGAGTCATATGGTTTCTGTGGGCCCAGGATGTTCCAAATGTATGTGGGGGGTGGCACAGGTAAATACTGAATAAATTGGGGACACAGAATGATATTAAGGGACTAACCAGTATGATGGGGCATAGCAAATAAACAAGAAGGGGTCCATGGTTGGAAAAAGGTTGAAATATACTACTCTAGGTGTCATCTGAGAATTATAAATTAAAACAATCATAGGACACCAACTATATCCCTACTAAAATGGTCAAACTTCAGAATATTGACAACACTAATTAAGAATTATATGTTGGACCTTTTATACCTAATGGTTCTTATCAATAAAGTAATCAAGCAACCATGCCAATTAACCATTCCAACCAAAGTATACTTTCTCTCACCATCCCTCCTTGTTTCTTAACCCTAGCTTTAATATCAAAGTATCTCATGGTGATTCAATAAAATGTAAATAATATGAGATATTGTTATTAATATACTAATGACTATATTTTCCAACAAGTAAAATAGAGCATGCTATCAAAAATAATTTAAAACTTGAGACTTTAAATTATTAAAGTTTATTAATTATAAAAAAGGCTACAAGCTCATATTAACTTCCTTGTCACCATAATAATTTACTGCCATATTGGTTTGGAAGATTAGATGAATTCTACAACAGATATCTTAAATGATTTTATATGTTTGTTGCTATCATCAACATTGATTCCTTTTATACCTTACATGAGATTTCAGGCTTAGCATTCTTGTAAATGTGGTTTAAAAATAATCAGTTTAAATACTAATTTTATGATTAATTTCTTAATATTTTATGGAAAACAATATTGTATAACACAGGATAAATTAGTACTTTATAATATTTTTTCTAACTTAATATTTTCTATATTCATTATGAACTAGACACATGACTTTTGAACCTGAACTTGGAGAACAACGTGGTCCCTTATTTCACTCCTGCACCACCTTTCCATGCATACTTCAGGCTACTTGTCAGGGTTGGGGAGAGAGACAATCAGAGGAGGAGGTACAAATTATTTTATATCACCAAATAACCCATTGCCCAAAGCTGGCTGGCATTTCCTCTGTTAGAAAAGCAATAGAATTCTCTCTATTACAAGGATTACTGGAGAATTCTTTGGAGATCCTTCCCATTTGCAGCCCTGGCACACACATTTTGTGGGCCATGTACTTTTAGTTTAACCTTGACCCTGCAGCACGTGCTCCCTAGCTTTTTGATTGTTGGATCCCTTCATTTTGGAAAATATCCTTTTCTGACAAGGTCCCATCAAGACGGTTCTAGCCTTTTTGTCATCTCTCATAAGATGATAGCATTTTTGTCTGGGGGCTTTTACTTTACATAGTAAATGTGTGCTTTTAATGTCAAGTCTCAATTGCTTATTTTTAGTATATAGCAAATCAGCTGACTTTCATATAGTAACTTTATGCCTTACAACCCAGCTATAAAGTCTTCATAATTTCAGCAGCTTTTATTAATCTTTCTGAATGGTTCTATATATATAAAAACATTTACAGTATGTGAACAAAGATAATATCTCCCTTCTCAATATTTATCCCTCTTAATGTTTTGTTTTACTTTGTCATATATTATCCACAATTTCTTGTATAATGTGGAATAGGAGTGTTAATAGATACAAAACTCTCCCATTTGGCACTGTTCAAGGATACATGTTTCCACACTAAATAGATTTCCTCATATATTTGAGGAAGAAACTTAATGCCCAAATATTATTTTTACAAGAACAAAACTCTTAATTACATACATTTCTATAAAATGAAATCATAGTAAGTCCTCTATGACATCGTTTTGTCTATATTTCAGTATTAATTATACCATTAAATAAAGATGAAATTCATTACAGTGAAATCCACACTAGACATCAACTAATAATGTGAATTCAGGGGCTGTACAGTGGATACTTGCCCTGCATGCAGCTGGCGTGAATTTGATCCCTGGCACCATATGTGGTCTCCCAAACCCCACCCTGAGTACCACCAGGGGTGCCCCCACCATTCTTAAAGTAAAAGGGAAAAGAAGATGCTCAGAAGTCTTACTTGGGATTGTTCAAACAGCATCTGTTTGCCTTTACAATGTCCCATTATTCAAATGTAGTTCTCCCCTGAAATCACTGTCTTCTTTCCACTAGACTATTCTTACATACAATTACTAGGCTAACACAAGCCAATTCCCAAGATGCAAATGTACAGCTTCCACAAATGCCAGTACATCATATTCCCATCCAGACGTACATCCCAAACATACTACCCTTCAAAATATATGCAAATCAAAAAATAAACCTAGAAATTGGTCACATTTTAAAAAGGGATAATTAATTTGAATAAAATTTATACACAGTGACTTTTCTACTGGAAATCCAGAACAAATGTCAATATGAGATCATAGTAAATAATAGTTGGTAACAATATTTCTTATTGCTTTACCAAGTATAATAATATTACTTTTTAAAATCACGGTGTCAAATGTCTAATTGCCCTCTAGAGAATCTAGATACCAGTTCATCTTTCATCACCAGATACTTTCAAGGCTCAGTATTGCCTCTAAAGAATTCATGGCTTAAAGTTTAAAAGAAGATAAAAGGGCTGGAGTGATAGCACAGCGGGTAGGGCGTTTGCCTTGCACGCAGCCAAGATGGTCGATACAGGTTTGATTCCCAGCATCCCATATGGTCCCCCGAGCAACGCCAGGAGTGATTCCTGAGTGCATGAGCCAGGAGTAACCCCTGAGCACCACCGGGTGTGACCCAGAAAAAGCCAAAAAAAAAGATAAAAATAGGTAACTGCATTTTTTGGATAAAGAAGGAATAATTATATAGGTTCCATTAAGTATCTTTTTGAAACTCTAAAACTAAAAAACCTTATCCAGAGGATATTTGTAACTCATGAATTTTTTAATCAGTTCAACTAGATTCTGAATACTTACATTTCTTTTTTTTTTCTTTTCTTTTTGCTTTTTGGGTCACACCCGGCAATGCACAGGGGTTACTCCTGGCTCTGCACTCAGGAATTACTCCTGAGTTGCTTGGGGGACCATATGGGATGCTGGGAACTGAACCCGGGTTGGCCACATGCAAGTTCTACCCACTTTGCTATTACTCCAGCCCCTGAATGCTTACATTTCAAAGTCAAATATATTTGATATAAAATGTTCTGAGAATCAACATTTTGTGATACTTAGAGGAAAAGTAACATTAAGGAGAAATTGCAAACCTGGATTAGTTTGTCCTTAGCATGACACCTTCTTTCTGACTTCAACAAAACTTTGTTTTGCTTTTATTTTGAGCCCATACCTGGTGGTACTTAGGGCTGATTCCTGGCTCTGCACTCATCAGTTACTCTGGGTACACTCAGGAATCCTTGTGGGATGCCAGCAATTGAACCCTGGCAGTCTTTGCATGCAAGGCAAATGCCCTATCTGCTGCAGAATCACCCTTGCCCCTAACACCAGCTTTAATAGCCATTCCTTTCTCCCTTACAATCATCTTCCTACCAGCCCTTTAATTATTCACAGTCTCTCCCATTAAGAAAGTTTTGACATAATAATTCACACTAAGATATGATAGACCTTATTGCTCCAAGTGTGTTCGAAAGACTAGACAAATTGGCGTGCCCTTATTGAGCAAGGAGTTTTATTTTTCATAAGTCTTCCATGTGCTTTGTTTTTGTCGTAATTGATTAGGATATTCATATATACACTAAAGTTTAAGACATTGTTAAAAACTTAGCTATTTTCCTAAAATAAAGTGTGATCCTAGGGTGAACAAATCAACATCAGCTGGGCAAATCAACATCAGCAATGTAAATTCTCAGTCCTTGCCAGGACCTATTATATCAAAAGTTATCAGGGTAGAGCCCCATTGTTTTTTTTTTAAGAAGTTCACTAAGGGATTTTCACATATGAAAAATTGGAGAAAGCAGTGTTCCAGAGCAACACATGTAAAGAATAGCTAATTTCAAAATATAGAGTTCAATGCGCCATAAAGAGTAAAAAGGTGGTGAAAATTTTATCCCATAGATCTACCTGGCTTTACTCCAACTTATATAATCCTAAAACTCAAGAGTTTTCAAAAAGGTCCTATATACACTCTTCAGATTAGGTTATTAAATTATTTCATGTCTTCTGAGACTAAATCTGATATGCATTGATTTAAGAATTTTGTTTCCTTACTTTAGCTATTCTGACTTGTGAAATTTGACACTATAGGACATTAGGTTCTATGGCAATTTTAATCAATTGCCTCTATGATATGGAGAAGATCACTGAATTATGGGGGTGAGTTAAGTAATTTTAAAAGTCATATAAAATTGAATTCTGTATCTTTTGTCCCTCAATTCATTACCTAAGTCTCCCTGCCCTATTTTTTTTTTGCTTTTTGGGTCATACCCGGAGATGCATGGGGGTTACTCCTGGCTCTGCACTCAAGAATTATTCCTGGCAGTGCTTGGGGGACCATGTGAATGCTGGGTATCGAACCTGGGTCAGCCGCATGCAAGGCAAATGCCTACCTGCTGTACTATAACTCCAGCCCCCAAGTCCCTCCTATAGAAACAACTTTTTAAACTTGAATGTGTTCTGTTAGTGTTTCTGTGTGTAAGAATGTGTATATAAGAGTGTGTGTGCATGGGAAATTAGTGTTTCTGATCCTGGCCTATTGTTAGCAAATATGATAACAAGAAGGTATTCTAAACTGGTTTTTAATGTACTTTCCAATTCAAGAAGGTGTGGCTATTAATGTAGTTTAAACTCCAAAGTAAACAAGTATACAGCAGTACAAATGATTGCCACCAGTAGTGATCACAATGTATAATAAGGGATTGTACTGTGGTGAAATAAACTATGATACTGTATTAAGTGCTGAAATAAGCATAGGTGTGCATATATCCTTTTAAAGTAATGTTTCAATGTTTTGAGGACACATGTCAAGAAGCAGTGTTGCTGAGTCATAGGGGATCTCTATTTCTATTTTTGGAGAGATGGTAGGGAGTGTTGAAAGGGTGTGGGTTCTTGAAAAAGAGAGGTAGGTACACTGGTAATAGGTGTGGTGTGAAAGTTATGTGCACAGGAAACAATTCACAGTAGTATGAATCATAGAACCAAAATTGATAAAAAGAAAATAGTTACAATATTTTTTGTTTTGGGGGCCACACACAGCTTTTCTCGGACCTTATTCCACACTCAGGGATTGCTCCTGGTAGGCTCAAGGCAACTTTGTTGGTTTGAGCACTAGATATTTGACAGACTCCCTTCTTTCCTAATGTTTTACTTTTTTTTTTTTTGCTTTTTGGGTCACACCTGGCCATGGACAGGGGTTACTCCTGGCTCTGCCCTCAGGTGTCACTCCTGGCGGTGCTCAAGGAACCATATGGGATGCTGAGAATCGAACACGGGTCAGCCATGTGCAAGGCAAATGCCCTACCCGCTGTGCTATCTCTCCAGCCCCAGCCAATGTTTTACTTTTATAGCTTTCCACACCCTTGGCTTTCACAAAATTATTCCCTTTCATCATTTTCAGACTTATACAAAGATTCAAATTTGATTTCAACTTATATATTCAAACATTTAAAACAACATCCCCATCCATTATCAGGTATGGAATTTTCCACTCAAATATTTTCAAGTTATGGATGATTTTTATGTCATTCTCAGAAGGTGCTCATTTATAAAATTTAAATAGTGTTGTGAAATCATGGATTAAACATACTTGATGGGTTTTAATTGTGATTATTTTGGTTTTTCTGTTTGTCTGGTGCTGTGGATTACACTCAGGGCCTCATACATGCAAAGATATGCTCTTCCAATAAACTACATTCCCAGCCCCCATAATTTGAGTTTATCCTTATAAAACCCATTAACTTGTGAAGTTAATGCATGCTGGCAGAAGACATGAGACTTGACACAAGGACAAAGGACTTCATTATTCATAGCGACAAATTGTATGACCATCAGGGTACTTAGTTTAGTTACTCATTTCACAAAGTGCCATGATGCTGATATGGAGGAACTCACACTGATATTCCACACTTAGTGTGTTTGCACTAAAAATTGAAAAACACTGGGCATGGGTGATACCTCTTAAATAGTAAGTTATTTTTCCTCATCCTCAAGATTATTTCTGCTAACTTAACTTTGGGCCGGAGCAATAGCAAAGCGGGTAGGGCATTTGCCTTGCATGCAGCCGACTCGGGTTTGATTCCTCCGTCGCTCTCAGAGAGCTCGGCAAGCTACTGAGAGTATCCTGTCCACATGGCAGAGCCTGGCAAGCTCCCCGTGGTGTATTCGATATGCCAAAAACAGTAACAACCAGTCCCACAATAGAGACATTACTGGTGCCCGCTCGAGCAAATTGGTGAACAATGGGAGGACAGCGCTACAGTGCTACAACTTAACCTCAGTGAACAATCTGGGTCAAAAGCCATCATGAGTATTCTTAAAATAATCCTGAAAAACATAGAGCCACCCAGAGTCTGCGGTGGACTCTCTCAAACACCCATTTGAGAAACAGATTAATCTGTAAATACTATCCAGAAATTGGGAGCCAAGGATGGAGAAGGGACCACTGTGACAATGATAGTTGCAAATGAACACTCTGAACAAGAATTAAGTGCTGAAAGGAGGAAACAGGGTATGCATATATTATAAGCTATTATACGCATAATAGCTTTCAGTAACTATAATTGCACATCATGTCCAAAAGGAAAGAGAGAGTGAAAGAAAAAAAAACTGTTTGCCATAGAGGCATGTTGGGGGAGGGGTTAACGGGAGGGAAACTGTGGACACCGGTGATGGGAAATGTATATTGGTGAAGGGACTTGTGTAGGAACATTCTATGACTAAAACCAAATCATTAACAGTTTTGGAACTGTGTGTCTCACAGTGATTCCATTAAAAAAAAAGTAAAATTTGATTTAAAAAAATGGGAGATAATCTTGTCACATGCAAAAATGTCAAAAACCTTAGAGCAGTTGGGGCCAAGAAGATAGTGCCAGTAGTAGAGTGTGTGTGTGATATGTGGCCCAGGTAGCATGCAAGTACTGTTGGGTGGGCAGCTAATTTAAAAAAGGAAAAACAACTTTAGGTGATCAAACTTTCTTCCAATGACATCTGTGAACCACTGACTTAAATATTCATGCTTCTCAGGACAGAACCCTGATCAATTTATCTTGGACTACCTATAGTCAATATGCAATAGATTACTACTACTGTAAGAGCTCAGATTTTAGATACCTTTATCTAACTTTTTGGTAGGTATTTTTATCAGGTTGTCAAATGGGCACTTCAGATTCATGCACACACAATCAATTAAATGTTTTCCTCTCTGAAGGTAGTAAGGGGGCATTTTTAACTTATAGTTTAAAAATCCCAATCAATTAAATAATTAAAAATTCACTTGCTATTTCATCACCTATGCTAAAATGTGATGCATTTTTCCTTTACTCCCTGTTCTCCAATATCCAAATAGACTGAATATCTATTCTCTCTCTTTTCTAACATGTTACTTGAATCTGTACTCTCCTCTAAATTCTATATGATCTCAGTTCAGGAGCTCTCTCTGCATTCTTACTGCCATCTAGACAACTATCCCCTTAGACATTCCCAATTTACAGCCACATCCCTTTCCATTACTGACTAATCCCAGTTGACTGAGAAGGGAAAAAAAAGATTTAGATATCAGATTTGTTTTATTTAATGCTATCTACAATCCTGGCCATTGTGACAGTGCTTCTTATTCTAATATCGAGACAATACTTTCCCCATTAAGAAAAGGCCAGGGCTGTTAGAAAAGATGAAGTCATGAAATTTACATACAAGTGGTACTACTTGGAAAGTATCATGTTAAGCGAAAAGAGTCAGAAAGAGAGGGATAGACATAGAAAGATTGCATTCATCTGGGGAACATAAAGTAACAAAATAGGAGACCAACACCCAAGTGTGGCCAAGATTAGTACCAGGAATTTTGCTCCATGGCTTGGAGGCCAGCCACACATGCTAGGGGAAAAGGCAACTCAGATAGAGAAGGGAGCACCAAATGGTGTTGGGAGGATCCTCCCAGGCTGGGAGAAGCATGCTGAAAGTAGACTATAGACCAAACATGATTGCCACTCAATGCCTCTTCTGCAAACCACAGGACCCAAAAGGAGAGAGAGAATAAAAGGGAATGCCCTGCCACTGAGGCAGGGTGGGATAGGGGGATGGGGGGGTGGGAGGGATACTGGGACCCGTGGTGGTGGAAAATGGGCACTGGTAGAGGGATGGGTACTTGATCATTGTATAACTGAAACCCAAGCACAAAAATTTGTAAGTCTACAACTGTACCTCATGGCGTTTCACTAATAAACATTTTTTTAAAAAAAGGTCAGGGGTTGGAACAATAACACAGCGGGTAGGGCGTTTGCCTTGCATGCGGCCGACCTGGGTTCAATTCCTAGCATCCCATATGGTCCCCTGAGCACCGCCAAGGGTAATTCCTGAGTGCACAGCCAGGAGTAACCCCTGTACACCGCCAGGTGTCACCCAAAAAGCCAAAAAAAGGGAAGGAAAGGCCAGAATTTGGAATATTTACTGTATGAGTGAAACATACTAGAGGAGCTGACTCTAAATTTCCCTTGTCCCAGTACTGCTCTGCTGTAATGCCAAGTGTTCTCTGTGACCATATTCATCTTAATCACCCTTTAATAAAAGCTTTTAGCTTTACGCAATGAAACTATACAATTATTTTTCATGATAGCTAAGTGCCATTTCAAGGAATCAAACAGAAGAGTGGTTGGTACTGGGTCTTAAAATCCAAACATCGCATATAATACATAACAAGTGATCCATATATATGCAAGGAGAGCCTATATAGAAATCTATTTGTTTTGTGTTCATCGAAATTTAGCATTCACTTAGTATATTAGCAATTGTGTGCATGTTATTGTCATTACTACAGACAATAATAGGACATGGTCTCATGTCCATGCCTAGAGCCAATAAGCATTTAATTCTTGTTTCTCTCAAGGGGTCTGTTGACAGGATAACATCATAGGTTAGTGACCACTTGGGGTTGTTGTCTTTACTATTTACTCCATCTTACCATTTAATTAGACTCCTGCTACAGTACTCCAATTAGAGATATTAAATCCACAAAAAGTAAACCTTCACCAGTATCTCAAAGTGGGTAGTAGTATCCCCTCCAGGAGAGTGTGGAATAACAGCAGGGTGGTGTGTAGTAGACTCCAGTGATGCAGCTAGGGTCAGGGGTACTTTTTGTTCACTGAAGGAAGGTGGATTTCCGAGGGATGCTTATTTTTCTGGAAAGAGGAGAGTGAGCCAAATAAATTTGAAAGCTTTGCTCTAGACTCTCGATGTTTTCTTTAAATCTTGGAGAATCAATTCTAATTCCTAATTCTGATGTACTATTAATGTTGACCCAGAAGAATTTTTCTGATGCTTGTTTAAATAAAGTCAAGTGATTCCTAAGTCTCAATTTTTGGGTGCCATAATGATCATTAAATAATCTACTCTACCCAAAGGATGAGTGAATTTAAATACAGCTAGAAATAATACAGAATTACATTGTGGTTAGTGGAAAGTACCTCTGCAATAGTAAATGTTTTGGTTTTATATCTATCTGCTTCAATGGTGTTTATATTAACAATATCGATGATAATGTATCAGATTTTGATAATCTAGTTCAGGTTGTCTTAATTAAAGATGAGTGAACCCTTCCCTCTTTATCACCTGTTATCATACTTTATTTTATAATTTTTATCATACTTTATTTTTTTGAGACTGAATACAGAGTTGGGCTGGAGGGATAGCACAGCGGGTAGGGCGTTTGCCTTGCAAGCAGCTAACCAAGTTTCAATTACTACGTCCCTCTCAGAGAGCCCGGCAAGCTACTGAGAGTATCCCGCCCTCACAGCAAAGCCTGGCAAGCTACCCATGACATATTTGATATGCCAAAAATAGTAACAACAAGCCTCACAACGAAGACGTTACTGGGCCCGCTTCAGCAAATCTATGAACAACGGGAGGACAGTGACAATGAATACCAAGTTATTAAACTCTCATTACATTTGCCTCTGGAAGGGACTATATTTTATCAGTATATCAAATTTCAAATTGGTAGCAGTAATGAGACCTATAATGAGAGTTTCAGGATAGAGACATAGGACAACTGTACATTTAGGACAGAGACATTGTACCTAGTCATTTTGCTTTGGGGTTAAGTTAGAGTGTGACTTATCCTGCTCTAACAAGTCCTAACTGTTTTGTAGAAGTTAAGCTGACAATTTTTTTTTTTTAGAAAATGACTGGGTCTGTAATTCAAGGTCTAAGGGGACTGCCCAGAGGGATCCTATAAATAACTAAAGCAGTGCTGGTAGGATAAAGCTGGCCCCAAGAGTGACTTCTTTTAACAATCATATTGGCATGTGAATTGTTACTACTTTGATGTAAAGTCAAGGTTTCAGGAATTTTGTCTTGTTTCATCCTATTAAATCTCTTTAACTATGAATAAAGAAAATGTTTAATAATTAAGGGTCAATAAATCAAGAAAGCATGTTAATTCAAATATCATATTAAATATTAAGGTAATATAAGCATGCTCATCAGAAAACCACTTTTCTTTTAAGCCTTAGTAAGAGTTGGGTGGAATTTTCTAACATTCCAAATGAATAGGTGACTAATTATTCACGGAATACTCTTTTTCACCATTGAAAATGACGTTACACATGTGCACATGAGTATTTTGTTATTTTGTAACTATAAAGGTGTGCATATATGTCTCTGTGAGAGAGGGAAAATGAAATATATACACATACATAATCTGCCTACATAAAAGGTAAATGGTAGTACAAATGGAAAATAATTATTGTTCACACAGTGAAAACTTTGCCTATTCTTCCTGATATTTTTTTTGTTTCAATGCATGCTCTCTTGATATCACTCTTTTGCTCTTTTTCAGTATGCTTATTCTTAGCTATTGACAATAATGCAACTTCACACTGTAGTTACCCTTTTTATCTGGGTTAATAGGCTGGAATATGTTTCAGATACTCTGATATGACAACAGAATTGCTTATATAGGGGATGTGTGGCACAGCTGGAGGTTGCTGCTCACTGCCAAGGTGGCCCTGGTTCCTGGCACTGCTGGGCTTGAGCAGTATAGCATATTGAAGCCTCAGCAGTGAACTGCCCGACAGTTTGACTAAGTACTGCTGGGAGTGGTACTTGGACTCCCTTAGCACCACTTGGAAAACTCCTTAACCTCCCCCTCCACCCATCTTTTAAAATACTTAAAATAGTAATGACAAACTATTTGGGGGAGATGAACATACTAAAAGGGCATCCATTTGTTCACCCATTCAGTTAATAATTCTCACATTTGTTCCAGGCATTGTTCTCATCATTGAAGAGTCAGTCTACATGATAATATGTGACTAGAATGAAACAAATGCCTGTGCTTGTCCTGCAAGGCCCATAACAGGCATCACTAATTCCAGCCCTGTTTCCCACTCATGATAAACATGACTTTGGAATTATTAACAACACAATCCAAGAGGCCACCGTTAGTCATTGATCAGGATTTGGCATGCAGGACAAATTCTCTTTCTCATTCCTTATGCAGTGCATTGGGTGGTGTTTAGATACAAGAATTATAGTCTAATTTGTGTGAATAGTATACAATTTTATTAAAACTATTTAAGAGCTTTTATTTAAGTCTAGAAATATACATCACTTAATTTAAGCACAATAATCAGAAGTATATTACTGTATTTAAAAAGGAATTTGTCTCCTGATATAGGGTATATTGTAAATGTGTATATATTTTCTTCCCTTTATTGGGCCCGCTCGAGCAAATCGATGATCAACGGGAGGGCCTTTACTTTACCTTTTATATGCATGTCTTATATCTACAAAAACACAGAGTATAAGATCATCAACATGATTAATTCAGTTAAAATACTTACAAGAACAGAAGCTAAAGAGATAAGATAGTCCAGTGGGTAAGGTGTTTGCCCAGTATGCACCCAACCTGGGTTTGGTCCTGGGTACCACATAAGTGACCCCTAAGCACAGAGCCAAAAGTTAGCCCAAAGCATCATCTGGTATATCCACAAAATAGAAAAGAAAACCCAGCATAAATTCTCTCTCATGTACATATTCAAATATATAAACGTAGGAATATATGAGGCTTTGAAAGTTACTGGAAAATATTTCTGAAATGTAGCTGTCTTTACTGCATATGAAATATACTGATTGCTGAACCATTTGTTTCTAGTAACTGATGTATGTTATTTTTTTCTGCACTGGTTTGCAAGATTTAACCCTCAACCTTGTACTAAAAGTACAAGACCTATTTATAAGCTTTGTCAAACTAGACAGGTTATTTGCCACAGGAATGATCTCACAATTTCTTTTTAAATCTAATAAATATTTTAAAAGATTACATTTACTAAAAGTAGCAATCCAAAAATACTATTTTGTTATGCCACACAGGTTATTGACAGAGGAATGATTTTACCAATATGGAAATCTAATGAAGATTTTCAAAGATTACAATGAAATCTAACCATCTACAAATAATAGTTGCCATTGTTGAGCACATAATAGAATCCGCAATAAGCAATTTACCTTCATTATCACATGCAATTTCCACCAAAAATTATCTCATTTAATTAGCACAATTGTTACAAAGCAATCCTGCAAGGTGCCATTATAACCCTTTAAGGATGAAAAACAAGCGATGTTTAGATTCAAATCAGAACACATAGTAATTTGTAGAGCTAGGAACTGAATTCAAATATATCCTAGCACAATGAATAGGATTAAGTAAATATGTTTTGCTAATTTCCAAATGCAGGGAAATGTGTAGTCATGTGTATAGACAAGTCGTGCTTGTCTATAACATAATTTACAAAATTTGATCTGGGTATGGTGCCATTCAGGTATAATGCAACTAAACTCCATTGCAACTAAGTAGACTCAAAACAAGGAATTGAATCATGTTAGAGGCAAAGTAGTCTGTCCTAGGCTTCCTTTGTCCTCTGTTGTGTAGACTGGAATTTTGATGTGGCAGGGACCAAACTATACCATGTGCAACTGGTCCACTTGTTTGAAATCATGTGACACAAACATAGTAAAGATACCAAATTGTCCTATTGTCATAAAGCAACTTCCTTGTGCTACCCATTTAGGTGGTGTATTTCTTAGTCTTCAATCTTTCACTACCTCCAGTATATTTTCATCTTTATAATTTTGTTATTTTCAAAAATGCTATATTAATGGAGTCCTACAGTACACTCTGCTCTTTGTCTTTTTGTCTACACCTGATAGTACTCAGAGCTTACTATGGCACTGTACTTAGGAATCACTACTGGCAGAGTTTGGGGGCCAGCAGGGATGCCAGGATCAAACCTTGGCTGGTCTTGTGTGAAGCAAGTACCGTACTCACTGTAGGATTACTTCAGTACCAATATGTCTAATTTGGGGGTTTGGGGGGACCACACCTGCTAGTATGTTCAGGGCTTACTCCTGGTTCTGTGCTCAGGGACCAGTCCTGGCTCAGGAGGCAATTGAGGTGCCAGGCATTTCACCCAAGTCAGTTGCACGCAGGGCAAGTGTCCATTCGCTGTACTATTGCTCCAACATCTACATACCAAACTCTTAATAGAAACAATAGAGCACAGTGAATCACACCACATGTGACTGTGGCCAAGCATATATTTTCTGTCATCTGGCTATTTGGGGGTGGGGTGGGGGCATTCTCTGGATGCTTCCTTGTAATACTGGCTGTTGCCATTTTAACACTATATATCTTAGGGAACAGAAGCCAGACTAAAGGAACACATACTGATTTTTAAAAAATTGTATTGAATCACTGTGAGATAGTTACAAGATTTCATGTTTGGGTTACAATCACACAGTGATCAAACACCTGTCCCTCTACCAGTGCACATTTTCCACCACCAATATCCCCGGTATACTCCCCCTTTCCCACTCTCCCCCTGCCTCCATGGCAGACAATATTATCCATCCTCTCTCTCTAATTTTGGGCACTATGGCTTGCAATACAGACACTGAGAGGTTATCATGTTTGGTCCTTTATCTACTTTCAACACACATCTCCCATCCCAACCAGTTCCTCCAGCTATCATTTTCTTAGTGATCCCTTCTCGATTCCAGCTGCCTTCTCCCCTTTGCTCATGAGGCAGGCTTATGGAGCAAACTTCCTGTCCATCATCCCAGGCACAGTCAGGAGTGATTCCTGAGTACAGAGCCAGGAGTAACCCTTGAGCATCTCCAGGTGTGACCCCAAAATCAATATCACCTTTAATTAATTTTGTAAAACTATAAAATTCTCCAATATAAAAAGTGGGCCTTGAGGGGCTGGAGTGATATGACAATGAGAAGGGCACTTGTCTTGCATGTAGTCAACTCAGTTTCAACCCTCATCATCCCATATGGTCCCCAGAGCACTGCCAGGAGGAATTTCTCAGCACAGAGCCAAGAGAAGCCCCAAATCATCACAGGGTGTGGCTTATTTCCCCAAAAAGGTAGACCTTGGGGGACACAGCAATAGTTCAGTGGGTAAGGCACTTGCCTTACATTGCAGCCCACAGAGGTTCAATTCCTGGCATTGTATATGGTCCCAAAATTGCTGCCAAGATTGTTCCATAAGCATAGAGTCAGGAATTGATACTAAGAATGATACTAAGCACTGCTGAGTGTGGCACTCAAACCAACAAAAAAACAAACCAAAAGTAGACCACTGGACCATATCAACAGTACAGGGATTAAGGCACATCCCTTGCACATGATTGACCAAGAATCAATCTGTGGTACCACACCACTGAGCACCAGTGGGAGGATCCTTGAGCAAAGAGACAGGAGTCTGCAACTTTAATGTTACTGACCTACTGTTTCTAGGAGCTTTTCTGTAGAGTCCCCAGGGTTTTCTAAGTATAGTGTCATATCGTCTGCAAATAGTGATAGCTTGACCTCTTCCTTTTCTATCTGTCTGCCCTTGATATCTTTTTCTTGCCTAACTGCTATGGCCAGGACTTCCAGTACTATATTGAATAGGAGTGGTGAAAGTGGACAACCTTGTCTTGTGCCCGATCTTAGAGGGAAGGCTTTTAGTTTTTCCTCACTGAGAATGATACTTGCAGTGGGCTTGTGGTAGATGGCTTTGAGTATACTGAGGAAAGTTAGTTCTATGCCCATTTTGCTGAGAGTTTTCATCACAAATGGGTACTGGATCTTGCTAAGTGCTTTCTCTGCATCTATTGATATGATCATATGGTTTTTATTATTTCTTTTATTGATATGATGAATTATGCTGATTGACTTGCTAATGTTAAACCATTCTTGCATCCCTGGGATGGAAAAAAAAGAGACAGGAGTAAGCTCTGAGTACCTCTGTGTGTGAAACAAGCCCCCTCCTCCCAAAAGGAATAAAGAAAAATATAAGCTAATCAAATATTTTGGGGGAAAATGTATTTATTGTATGCCATTTTGTGCCTAGCAGAATATCATGTATTGGGAATTAGAGCAGAACGTCTGACACTTAAAATTTATTAGATGCTTACAGGAAATTACAATGTAATAGGAATAATAAAGGCTAAAATAGCTATCAAAAATAAATACAACCTTACACTTTAACAAATGCAAATAAAAATTATAAAATGCATTTTAAAGTTATCAAATTGCCAATGACAGAAGAATGGCCAATATTGATGCAAGTTTCAGAAAATAGGTATTTTGTAATCAGACAATTTGGGGAATGTAGTTGTCAAACTATTAAAATTAGTGATTTTTGTAACTGAGTAACAGATACATATAATGTTTAGTTATAGAGAGTGTTTTTATCAACAGTGCTTAAAATGACAAAAACATGGAAATTAAATAGGAAGTATAAGTGAATTATGATACAACCCTACAGTGGCGTTCCGTGCACCAATAATTACCAATTATGATGCAACACTGTTTGCCTATATAGGCATTTCCAGATAAATCTAAAATTTACTTGTGCAAAGTCCAAATGAATAAATGCCACAAAATGATTTTTCTCCAGTTGGCAATTTTTAATTAGTAAGAATTTCCACCCTTCCATATATTACCTTTCCTCTCTTTCTGAGAATAAATAATTATTATTTGTAAGAATAAAGCAACAATGAAGAAAAAAGGCAAATTGAAACATAGGACTAGTATCATATGTTAAATCTATAGACTTTTTAAAAAAATGTTTACGAGATGACTTCAAGATGACTGTAAATAAAATGCTTGTTTCAGATAAGTAATAGACTTTCTAAATCACTGTTTCTCAAATGGGTTCAATGTGTCCCCCTGTGGGCTCCCAGGATACTACAGAAGGGGCAAAGGTGAAAATCTCATGAATGGGAGATCATTGCACAAGATCAGAGGGTCTATCAATATAACTGGGATGGGGTTGGTGTTGAGAAAACAGGAAGGAAATAAGTTCAGAATGGGACTATGATGGATAAAAGGATGAGAAAAACTGATTTAGATAGATATTACAGACCAGTGGTTGAAACACCCTTAAGTGGCAATATCCTCCCTCACCCCCCGGCTCCCAGACTAGCAGGAAGTTTCTCTGAACCTATAATGGTCCTTATTTTATCCCAAAGGAATGAATATTAACACGATTGTAAACCATGCAGCATCAATAATTATCAATTTAAAAATAAAACACTGCTCTGAATATCTTCACAGGATTGGCAAGCTATGTGGCAAAGCACATGTCTTGCATATGTGAGACCCTGAGTTTCATCTAAACAGCAGTATGGATATACCAGAACTTTCAGGGTGTCCCTAGTTGCCACTAAGCTCCCCTACACCACAGATCCCAACCACCAAACATGAGGTCCACACTGCCAGGACAAGCATGCTGGGAATGACCCAGGTACTCCCAATGCAGCCAGAAACTTATCTCCTGTTTTTTTTTCTTGTGAAGAACACACAGTAGAAGTGCAAAAATCAAAGATTTATCACCAGTGAATTAAAAGTGTACAGATATTAATCCATGTTGAATGCACAGGATGTGCCATCATTACGTAGAAACCTACTCACTTGGCTCTCTTTACTCCAGGAAATACACTAGCATCTTGTGTGTTTGTTTCTTAAACCCAGTGGGGAAATTTGAATAGGAGGGAATTATCTAGATCAGATTCTGCACACAATGCACACTAAATCGACCACACGGGAAAAAAATGATTTCTTCCATAATAAAAGATGGAGTAGCATTATGTGGGCATACAATACTTAAACCTGAAAGCTGATAGAAAACTTTCAGCTAAGCTCCTGCAGACATCTTTTACAAAGTCTCAGAAAAATCCTTGCAATCTATAAAAGTAACATATATTTTATAAAACCAACATAGCACACTTAAGCATATGTTATGTGTGTGCGCTTATGCAAAAAAGGCATACATGAAATAGCAGCATTTCTACTTTCTAAAACGTATCCCCTATAAAAGGTGTTATTATCCTTATTTCATAGGCAATAAAAAATTGGTACTGTAACTTGACTAATAGTCTTCTGGTGAGTTGCCCAGGCTGGTTTTAAACCCAAGTTTGTTCCAAAGGCAATACTTTCCTCATTATTGTCCTGCTACCTTATGGGTCCCAAATACTCTCTGGCTCTGAAATTCTAAAATTTTGAAACCTTGTGATAGAGATCTTGAATTAATATAGAACACTGCTTTTTCAGAACACGTTGTCAAGGCAAGAAGACTGTTGTTAATTGACTATGATACATGTACTAAGGATTCAATAAAATAAAAGTGGTTGTAGATTGAAGACAAGTTTCATCATATTATGGGAGTTAATCTGTTCACCACTAAATGTCTTAAGCGTTTCTGTGAGAAATAGAATCTCCAGGGCCTAAAAACTGTGTCATGTCAGCATGACCAGATACAGTAGTCCTCAACTTAACAGTCTTCAGCTTCTTGCTTTCACTTTAAGCAAAACAGTGTATAACAAAACCAATTTTACTAAATGACATCAATAAAAATTTCAAAAGCATATCTCTGGTCATGGGCTGGAGTGATAGCTCAGTAAGTAGGGCATTTGCCTTGCAAGCAGCCAACAGGGCCGACCAGAGCCGACCCGAGTTTGATTCCTCCACCCCTCTCGGAGAGCCCAGCAAGGTACTGAGAGTATCTCGCTCGCACGGCAAAGCCGGGCAAGCTACCCGTGACGTATTCGATATGCCAAACACGGTTAACAACAAGTCTCACGATGGGATGGAGATGTTACTGGGCCCGCTCGAGAACATCGATGAACAATGGGAGGACAGTGACAGTGACAGATCTCTGGTCGTGAAAACATCATCAAAATTCTAAACAAAGACCCCTCAACAATTCTAATATTAATCATTTGTACTCTTTATTCATTTTTTAAATACTCTTATTCCAGTTGGTGATCTCAAGTGGTCAGAGCCCATCCCACTAATTCAGGGGCCTAAATGGGACCACCTCTGGACAGGACACACTTCCATCACAGGACACATCAGACGCAAACACACAGACAAAGACACACACACAAACACACTCAGGCTGACAAGGAAACTTATGTGTACATCTTGGGCCTATGAGTGGAAATTAGAATCTATGGAAAACCCATACACATCTGGGAAGAATGTACAAACATATGGATAATTATCCAGCCAGAAATCAATTTTTCTTGTTTCATCAACATAAACATATAAGGACATCAAACAAAGGTGCAACTTAATGACTTGCTATATATTTATATGTGCTCAAATAATTATTGCTTTTACTTTTGGAAAGTCTCATATTGCTCCACTTGTCACTTGTCACTTGTCATCCCATTGATCATCAATTTGCTGGAGCAGGTGTTCGTAATGATTCCATTCATCCCTGTCGCATGCTAGCGTAGCCCAAGGGCGTTTGGGGGCTCTTTCGGGGTCAGGAGAATGAGGTCCGTTACTGTTTTTGGCATATCGAATACATCACGGGTAGCTTGCCAGGCTCTGCCATGCAGGCGGGATACTCTTGGTAGCTTGCCGGGCTCTCTGAGAGGAAGTACATCATATTGTACCTCCATACTGCTCCACCAATAGGAAATGACCATCTATTTCATATTGGGCAGAAAAGCACAGTTATTGTAATAAACATTAAATTACAAAATTCTCCTTCACAGCTAATGTTTGAGTCACCCAGGATTTGGAATATTTGAAATTTCCTTTTGTGTAGGGCAACAAAACAATTCTGTTGTCCTCAGGTTCTTAATAACTTCCTTTATATAGTACAGAGAGGCTTTTTCTGGTTTGGGTTTCTTTTAAAAAAATTTTGGCAGGGATGGGACTTAAAGCTTGGTTTCTGAATTCCTGCTGTCCCTGGGCTTCTACTCAGAAGTGATGAGTGGCTATCAAACACTTTACTGTTGCCACAGTGCTCTTCAAGAGCCAGAGACCTTCAAAAACCCCCAGGTTTCATCATAAAGAGGATTACAATAGATTTATTGTACATAGGAAGTGAGTTATGAAGTGTTTTCTGTTAGGCATCATTTTAACAGGGGATCTTTCTTGAAAATTTGGTGTTGGCAGAAAAGAACACTCTCGCCTGAATGAACAATTATTTTTTCTGAGCTGAGATTTTCCCATAAACTCAGTCTTCCTTGAAGAGTTATCGATTTACTCCTTGGCTTATGAATCACTAGTAAGACTAAGAGAATCAAAAGGAAAATTAAAAATATGTACTTCAAAGTGAGCAAAGAGATGACTCTTCTTTTATCATCTGAGATATGTCAGTGGCTAGAAAATACCCGGGAGTAAACTTGACATTATTTGAGTAATTGAGTTCTTAGAGAAATTGGGACTCACTGCCCCAAATTACCACTAGGTAATTAGGTAAAAATGTGGAAAATGTGTTGTTGGCATAGCTGACTGTTATAATGTTGAGATCTTAAATTCATATATTTAATTTCTATTTATAATCAAACCAGGAAATGAATCAGTTTGGTTGAAATGCCATGCCATTTTACAGGCCAGGACAATAGTCACAATCCTTTAAAAAAGTCTAAATTAAAAATCTTGAAACAGTAAGTAAATTTCTAAATTTTTTCATTTTTCTTTTTGGGCCACACCTGGAAGTGCTCAGGGATAACTCCTAGTATGGCTTTAGAGACTATATATGGTGTCAGGATTAAACCTGGGTAAGGTGAGGGCTGGAGTGAGAGCACAGCCTGTAGGGCGTTTGCCTTGCATATGGCCGACCCGAGGTCGATTCCCAGCATCCCATATGGTGCACTGAGCATCGCCAGTAGTAATTCCTGAGTGCATGAGTCAGGAGTAACCCCTGTGCATTGCTGGGTGTGACCCAAAAAGCAAAAAAAAATATCTGGTTCAGGTTGCATGCAAGGCAAGTACCTAGTGCTATCTCTGTAGCTCTGTTTCTATATATCTAATCTATCAATTTTCAATTGCAGATTTCATATTTAAGTGCAATGAGAAGTGCACTCATTGATTGGTTTCATGACTACCCAGATTCTTCCTTTCAGAAGGTTTACACTTGCTTTTTCCTCTGCCAGCAGTGTTTTATGTCCCACCTTTCTTATCCTCGTGTCCTAACTTACATGAAAAATACTTAGAGAGAGCAGCTTTCTCTGATTCAGTTTTGCCAGGCTAGCCTCACTATTCCTATAGCATTTTTTCTTCATCATATTTGATTTTATATTTTTGTATACATACTACTGGCTCGGAGTGATAGCACAATGGGTAGGGCATTTGCCTTGCACACTGCCAACCCGGGTTTGATTCCTCTGCCCCTCTCGGAGAGCCCGGCAAGCTACCAAGAGAGTATCTTGCCCACACGGCAAAGCCTGGCAAGCTGCCAGTGATGTATTTGATATACCATAAACAGAAACAAGTCTCATAATTTATTGTGAGACATTACTGGTGCCCGCTTGAGCAAATCGATAAACAACGGGAGGACAGTGACAGGACTACTGGCTCAGTCCTCCATAGTTTGCTTAATTTACATCACCCCTTTTGGAATATAGAACTCTTATTCCTCAAATTTAGTTTGATTTACAATGAAGTTTGTGAAGTTAAGTTTCAGAGTATTTGCTGGATCTGTAGATCATATTTTTATTTTATTCAGTATCACATCCCCAACAAATCTAATATCTAGTGGACCCTAAAAATCTGATTTTGCCTCAGCCACCTTAAGGTTACCTGCAATGGGTAACCTATATATGATGTAGCACTGTAGCACTGTCCTCCCATTGTTTATCGATTTGCTCGAGCAGGCACCAGTAACGTCTCCATTGTGAGACTTGTTATTGATTTTGGCATATTGGATATGCCACTCGGAGCTTGCCAGTCTCTGCCATGTGGGCGAGATACTCTTGGTAGCTTGCCGGGCTCTCTGAGAGGGACGAAGGAATTGAACCTGGGTCGACCACGTGCAAGGCAAATGCCCTACCTGCTTTTTCCTTAAATAAGAAAAAAAATTATGACATGATTCAAGCTAACAGAATGTGGCAAAGGTGATGGTAGAAACAATTTGGGACCAGGTAATTCATTATGTAAGAACCTTCTAGCTTACTCCCAGGATTGACTGACTTTCTAGCCCTGAAAAAAACATAAGTTGTCTTCTTGGGATAAACCCAGCAGGCCAGGGAAGGCAGTCTCTGAGGAGGTAAGAGTAGCCCTCTGTTGACAGCCAACCAGAAAATGGGGATCACAGAGCTGTAACAGTTGAAAACCCAATTCTATGCACAACCTTAGGCTTGGAGTAGCACCTCAAGCTCCATAATGGAAAACAGTCTCAGCAATGGCTTTGTCAGACCTCAAGTACAAGATCCCAGTGATCTGTGCCCTGAATCCTGATTCACTGAAATAGTAAGATACTAAATGGGCATCATTTTAAGGTTGCTAATTTTGTGGTAGTCTGTTATGCTGCAAGGAATCACCATTGCCTTGTGTAGGGCATATGCTAAGGATTTGGTTCCCATCTCTCCTATCCCATTATTGGACTTCAGAGTTCATTTAAAGACTGGATCCACTGAATTAGAACAATGTAATGTAAAACTTTTCTTCAATTGTGCTATCTTGTTTCAGCTTGCCACATTAAATTAAAAATAGGCTTAATTTTGCTTTTTACTCACTGAGACTTTAGTCAAATTACATTTATCATAGTAAATATGGTTTAATATCTAGAATTCTATTTTGTGTGTTTTTTGTTGCTTCTATTGCCAGGTTGTCCTTTACCTATTTTTACTTTCGATCACATTACTATACCCTTTTTATGTTTAATTTTTAAGTAATTTGGAAGATGAAAGAGCAGATTTTAAGTAAGGCAAGAGAACTAGGTTAGGAAGGTTATTTGTACTGGTCCAGGGAACACTATTAAACCACAGAGTCAAATAGCCAGATCCTGTCATGTAGGAAAAAAAAATTTGTTCAACTTTTCCCTTTCCCCAATATGACTACACCCAGATTCTCTGCTAGGTTTATTTTTCAATTCTCAATAACAAAAGGTCTTCCTAGAGTTGCACCTGCCCCCTCCCCACCTTGAGTTGGTATTTCTAATAAGGGCTGCTTTCCTCTCAGTAAATATCTCCATCAGACTATTTGCCCCAAGCATCTGCTTTTAGATTACTTTCCTCTCCTCATAGATTATTAGCAACTGGATAAGTGGAAGAATATATTCCACTTATCTAGCCCCAACAATAGGAAGAAATTCTGGCATCATGTAAGGCACAATATGTATTTGATGACTAGACGGATAAGTAAATTAAGTATAACTGGATTGCAGTGGGAGATGCACTGGGCAGGGAAATCTACAGGGAATATAAGACTGGATCTGAAACTGACAAACACATTGATACTGACTTAGCCTGGATGCAGCATAACACGGAAGAGGAAGCCATATGAGTACAAACACAAAGGTAGGAATTAGCATATCAGCACTGCTAGGGTGAGGGGGCAGGCATAATTGAAGCTATGTGTTTATGTTGGCGTAATGGAGACTCCCTGGGAGCAGGGCTGGGGATATTTAAGTAGGAATTTAAATGGCAAGTAGAGATGTTAGATTTTGGGTGCACTAGATAAAGGGGGAGTTATTGTGACTAGAATCAAAAGGCCAAAGGAAGCTCTAATGATTTCAATGAAGTTGCTGAGTTTTGCTATCACTCTTACTGTTTGTTTGCTTTTCAATGCTGAAACCGTAAGGTTGTAATTTCTTTCTGATTATGTTCTGTGTGTCATAATTAATGTAGCTCATTTGGACAAAACTATTAGGAACATAAATTAAAATCATTATACTCCTATTCACCTGGTGAGTGTTATACAAGCATTTAAAGCTGGAGACAAACTTGGTCAACTGGAAAATCTTAAAAGACACAAGCTTTAAACGTCTCTGTACAATTTAACATCATTTTAAGATACTAAATGAGAAAACTAGGGTGTTTTTGTAATCAATGTCAAATAATACATATTTAAATAAAAAGGACAGTGATTGAGTGTCAAGTATAATTACGTTGCCAAAGCCTCTCACATTCAAGGAAGTTCATTTTTCCCCTTTAAGATACTTGTGAAAAACTTAGTATGAGTGAAATGTATGAGTTGAGAGACTCTTTAAAGCTTCTGATACACTTTCCAACAATATAAATTGTGTTTAGTTAAAACTAATAAAAACGACCCTTTACTTAACAACAAGTCTTTCTATAATCATTACTTAAAAACCTAAGGCTTCCAAGTTTATCTTCTGATTGTGAGATTCTCAATTTGAGGCAGCTGAAAGAATTGATTGTGCTCTAAAAATCATTGATTTTTGACTAAGCATGCCTGCTGTCATCACAGAATTTCTATTAAGTGAAATTATTATCAAGAACCTTTTTATGATATTTCACTGTGCTTTTTAAGTCAAAGTTTGATGTTCTAAGAGCTCATTCCAAGTGCATTTCTGTAAACACAAGAATTTGATCAAAAGTACTAATAGTCAAGTGAACTTAGAAATTTGAAGAAGCCATGAAAAGTGCTGAATTATAGAATTATCCTTCATGGGAAGTTCCTTTTGTATGATAAATGATCTAAAACCTTTTTTTAAAATAATAAGAGTAGAGTCTATGGAAAAGAGAGAATACAAGAGATACTATGTTTTTGACATCTTGGGAAGGAAACGACATGATAAAATTATACATAAGACCAGCATTTCATCATTTCCATAAGACAGTTTTATGGGACGTTTTTCCCGTAACACTTCTCAGTCAGGCAACATCAGCTACACCCAGAGGAACTCGGGGCCACGCAGTGCTGAGGATTGATTTTAGGGTCTCATAGACAGTAGACAGTGTTCTGTCACTTAAGCTATCTTCCTAGCCCTCCTCATAATTTTAAGAGCATTTGTGGCCCACTTTGTTGCAAAGTTAGAGTCATACCAAGACTTCTATAGATAGATTCCTCCCCTCTTCCACCGCAAAGGAGACCTAAACATGAAATCCCCATGAAGTCTCAAAACACATCTTCATCCAAATAACCCTCAATTAAAGACAGTTATCCAGGGCTTTCTAGCAACTAAAATCAGCAGCTTTTTTAAAAGATAATAATCCCTAAATTTCTCTCTTTTCGAGTATCAGTTGCTATGAAACAAATCACTTTGTTGCTTAAGAACAACAACAATATATTATTTCTTAACATTCTCTGAATTCAGTCAGGCTAGAATGGACAGTTCTGATACAGATAACAATGGCTGAAATAACCTAATGGCTGAAATTACTTTCTCAGCTGAATTTGTTTAGTGCCAGAGCTATATTGGCAGTTATAAAATGCCCTATTCACATATCTGCTACTTTAGTGTTCTTCTGTGTGGTCTCTCTATGCTCACATGCTATCTTATCCTTCGGTTTTCTGGATTGTTTTTTATATCATGGAATTTTATCAAGATGTAGCAGAGGATTGTTCTTTAACTTATGTC
The DNA here is from genome assembly GCF_029834395.1 of Sorex fumeus. NCBI lineage: Eukaryota > Metazoa > Chordata > Mammalia > Eulipotyphla > Soricidae > Sorex > Sorex fumeus. Next base: position 25,448,446 of record NW_026606143.1, on the reverse strand, counting down.
TGGAAGTCACTCAGTGTCACTGTCACACACCTCTACCTAGAATCCTTTCCAATAATAAGGAAATGAAAATAGTAAAAGAATACAGAATACTCTTCTGAATATAAGACACACTGATCTTCAAATGTCAGGTCAAGAGGTCTTAATGGGAAGAAATCTTAGAGAATTCAGAATAAACCACATGAAATTTTAAACTGGTGATGAAAAAGTTAAAGAATGCTGATTTTCACTTCTACTCAAGGTGGGAATTAGATGAGATATTGAGACGATTTGGGACATCATAACCCAGGGATAGCAAAGGCTTTGGTTATATAACAAATAGCAAGATAATTATGTAAACTCTTCATGCTAAAAGATTATATATAAATAAGTACAGGAACATAGTTTCATCTAATTTATTACACGCGTTTTTATATGTACATATGCTCAAAGGAATTTATTAAGTAACTTCCCCAAAGACAAGGATTCATTATTTCTGTTGCATGAATAAAAACACATTGTACCCAGATAGATAGGACAGTAGTTAAGGCGCTTGTCTTACAGTGTATCTGATGTGGGTTCGACAAATGGAACTGCATATAGTGATTGGGGTTCTGTCAGGAGTAATCCTTGAGGGCAGAACAAGGAGTAAGCCCTGAGCATTGCTAGGTATAATAATAATCCCTAAATTTAAAGATAATTAAATTAACTTTAATTATCTTTAAAACAAAACAAAATCTATTTTTAAAGGCATTCGAAAAGTCTCATCAGATAGTACACACTTTTAGGGCCAGCTTCCTGAACTTAATACCTATAAAGTTGAACAGAGAACCAAGCTTAGCATGTCCCATGCTTGCTTTAATACTCTCTTCTCATTATCTTGAAATCCTTAATAGCTATTTCTTTTTAGAGGAGTCCTGCATTTTTATTTTTCAGTGGTACTGGCAAACTACTCAGCTAGTCACTATTATGAAGTCCTAAAATTCCAAGTTGACTTATGTTATTTGTATTTGTATATGTGCATATATGTAAATGAGTACTTGTGTGTAATAAAAAGGTATTATTCAATCAATCAGCACACAAGTATTAAGGACAAGTTTATAGCTACATTAAGGAATTTTACTTTGCATTTTATTATAGCATTTTTTAACTCAGGAAGAAAGATCAAGAAACTTTGTGATTTCCAAAATACATGCTCCAAATAAAATTACATGAGAGTTCTTTCTTACTACTCAGAAGGTCAGTGACATGTAGACGCCTTCTCCCTCAGTGGCAATCTAGAAGTGTCTCTTTCTTCATCTAGAGGTGTCTCTTCATTCAGCAAACATTACTAACTTTACCATGAGCAAAATCATTTTAATTTTGCAGAATAAATTCATTCTACTGCCCAAAGCAATCTTTGTGACAATTTATTTTTGCTTTTTGGGTCATAATCTGGCAATGCTTGGGGGTTTCTCCTGGCTCTGTACTCAGGAATCACTCCTGGCAGTGCTTGGGAGACCATTTGGAATGCTGGGAATCGAACCCGGGTTGGCAGCCTGCAAGGCAAATGCCCTATCCGCTGTGCTATCGCTCCAGCCCCACTTCATGACAAAATTACAGTAAATAAAATTGTCATGGCAATATATCAAACTTCAGAAATCCTGGATTCCTTTTTTATGTGTGGTTTTAGAATGTCCTTGATTACAGAATTTATTTATGAAGCAATACTTTGTCCTAAGCCATCAAGTGAATTCCAGAAATCTTAACATTACTAAACTTGAAAAGATAAAATATAAGCAAGTGACCAAATTAAACTATTCAGTAAAAACTGAGCCTGAAGGCGGTCTCATGGTTGCCAATGGCTTTAAAAATACAAAGCAGTAAATCAGATTTCATTATGTCCTCACAGAAAGCAAGATGATAGCTCAGTTTCCTTCACAGAGCTGGGATTAACAACTGTTTTTCTCTGAATATGATAGCCCTGGTAAGAAAATTGCCAAACTTCGCTTATTCAAAAATTCCCACTCTTTATGAAGCCCAATCAATAAATATGCTATTTAAATTTTTGCACCCCCCCTGAAAAAAAACTTTTAAAATACAACGATTTTATGTATCAAACAGCAAGGCAATGGGCTAGTGTATGCCTTCGTGTTTCTAAAAATTAATATGAAATTATACCATCCAGAAGTATTTCCCAAAGTGAATAGCTCCATCCACTGGGGAACACTGGAACCACTCAGGCGGGAAGTAGTACCTTCTGGTGCAATTGGGGGTCACTTCCTGTTCTGGAAGTGCTTCCTATTCGTTCCTTGTAGAAGGTAGATTTCCAGGTGGTACTGACTTGATTATTAATTTCTGATAACTTTTAATAATGAATTTATTAATGTCTTATAAATCTGCTGACCTTAACATACTTCTGATTACTTTTCTATTTTCTTAGGTGTAACAAAAGTAATAAATAGTTTGTGAGCTGAAGATTCATATTAGAAACTCAAAGATGAATTTAAGTTTAAGGTATGGATGGTGTATTAGATTGAGTAAATATATTCATGCCCGACCTCCATTTAACCCACTTAGATGAGAACAATATACATCCAGGATGGACAGATATGCAGTTTAGACATATGTCTTGCTCTGCCAATGGGATATTAATTAACATAAACTGAAACCTTTGTTTGTGTGATTTGGGCCTTGAACTTGTTGGGGTGCATATGGTACTAAATTTCCATGATAACAGACTACATATAGCCTCTGGTACAAACAGGATTATAAATACATGTAGCTGACTTGGATCCTAGCTTCACTTGGAGTCAAGCCCAAACAAACAGCCAAAACCACGAAAAATCAGCCAATTTGCAAAGGAGCTTAAGAAAAATATATATATTTCCTTTGTGCGTTACATTTTACATACAACACTACTGTAATGATGGTTAACTGATTTTAAAACTACTCAGAAGAACCACACAGGGATTATGTTAGCTCTTAAGAGCAAATTTTAGGTCTAATCTATCCATTAGACTCATTAGCTAACATTGTTAAATTGGAACTTAAAATAACATGAGAACATTGAAAATAACAATCTCTAAATTTTATGAAAAAATTGTTATGTTAATATATTGTCTTTTCCCATTAATTTGTTAATCCTGAAATCACCAAATATCTTTAATGTCTAAATAAGTTACCAGGCACATATGAGCATCAATTATACCCCTAACTAGTATGTACAAGGCAAGGTCAACACTTTACTATACAATGGAAAAGGAGCTTTCTGACTCATTCTAATCATCTTTACGTAATATCCCAATTTCTTCCTTTATTCTTTCCTGCTGACTTTATTTTCAAACATTTTACTAATATATTTCATTAATCAAAAAATGTTCTTTTCCAGCTTTCAGCATTTTAAATCAACTGTCACCAAAGAAATTTCTCCTAGAAAACCTCTATTGCTAATTTAGAGCAATTTGGTTCTTGGGAATAGGAGGAATGGAAAAATAGTCCAATCTTTAGCAGTTGCTCTGAAACGTATGTTCTACTTCAAGTAAATCACAGAACTTAACTGCATAGCTCAGTTTCCTTTGCCATCCATGAGATAGTAAAAAATAATATATACCCATGATCCTCAGACTGAAGATGATCAAAAAATTTGTCTAAAAACACTGAAATAATATGTTACTTCCTCTTTATTTAGCAGCAGTTTTCATTCATATCCAATTTTCTTCTCACAAAAAGTGTCTATTTCAATACTAAAGAGGCTGGAGCGATAGCACAGCGGGTAGGGCGTTTGCCTTGCATGCAGCCAACCCGGGTTCAATTCCCAGCATCCCATATAGTCCCCTGAGCACCACCAGGAGTAATTCCTGAATAGAGAACCAGGAGTAACCCCTGTGTTTCGCCAGGTGTGACCCAAAAAGAAAAAAAAAAACTATTTCGATACTATGTATCTTATATGGGCTTCCATGAAATAAAAATGCCTTTGTTCTTCAAAAATCAAGAGGAAAAACTCCCCTTCCCACACACCATCTAGGACGGCTATTATGAATATGCTTGAATGTGAGCTTATTAGTGCATAATGGTCCAAAATTGATCTTGTCAACGAACAGATTGCTATTATGATTTACATGTTTCTGCCAGTGTCATAAATGTTTCATGAAGTGTGTATGTATATGCTGTTTTGTTTTATTTAGTTTTGTTCTCTTTGATTTCTCCATGGCGTTCTTGTCTAAAGTTGATGTGTCTGGTGCAGCTTTAGCTAGGTCATTGCTACATGGCCTTCCATTCTTGGTAAGCCAATCTTCCATTCTTTAGGTAAGCCAATTATGAGTGAAAGAATCAGGAAAGGGAAACAGAAACTAGTTTCATTAAAGTAATAAAAGGTTTGGCAATGTAGAAGTATAAATGAGAATAAAAACCCTTTTCTTTCTTTTTGTTCAGTTTTTGACCCCACAGAGATTTTCAGGGGTTACTCCTACCTCTGCAGTCAGGAATCACTCCTGCAGGTACTCACTCATATGGGGTGGCAGAGATCAAACCTGGGTTGGCAGAGAGCAAGGCAAACACCCTATATGCTATACTATTGCTGAAAAGGTTTTTTTTTTTTTGTCTGGGGTAATTCTAGGCAGTCCTTAAGATCTACATACTGCCAGACATGGAATCTGCAGCTCTTTCATGCAAATCATGTGCTCAAGCACTTTCAGTCATATCCCTCGCCCTTAAAATGACTTTCTGAGATTTTTCAAATGATTCTCTATCATATACTTTTCTCTCTGTTCTTTAACTATATCTTCTAGTTCAGTGCCATCAATATCTTAAAGATTTCCTGCTGTTTAAATTACTCAACACTTTAAAAATAGTCATTAAAACTTGCGTTAAAACTACTTGCTAAGATAAAATTCTTAAAGATATAGATTACAAGATATAGAATGATTGCACTATAGTACAGCGGGTAGGGTGTTTACCTTGCACGCAGTGAACCCAGGTTCAGTTCCTCCATCCCTCTCAGAGAGCCTGGCAAGCTCCCCATGGAGTATTTGAAATGCCAAAAACAGTAATAAGTCTCACAATGGAGACACAACTGGTATCCACTCAAGCAAATCGAAGAACAACGGGATGACAGTGCTACAGTGCTATAGCTTACAACTAAAAATGAATGGAATGCAGTTTTATTTAAAAGCCCAACGTTCTTTATGAGTAATTTCCTTAAAATGACAATACATGCACACATGCCTTAATAGTTATCACAACATTAAATGTAGATGCAATGGAATCTGGAATTAATAATTAAAGAGTGTCTTAAATTCTAGTAACAACTCTAAAAAACAAAGAAGTTAATTTAAGGCTTGTTGATTTATTCTGAGGGAAAAATTTATATCACTCATCCTAAGGCTTAGCTTGCTGGTGTCTCATATTATATATAGTTGAAAAAGAGCCCATATACTACACTGCCGAAAACACCAAAGGGCCTCCCTAATGTAAATACTAAATAATAAACATTAATTACAATATGTTTTACCATCAACATCGCATTTTCATGTAAGTACAATGCACACAATCATGTTTTTTTTCAGATGGATTGTAGGTGCATTAGCAAATGCATGATGCTTGTAGACACTTACATTTTTAAAAGCTGTTCAAGTTAAAATCAAATTAGAGAAAACCAGATAATATTCATTTTAACTTAGGAACACAAATGACTGCATCTAGCAAATGCTGATAATGAGTTGTTCTACTTCACCATCCTAATATGCATTTAATGTGTTGTTCTTTGCATAGCAACATGAGGCCAGCAGATCATAGGCTTTTTGGTGGTTTTCAAACAGTGACAGTAAAGTTTCTCTGAAGCAAATTATGCCTAGAACTGTAGAACTGTATTTTGCAAAACAGGTTTATAGGTAAATATAGGTTTAACACTATAGACTGCATTTATTCACTACTTTAATAGTATTGTGAATGGGTTTACTTTAATAGTATTGTGAATGGGTTTATTTATTAACAGTGAGGACTTACTGTATCTACTAATTAAGGCCACAACTTGGTTTTAAACAATGGAGGACTAAGTAGTAAAAATGTTTATCGGAGGGAGCAGGGCGATATAATACAGCAGGTTGGATGCTTGCCTTGCTTGTAGCCAACCCAGGTCTGGTGCCCAGCATCTCATATGGTCCCCTGAGCATATCAGGTGTAACTTCTGAATGCAGAGCCAGAAGGAAGCATGTGCATAAATGGGGGTAGCCCAAAGACTCACCCCCCAAAAGATTGTTAGATACGAAAACTTCAAGGACTGGCACCAAAATCTTAATAATTTCTATATTTGTGCAAATAATTCCTGGGTGATTAAATTACATCTCTATATTCCAAAACTTTTACAATGAGTAAGCTTCACTATCACTCCTGAAAAGGTGAACTGCTTTCGTAAGATCTCTTTGTTCTCTTTCGTCAATCTCATTCGTGTTTTTTTCCTGTGAATGTCAAGTCTAGACATCCCCTCGCATATTCAGTTTCACATAAATTTCTTCTTACCCAATATTTTCCCCTTCCCTCCATCTTTTTCTGTTGTCATGGCAGTGATTGGAAGTATTCACATATGGTACTCCTGACATGTGGGTTGCAATGATTACCTGCGGTCACACACTCTAGCTGTGTTGCTAGTGCACACTTTAGTTATAGTGCTTCCCAGGACCACTCCTCAGTTATAATGCACACCTATTCCTCAATTGCTGTGAGACAAAATTGCATACTTTGCTGCAGCACCCAGAGATCACAAACAGTAGTGCCAGTTGGATTGTACTTGACATGTGGGAAGGTTCTAGGGATTAAAATCATGGTGTCATGCTTGCAAGTTAGGCACTTGACTACCGAGCAATCTTCAGGTCCCTACTTACTCGATATCTTTCAGGTAAGTAAATTTGCTATCAAAGTCATTTCAACCATGTCAGGCATACTGGAGGGAGGGTGTGTGTGTGTGTGTGCGCACGCACGTGCGTGTGCACCCTTCTGTGCTCAGGGATCACTCCTGTTGGGGCTTAGTGGACAATATGCAACGTTGGGGGATGGAACCATTGTTGGCCGCATGAAGGCATGTGCCCTATTTCCTAAACTTTCCCAGGACTATGTACTATAGTGAATCACCATACTTTCAAATTACAACTATCTTGCTATCCCTATTCTTGGTAAAATGTACACTTGCAGAATAGTATATTCTCATTCTTTCAGTGTGAGTTTTCTCAAGATCCTCCAGCTTTGTTCTTTTCGAGGTGCTCCGGTTTTCTTCGCACATACCAAAGATGCACATGTTAAGTTCATTGGCATGTCTACATCTTCCCAGTCTGTGTGAATGTGCGTATGCCTATCAGCACACCTATGACTGAATGACATCCTGTTCAGGGTTAGTTCCCACCTTGAGCCCTAAGTCCCCAGCATGGGCTCTGACTGAATACATCTCTGAACTGGAGGCCAGGATGCAGAGTATCGGTAGATCATTCCTTGTAAGTGTGGGGTCCAGGGTTAAATTCCCAACTCCCAGGGGTGAAATAAGTAAACCTACGAATGGTTATAAAAGAGTTAGACAATGAATGAAGACAAGTAATTGCTTAATATTGTAAATGTTCTGGGTCTCCAGAAGTTTAGTAATATTTTAGATTATGGCGGGACCATACCCAACTGGGAGATACACCTGGCAGAATTCCCAGAGATCACCCCTGGAGGTGCTCAGGAAAGCACATGGTACCAAGAATCAAACCCAGAACAGCCATGTGGAATCATGCACTACTATCCTTAGAGCCATTAACCCAACCCCATAGATGATTTACTGCCATGAGAAATGTGCTGTAGGAACTTAACACCTATTAAGTAGCCTATGATAAAATCCTGTTTCCTCCCCAATACTGGTGAAATATGGTTGAATTGATGTATTTTCACTTAGTTTCAGTTTCCAAGAACCTAGGCATAATGTCCAGTGAAGACTTACGTAGTTTAAGTTTACATCTAAGAAGAAACCCAAACTCCATACTTCACTTTTTACATTCAAGCCATTGTTCTTCTAGTCATTTGCCTATACTTCAACTAGACCTTTTCATAGGCAACTTACCTGAGCAAGAGTCTTCAGATACCTTATTAATCTAATTCACATTCATTCTTTTATTCAGATTAGATGAAAAGGCTATATTCAGGATAGCCTTCCCAAATTACTTACTCAGATAGTATGCCACTACTTTGTGGCATACATCCTTGTTCTTTTAATTCGCAACCTTTCCCAGTTTGTTATAAATGCATATAAGCATAAAATGAACTGATTTGACTAGTCTCTCCCACTAGATATGTGTTTCATAAAGTGGGCCATACTGCCTCAGCTGGAATTATTGGCAGGAGGGGTGGTAGTGACCTAGGGCACAAATGGGGGTTATGCTGTTTGTTAAAGAATGTAGGTTTCCAGATGGCACTAATTTTTTTGTCTGAAAAGTGTCAAAAATGTTGGCAATATTTGCACTAGATGGAAGCTTCATGGAGCAGGATCTGCCCGTATTTTGCTCATCATTTTATCCTAATCTCCCAACATATTGCATGGCCAATTTGCTTACCAATAAACAATAGCTGAACTAAGGATTATAGTATTTTGTATACAAAAAAGCACTAAAGTAGGAGTGACATAAGCGAAATCAAATTGGTGCATAGACCATGTTCGCTTACTGTATGAGTGCATAAATCCTGGGGCCAGGGCAATAATACAATGGGCAGGGCATTTGCTTTACACAAGACCATCCCTGGTTCAATCTCTGGAACCCTATATGGTCCCTTGAGCACTGCCAAGTAGACTCAGGAGTAAACCTTGAGCACGGCTAGTGTAGTCCTTCAAAACAAAAACCAAATAAAAAATGAATAAATCTGACTTGGGATTCCATATTTTACTTGAAGTGTAAAGGATGACTCATTGTCTAAGAGATTAAAAGAGTTTCTCTAAGAGCTGATTTAAGAACATATTTTCTAAGGTCTTATACAACTTAAGATGTTTAAGATGATTCTATCATGAATAATGTGGTTAAGAGTAATTTTATGAGTACCAAAATTAAAAGCAATATTGCAGAGAAAGAGCTAAGAAACAAAATTTTTGAACTGAGTTGGTTGCAATAATGAAACTGAGCAAAGTTGCTTACAACTGTCAAGGAAATTTTGAGAACAACCTCTCGCAACAGAAACTAAGACTAGACAGCTAGTTAAAAGATGCACAGGTGTTGAGTGTTCCATGTATCAGTCCTTATTTTGTTATTTATCCATTGCTATCCCTTTGAAAATACTAGGCTGTAAGACCAATTTATTGTTTTTTACATTTATAATGAAAAATGAATAACTCTAAACAATGTAAAATTCCCAGTAATGGGGAATATAAAGTAACAAAGTATGAGATTAATACCCAAGAATAGCTGAGATCAGCACCAGGAGGATTACTCCATAACTTAGAGGCCAGACGGGTATCCTAGAGGAAAGGGCTGTTCAGATAGAGAAGGGAGCACCAAATAAAGGATGTTTGGAGGATCCTCCCAGGAGGGGAGATGCATGTCGAAAGTAGACTATGGACTGAACATGTTTGCCACTCAATGCCTCTTTTGCAGACCACAACACCCAAAAGGAGAGAGAGAACACAGGGGATTGCCCTGCCACAGAGACAGGGGGGATGGGGGGATGAGGGTGGGAGGGATATTATCCATGGTGGTGGAAAATGGGCACTGGTGGAGGGATGGGTATCTGATCATTGTATAATTGAAACCAAAGCACAAAAAATTGTAAATCTACAACTTTAAATAAAATAAAATAAAATAAAGGGGAAAAAAATTAAAAAAAAAATTCCCAGTAATATGTTGAGAAAACAGATGAGGGTTGTTCATTACTACATAACCCTCTCTTGGCATAGTAATTGGTTTTGGATTTCCGGTTTGGGGGTCTTTATTTTTTATATCTGTTTGGGCTATACCCCACAGTACTCAGAGGTCACTCCTGATAGTGCTGGGGGGCTTGAACTGGGGTTGCTCACATGCAAGATAACTTATATGTCTCTGTGAACTGAATAATAAGCCCAAAGAAACTAGTTCCTAAACTAATGAACTGTGAAGTTTAATGTTTCAATATGGTCTTTCAGTTTGGTGATTAGAGACCTGATTTTTGCCCTCTGTGGCAAAGACTCCATTTAAGCTATTGCCTGATGACTACTAATAGCTAGTAGACACACCTTTTCCAGATGATAATTTTTTTAAAGCATAGCATTTGAGATCTAAAAATGTTCATTATAAATTTTGTACAATATATGAAATTTAGAGCACAATGGCTACTTTTGTGCTCAGAAATTCTATCATTTACTTTTTCCTATGTGCGGCAGGCAGTTTTAAGATTTCTGGCAATGGCTCACACCTTTGTATAATTACCTCCTGTTGAGAGGAGGTAGCACCTGTGAACATGACAGGCCACTGTTCCAGTCATTAGGTAATGGTATAAGGCACAGCTGACCGTAAGAAAAGGAGATTATCTTTGTTAGACATAACCCAATGAGGCAGGCCCTTTAAAGAAACAAGACTCCTTCCTGTTACAAGGGATTCAGAGTGCTTAGGATTCTATATGATGGAGATTCTCCTCAGATGACTTTGAAAATGGAAAGCACCATGTAGCTAGAAATGGCCCTCTTAGCTTCCAGGAGATAAGAACAACTTCTGCCTGACAGTCAGCTAGGGAACATCAGTCTTACAGTTGAAAGAAAACAGTTTGGCCAGCAATCTGAACCCTTCTAATGAATCTTTACCTAAAGTCTTTTATAAAAGCGAACCAGTCAACAAGACACTTGAGAGTTAGACCCTACGAAAACAACATCAAATGAGTTGCATCTGGAATGCTGAAAAGAGACAAGAAATGGGGTGTGAAATCACAAAATAAATGAGTGCGGCGGTGGTGGCGGTCTCTCTCTAGCCCACCAAGTATGTTCGGTGGCCATGAGCTGCCTCCCCACCCCGGCCTGCAGCCACTGCCAGCAGACACATGAAGGAGGGAACAGGTTGTCTGGTGATCAGTTGCCATTTATTCCATTCTCCCCAGGCGCCTGTTCCAGTATCACTAACTATGCACCCCATTCCAGTTTCACACTGCCCCTCATTCCAGTCTCCTCCTGTCCCCCATGCTAGTTTCTCCATGCTCCCTCTGGCAGCCTTGGTCTCGCCCCCAATCTCCAAGCATTGGGGGTAGCAAACACACCTAGGTCAGGTAGCAGAATCAACCTATGAAACCTGGAAGGAAGACAGAGATTTCCTGCAGCCAGGAGATCCAGCTCAATGGAGATATACCACCTAGGGGTGTGTTTCTCCTTTCCTTAGTCCAATACCCATTTAAACATTCATCTTAATTCTACTTCAAAATAATAATACTCATTTTGTATGGACACAGTAAGAGATATATTAAGCTTGTAGGGTGGCTCTCCTGGGGACATCTCACTATAGATCCCAAACTACAATGCTCAGGCCAGATTAGTCTTTCCTAACCCTAGTAGGGTCCTAATCCAGTTGTTACTCTTTGGATCATGACAGAATTGGTCCGTGACTGTGCTCTTAAGAGTTAAGTATTATGGCGCTTGGACAGGCCCATTTCGATGCCAGGGTAGCTAACAACTTGCCCAGGGTCCATCCAGTTCCTCGTCAGGACCCTGCTTTTGGGGTGCCAGGAACTAAGGGCAACTGAAGCTTAAGTTGAGAGCCCAGGAATGAATATTATCCGGAGTCAGTTAACTCTCCAGTTGCAAAAGCATAGCATTAACTGTATTCCTGTGTCTATACATAAAGGACACTGCTCTAAAGTAAACTGTGCAAAAGGACATAAGGGAAAGAAAAAAGCAGTATTTCACTTGCAAATACAAATCCAGAGATTTATGAAGAATTTGACTTTAGAAGTTACAGGTACTGCTTAGGAGAAATGGGTGATTAATTGGTTCGGGAAGAGAGCACAGAGAAGTTAAGGATAAACACAGAGGAATGGCAGTGCCTCGGGGGCACTGTAAATGGGTGCAATTCAGAAAACCCAAGCTCCCTGTGGCCCAGGAGAAAGGACAAACCAATGTTATCCTACCATGGGGGTTATTTTAAATCAAATTTATAGAACTTATTATGCAGTAAGGGCTGGAGGGAGAATACAGAGATTAAGGCATTTACCTTACATGCCAATTGTGGTTTGATCCCTGGTACCACATATGATCCCCTGAATACCGCCAAGAGTAAGCACTGAGTATGGAGCCAGAAGTATGTCCTAAAAACTGCTGATTGTGGCCCCCAAACCAAAAAAACAACCAAAACACATAAATACACACAGAGAAACCTAAAAAGGTGATCAAGACAGTCTTCTAGGACTTTGTCAAAGTTTCAGTTCAATAGTGGATAGGAAGATAGCTCAAGGAACAGAGTCATAAGGACCCAAGTTTAATTCTTGGATCCAAATGGCACCTTGAGTACCACCAGACATAGCCCTAAAGGTGCCTGAGAACAACCAGGTATGGCCCTAGTGGCCCCCAAACACTACTGGGCCTGAACAGCACATCACCAAGACTTAGCATTGACCTACTTTTCTACTACAAAAACCCTGGACTCCCCAAATACTACTTAGAAGGCCAAATAATTTCTCCCAACCCCATAAAATTTTGAAATAACTAGTATTTGTAAACCTGACAAATTATTTTAATATATGTGTTTATGTGTATATATACATATAAAATATATGTAAATATATATATATATGTTTTGAGCAATACTCTGGGACAACTCTGGTCTTTCTGCTTTGGTGACCATACAAACCCAAGCCTTCTTGCTTGCATGCAAACCATGTACTTCATTTCTTTGAATTCTGACCTGGCCCCCTTTTTTTATATACTTTATCTAATTTTCATCCAGATCAATACAAGAATTTTATATTCTCAACATTAATACCTTTTTTTTGCTTTTTGGGTCACACCTGGCTCTGCACTCAGAAATTACTCCTCGCAATGCTCATGGAACCATATGGGATGCTGGGAATCGAACGCGGGTCAGCTGGGTGCAAAGCAAATGCCCCACCCGCTGTGCTATTGCTCCAGCCCCCATACTAATACTTTTTAACAGACTCACATAAGGTGATTTTGTTGCTCAAAGTTTCCAAAGGAAGACTATGATGAGCAAATATTAAAGCAAGTCAGCGCCCATTTTCTACCACCACGGGTCCCAGTTTGATCATTGCATAATTGAAATCCAAGCACAAAAATTTGTAAGTCTACAACAGTACCTCATGGTGTTTCTCTAATAAAAATTTTTTAAAAATTAAAAAATAAAAATACAAAATAAGGAAAGGAAAATTAACAATCAATATAGCAAACATTGCATAATCTCATTTATGCTGTTTAATATATAAATATATATTAATAAATATGCATAATTAAAAAAATAAAGTCAGGTACCATTTTGTAGTGGTTTTCTTAAAAGTCTGCAACCAGAATTAGTATTAAGCCTTTAAAGATTCCTCATAACTGGGGCCAGGGTTGGGCAAATGAGGCATTCAACTTAACTCAGAATTTAAAGTAAAGGAGTGAGTTGCAAGCCCCCATAACAATAATTAAGATACAGTTTTATTCAATATTTAAATTAAAATATGGGGGTCGGGAATATGCACAGTGGCCAGGGCACATGCCTTTTTCAAGCAGAGCAGGGCCCTGGGTTTTCTCTCCACCATTGTCTGCTTCCTCCCAGCACCACCAGACTTGACCTTAGTCGCACCTGACATCAAATAATCAAATAATATACCTTACTTTACTCAGACTTCTGACTATAACTATTGAAGATTACATATGCTATGTCAGCAATGCTGGGTTATTTTAGTCTCCATACTGTCTGTCAATGGTCAAAAATTTCTACCATAAAATAATTTCATCATAAATGTATCTAAATTTGAAAATTCAAATACAAAGGAACAATTTGTAGCAAAATATAAAGTACTTAGGCCTATAAATAAATATTAAACTTCCACTGAATCGAAGAAGGAGAAATCTCCCAAATGTCCCACTGCCATCCAAGGATAGAGCAAATGATGAGCAAAAAGCTAAACACCACATTAAGTGAATTCTTTCAAACCTTACAAGAATATCGGTACCACTTGGCCATTTTGAAAGGTTAGTTCTCTTTGAAACAAAGACCAGATGAGTTTGCACCATGAAAAGCACGATGAGTCAAGTTCCCTCGTAGCGAGATTCTAAATATATTCATCTAATATCCAATATAGCAATAAATTAAATGGCAATGTAGATTGTCTTAAAATAAAACTTTGGGGCCAGAAAAAAAGTTTTTCTAGAGGTTATTGCATTTGGAAAAAATAAGTTGGAATTAACTGATAATAGACAGAAGGAAAGAAAAAACCTTTGACCAAAATTTAACACATTAAGTTGGGGAAGTGGCTTACTATGACATTTCACGCCTTGCATGAATGAGACCTGAGTTCAAACTCCAGGACCTCAAAAAAAAAAAAAAAGAAATCCAACAATAGATCATAGTAACAACTTTTGGCCAACTTAGATTGGAATAAAATTTATATGTTATAAATTCAACCGTAAACATATGTATTAAATGTTAAAATCATTTATAATAAAAGTCCAGAACAAGACACAGAAGCATATACAAATTCTACTATTTAGATATGAACTAGAGTCCATAGCCAGCATACACTGCACTGTAGCACAGTCCTCCCGTTGTTCATCGATTTGCTCGAGCGGGCCCAGTAACGTCTCCATTGTGAGACTTGTTACTGTGTTTGGCATATCAAATACATCACGGGTAGCTTGGCAGACTTTGCCATGCAGGAGATATACTCTCAGTAGCTTGATGGGCTCTCCAAGTGGGGTGGAGGAATCAATCCCGGGTCACCCGGGTCGGCCGTTTGCAAGGCAAACGCCCTATGCACTGTGCTATCGCTCCAGCCCGCACTGTGCTATTGTCTTGAGCAGCCCCGCTGTGTCCAGTAGACCATACACAGACTAACAAAATAAAATGAAGGAAGAATGAAGAGATGTATGAGCCTCTAATTTTAAAAAATGGCCAAGGATATGGACTGTCAACTGTTCCAATGCACAAAGAGATTTTAGGGAGCAAAATCAGTAATCTAGACATGCAAAATAATTAGAATATGAAGTGGAAAATATAGCATTTAAAAGGGTAATAATATCAAAAATATACCTCACCTGAGAGCTAACAAATATGTGTCTGATCTGTACAAAAGTCAGTATTTTAAAATTCTGATCAGCTTAGGTATAGAAGCTTCCTATAGCAATATACTCTATGAACCCATGGCAAGAATACCATACAGATGTCAATGGCCTTTTCCACAAATGCATGCTTTAGCTGGTGGGTTCGGCCAGGGGCCAGCAAAAGAGTGCTTAAGGGGCTGGAGCGACAGCACAGCGGGTAGGGCATTTGCCTTGCACGCAGCCGACTCGGGTTCCATTCCCAGCATCCCATAGGGTCCCCCGAGCACTACCACGAGGAATTCCTGAGTGCAGAGCCAGGAGTAAGCCCCGAGCATTGCCGGGTGCGACCTAAAAAGCTAAAAAAAAAAAAAGAGGGTTAGTCTAGCAGTTAAAGAACATTCAGGTAAGACACAGAGTGAGGCCTGAAGGAAAAACCCACCCCAGATGGTCCCCGAATGTCAGTCCTGGGAGGTCCTCCAGATGGCTGCAAAGCTCAGTCCCTCCTTCGGGCCCACTCAAGTCGCAGTGGAAACCTGAGCGGCCGGTTGGCTCTCCCCAGGGCCAGAGAAGTCAGGAGCTTGTTGATGAGGGTGGGGGAAGGGGGTCAGGAAACACACAGGTGTGAGGTCTGAGGGCTGCATCTGCCCTTGGAGCTCACAGAAGGATCCCCTGAGCCTCAACCCCTGTGGTTTGCGGAGCTGCCAGGTGAGTTTAGTAGCTTGGAGTGCTCCCAGGTTCCCGTGCCTTGCGGGGGGATGGGAGGTCGGGGGGTGGGGGGTGAGATGCTGAGCTCGGTGGCCAGCAGAGGCAGGAGTCCCGGGACTATGCTGGTGCCTCTGGCCTGCATTTCAGCCTGGTGGTTCTGGAAGCCCCGCCCGTTCTCTGGCTGGCAACTGCTGTGTGGCTTCAAATCTGCCTATTTAGGCCTAAACACCTCTCACTGCCACCTGGGGAACGGGTGGGCTGGGAAGCCTCCGCCTGAGGCCAGCAGAAGGAGGCGTCAGAGGACCTAGCAGGTGTCAAACTTAGAATCTTAAGTTAGTCGGCGGCCACCCGCGCCCTGCAGAAGTGGGCCACGGCGTTCCACTTGCCCCCGTCTTGTGGGTTTCTTCACTGCGGCAGCGACGGTGGCGGCTTGACTCAGAGCCACAGTCAATTCTCTCTTCTGAGGCTGTGCGCTCCCCCCCCCCCCCATGTCTTCATCTTTTAGGGTGACCGCTTCGTCAATCTAATCGCTTGCACTTGTGAGTGCTGTGCCCGAGCCGAGTCATCATGCCTCGTGGTCAAAAGAGCAGGCGCCGCGCCCAGGAGAAGCGCCGCCAAGCTCGCAGCATGGCCCAGAGCCTGCAGAGTGCTCCTGGCACTGCAGAAGCTGGAGAGTTGATTCCCCTGGCCGGGGAAGGCGGAGCTCAGGGAGGCCCCCCTCCGACCAGTACTCCGGACACTGGTTCGGAGTCTGATTCAGAGGAGGATGCCCAGATGCAAGTTTCCGCTGAAGGCGCGGTGGGCGGTGCTGAAGGCGGGGCAAGTGCCGAAGGCCCAGCTGCGCAAACATCTCCCCAGAGTTATGAGAACTGGCGCCGCGACCCTCTGAACAAGAGAGTGGTCCTGCTGGTTCAGTTCCTGCTGCATAAGTATCACAAGAAGGAGCTGATCACGAAGGCTGACATGCTGAAGTGTGTTGTCAGGAAATACAAGATTCACTTCAACGAGATCTTCAGGAGGGCCTCGGAGCACATGGAGCTGGCTTTCGGGGTCGATGTGAAGGAAGTGGATCCCATCCGCCACTGCTATGCCCTCGTCAACAAGCTCGAGTTCACTTTCGATAACACGGCAAGCGAAGATGACACCATGCCCAGAACCGGGCTCCTGATGATTGTCCTGGGTGTGATCTTCATGAAGGGCAACTGTGCCCGGGAGGCGGATATCTGGGAAGTGCTTAATATGATGGGTGTGTATGCTGACAAGCACCACTTCATTTACGGGAATCCCAAGAAGACCATCACCGAAGATATGGTGCGTCTCAATTACCTGGAGTACCGCCAGATACCCAACACTAACCCACCCGTCTTTCAGTTCTTCTGGGGTCCAAGAGCCCATGCTGAGACCAGCAAGATGAAAGTCCTCGAGTTCTTGGCCAAGATCCACGATACAGTCCCCAGCGCCTTCCCAGCCTGGTATGAAGAGGCTTTGAGGGATGAGGATGCGAGAGCCCGTGCCAGGGCTGAAGCCAGAGCTCGTATTGCTGCCTTCTCCAGCGCACGTGCTGCCAGGTTCAGTGCTGGCAACTTTGGCCAAGCTGAATGAAGACTTAGACAGTTCCGACTTTGGATTGAAATGTCTGTGGTCTCTCAGTTTCCTAACAGAGGAATGCCAGAGTCGGGCTGGAGAAGTATCTCTTACCTTTGTGTTCTTCTTAAAGATTGGCAACGTGGAATTGTACTCTTCGCTTTACTTTCTTTTTGTACTTTTGGGGTTTTGTTTTAAAAGTGCAAGTCTGAGCCAGACTGTTTTCTTTGTGGAAGAAATGATCATCCTACATTCTAGGTTAGTGCACTGCATAGGCAGAACCCTGTGCTGTTTCTGTACCTGTTCTTGGTATAAATTTAGAGTTTTCTCATTATTGATTCCACTATCACTTCTTTGGTTAAATTTTATTGCTTCTGTGACAAAAATTGTAAGAAATTTCACAATCTAAATATCAATTCTTTTGGCAATGATACTAATCTATTACTGTTGTGTAGGTTTACATTTTATTTGTAAAACAAATCATACCAAGGGAAGCAGAAAACATGCCATTGTTATGGGCATTTCCTTGGAAGTGTGAAAATAATGATTAATCATTGAATCAAGACGGGGGAAGAAAAATATGTTCAGCTCTTCATTTTACTAATCACTTTCAGTCTGTTCTGTAAAGATGGGGATACATACCTGCTTTACTGGTTTATTAAAGAAATAAAATGCTTATAAACTATATTGACTCAACTCATGCTCACTGACTCAACTCATTAATTCTAAATATTGAGTATCTGCTCTTTTAAAATCTGCAGTTCATAAATGGGAAACAAAGATTTAGAAAACCTTGCCCTTAGAATTTTATAGTCCAGCTGTAGAAATCATATAGAGAATATAGTAAATTTTCCTCTAAAACCCAAAGGGTGATTAAGGAGGAAATAAGTCAGGAATGGGGTTGGGACTTTTCCAGGAGTATATAAGGCTCCGCTAAAACAAAAAGATGTCAAGATTCCCTGAAGAAAGGCAGTCTGGTATTTGGGGGAAACTTTAAAGCCTTTAGTGAGAAATATTTTTAATTCAAACTAGGTGGTCTGCTAGCAGACTGGTACTGGTGAATGCCATACACATAAAAAGATGGCAGTTCTCACTCCTGAAGACAAAACCTTATACTAGAAACCCGTTTGTGAATTTCCTTAGTATCCTAAAAGAAAACATCTTTCTGGGAAAGAAATGGAAGGGGTCCTGTGCTTTTATGCAAGTGTAGATGAGTACTGGGACCTAGAGGCTTGGGGTACCTGTGTTACAAGAGTAAGCCTGAGTATAATCCCTGTGACTATTGCATGCACTGAGAGTAATCCTGGCAGCTTTGCTACCTTTTATCCTTGACACAATGGGTAATATCTGATCATTCAGCAGATTGGTGTGTGTGAGTACAATTAAAGGGATGCAACACCAGCAAACATCACAACTAAAATGATGTGTGAGCACATCAGTCAGGATGTACCACTACTGGCAAACATGTGAAGACCACTGGGAACCGCAATGAACACTACAATCAGAAAATGTGTGACTACAACAGAACGCAACCTTTGGCAAATACCATGGCAAGGGATGTGTGTGCAACCCTCTCCAACCCACCCGTGGCACCAGTCAGCATAACCCAACATCAAAGGGTAGGGATGTGGGGGGGGGGGGTCAGTATGAAGCAACACAGAACCCAATATAGATTTTATGTCTTCATGAAGTTTCTGAAAAAATAAGGCTGACAATCCTTTGAAGTGAGATGCCAAGAAAATTAGTATCTGTCCTGTATTGGAACAGAGGAGAGCCAAATTTCAATGCATTTAAAGGCCATTTTAATTAGGTTATCTTGATGTTTATTTGGAGAACTAAGGGAGGGCACCATATTTGATGATGGATTAATGAAAATGGAGTGGTTTGGGTGAAAAAACATATAGGAAAGAAGTTACTGGTTGTGGACATGAATTCTAGGACCTCCGGGTTGCATCCAGCTGTAGATATTTCCTCTATAAACACTTTACGTAATTTAGCCTCAAACGGTAGGCAAGTTATTTGGTTTCAGTTGCTAAGAATTGTGGGGAAACATGCTGTTATTTATCCTAGAAAACTGCACGTTCTGTGATATCTCCTGAATTAACAAAATATAAATGTCCCCAGGGAAAGGTGCTGTCATCTGTGGTTAAACAATTATTAACTTCAATTCTCTCTCCAATTGCGCTGCCATATGCTTCATATCCATTACATATATTCCAACCACTCTCTATTATAAGGCTTATCAAGCATATTTTGCAGATGATGAGCTCCAAATGTTCTAAAGTTCACCAGGCTGATAAGTAAAATATGTGGAATGAGAGCCCTGGTCCCAAATGGATCCCACAGTTTTCCACTCTTCCAACATGGGGCAAACCTTCTGTCTCTTCATTCCCATTTCTTCTCAAGACTCCACGTTGCATCACAGACAGCTGAAAGATCACTAAAAACAGCCCCCACGAAGAAATATGAATGATGCTAAATGATGCTAAAGCACAACTTGGAGACTGTCTGTGGGCTTCATCTGCTGAGGATTCTTTTGTTGTCCTTAGACCTAGGGTTACTTGACAGCTGACTCTGGCCAGGCGCAGATATTTGACAAGTAACACAGAGCCATTTGCCCACACATTGATTTGAACCTTCCAACTGTCTGCAGGTGCATCTCAGAAATCCTATCCCATTTGATGGTCTATTGGCAGTGGAGTTTGCATACCTGACTACCACAGAACCATTCCCCACATCATGTTAGTATAACAGTCTCAAGGGCGTTCCAAAATAGCTGGTGATTAGTTTTAAGAGTTTTACTTTTTACAGAATATATTGCCTCTTGAAATGTAATTGAGCTAGACAGTGGGAGGAATGGGAACAAACCCAATATTGACAGTACTATCTTTGAGGAATACGTTATGGAGAATGACCCCTGAACACTCAAGGCGTTGATGCTGTGCTCCATTAAAGCTAGACTCTACTGTTTAGCTTAGTTACATGTCAATAATCAAAGTCTTCTCCCCTTAAAGATGAGGAAATACTATGGAAATCACTGTGTAGCTAACATCAACTAAAGCTGGATTCTTCAGAATTTCAGTATTCTTCTAATAAAAGAAAAGAAGTTTCTGGACATATATATGATCTTTGAAAAACAGGAGAAAATAATTCGCCATCTGTCTACTGTCTCTGATCCCAATGCTTGCCCCAGGGAAAAATTCTGGTTTTGACTCATGCCCAATGGCACCTGTGGAAGTGTCCTGTGAATTCAAGCATGTTGAATGTGGTCAGGTCTCAAATTCTAAGGTTTTTGATTCTGCCTCAATAGAAGGGGGACATTTTCATCCTATTGAGACTCTGGAATTTATTTCAAAGATAAGTTCAGACATGTAAAAAATGAAATTAGAACCAGACCTCACATTCTTTATAAAAGTAAACTCAGAGTGGTTTAAAGATCTTGAAATTTTCTCAACGAGATAACCCTGGTGGCAAATACAACAAAAACAAACAAATGGGACAAGAGTGAGTACAAAGCTTTTTCACAGTGAAATAAATGTAAACTCTAATACAAACACTCTCTACTAAATGGGAGAAATTATTTGCACAAAATACTTCAGATAAAGAGTCTCTAGGTCTATGAGGCTTTCACAAAACTCACCAATAAATCTAATGATCCTATCCATAAATGGGGAGGCAAGATAAATGGACATGTTCCCAAGGAAGACATATGGATGACCAACAGGTATATGAAAAGTGCTAGTTGTCATTCATGGGGAAATGCAAATCAAAACAACAATGAGATGCCATCTCATGCTTGTGAGAATTTCACATATCAAAAACTCTAAAAATAGCCATTGTTGACAGGGTTGTGGTGAGAAAGGAACCTTCATCTACTGTTGGTGGCTAGTCCTATTTCAGCCTTTATGAAAATCAATATGGATATATCACCAAAATAGAACTACTACAAAATGATCCAGTGATAACACTTCTTGCCATCTATCACCAAAACACAAAAACATTAATTTGAAAGAATATTTGCCGACTTCTGTTCACCACTGCACTTAGTGATGAAATTAGAACCACACCTCACATCCTTTATAAAAATAAACTCAAAGTGATTTAGTTTTCTGCAATATCCAAGATTTGGAAACAATCCAAAAGCCAGCTACAGATGAATGAACCAAGAGATTAGGTGTATATATACAAAATGGAATACTATGCAGCTCTAAGAAAGAAGAAAATCATGCAATTTTCAGCAACATGGATAGAACTAGAATGTATCATGCTGAGTCAAGTCAGTCAGAAGGAAGGGGTCATATACATAATGATCTCTCTAATATTTGGGACTTAATGATACACATTGAGATAGGAACAAGGGCTCAAAGGCAATACAGTGGGAGAACTGATCCACATAATTGAGTTGGGACCGAGGATGAAAAGGGGAGGGAGATGGGTACACCTTTTGGGTGTGGCGTTGAAATTTGGGGGCGGGATATGGGTACACCTGTTGGGTGTGGTGTTGGAATTTTCTGCATGAGATAGCATTTTTAATTGTATCACAGAATCTCAATTAAAAACCAAAAATTACCTATAAGCTATAATGCATAAAACACAGTGATATTCAATCTCAATCAGAAACTTTTCTCTTAAAAACAATGAGTGTAGGGGCTGGGGCTGGAGCAATAGCACAGCGGGTAGGACATTTGCCTTGCACGCAGCCAACATGGCTGACCCGAGTTCCAATTCCTCCACTCCTGTCAGAGAGCCGGGCAAGCTACCAAGAGTATGTCGCCCGCACAGCAGAGCCTGGCAAGCTACCCGTAATGTATTCGATATGCCAAACACAGTAACAACAATGTCTCCAATGGAGACGTTACTGGGCCCGCTCGAGCAAATCGATGAACAACGGGAGGACAGTGACAGTGACAGTAGGGGCTGGAGCAATAGCACAGCGGCTAGGGTGTTTGCCTTGCACGTGGCCAAGCTGGGTTTGATTCCCAGCATCCCATATGGTGCCCTGAGCACCGCCAGGGGTAATTCCTGAGTGCAGAGCCAGGAGTAACCTCTGTGCAACACCGGGTGTGAACCAAAAAGCAAAAAAAAAAAAATGATGAGTGTAGAAATGTGCAATTATGGGAATAAGTTGATTCCTCCCAGGGAGATGTTACAGAATCATTTTGGAAAATTAAATTTGATCATTTGAAAGCACCTCCCATGTAGTAGTACTGTAAAAATGGAGACTTTCAAAACAAAACTTTCCCAAGAGATAAAGACTATTGTTTTCATAACAAATTTGAAAAGTTACTTTATTACTGAGCACCTATTTTATATATTTGGGGGGCTGTACCTAGCACTGTTCAGGGAATATTCTTTTTTATCAACATATTTATGAATCAGTTGAGATAGAGCATTACAAAGCTGTTCACGATGGTATTTCAGTCACACAATGTTCCAACATCCATCCCTCCACCAGTGTAATTTCCCAGCACCAATGTCTCAAGTCCCCCCCCCCCCCAGCCTGCCTTTATGGCAGGCACCTCTTCTCTCTCTTCCTCCCTCTCTCTCCCTCCCCTATCACTCTATCATTATTGCTCCCCTTCCCTGTCCCCCATCTCAGTTTGGGCATTACAGTTTACAATATAGATGCTGAAAGGTTATCATGCATACCCCTTTACCTACTTTCCAGAAGAGGATCCAGTATGACAACAATAGTTAGAAATGATCACTCTGGACAAGAGCTGAGTGTTAAAAGCAGGCAATATTCTTTTGTTATTATGCCTCATGAGCTGGGCGAGAAGGCAGCTGGGATAGAGAAGGGATCAATGGTGGTTGGAGGAATCACTCGAGATGGGAGATGTGTGCTGTAAGTAGATAAAGGATCAAACATGATAGTCTTTCAGTATCGGTATTGCAAACCATAATGCCCAAAAGTATAGATAAAGTAAGAAGGAAATTGTCAGCCATAGAGGCAGGGAGTGGGGTGTGGTGGGGGTGGCGGGAGGGATACTGGGAACATTGGTGGTGGAAAATGCATACTGGTGGAGGGATGGGTGTTCGATCATTGTGTGACTGAAACTCAATCATGAAAGACTTGCAACTGGATATCATAAAAAATAATAAAGCATGGAATATTCTGAACTCTGTTCAGGGTCACTCTTGGCAGTGCTCGGGAGTCTTTATACCTGATTGGCACACAGCCTATGAAACCAGATAGGCTGCATGCAAAGCAAGTATATTAATTAATGTACTGACTCTCTCCCCTTCATATTATGTAACTGTGACAGATGATCACTGTGCTCATGGGGACACTACTCTTCTGTTATTACATACTTGCACACAGGGATGGTCATGTGACAACCATTCACACTGAAACTTTAGCATAAACAGTAATTGTCACTTTAAAGTCAAGGTCTTTGAGAGCCACATGCCACCTACATGCTCTCTGTTCCATTCAGCAGCAAAAAAAGAAACCCTTGAGTAGTAGAACCACTTGAGGGGAGCAGCCCGGATGCCTGCAGTATTGACAGCTGAGATCTCACTTGCACACAACATATTTTATGTGCATGAAAAATAAGCGTTTGTCACCATTTTTCTCGATACTTCAGAACACAAAGTTGCATTCCCTATCACTGCTTCTTTTACTTTTTCAGCAGAGGTGTGACATTCCCAGTGGCCTTCAGGGGGCATTGCAGTCCCAAGGATCAAAACTCAGACCTCACATGCAAGATATGCTCTACCATTTGAATCTTATCCATGGCTCAGTTTTTGTTGTTTTTAAGCCATTCGTATTACAAAGTTTGTCTCCTACAGCAACTAACAGTTACAGTATCTGATTTATATACAGATCCCAGTAATGCGGTTAAACATTTTAATTATGAAGGCAATAATATATATATTCTTGTAAACATATCTCATTCAAAATAAATGGAAAAAATCTAACAATCCAGATAAATTACACACTCCCTCTTTCCTCAAAATTCAGGCCCCTCCTCATAGATAACAAAATTTACAACCTGATTTATCATTTTATAGCAGATCTTAGGCTCTTGAATATATAGATGTGCTATAAAATTATATTTAATTTTTACCACATATGGTAATATACATACCCACGGGAATGCAGCAGTGACACTCCTTAATAGTCCATATGTAGGACCATAAACCAAAAAAACACTATAAAATATGACAAGTGTTTGCTTGAGTATTATCAATTTATTAGAAAGGTAAATATTTTAGCTGAAAGCCTGGATAGGTTCCCAATGCCATTATGAGTATCACTGGGATCAAAATATGATGATTTTTCTTCATCTTGAGACAAGAAAAAGAAAATGTGGGGTTTTTTTGGTTAAACTCACCAACTTAATATTTATCATATTAACACTTTTTTAAATAAAACCCTTGCTTTGTTCCAAGTGAATATTAACTATTTTTCTTCCCTTTGCCTTCTTGTGGGTGCCATGACTTTTATTCAAATTCCCAATTGTGCCCTGATCATGTTTATCATTTCTGCCTTCCTATCTGGTTTGTGGGCAATAGAGAAGTCCTTTAGATGGAATCTTGGATAAGGTATAGAGTAGCTTTAGCCTAGGAATATGGCATGAAGTCTGTGCACTCAAATATGTGTCCTCAAACAGTGCAAATAATTATTAATGAATTCCTTCTGTGCAGAAAAATCCACTAACAAAATGGGTTCATACATTCCAGATATCATTACCATCTTTCCAGAAACTGATCTGGTAGAGAAAAAGAGGCATGGAAAAAGAGACACCTAGCTATAGCAGAGAAAGGCTCTTTAAAAAAAAAGAGGAGGTACTTTTATGATCTCAGTTCTTCATTCTTCGATTTTTTTCCCTTCTGCAGTCTAACTCATATTTAACCATGAATATTAATACTAATATCAATCACACAAGCACTAAAAGTTTTACTTGGTTGAAATGAGGCTCTTCTAATAACTATGTAATTGTGCTAATTCAAAATGCTAATTGGCTTTATTAAACAATTCATGAATTTGGTAGCATCCCATCTTAACAAACAACTTAATGATTATTTTAAAAAGGCATTCTTTAACAGGAAAAAAGGGGGGAGATAAAGAAATAATTATTTTCAAGAAGGCAATCTTGAGGGGGTGGGACTAAACAGGTCACTTTGCTAGTATTTTTCTTGTTTGTTTGTGGGCCACAGCCAGTGATGCTCAGGGTTACTTCTGGCTCTGTGCTTAGAAGTTATTCTTGGTGGTGCTTGGGGACCATAAGAGATGTTGAATTCAATCCTGGGTGGCCATATTCAGTGCAAACACCCTACCTGTGCTATCTCTCTGGTCCCTACCTTGCTAGTGTTAACCAAGAAATTCTGACTAAAGGATTTAAATGAATTAACTAAGGTATCAAGTATCTTGTCAAATAATATTGACCTAGTACAAGTGACTCCATTTGTGACCTGTCTTTCTCCAAGGATGTTCATGTATTTAAATGAAAGGAGATTACTTCCAGACTAGATTCTTTTAAGCATAGCATTCATAATATGGCAGAGAAAGATAGTATCTTTAGAGAAAAAACTATAGCCAACATTCTAGGCTTCTCATTTTTTAAGGATGGGCCTGCCAAGCAGTGCTCAGGAGTTACAGTGGCAACTTCCAGAAATTCTCAGCCAACCAGGCCTGACAGTTCAATATGCAGGCCAGAGGAGGTGATATACTTGGGCCCTATGGTGTTGGAGGCCACCAGGGCAACCCTGGCAGAGCGGGGGTGGGGGGTTTCTAGGACCACAAGCGGTGATGCTCAGGAGGACATGTGATGCTAAGGATCGAATGTGGGTCGGTCTACATGAACCCTAACCCTGTATGATCTCTGCAGTCCCAGGATTCTCTATTTTTCTATCATCAGAGCTACTGGTTAGACAACTGAGATTTTAAACCCCTTATTACCATGATTATCTAATGGCAAAATCTCACATTTGGAGAGGCTGGGTTTCCTGACAAGTATATTAAAAGAGCAAACCGTCCAAAGTGGGATTTCTACAATATAAGATCCCTTACCTACCTAACCACCCAACTGCTTATTTACTCTGAAGGGATACACAATTTGCCACCACAAAATAGACTTCTTTGTCATGAGGATTATTTTATGCTGGTTATTTTTGAGAACTAAAGAAACTATAAAAATCTTGAGCTTCCCCTTTTATAATAAGCAGTTACATTTTTAATTGAAATCACCCCTTTAAAGAATGCCTCTCTCTTGGGCTGGAGCGATAGCACAGCAGGTAGGGCATTTGCCTTGCACGCGGCCAACCCAGGTTCAATTCCCAGCATCCCATATGGTTCCCCGAGCAGCTCCAGAAGCAATTCCTGAGAATTCTTGAGTGCAGAGCCAGGAGTAACCCCTAAGCCTGGTGTGACCCAGAAAGCACAAACAAGCAAAAAAAAAAAACACATAAAGAATGCCTTTCTCTGGCTACCAGGAAGTAAAGGATGAGAAACTCACCAAAAATTGTTTTCAGTGGAGAAGTCAAAGACTTAAATTCTCATTGCTATGCCACTGCTATACCTTTTGCCAGATGCACTCCACCTACTTCTCAAAATATTTATGTTTCTAACTGCAGTTGTAGCCTGAAACATTTTCAAGTATTAGTTTGGTCAGGAAATTCCTATGTATGAAGAGGTACATATACTTTAAATTGGGGTTCTCTAATTTTATTCTGTATTTTTATTACAGAAGGGTCTCATCTAAGAATCAATAAAAAGAGAGAGAAATTACAAGTTTCTGCCTCTTCAACACAATTTTGGAACTTCCAGAAGTCTTGTCTTCTTTGACAGATTTGTTGGGGATGAATAATTAAAAATGAAATATCCTGCCAACTCAGAAATGCCACTCCACAAAATATAGAGAAGTAAAAAAAAAACAATTTTACTATCTGATAAGTATCAAACCATAATGGAATGCTCATTGCAGGCAATCTGCTAAAGAGACTGCAAAGACAACCATATCTCACTAATTTATATAGTCAAACAGAAATAACCCATCACATCCAAGTTCTTATGAAAATAATACTTATTCCTCCAATGGAAAGAATTGTGAGCATCACTTATTACTCACAGTTGATCTGGTAGTTGGGGTAGTTAGCTTTGTTAGGTAATGATGTTTATTCAAATGAAAAGTCAACTTTGCCACAAGAAGTTTGTTTTTCTTATCTTGACACAAAGTAAATTCTTTTGGAGACTAAGGCAGGAGAGCTACCTTCTTTGCTATGTACCTCTCAAATAGGGGACTCCAGGAAAGGGGGAGGAAGAGGAAGAGGGAGGGAGGGAGGGAGTGCTAAAAGGAGGGAGGGAAGGAGGGAGGGAGGGAGGGAGAGAAAAAGGGAGAGAAGAAGAGAGGGAGAATAGAAGGAGCGAGAGATAGAGACAGAGAGAGAAACCTGGGGCCTCACATACAAACTTTGTCTTCTACTGCTAAGCTCATCCATGACCCTGAATATTGAAAGATTCATACACATACACAATACACACACATATATGTGTTTATATATACACACACATATTAGTGAAGCATAGAAATAATAATACACAAAATTTTCATTGAAGGACTGTGACTTACATAATTATTCAACATATTTGTATTTTTGTGTATGTTGTTTTTGTGCCACACCTGGTGGTATTCAGGGCTATCTCCTGGCTTTGCACTCAGAGATCTCTCCTGGTGAGCTCAGGGGACTCTATGTGATGCTGAGGAACAAACCTGCTTTTGGCCACATGAAGGCAAACACCCTACTATCTTTCTGGCCAATTCAGCACCATTTGTACCAGGAAAAATTATACCTTTGTTTCTTATTCTATATTTATATTTCCCTTAGTTATATCAAAGGGATATCAAATGGGATTCCTCTGGTAATAAACTCCATTTTGCTTGCAAAAATGTTCTTGATATGCTATTGGCTTCGAAGGAAAAAAAAACATGTCATGTTGTGAACTGCCAGTATGGAATAGGCCAGATGTCATGGTTCTGTTTAGGAACAAAGACTGACCTTTAACCAATAGCTAGCAACAAAAGAACTTTCAAAATTATTATTATTATTGCCAACAATGTGAGTGAACATGGAGTTTTCCCTAGTTTATACTCCAAATAAGAACAGAACTCAACTGACACCATGATTGTAGCCCAGTGAAATACTAAAGCAAAGATCACAGTCCAGTTTTTTTTACACACAGAATAACTGTGATATATTTGTATTTATCCTACCAAATTTTTTATTTGCTATCAACAGCAGAAAATAATTACAAGAGTAGTCAATTATATTTACCTATCTGTTACCTTTTGGGGACTGAGTTCAATATCTAAAGTGGTTACCTGGTGAACATAAATAGGTTGTCAGAACATCTAGGAATTGGTCACTACTGCCAAAGATGAGGGAAGCTCATAGGCACTCTGTTAAAAAGGTTAAAGCTGGCCTTGTCTGGCTGGCAGATGTCCACAACTCATGGCAAAACAAGATTATCACTCCTCCTCAGGCTTCCGCTCAATTTATAACTCTGTGGACTAAAATTTTTGGATGAAACTCTTGCCACATTTTGGGATAGACTGTAGGTCTCAATTATTTCTCAAGAATATCAAATAACAATCCAAAGGTGGAAAGTTCTCATTTATATACTTTCAGGGCACAAGCTACTCTTCACAGTGGTAGTTCACTTTTTAGAGGCACGGTTCTCACAATAGGATCATGCAAAGCTGATTTGCCATGGTGGAATTAACTGAGGATCAGCCCTATGTACATTAGGAGAGACATCTTTATTGTTAACCTAAAAAATGTAGGAGGCTATGCCCGGAGGGGGAAGGGCGTTGACCAGCCCGCCCGCTCCTCTCTGGAAAGAAAGATGGCGGCCGCACGGGAGCCTTGTGGAAAGCAGGTTTGAGCCGGGCTCGGGGGAGCGGCGGGGACCTCATGGGAAGGGGGGCTTTGTGGGCCATCCCCCACGCCCCACCGAGGTCGCCAGCTGCCCCCCACGAGCGGCTCTCCGGCACGGCCACGACTCCAGGGCACAGAAACCAATCTCTTAACTAGCTAACTTTTAATAGAAATTCTTCCAGGGTCAGTAAGTAAAATAGCAGGAATTCAAAACCACGCGGCCGCGATAGCGGCCGCGCGACATCATTTTATTCTTAAACCAAGTTGTAGAAAGCAAATCATTTCACAACGCTGTTTCAGCATGTCTAATTGGGGGGGGGGTGGGTCGTAAACTCTAAACAATAATTGTGCATCTTCTATCGAAATAATCTATCTAGTCAAAGTAGATAGAGTATTAACTAGAACTCATCTGCTTCACAAGAATTGGGAGGGGTGAGAGGTGGGGGTCTATTGGGGTTCGGGGTTAAAAATGAGTATTGGTAAAGGGAAATGTGTTCAGTATCTACATGACTGAGACCTAAACCCGAAAGCTCTGTAACTTTTCCCACAGTGATTCAATAAATAAATAAATTATAAAAAAAATAAAATAAAAAAAATGTAGGAGGCTATTATAAAGGCAAAGTGCCTTATTTGGGAGTGGTGGGAAACTACACTTTGGGGAGCACTGTTCTTCTGTTTTGTCTTGGTGTGATTTTTAAGTAAGGATGAGGTTAGAGAATATGAAGTAAATCCCTGGAGGTGGGTGGGTGAGCCACCACCTGCCCAAACAGAGCCCCAGCAGCTGAAAACTCAATTGCCTCCATGCTCATGGCTAAACTCCACAGGCTCCAGATAAACCTCATGCAAGAATGAATCTGTTGAAAAACTTAGGTATGTGGGTTTTTTGACCGAAATCTCTAGGCTCTCATGGAGTTGGGGACGGGTGAACTTCCCCATCTCCTTGTTCATCTAGGAGCCTGGAAGTCATGCCATGAACAGCCTCTGGCACCATATAAGCTCATTAATGGCCATGATCCAGAGACTCATAAATAAATCACAAAAGAGATCAACAAGCTGTAGAGATGTCTCCAGATCCTGCAACAGGCTGAGTCTTATCTGAGACACCCCAGAGTGGGACAGGTAAGCCTGCCACATGCCCAAACAGAGCCCTGGCAGTCAAAGACCTTCATAACACAATTGCCATCATGATCATGACCGGACTCCACAGGCTTGGGTTGAAAAACTCGGGTATATGGGTTTTGTGACCAAAACCTCCAGGCAGTCACAGAGTTGGGGATGGGTGACCTTCTCCCATCTCCCTATTCTTCCGGGGGCCAGCAGTCATGCCAATGAACTGCCTCTGGTGCCATATAAGTTAATTAACCAGCCATGATCTTGAAACTCATGTATAAATCTCAAAAGAGATCAACAAGCTGCAGAGATGCTTTGGGAGCCCCAATCACCACCCAGTTAAAAATTTAACTCCAGCTCTTATCACCACATCAAAATTTTAGAATTTCTGGAGTGCACAGCTGTGGACATCTCATAGTCTACACCACTGATATACCAGGAGTAGCCCACCATGTTGGATGGGATATAAAGTAGAAGTCAACTAACGTCTATTAAGAAAATACTAATACACAAGGCTTAACCTATAACAATAGGTTAGTAATCTTTTATACAAGGACTTAATTGCTCCAGGGTGAGATACAACAATCTTCACACACTTTGTTTTCAAGAAATATTTTTTGATAATTTTAGTGAATTATTTATAACAAGCAATACAATCATTTAGGTCCTGCTATTGCTATTTTTGAAACTTTATAATGAGAATAGTAATTTCACTTAAATTATTTATCATAGATTAGGAATTTATAATAGTTTTTAAGTTTATGGCATTGGTATACAAAGTTACTATACTCAGCCCCACCAAAGTGCCTACAACCCTATAAAGGAAGAATTTTTATTCCCTCTGGAGTTGAATTTTGAATGTAGTATGAGAAAGTATCACAGTCACACTTTTTAAAAATTTGAATATCAAGTTATTCCATTATTATATCTTACTAAAAGGACTGTTCTCTTTTATTTTTTTTCTGAAAGAGGCACCTTTAATAAAGAGACTTATGGTATTTGGGAACACCTTATTTAGTTCTATTGGTTTGTGTGCTTATATAATCAAATACACCATGCATTTTTATTACAATATAATTACCATATTTAAAAATAATTCTCAATATGTAGTAGAGCAAGTCCTCATGTTTTTTTTTTCTTCACTGAATGTATATTCCTGTTCTCAGTCATTTTTGACTTAAAGGGACTAACTTCTACTTAGAAGATAAATAATTCATGGGGATATAATTTGCAGCTTGGTCACAACAGTTAAATCAGATTGCAATGCATCTTTGAAACTGCTATGAGAACAAATCTTTAAAGTCCTATCGTGAGCTGGAGAGATGACTCAAAATGTTGAGTACATACTTTGCATGCAAGAAGTCCAGGTTCAACTGATCCTTAGAACCACATGGTCTACGGAATACTACCAGGTGTGACCCCTGAGCACATCTGGGTATTCCCCCCCTCCTCACCAAAGAAAGAAATGTTCTCATCACAAGAAAAAAGAATGTAACTGTGATGGTGATGGGTAATAACTCCACTTATTGTGGCTATCCTTTTATTATATATATAATGATTTGTTTGATACACTTCAAACTTAATGTATATGTCAAATACATCTTAAGGTAAAAAGGTAAAGGCCCTCCCGTTGATCGTCGATTTGCTCGAGCGGGCCCAGTAACCTCTCCATTGGAGACTTTGTTGTTACTGTGTCTGGCATATCGAATACTCTCGGTAGCTTGCCGGGCTCTCCGAGAGGGGTGGAGGAATCGAACTCGGGTCAGCCATGTTGGCTGCTTGTAAGGCGAACGCCCTACCCACTGTGCTATCGGTCAAATACATCTTAATATAAAAAATTAATTTAGGGGCCAAGAGATAGGACAGCACTCACGGTGCATGTGACTAACCTGGATTTAGTCCCTGGCACCATATGGCCTCCCAAGTATCATCTGCTTTGGTCTTGGAGGCCCTGGAGCATTGAAGGGCTCTTCATGGTGGTCTCTGGCACCACTGGGCCAAGTAGCAATGCACCGTTGGGCCCTCACATTGAACCACCAACACAGTTGGCCAAGCATCACTGGGAGTAGCTCTCTGATTCCTGAACACTACTTAGGAAACACAGTTGGCCAAGCATCACTGGGAGTAGCTCTCTGATTCCTGAACACTACTTAGGAATCACCTCCACGCACCCAATAAAATTTAGAATTAACTTTTTGGTTTCATATCCAACACAAAAATGTTTAAAAGGATGTGCCATTACCAAGCACTATAGACTAAATTTGAGGAAAATCAATGTGTTTAGTTTACACTATTGAGAACACTACATGAACATATAATAATGGTCTATTTACTTAGGCTTTTGCTAATGTATATATGTGATATCTGATTATGCCTAATTTCATTGCATATTTTATAGAAATATAAACCAAAAAATAAGAATAAAAGAACAAAAAGTATATATAAGATGTCTGGCGTTTTGTATAATAATTTATGAGTTATATTTATTTAATCTCATGTTAATTCTCTTTACTGTTGCAGAAATAAACTACACGTTTATATATTTATCTTACAACTTAAAAAGTCTTTTAGCAGGGCTGGAGTGATAGCACAGCGGGTAGGGAATTTGCCTTGCATGCGGCCGACCTGGGTTCGATTCCCGTCATCCCATGTGATCCCCTGAGCATTGCCAGGAATAATTCCTGAGTGCATGAGCCAGGAGTAACCCCTGTGCATCGCCGGGTATGACCCCAAAAGCAAAAAAAAAAGTCTTTTAGCAATAACATTTGATTCATTCAATGTTATGTCTTTTGTAAACATCCTTTGTCTAGTAACATACCTTCTTTTACAATAAGTTAATGTTAAATTTATGAAACACTATGATGTGTGTGCATATACATATATGTCCTTCTCTCTGATCTGACAAGCTACCTGTGGCATATTTGATATTCCAAAAACAATAACGGGCCTAATTACCCTGACCCTGAAAGAGCCCCAAATACGCCACTGGGCTATGCTAGCACAAGACAGGGACAAATGGAGATGTTACTGACGCCTACTCGAGCAAGTTGATGAACAACGGGACAAGTGATACAATCTGTCAACTATGAACAAATTCACTCTCAATGCTTCACATTTCCCTCCCCCACCACACACACTCTGTTCTCTAACTATAAAATGTCTGACTTCCATTTCATATGCCCTGCACTTTGCAACATCTGGATGCTAGCTTAAGTGAGTCAACAAGGGACAGCAGTCAAACATTAGCAACCAAGAGCATCAAAGTCTTTCACCTTCTTACTCAATGAAACATTTCACTTTTCCCTCAATGGTTATATTATCTTTATGCAACTGTAAGTATTCTCTTCATTCCTCTATAGTCAAGAGTATCAATTCCTTACACAAATTACTAAGTATTATTTTGTTCAACACTCCTCTATTGGAGTCTTGAGTGTTAAATTTTCCTGCATAAAAGTCTCTGAATTATAGACTTGGAGTGATTTCTATTTCTCTGTATAATTCCATACTATTGGGTTGGAGCGATAGCACAGCAGGTAGGGCGTTTTCCTTGCATGCAGGCCAACATGGCCGACTTGAGTTCGATTCCTCCGCCCCTCTCGGAGAGCCGGGCAAGCTACCGAGAGTATCTTGCCTGCATGGCAAAGCTTGGCAAGCTCCCCATGACGTATTCAATATGCCAAACACAGTAACAACAAGTCTCATGATGGAGACATTACTAGTGCCCGTTCAAGCAAATCGATGAACAACGGGAGGACAGTGACAGTGACTATTACAATTGATGAATTGATTGTTTAATCACTGTGAAATACACAATTCCATATTTGTTCATAATTGGGTTTCAGTCATACAATATTCCATCATGCATCCCTTCAAGAGTGGACTTTCCTTCTCCCACTTACACAAGTCTGCCTCTATGGAAGACATCCACACCCCTGCTGCCGATTCTTCCCACCCTTTCCCTCTTCTCTCCCCCATTCTCCCTACTCTTTCTCTCTTCTTTCTCCTTTTGGGCACTGTGCTTTACAGTATTGTTATCATGTATATCACTTAATTCCTTTCAGTACTCAGTTCTTCTCCAGAATGATCATTTCTAATCATCACTGTCACAATGGTCCCTTCTCTGTCCTGTGTCAGCACTTCCCCATAACTTGTGGCAAATGTCTTACCATAGAAGGATCTTACTGGCCCTTGTATCTACTGTCTTTGGGTAGATCAACTGTTTTTTTTTTTCACATGAAACATACCTTTCATTCCTAGGAGAAAACTCTGCCATATGTAAGTACACACACACATTTTCAAAAAGTATATGGAGAAATGTATTCAACTTTCAAAAACTGAACACTATATAGAGCTCTCTACAGTATTCGTTGGAAGAAAAAACTCAACTGTAATTGAGATAAAATATCCCGTCAGAGTGCAAAAGAAGTCATCTCTGGGTTCAGATGCTGAACAAATAAACATTAGACTGATAAAGGAGAAAATTGTTAATAAGATGTATGCCTCCTGTTCACGTAAGAGAACCAGAAAAAAATGAAGTAACTGAACCACTTTTTTTTCAGACTTTGATTAAAACCTCTTGACTAGGACAAAGGTTGGGGAGAAAGATGATCTTCTCACTTGAAAAGAAAGAAGTAGGGCCAGGCACATAGCTCAAATGCTTAAGGAATAGTCTACAAGTGTAAGGCCCTGAGTTTGATCCCACAGTACCACTATGAGTCGCCTACTAGCTCTGCAGCCCCAGTGCCCCATCACCTATTCCAAGGTCCTGGAGAACTGTTAATGTGGCCCATGCAAGGAGAGAGAGAGAGAGAGAGAGAGAGAGAGAGAGAGAGAGAGAGAGAGAGAGAGGAAGTGAGAGGTCTCCCTTAGCAAAAGCTCATTTTACACGTACATAAATTGTCTTTTTCGAAATTTCCTCAAAGGTTTCAAAGTCCTTCCCATAAAATCAATGTTTTGATTTCAAAGTCCTTCCCATGAAATCAGCATTTTGCCAAAAATACATTTTGGGTATCATATATTTGCTCTCCTATAAAGCTTAAACCAATCTACAAGAAAAGAAAATATTAAAAACATCCAGATGATTCATGAGCTGTAGAAACAACAGTGCATTACACCTCAATAACTCTAAGGTTGGAAATAATGACTATATATAGTTGAAAATACATGCTTAAATGATATATTAGAAGTTAGTAGAATCAGAGTCACTTTTTTTTGCTTTTTGGCTCACACCGGGTGATACACAGGTATTACTTCTGGCTCTGCACTCAGGAATTACTCCTGGGGACCATATGGGATGCTGGGAATTGAACCCGGGTTGACCATGTGCAAGGCAAACGCCCTATCCACTGTGCTATCGCTTCAGCCCCCAGAGTCACTTCTTTTAAATTATTTAATGCTTACTATAGGTATGATCAATTATGAAAGAGGCAGATATAAGTGCTATCAGTTAAATTTAATTCTACAAAATATAATGGGAGAAGATATTGAAGATAACATGAGAACTCTATAGATACTTTTACAATTACATCATGATGATAAATGGTGTATAAGAAAAAGTTTCTACCTAGAGAATTGTTTTAGCTAATAAACACAAAGAAATCGATGAGGGGCATTGGGTATACTGGTAATTTAGGGAAGTGATATAGCTATATATCCAAGCCACGGACTCAACAACATTAAAAACATGAGATCTAAACTACAATCACCAAACTTTATAAGGAGCCTGTCAAGGCTGCAGGCTGAGGAGATGGTGCCGGGCAGGAGAGAATATGAAAACACTGGTGGAGGGAAGGTGAATATGAAAACACTGGTGGAGGGAAGCTATGTACTGTGGTGGCATCAGTGCTACAACATTATATGCCTAAAACTCAACTATCAATAACTTTGTGAACCATGGTTTTTTAAAGAAAATATTTTCAATTAAAAATAAGATGTCAAAAATGAGAGATGGGAAAATTGCCTTTCAGTAGCCTCTACTGCATTAATGAATACCATCTGTATTCGTGCTCTTCAATGGCTGCCAATATGACCACACATACACACACACACACACACACACACACACCAAAATCTATCAGACATTAAATATCTCCTAATGGAAGTGCACAGTATTGTTTTTGGGGTAGTATTACCAATAAACAAAGAAATAATGAGGCTTTATCTGATCAAAACGCTTCACTTACTATTTAGTATCACTGATCCTCAGTATTTAGGTGGCTGACTGAATAGAGGATTATTTATTCTACTCTCTACTGTTTTCAGTAATACCACAATTTTATTATAAATACCATGAATTTAAAATTTAAGATTAGTTCAAATACAATATCTTAGCAAAATATAAATAGGCTAAATAGGTCCACTAAAAAGAAAATTGGCTAAATAGGTCCACGAAAAAGAAAACTTAAGACCAGGGATGTTACTCAGGCACATGCAAAGCTGTTGGGAAGGAAGAAAAAATTAAAACTTAATCTAACTTTACAATTTCAAATTATTTTTTAAAAAACAACACAAGATACTCTTAAAATATTCCTGGATTACCCAAGTTTAGAGGTTCCTTATACCAAATGAACAAAATATGAATTAAAAGTTTTCATAAACTCTTCTATTCACACTAAATAATGGAAGATGATTCTCCAAATTTAATGAGTTAGGTTTCCTTGAGGACTAGATAAGCCAGGAACTGGAGCAATAGTACAGCCTTGCATGCGGCTGACCCGGGTCCAGTCCATGGCGTTCCATATGGTCCCCCAAGCACCACCAGGGATAATTCCTGAGTGCAGAGCTAGGAATAACTCCTGAGCATTGCTGAATGTGACCCAAAAAGCAAAATAAATGAATAAAGACTAAATAAGATACCCTGAATAAAAGAGCATGTGAGTTAAGCTGATAAAGTTAAGCATATAAAGACAAATATCTTAAGGAACTTCAGAGAATACACAAAATGATGGCAAATTACCAAACAATGGACTATGTTTGGGACTTAAAAGATGTTATCACAGGAAAAAATCAGAATCCACTAAACTAACAGATGGGGTAAAAAAAAGCATTTGATTGCATACAGGGGTAAAAAAGTCTTGATAAAATCCAATACTAGTTCATTCGATTCCTCCGCCCCTCTCGGAGAGCCCGGCAAGCTACCGAGAGTATTGGATATGCCAGACACAGTAACAACAAAGTCTCCAATGGAGACGTTACTGGGCCCGCTCGAGCAAATCGACGATCAACGGGAGGGCCTTTACCTTTACCTTTACCTTTAAATTACTTATCTTACAAAATATAAGTTCTATATTAAAAATAACCTGCAAGTGTAAAAATTTAGAAGCATGACCAATACAGTCTGAAAAGGCGCACAGAATTATGTTACCAGAAATCTAGATGTGAAAGTGTAGCGGGACATACTTAGAGATTTAGTGTCTAACCTGTAGTTTACAATAAACAACCAAACTCAGGCTGCTATTTCCTGTGTCCAAAATAAAGTCTGTGCAATAGGCAATCAGGTAGAGGTCCCCTAGGCAGTATATGTCAAGAAGCCATAAAACCAAGAAATGTGTAGAAAGGTAAGATATAATCCAAAAAGGAGATCTCGGGAGATAATACAGGGGTTAAGCTGATCCAACCAACCCGTTTAAATCCTCCCACCACCTATGGTCCCCTAAGTACTGACAGGTGTCACTCTTGAGCAGTTAGGAATGTCCTCTGAGCACCGCTGTGTGTGGTCCATATCCCTTCCCTGCAGTCCCCAAAAGTCATCCTGCCTCTGCTCAGGATATAGGCCAAACCATTTCCAGAGACAATAAGCAGGATCAATGCCCATTTAATAATACTGATATGATGAAGAGACCACCTGTGTTCATATCTTCGCCTTGACAGTTTCCTGGCAATAACTCTTGGTCCAAGCTGAGGCAGCTTGGAGAAAAACCCATATAATTAGCTACCCAAAGGAACTTGGGATAGTCCACCTTGGAGGTTTTCTGTACCCTATTCTTGAGAGTGTACTATATTCCATTAATAAAGTTTCCATTTCCCTCACAGTGCCCTCTCCTCTCTCTGGGGGAGCCTGGGTTCTCCCTTAAACATGTATCATCCTTTAATAGAATTTTTTTAGCCTTAATGTTTGCACTCTCCTTAAATATCATTTTAACTTTGTAATTCACAAATAAACAAAACAAACACTGTCCTCCCATTGTTCATCGATTTGCTCAAGTGGGCCCAGTAACGTCTCCATTTTTTTTGAGACTTGTTGTTACTGTGTTTGGCGTACTGAATACGTCATGGGGAGCTTGCCAGGCTTTGCCATGCGGGTGAAATACTCTCGGTAGCTTGCCAAGCTCTCTGAGAGGGGCGGAGGAATCAAACCCGGCTTGGCCAGGCTGGCTGCGCGCAAGGCAAACACCCTACCACTGTGCTATCACTTCAGCCCAGTGATTCAATATATTTTTTTAAAATAGTCTTGAGTGCAGCTAGGCAGCTGGCTTAATAGTCTGGAAGGACCAGGTTATACAAAAGCTGATTTTACCAGTTCCGGACCCACTGATGGGCACACAACCCACCAGTGACACCAAGAAAAATGAAAGAAATTATAAATTGAAAAATAGCAACAATATTATTGCTATTATAATAATAATTTTATTATAATAATATAATTATTATTATTATAAATAGGAATATAATATTATTATTGGAATTCCCCCATCCAAAAGCAATAATAATAATAAAACAATAATGAGGAACTCCTGAGAAACATTAACAACCCTACTTAAACTAGTTCTTGTTATCTCTTGAGTGAAGGGAATTGGAGGCACGGCCTAAATCCTAAGTAGGTCTATTGAGAAGGTCTTTAGGCTACTTTCTGGAGAAAATATTGTTTTTAGTTTGGGGGCCACAGCTGGCATTGCTCCCGGATTGCTCCTGGCTCTATACTCAGGGATCACTACTAGCAGAGTTCCAGAGACTGCATGGAACGCTAGGGATCAAAACAGTGTGAACTGTACGCAAGGCAAGTGTCCTACCCACTATCTCTTAAGGCCCTGAAAAAAATATTTTAAAGTTCAGTTTTGTTTCTTCTCTTTGCCCTGGGAATTAATTTCTACTACTTCACAAAAAGATTCTAAGACAGCAGCAGAGCTGAAGTGTCAGGACCATGGAGTAATATCAGGCTCCACAGTCTGTTATTGGAGGAAATGTGAGTCTCGCTATTGTCCTAATAACCACTTGAGACTTCTATTGTTGGTTAAAATTAAGTTTTTCATGTTCACCTTAACAAAATGTTAGGCATCAATGAAAACAGAATCAAAAGAATATTTGAGATCTATTCTCTTAGCAAATTTCCAGTGAAAATTAATACAGTAAAAATGTCAGCATATTGTAGAGTAGGTTTCCAGAACTCATTTCACTTATATTGAGTTTACACAGCTTGAAACATAATTTCCCCTCTTCCCATAACCCTCAGCTTCTCTAACTACCATTCGAATCTGCTACTATTTGACTGTTTTTCCGACTCCATATACAAGTGAGAAGACATTTGCTTTGCCTTTGTGTGCCTAAATTTTATTGCTGAAAATGGCATGATATCTCTTACCATACCTGCCAAAACCTATAGGGGCTGATAGATATTTTAAAGTTTGGTGGCCTAGTTAACATATATATACATATATATAGTAAATGTACTATATATATATATCAAAGCATCACATATATTGATGTATACACATACCACCTTTACAAATTTTACTTTTACAAATGAAACCCAGAACAGTTAAGTATCATAATAATTGTACAAAAGTACAAAATTTCATCCCAGAACCATCTAAATATTTGAGCAATTATACTAATTTCAGCCCAAAGGGGCCCAGATAGCCCTGGCAAGCTAAAAGGCCCCTACCCACTATGTTTTCCCATGGGATTCTTTATATCTTGGTGAGGGGGTAAAATTAGAAAATAAATTCCATGCCTGCTGGAAAACAGAACGATTTCCCCTATCCTAAAACCTACACCCCACACATATCTTACTCCCTAAAATAAACTCACAGGGCTCTACACAGGAGTAGCCAGATGAGGCAAACCCACACATCGCATTAAGTGTCCAGATAGTTGATAGTGTTTTGGTGAAAGGTGGCCCTTAAACAAGCAGATGGGAAGTAGGACAGCAACCAAAGGAGTGAAGGGGAACCAAGTACCCATCGTAAAAGAGTGATCTCAAATAGCACCCTACTTCTGTCAATCTCAGGAGGCCCTAAACAGGACCGCTAGGCTCAAGTCCCCAGATATTTCCTACAGGTGGTTCTAAACGGAATGAATGTCTTTGGTGTAAGGCTCATAAGCAAGAAGAATGTTTGATCTTCAGGCACCCTAGAAAGCTCATTACCCAAGATTTAGTGCAAGAAAGGTGCCCCACAGTGATCCTCCAGTCAAAATTACTGTCAGTCGCAAAGCCCATGCTGAAAACATAATGATGAAAGCAATCAGAACTGATCAGGATGAGATCCAGTACACCACCCCTACCTCCTTCTCTCCTCTGTCTGAGAAGACTTGAGAGATGAGGAAGAGAGAGAATAAGAGCCAGAGCTATGGACAGTGGTGCTTCTATGAACAAGGCCAGAGGCCTTCCAGGCATCAAGTCTAGCAGCTCTTCCAACAATTTGGTGAGTTTTGTTTGAAAAAGAGAAGTCAGACTCCTGCTAGTGGTGAGCCAAGAAGGAACTGGTGGGAACTGTGTGGACATATTCTTTGCCTTCCTGTTCCAAACTATCGCTCCTGCTCCTGCTCCCCTGCTCCCCTGCTCCCCTGCTCCCCTGCTCCCCTGCTCCTGCTCCCCTGCTCCTGCTCCCCTGCTCCTGCTCCTGCTCCCCTGCTCCTGCTCCTGCTCCCCTGCTCCTGCTCCTTCCTTCCACACACCCAGTGGCTTCTGGGTGCTATTCCTGGTTCTGTGCTTGAGAGTTGCTTCCAGTCCTGCTCCAGGAACATGCTGTACTGAGAACTGAACCAAGATCCCTTGCATGCAAAGCATCCCATCCAGCCCCATTTGGGCCATTCTTTTTCTTTCTTTCCTCTTTTTCCTTACACTCTATTTGCTTCTCTTTTCCCTCAGTAGAAAGCATATTTAGCTTCAAAATGTAAATTTATTAATGTATAAGGGCTGGAGCGATAGCACAGAGGGTAGGGCGTTTGCCTTGCAAGCCAACCCGAGTTCAATTCCTCTTCCCCTCTCAGAGAGCCCAGCAAGCTACCGAGAGTATCTCACCTGCACAGCAAAGCCTGGCAAGTTACCTGTGACATATTCAACATGCCAAAAGCAGTAACAAGTCTCACAATTTGTTGTGAGATGTTACTGGTGCCTGCTCAAGCAAATTGATGAACAATGGGAGGACAGTGAATTAATGTATAAGTCATATACTGCTTTTCAATGAATCAAATGTTGAAGTTTGGGTATAGATGAAAGAAATTCATGGATCTACATGAAATAAAGTATATTTTCTTTATGACCCCATAAACAGCTAATAAGGCACTTTATAGGGACTTTCACAGAAACATGAGAAGACCACAGTGAAATATTTAGAATCATAAAATAGAGGGTAAAATTAAGTAAAATATGCCTACACCATGGCTTTCCTTATCCATTTTAGTCTTTTAGCAAAAATAAAAGGTTTTTTAAATTATTTTTTTGTTATTTAAAGTGGTTTATGTTGTTTATGCCTAGTACATTTTACATTTTATGCTACCTACTGGATTAAATAAATTCTGATGGGAAAGTGCTATTTTTGTGTTCATAACAACCCTATCTGAGCTGCTATTCATTAAAGGCCCAGATTTATTAATCAGTATGGCAGGTGCTTCACATTTAGTACATATATTCCAACATTCCTCCAGGGTAAGACTTAGCAGATTCCTTTCACAGATGAATAGTCTGTAAATATTTCAAGTTCACAAGGCTGGTAAGTGACCTTGCTGAGACTGGACCCCCCACTATGGTTTAGCTCCAAACACCACCCCCACACTGTTCAATTCCTTCCCTACATGCCCGACTGAGCCCTTGGGTGTTTTCATTCATTTCTCTTCTCACTACTCACAAAATGTATGTCCAAGGAGATAAAGAGGCTCTGAACCCCACGCACTGCTTCTGTGTACAATGACACAGTGGCAACACTGCTGAATAAAATCATTACATGACTAAAGAACAGAATAAATAATATTTGAAGACAATATGATTATCTACCCAAGTATAATCAGATAACCTGAAAAGATCAGCGACCCTCAAAATCATTCTTCACAGTCTTTTCTTTTTATAAAATGAATCTATTAAAAGTGAAGGCATACACACGGCCCAGTCTTAATACTGAAGAGAAGGAAAAATTCAGGAAGCCTTACACCTCCACTTGGACCCTGCCTTGTATTTTCATCTGAGTTAGAATAGGAAACCAAGTTACGGCTCACAAACGTGTTTTCTATACTAAAAACTCTAGTTTTTATTCACACACTGTCCTGCAACAATCTGTTATTTCATTCTTATCTATGGGCTGGAGCGATAGCGCAGCAGGTAGGGCATCTGCCTTGCACGCAGCCAACATGGCCGACCCGAGTTCGATTCCTCTGCCCCTCTTGGAGAGCCCAGCAAGCTACCGAGAGTATTGGATATGCCAGACACAGTAACAACAAAGTCTCCAATGGAGACGTTACTGGGCCCGCTCGAGCAAATCGATGATCAACGGGAGGGCCTTTACTTTACTTTACTTTACATTCTTATCTATCTACTTACACCTTTGGTGTCAGATCAGTTATTCTCTCCATTTCTTTATTGCATATTTGATTCTTTTGTCCCTTCATCCTTGTTGCTATCCCTGTGAATTAAAGTCCCAGATTTATTAATTAATACACAAGGTTGTATTAATATACAAGGTTGTGTATATGCCTGCTTATGGTACTCTCACATTAGCTGTAGTGCTCACTCGGGGTCGAAACTTGAACACCTGGAGAATATTTTTTAATTTAGGGATATTTAGTATCAAAACTAAACTTATCTAATCAAGGTACTTAAAGGATAGTGAATATCACCTATTATTCTGTAGCATCAAGGTTTTTTTTAGATCTGTATATCTAGAATTCCTTACCTATATTCTTGCTAACATAACTGATTTTGATATCCTACCCAAGTTATTCACACCTAATTCTTATTAGACTATGTTAAAGCTATTTTAATTCCTTTATTCCCCTGTCTTCAAATAAAATCTGAACCA
Organism: Sorex fumeus; assembly: GCF_029834395.1. Classification (NCBI taxonomy): domain Eukaryota; kingdom Metazoa; phylum Chordata; class Mammalia; order Eulipotyphla; family Soricidae; genus Sorex; species Sorex fumeus. The sequence goes on along the minus strand of NW_026606143.1, from coordinate 25,404,760 downwards.
TACTAGTCATTCAGGGAAATTCATGCTTAATAAAAGGAAAAAAGCTCATCCAACCCCAAAATAATTAAACTTTCAAATACTGAACATTAACCCCATTCATTAGCCAATACTGGGAATGTGCTGTTGTCGACTCGGTTTCCCTGGAAAAAGACTTTGGGTTTTCTAGCTGACTTTTGGAATTTGCTTTCTGTATGGAGGTGGACCCTATGGCAGAAGGGAAAGACATTATAACTGGATTATGCAAACCAACATAGTGCCATGAAGCATCAAAAGCATTCTGAAGGTGCAAAGAGAGAAAAGCAAATATTTTACTTTACTCACAAAGAGATGAAAGATATAAATTTGCAATAAACCCATTTACCATGGGTCTGAGTGAAAAAAAATTAAGATCTGTAGAGATAGAGTATACAGTTTAACATCATGACTAACTCATTTAATACTATGTAGAAAACCTTGATTTACAATTATCGTGTGAAGCTATAATAATAATAATAATAATAATAATAATAATAATAATGAGCGGGACCATATCTGGCTGTGTTCAGGGCTTACTCCTGGCTCTGAGATCAAGGATTACTCCTGAAAATGCTCAGGGGACCATCTTGGTGCAACGGATTGAGTCCACACCTGCAGTGTGTAAAGAAAATGCCTTACATGCTATATGCTTCTGTATTCTAATTTCTGAAACAGAATCCCTGTTTTTTTAAAATTTCAATATACCTTACATTCCCTTTGTAACAGTGCTTATTTTATATACTAATGTTTATGTGCACCATTGGTACCAGAGATTTAAGGATATTTGCTTAAAACCATGAGGTAAAATTATATGAATTATTAAAGTATAAATAAATTTTAAAAAGCCAAGATAAAAGATAAAAGCAGAAATGGATAGTAGATAGTAAATAAAAACAGATGGTATGAAAAATGTTGTGTAAATTTTAAACAACCTGAGCCCTAAATGTGGTCTTTTTCTTTCTAATGCCAAAACAGGAATAAAATATAGTAAACAACCGATAATGCATAGCAGACAACCAAATCCACTGTCTGAACTAAAAAGATCCTTTTTCCACCAGAAGACAGAAGGAGAGAGGCATAGCTAGATACACAAAGAGAGAGGCCTGGGACGAAGGGTCCCTCTTGGCTGCTTAAACATAAGAGGAGGAATCACTGTAACATACAGAACTGTTTTCACCTCATCTCTGTATACAACAAAATGATTCAGAAGGATCCCAGATGCACAGCGACCTGCAGGGCTGGATGGTTCTGGTGGCCATGGATTGTGTCTTGTCACTCTCTCTCCCTGCCTTAGGTTTCTCCCACTGTGATGTGGGGAGATTCTCCTAATCTCCTAGGGTTTCATTTACTTCCGCTGTCCTCCTCTGTGAGCCCCCCCCCCTATTCTTTCCCCTTCAGGGAGAGCTTGTAGTGCATACTTTAGCAGGAGAGCCTCCTCCACACTCTATACTTTGCAAAGTATTTTTAGAAGCCAAAGGGACACAGGAGAGATTTCTCATTTGCCTTGTGATGAAGTTTGCAAATTTACATCTGGTTACATAGTTGTAAGGAAAAAGTAGGCATAAAAATCCACCCTCTGACTGCAGTGACTCTGACTTTCTTGTTGTGAAGAATCACTAGATAACTGTCATTTCAATAGTTTTCACCTGATCTGTTAAAGTATGTAAATCACAATTCAATATTTGAAATACCATGGAATACAGTCATGCCCTGTGTTATAAAGAAGGTCACATACATTTCTGGCAAATGAGAATGTCTACCGCAAGACAAGAAATATATATTTGTATAATGGCATATATTCTTTAAGTTGGTATATAACCCCCTTTTAACAGATATCCTTTTTCTATTTATTCACATATCATAATGCAAATGTTAGTATTTCTCATCATTTTTGTTTATATAAGCAGATTTATCATACCTCAATGTGTCGGACTAAATATTGTTTTCGTTTAGATCCTAGTGCTCTATCAGAGACATGCACTATCAGTGGCCAATAACCCACTGCTCTCAGCCTGATAAATACTGACTTAAAAAGAAAAGGAACTGTTCCCTAAATCAATCTCAAAACTTTAAAAAAAAACCGTAGTGAGGAAACAATATTAACAGAAGAAAAATTAGAAATTCGAGGAACAGAAGGTCTGAATTGGCAAGAAATATGTAAAAAGAAAGATATGAGGCAATATCTGAGGTTGAATCAGGTCTGAGCCTACAGTGGAGGAAAATGACAAGATTTATTTGAGGAATGTTCTTCCTGTGTTCTTCTATCTTCCCTGGACAATTAATTTCTATTCCTTTACTAGAAGATTCTAAACTGCATGTGTCAGTTCCAAAGGGAAATACATAAAGTCACTGACAATGATATTGGAGGAGTTAGTATAAGTCTAGAGAGTATGTAGGGAGACATGGATGCTGCCGAGACTAGACAACCTAGCTCAAGAGAGAGGACAGACAGGCTCTACCAGGAATCCAGGGTCACTCAGTGGACTGGGGAATCACCCACTCAGTGGAGAGGGATCAAGGGAGAACATGGCCTGGCTCCTGCTGGCTAAACGGGGGAGTGTCCAAACCAGCAATACCCTGTCAGGCTGAAGCTCCCAAGAGGCTGTTTTGTGTGTTGACTTTTGTGGTCAAAGCTAAGGGAAGCTAAGAGGTTTGTTCTAACATTGAATTCACAGGCCAGAGAGATACTGAGATGCTTTTTTTGAATGTAGCTTACTTGGGTTCAGTCCTCAGAACTTTTGTAGATCCCTGAGACCCACAAGGAGTGATCTCTGAGCACAGAGCCAGGGGTAAGCACTGAGCAGTGCTGGGGATGCCCTTCCCCAATAAATTTTTTTTGCTTTTTGAGTCACACCCAATGATACACGTGGTTACTCCTGGCTCTGCACTCAGGAATTACCCCTGGCAATGCTTGGGGGATCATATGGGATGCTGGGAATCGAACCCGGGTTGGCCACATGCAAGGCAAACGCCCTACCCGCTGTGCTATTGCTCCAGCCACAATCAAAATTTTTATTTATTTTTTGTTTATGTATGTATGTTTGTTTGTTTTACAATCAAAATTTTTTAAAGGTTGAATTGGCCTATAAGCAAAAAGGTGAGTTCTAGGACCTGTAAGCAACCAAAGTGATGTTCCTGCATATTGCCAAAACTTAGCATAAGGTCCTGATAGCCCACCGAGAGTGACATACCTCAAGTACACTCCATCTGCAGACATTCTGGTCACCCTGGCAACAGCCATGCAGGAAAGTCTGGCTATGGCCCAAATTCACTACCATTTCCTCTCCAGGATTCTCAGGGAACAAGTTCACCAGAACATGGGATCCCTGTGGGAAGCAAGGCAGTGCTCTTAGGGAGCTCACACAGAGGGTCTTGGGAAAACCAATGAGGAAAGACACTGTCTACAGTGCTCACCCTGTCTTCTTCTTCCAGGTACCAGACTCATCCACTACTGTACCCAGCCCAGTACCCTCTACACCACATCAGTTTCATCATGCCTCGTGGTCAGAAGAGTAAGCTCCGGGCTCGAATGAAACGTCAGCAGACCCAAGGGAAGATTCGGAATAACATAAGTGCGGAGACCAAAGGTGCTGAGGGAGACCAGCCCTCCCCCTCCACCTCTGCTGCTTCTGAGGGCACTGCTGCAGGCTACTCTGGTGCGCATGTGCTCCGGCAGCTTGAGGAAGAGGGATCTGTCTGTTCTGAGCTAGATATTGCAGGTCTAAGAATAAGTGACAGCAGGGAGGAGGATGAGGAGGAGGAGGAGGAGGAGGAGGAACAACCATGCACCTCCAGGGCCGCACTGTATATTGCAAGCACTCGCAAAGATCCTCTGGTCAGGAGAACATGTATGGTGGTGCAATTCCTGCTGGAGAAGTATAAAATGAAGGAGCCCATTACTCAGGCCGCATTGCTGAAGATTGTCAGCAAGAGGTACAAGGATAGCTTCCCTGAAGTTATAAGGAGAGTCTCTGAGCGCATGGAGCTGGTGTTTGGCCTCGAGTTAAGGGAAACGTATCCCAGTGGCCACACCTATATTCTTATTAGCAAGCTGGGTGAGGGTGATGAAAGCTGCGGTGGGGGTTTGCCCAAGATGGGGCTTCTGATGACGCTACTTGGCGTGATCTTCATGAAGGGCAACCGGGCCCTTGAGGAGGAGATCTGGGATTTTCTAAGTGTGTTGGGGATCTTCCCTGGAAGGAGGCACTTGATCTTTGGGGAGCCCCGTAGGCTTATCACCCAAGAGTTCGTGCGAGAAAGGTACCTTGAGTACCAGCTGATTCCCCACAGTGATCCTCCAGTCTACGAGTTCCTGTGGGGTCCAAGAGCCTACACTGAGACGACAAAGATGAAAGTGTTAGAAGTGATAGCTAAGATCAATGACAGCATCCCTTCTAACTTCCCTGATATGTATGAGGAGGCTCTGAGGGATGAGGAAGAGAGAGCAAGAGAGAGAGCAAAGGAAAGGGCTGCCAAGTCCCGTCGGCCTCCCAAGCCTGCATCCAATAACCCTTCCAACTATTAGATCATGCTCTTATTATAAGCATGCAGTCACCCAAATACATGATGTAGTGACATGGAGTGAGATTTGAAAAAACACCCTATATCTTATTTTCCTTATCCTATCACCCTAGTAACTTGGGAGTTGACTTTGTTCCCCCAAATTTTCCCTATAATGGAAATATTGATTTTCTCAGCATGCAAGCATATTATCATAGACATATTTTTCTGCTTATGTTGAAGTTTTGTTATTTGTCGCACAATGTTAAAAACAAGTGATCTCTGCTTTTTTTGTGGCAAAACAAGGAAACTGATTATTGGGAAGGGACATTTCATCCAATGGGAAGATATCCCACGGGAGGAGTTGGTATCAGAAAACAGTGACACAAATGTAACGGATGGTTTATTCTTGGATTGCCTTGTTCCTTTTGCTTTTTGCTGTCATGATAAACAGTATGTATTGAATTTACTTATTTTGTTCAAACTGTAGGAGCACTTAAATCACAATAAACTCAACTTTCGGTTCATTTCCTCTTTTATTTCTCTAACAGGAATTGAGCACCTGCTCTTTGTAAGTTTCCACTATAGTACTGGGGGTGCTATGATAATAGCAGGCTGAGTCTGCAAGCACCACAGAGACCCACCCTTGTTGGCAGCCCAGGAAACTTTGGAACAGCTGATAGGACATCCCCAGTTCCTCCTCTAGGGACATAGAGGCTGAAGTATTGGGGGTAAGGGGCAAAGCCGGTGGGTGGAAGTACGGGGGTTTGAGGTATTTCCAGAGGCAAAGATGAGGCCTAAGGGTTTCACTGCTCCTGTCACATTGTGCCTACTATATATTCCTTCTTTTAGGCTCCTGGGGACCAATAGCAGGTAAGATCAAGAGGAGATGAGCCTTACACTGGCAGACCTGAGGGGAGGGAAGAATTCCAACCTATGGCAGGCATCAAAGCAACAAGGAAGTTACGCACCATTTTTCCCTGGAGAGCATCCTTGAAGACCCAGAGCCAGCAGGCTGAGTGGGCCCAAAACTTACTTGAATCCTGTCGATCAGAAATTCAAGACTGAATGTGAAGGTTGAGCCACTGTCCAAGATAGGGGAGGATACTAGAGCTTGTATGAATCTTTAAGGACCTTTAAGGCAGACCCTAGACATACTAGATTAGGAATGTCAAGACTCATAGGTCATTTCAAAGTCAGTTGTAGGCGTTAGGACCCTCTCATAAGTCTTAAGGTGGGTCCCCGGGAGGATTGTGATGCCAAAGTCTGGTAGGTAAAGGGAAGATGTCACATGGCTGCCACCAGTACATAAGGCTCATGAGCGTACACAATGGGGTACCAACCTAGTAGACCGTCAGCCTCTGCTGTGACTGAGATACCTGGAAGCTGGGATGGTTGTAGGTCAGGTAATTTTCACACTGACTTATGTCATAGAGTTCCCCAGGGAAAGGCTGGTTTCAAATACAGAAGTGTGGGGGTTCCTGAGCAGTGTTCTTGAGGCAAAGTGCAGGCACACAGACTGCCCAAGAGCCTCACTGCTGAAGCAGCTCATACTGTGTCCACCACCCTTTGCCAGTGGCTTTCACTGTCTGTCCTACCATTCACACAGTGGCTGCCTCCTCAGCCCACAGTCATTATGTCTCAGGGCAGGGACAGTAAACAGCTCAGCAACACTGGCAAATGCCAAGGTACACTGAGATGCACAGGAGAGTTTAGGACACTGGAGAAAGAAAGAAATAGGCTTCCTTCTATTCAACTGTGACTGTTTCACAAAGCTTATCAGTGGTGGGTCTAATGGCACCACCTCAATAGTGTAGAGAACACAATCTCTTAGCTTTATTGCCTTTGGCATTGCCGGTGAAGAGACTGCAAATTCTGATGAAGAGGATAACAACCCAGATGAGGAGCAAGCACACTATTGCCAGGATGCAAGTTCTATTGACATGCAACTCAGGGATACTTTTTAACTATGAAGGCAGATTGATGGAGCAGTTCCTGCTGTACAAACAGAAAACAAAGCACCAAATTAGCAAGTAAGGCATGTTGAGGATTATCAGCCCAGAGTGCAATGACCACTTTGCTGACATCCCCAGGAGAGCCTCTGGGGCATTGAGTTGGCGTTCACTGTAAATGTGAAGGACACTGATTCAATCAATCATTTCTATGATGTTACTGCAGTATTAGAATTCTGCCCTCCCTCAATGGAAGGGAGCAATTCCAGCAAGGGACTCTGCAAGACCAGTCTCCTGATGAGTCCACTGGGTATGATCTTTATGAAGGGAGACTTTGCCAAGAAAAGTCTGGAAATTCCTCACTATAATGTATATTTATGCTGTAATAAACATCTACAGGGAACCTAGAAAGCTCATTACTAAAGACCTCGTAAGAACAAAGTAACTGAAGTATTGCCGGGTGCCCAATAGTAGTCCACACGATGAATTCCTGTGAGGACCAAACGCAAATACCGAAACCAACATGATAAGAATTCTAAAACTTTTGACCAAGGTCAATGATAAGGTTCTTGAGACTATCTGAGCAAGTTCTGGGAAAACTTTGAGAAAAGATGGAGAAAAAGAATAAACCACATTATCATCCACTGCTGACACAAATTCCAAGGTCAGAGTTGATCACTAGGCACATCACACAGCTACTTTCACACCTAAAGAAATCTGAAGCTTTTTATCATCCAGATAATAAAATATGACATCCCAGTAGGGGATTTTGAGCAGACTTGAAAGAATCCCAAGGGACACTTGTGGGATAAAGAAATAAAACTTATTGAATCATGACCAAACTTGCCCTTCTTTGGTCCTCACAGCCTGATTTCTTTCTTTCTTTCTTTCTTTTCTTTTCTTTTCTTTTCTTTTCTTTTCTTTTATCTTCTTTCCTTCTTTCCTTCTTTTTTGTAATGATATGCTTCGCTAAATTTGAGAAAATAATAGATATTAAATTTAACAAGTTAGGCTTAGTCTTTATGGAAAACAATGTGGATATCTTTCAAAAATAGTAATAAAACTTCCATACAATCTAATGATACCACTTCTTGGCATCTATCCCTCAAATGCAAAAACATTAATTCAAAAGGATATATACTTAACTTTGTTCGGCACTGTAATTGGTACAATAGCCAAGATATAAAAACAACCTCCAAACCAAATTACAGATAAATGTATCAAGAAGTTATGATAGAAGGGCAGTTAGGATAGAGAAGGGACTCTAAACAAGGATGCTGAAAGTAGGTAAAGGGATATAAATGATAACCTCTCAGTACCTATATTGCATACCATAATGCCAAGAAGGAAAGAGAAAGTGAGAGAGAGATAGACAAGAAAATTGCCTGACTCAGAGGCACACTGGAGAGGCAGGGGGCATGTGGGGAGGATGGCGGGAGGGAAACTGAGGACATTGGTGATGGGAAATGTACACTGGTGAATGGATAGGTATTGGAACAGTGTATGACATCAACAAATCAACAATCTTGTAACTGAGTATCTCTGAGTGATTCCATTTTTTAAAAAGAGTTTCTGATATATATATATAAAATGATATATATATAATGGTATCTAATGGTATCATTAGATTGTATGGAAGTTTTATTACTATTTTTGAAAGATGTCCATATTGTTTTCCATAAAGACTAAGCCTAATTTGTAACATTTAATATCTATTATTTTCTCAAATTTAGCTAAGCATATAAGGAATACTATACAGATCTAAGAAAGAATAAATTCAGCTTGCTTTTCAAACCTGTATACTCCCTTGAAGATATATTACTCTTACTTGCCTCTGTTTCTTTGCTTGCATTTTTCCACTTTGGAGAAGCCTGTATTCTCTCTCAAACTTGTATTTCGCCCTTTCCTCTCACATCTTTCTAAATAAGTGTCAATTAAAACATCCTTGCTTCACATACTCATGAAAAAGAACAAAGAACGAAGCACATCCTTTCCTTGCAGATACTGCTTTCACAAGCATGGTGAAGTTACCAAAAACCCACCAGACATTTTTAAAGAAATGTGGGAAACATCAGTCCCACAAAGTCACAGAGTACACAAAAGGCAAGGATTGTCTGTATGCCCAAGGAAAGTGGCATGATAACAGTAAGGAGAGTAGTTATGGGGGTCAGACTAAGGCAATTTTTCAGGAAAAGGCTAAAACTAAAAAGAAGATTGTGTTGAGGGTGGAATTTTCTGACCCCAACTGCAGATCTAAGAGAATACATACATTAAGAGATGCATACATTCTGAAATGGGAGGACATATAAAACAGAAAGCAACAAATGATTCTAAGCTTCATCTTTTATTACGAAGAAAGAAATCCTGGGTTTTGTTAAACTGGGGGAACAGTTGGTGTTTGAAGAGAGAAATTAAGTTGTGTCATGAATAAACTTCGCCTGAAAGGAAATATGCTTGGGGGGAAAATAAGAGAAAAAGAGAAAAATCATGCAATCTGCAGCAGCATGGATGGAACTGGAGGATATCATACTGAGTGAAGTCAGTCAGAAGGAAGGGGATCTAGATGATCTCTCATATGTGGGATGTAAAGATACATAGAGAGGTGGTAAATAAAGGATTCAAAATGTGACATGATGGGAGAACTGATCCAAATGACTGAGTTTGTGGGAGGGAGTGGGGGAAGGGAGGTTCTTGGGGTCCTTGTGAGAGGGAGGGGGTAAACAGGTGGTGAGTGTGGTGTTGCACTTATGTGCATGAAAAAGCATCATTTGTGGCAAAATTTCTGCTAGGAGAAAAGGCAGCTCAGATAGAGAAGGGAGCACCAAATAAAGGGTGTTGGGAGGATCCTCCCAGGATAGGAGAAGCATGCTGAAAGTAGACTATAGAGCAAACATGATTGCCACCCAATGCCTCTTTTGCAAACCACAACACCCAAAAGGAGAGAGAGAACAGAGGGGAATTCCCTGCCACAGAGGCAGGGTGGGATGGGGGTGGGGGTGGGGGGTGGGAGGGATACTGGGTATCCGTGGTGGTGGGAAATGGGCACTGGTGGAGGGATGGGTATTTGATCATTGTATAATTGAAACCCAAGCACAAAATTTGTAAGTCTACAACTGTACCTCATGGCATCTCACTAATAAAAATTTTTAAAAGCATCATTAATAGCATTGTAAACCAAGGATCTCATTAAAAAAATTTTTGTCAAGTATTAGCCAGTTAGGCTTTTAAGTAAAAGTCTAGTCTCTTAATTATTCTCTACCCAGCAACTGATTGTCCAACTGATTGTCCAACTCTTTGTTGAACTTTGTGCTAGTACCAGGGATCCAACATAAGTTATGTCCTTAGGAGCTGCAGCCATGTGAGGTGGCTAGGATAGCCTCAATCACTAGAGGAAAAAAAAGGAATGGGTGAAGAGTGTTCCCGAAGAAAGCAGAAAAGTGTGAGTGTCTTGAGTCTGGGCTAGTAAATTGTTTTCAAAGTCCCAGTCAGTCCCTGGGAGGACTTCAAAATTAAGTTACTTGGGAATAGACAGAGGCCCTGGACCAATAGGGCAGAGGCAAGACCCTTGGCTGATATCTTAGTTAAGATGAAAACTTTGCATGAAAAAAATGGGCTCAGAACTCTGCCTAACACCGTGTACAAAAGTAAGATCAAAATGGATTAAAGACCTCAACATCAGACCAGAAACCATAAGGTACATTGAAGACAAATTCGGCAAAACCCTCCATGACATTGAAGCTAATAGTATCTTCAAAGATGTCACGCCACTGGCCGAGCAAGTGGAAACAGAGATAGATAAATGGAACTATCTTAAACTAAGAAGCTTCTGCACCTCCAAAGAAACAGTGACCAAAATACAAAGACAGTCTACAGAATGGGAAAGGATATTTGCCGAATACACATCTGACAAGGGGTTGATATCAAGGATATACAAAGTACTGGTTAAACTCCACAAGAAGAAAACATCCAACCCCATCAAAAAATGGGGCGATGAAATGAACAGAAACTTTCTCAAAGAAGAAATCCGAATGGCTAAAAGGCACATGAGAAAATGCTCCACATCATTAATCATCAGGGAGATGCAGATCAAAACCACAATGAGATACCATCTCACACCTAAGAGACTGGCCCACATTCAAAAGAACAAAAGCAACCGATGCTGGTGCAGATGTGGCGAGAAAGGGACACTCCTTCACTGTTGATGGGAATGTCGACTGGTTCAGCCCTTCTGGAAAACAGTATGGATGATTCTCAAAAAATTAGAAATTGAGCTCCCATTTGACCCAGCAATACCATTCCTGGGAATAAATCCCAGAGAGGCAAAAATGTATAGTCGAAGTGACATCTGCACTTATTTGTTCATTGCAGCACTCTTTACAATAGCCAGAAACTGGAAGAAACCTGAATGCCCAAGAACAGATGACTGGTTAAAGAAACTTTGGTACATCTACACAATGGAGTACTATGTAGCTGTTAGAAAAGATGAAGTCATAAAATTTACATACAAGTGGTACAACATGGAAAGTATCATGCTAAGCGAAATGAGTCAGAAAGAGAGGGATAGACATAGAAAGATTGCATTTATCTGGGGGATATAAAGTAACAAAATATGAGGTTAATACGCAAGAATAGCTGAGATCAGCACCAGGAGGATTACTCCATAGCTTAGAGGCCAGCCGGACATTCTAAGGGAAAGGGCAGCTCAGATAGAGAAGGGAGCACCAAATAAAGGATGTTTAGAGGATCCTCCCAGGAGGGGAAATGCATGTTGAAAGTAGACTATGGACTGAACATGTTTGCCACTCAATGCCTCTTTTGCAGACCACAACACCCAAAAGGAGAGAGAGAACAAAAGGGAATGCCCTGCCACAGAGGCAGGGTGGGATGGGAGGGTGGGATGGATATTATCCATGGTGGTGGAAAGTGGGCACTGATGGAGGGATGGGTATTTGATCATTGTATAATCGAAACCCAAGCACAAAAAATTGTAAATCTACAACTGTACTTCATGGTGTTTCACTAATAAAAAGAAAAAAAAGTGACCATAAAAAAAAGAAATAGTTCTACCATCCATTTATCTAAAAAAAATCAGAAATGTTGAATGTACACTGTCTCAAAAAATAGGCTCATGACAAATGTGCTCATTATTCCTTATTAGGGTAGCACTGTAGCACTAAAAAAATTTTATCTTTTTTCTTTAGAGACTAACCAGCTTGGTTTGGTTTGATTTGAGTCAACCTTCCTAAATTCAGGTGCAGAAACTGATTACCTAATTAATATGTTCTTAGACAGTAAGAAAAATGAGGAATAAATGGAAATAGAAATGCCAAAAAAAACTTTGCATGAAAAACTGTAGTGTGGTGTAAGGTCAAAAATTAGGGTCAGGTATTATGTACTTTGGTCGACTTCGGGGGAAATGAGCCAGGGCTTCAAATTGCCTACCTGTAGCTTTCTCTCAAGACTGTGTACTGAGTAGGTCCCTGAGAGAACAATGACCATCAGAGGGCACCAAGTTACAGCTCTGAATCATGCCTTAGTGGAGTTTATCTATTCCTTAGGAGCCTGGGGGTGATACAAGTAAGAAAACCTCGTCCTCCAGAGACAAGAGCTACCTGACACACACAAGGTAGGTAGAGAAAAGAAAAGGAAGATCAAAGCCCATGCACTGCATATTTCACAAAACAGGAGCAGTAAATATGCCATAAGCATTCTGCAGGAAGGAACAACAGAAACTTATGTACCCTCCTTACTGCATGCTATGTATCCTCAATATGGTCAGAACAATCTAAGACCTGACACACGTTCCTCTAAAGAGAGAAAATACACAGAAAGATGCACCATTACCACATGTGTCCCGAGCTCTCCTTTTGTTCTCAAGGCCCTATCCTATTTGTTGAGCACCCTACCTTTGGTTTTTCAAGAAATAGAAAATACAAAGACCCCCTCCCCCTCTCATCTAACAGTATAGATATTCCCCGAAACAAAGAAGACCCAGATGTAAGTGAATGTGAGCATTTCTCCAGCCTCTGTTGGATACCAGACTGCAATAAAGCCTTTGCAATCTTTCAAGTACGCTGGTGGGATGGCTCTATATGCAAACCGCACAGTCAACGGCATGGAAAGCAGGAGAGCCAAAGGGGAGAAAGTGCCTGTCAAGGAGGCAGGCTGGGATGGGGAAGAGGGAATTCGCATATCTCAGTGGTGGGAAGTTGACACTGGGGGCAGGGCTGGTGCTGTAACATACGACGCATAAAACTCAACTATGAATAATTTTGTAAGTGATGATTTCAGAATTGAAAAAAACTACAAGTTGAACTATAAGCCAGTGATTTGGCTTTCTGAGGAACTGGGCAGAGAGCTCTGCTATGACTTCAATATCCACAAGTACTGCCATGTCATGTTGGGGGCCCTCAATTAGCTGATACACAAACGCTGACTCCCACAGGCCCTGTTTATTCACAGTGCTCCTGAGTGCACAGCCCTGCCTATACTACACTGTGGGGCACAGTTGAAGCTGGAGGATGGATCATGGACCACTAGAGTGAGTTTTTCATCATCTGGATCCAAGATCCTATGTGCAACCACAGTCACATTTTGAGTTACTTCAGGGAACAACCTTGAGTTTAA